>NW_022589733.1:16159401-16759401 GCF_004348235.1 Phoca vitulina | reverse complement strand
TTTGGTTTGAGCATCACTGGCATCCTTCCTGTGACCTCTCAAAGAGCCCAGTGGGGGAGTGGGGGAGAGAGGGGAACGCCTCTGTGACTGGCCCATTGTGCAACTCTGGTCCTCTGGATCCCTCTTCTCCAAGTTCTAGAACATTCTCTGGGAACTTTGCTCCTTGGCTTTCAGATACACCGTCTACCTGTTTGTGCCAGAACCCCAGAGCTGGCATCTTCCATGCGGAGGAGCTCAGAAGATGACCACAGGATGCTTGCATGACAGTGTCATTAGTAAAGAGTAAAGATGGTGCTGCCTCAGTACAGGTGAGGGGCCTTCCCTGGGGGCCACGTGCAGGTTCTAAACAGAAGGCCTGGAAGAGGAAAGATAGAGACCTTGCCTGACGGCCACAGATGCTGATCTGTATAGATAAAGCCTCGGGAAGAAACATTATCATCCAGCAGTGATGCTGGAAAATTGCCCAGATATCAATTCCTAGATGAGTAAGCACAGTTTCTGTGAGAGTGATTGAGCCGGCTTCTTGAAGATTCTAAAGCACTCAGCTTCTTTTCAACAGGGTCTGAACTTCTTCACTTTGCAGCTACAGAGGCTGAGGGCCATGCCACCTGTGCCTGGCTTCCATCCCAGGCCCAGACCCAGGAGCCCCCCCACCTAGTCCTGTGCATGGGGCTTCTCCCTGCGCCCCATGCCCTACATGTATATGCCTCTCAGCATGCTGGCTGATGGCTATCTGTGCTTTTTACAACTGGACCTCCAGCCCTTAGAGAAGGTCTTGGCACATTGCTTGCTGAATGAGTGAACATCCATAAAGGCAAGTTCTCCTGGGCTCTGCAACCAGTGGAATGGCTGGGCCCACCGTCCTTGGAGAAGGCTAGATCGCTGTGGCTTCTATGACTGGGGACTACAGAGTAGCCGAAGGGGAAGGGGCACAACACTGGAATAGAACTCACAAAAGCTGTTCAAGGAACAAGTCTCAGGCAGGGTCCTCCTAGAAGCAGATTTTGACTGCAAGTGGTTGATCTTGGGGGTAATCAGGGAAGCACCAGAAGTGAGACAGGGTGGGAAGGAAGATAATTCAGTGTCTGTGAAGAGCAAGCGGGCTCTGAGCACACGGGCTCCACCCCCACGGGCTCTCTGCGCGACTTTGGACTTGTCCTCTCCAGGGTGAGGAGCTGAGGTATTGATCCATCAACTGGCCTGACCAGAGAAGAGGGTCACATACCTGCAGCATGAGGAAGCTCTGCTAGTGTGTCTGAAAAAGTGAGTGCTGGCAGGGGATGCAAGTGGCACCGGCAGATAACTGCTACTCTCTTCCTCCTCCTTTTAATAAGTTAGGAAACTGAGGCTCAAAGCAGCTGAGCGACTTTCCGATAAGCAGCCATGCTGGGATGGATTTTTGCTGATAAGTGGCCAAGCTGGGATTCATGTGCAGGTCCGTGTGGCTGAGAGCAGGGCACACAGCCCTTCTGGGGTCCCACGACTTTCCCCAAGGACAGCATGGGGGTGGCAGGGTCCCCGCAGCAGGATCCTCTTGGCATTTTTCTGGGATATTACTGCACTGCTATATTCCATTAAAATATTCTCCCTTCTTCTGTTCAGAGCAGTTAACTTTGCCTCATTATTATTTCATTGGGCTGAGCTTTAGTGAAACATAGCCTTTAATTTGTTTATTTAACATTCCTGGTGTGTACTTGCTGATAGAGTATAACTGATTAATTAATTGTAGCCTGCCGTGGCTCATGCTGGATCATGACAATATTTCCGACCCTGATGGGAGCTTAGGCGGAGGCAGGTGGTGATGGACATAGGTCACGGGGCCCTGGCCTGAGTGCAAAGTGGGGTGAGGGGTAGGCTGGCTTCCCCCAACCCGCCCTGCCAAGTTCTAGGGCCACCCAGGGGCTGGGGCAAGGAGCAGGCCAGCAGCCTTAGCCCCTGCTATCTGCAACCCAGAATCCATCATGTTTCTCAGTACAACCCTTTTGGTTGTATTTGGAGGACATGGTATTGACTTTGGACATCATTGTGCTTCTGCTAGATTTTTTAGGTCCAGAAATTCTAGAGGACTGGTTGCAAACATGGGACATGTCTGAAATGGTCCTAGTTCTAACGGGCTTGGCTGGCTCGGGGAGGAGATCCAGGGAGCCTCGTCTACTCATCCCAGCAACCAGTCTTGCCAAGTCAAGTGCCCCATAGCTAGATCTCAGGTACTTTCCTCCTGTTTGAGATCAAGACTCTGCCTTCCTCCTGACTTGGTCTCAAAGGATGAGGGGCTTTCTCTCATTCTGTGGCCACACGTTGGCCCTAGACCAGTGGTCTTGGGATTTAGGTTTTGCCCACCAGGATGTCCATCATTGGCTTTTTCTTGTACCACCGTGATAGTAACTGATTTCTATTCACTCTAAATTCACAGATTTTTTTTATTTTTTATTATTTTTTTTAATTTTGCCTTCTGTCCTCTGCTTCTAAATCCACAAATTTTTAAAAAAATGCCTATTATATGCCAGACTGTGTTCTAGGCTCTGGGACACAGATGTGGCACCTGCTTTCATCAGGCTTATTCTCTTTCACCTGGGTACCCTGCTTTGTGTTGACCACCTCTGCAACCTTCCTTCCTATATTGCCTGGCCAATCCTGGGTGGATTTTTTTTCTCTCTCCTTTTGGTTTAAAATGCCTCCTAGGTGCTAGATAGGTTACCTCCTTCGATTCCCACCGTAAGTCTGGAAGAGGGAATTGCTATTTGGCTGTGTGGGAGATGGAGGCTCCAGGAGGTGACGTGACATCTGCAAAGCTAGGAGGTGTCATGGTTAGTTCTTGAACCCAGGAATTGCCTTCGAAGTCCCCAGCCTGGTCCCCCCAGCTCGGCCACTCAGTTCCAGCCGTCTCCCTCTGGTCTGCCCTGCTGCTCGCTGGTGACGTGCCTGTGGGCTGTGTGGAGGTATTTCTCCCAGGCGTGGGAAACATGGAAGCTCTTGTTAAACTGCATTTTGTGATCCTGTAATTATTGCCCTGGGAAGGAGGATAATGCCAAATGAGACAGATTTTTCTAGGGCATAGGTTCCCCCCTTGGACCTGGCCCTAGCTGCTCAGCATGTCCTGCCTGTTAGGATACACCAGACCAGTTTGAGATGAATGCCCAGCCCTGCAGGGACTCTGGCTTCTCCCGGTGGCCTGGTTTGTCTATGGATACAGTGCCCATAACTCTATAAGAAATACTTGTTCAAGAAGGAATCAAAATGAATGAATAAGTGGTATTCAGAATTGGGTTTTGTCCCTTTTGCTACCTGGGGTGGGGGCTTGGGCAAGTCACTTCACTTCCTTGAGTTTGAGATTTGTCAGCTATCAAATGGAATTTATAACGTATACAGGGTTATACATTATGGAGATTAAATGAAATAATGTAGAAATGTCTAGCTCAGTTTTTGCTATAAAGTAGGCGCTTCCCCAAAGTCAGCTCCCGTCAACGAGGTTCAGACAAAGATGGACAGTCTTTCAGATTAGTTTCATGCTCACCAGCTCACGGGCATCTTTTCCCCTTTATTTAACTCTCCTGGCAATGGGGAGATGCAGCTTCAAAGAGAGGTTCCCACCACCCCAGCAATTCCAGAAACATGTGCCTTGTTTATTCTCAGCCTTCTTATCTACAAAGTGGGGACACGGGTCTTTCATCTAGAGAGTTCCACAGGCAGCAGGGAAGTCTTCACCCACCTCTCTCAACTCTGGCAAAAATGAGTGAGGATTTGTTTCCAGTGCGCTGGGCAGGAGGAGGATAGCAATTAGGAGGGATTAATTGTAATTACCAGTTTATCAGGGAGATCGGACCTAGGAGTGTTTCTGTTCAGACAATGGTGTTTAGCAATGCTCAGCTAGGCAAAAAACCACCATCTGCTTCTTGGGTTTCTGCGTACAGAGGCTGGGGGAGGGGCGCCGCTCTCTCAGCCTCGGGAATGGACTTTGCTTTCTTGTTACCTTGTTTCATCTTGCGGAAACTTCAAGGACCAACTAATTTGTCTTCTGCTTTTGGGTGCAGAGTAGGGAGGCATTTCTTGCAAAGCATTCATGGACAGGGACTTGTGTGGGGACCCAGTAGTTCCTAAGAAAATGTTAAGGATTTTTTTCATTGAAGTGTTGGAGAAAAGGTAGCTGATTTGTTTTGAGGCTGCTGTGCTAAGGTGAATTAGTAAAAGGAAAATACTTGTGGCCTAGAGTCAGTTGAGAGCATCTACTTGTCTTTTAAGCAGCAAAGATTTAGACATAGTCCGTGGTGGGAAAGATACTATGGCAGGAGCAGAGGTGGTGCTGGGGAACTAAAGAAACCCAAGGTCAAGTGAGAGAGACCCATCTTAGACATGACAGAGATAGCAGACATGGATGCCAGACGTGGAATGGCCGATGTGGACAAAGGAAGGACCAGAAGCCAAATGCGCTTCTTGGGTAGGGTGGTGGGAAGTTGCTTTCTGGAGGCAGCATGAATTCTATAGAAAGATATAAACATCTAAGGGCATAAAGAGGTTGTTCTGGCATCAAAGGCTGTGGTTCAAAGACCTAAAGAGTAGTCTGGCCATGGGGTCTGGTGGGTGGACGGGCTTGCTCAGGGAAAGGCTGGGCAGAAGGCCCCCGGTGCCCGTATATGCTTTGTCACTTAGTACCTGGGCCACCTGGGGCTAGTTGCTCTCCCTCTTAAGGCCTTAGGGTCCTTTGCTGAAACCTACATCTATGTCTGGTTGAAGACATGAGTTTGAAAAGGATTAAGAAGAGATTGAGCCTGGTTCCACAAATGCAATTTCCCTCTCTCTCTTTTTCCTGATTTCCTGAAAACCAATCCCACAATGGCTAGTGGCCTCTGGGTATAAAATAAGGCAAGCCCTGTGATCCAGCATTGTGAACGGCCAGTGTTGTCCCCGTCCTCCCCCCAGAGGACAGCCTGGGAGTCTGCATCTGCAGGTGACAGCAGGAGACTGTGGCTCGGCAGCCACATCCCCACCACCCCGCCAGGAATGTGAGCCACATCAGGTTCATCTTCCTGTAATCTTTAAACTGAGATCTGACATCCTGCCATGGGGTTAGGTACGAGCTGCCGCTGCTCCTATCGCAAACATTTTCTTCTAAATGAGGAGACATCCTCTGAAAAAAACCTACTGTGGGAGGCAGAATAATGGTCCCCAAAGAGGTCCACGTCATCCTCGGACACTGTAAATATGCTGCCTTATGCGGCCAAGGGGAGTTAGAGTTGCAGCTGGAACTGAGGTGGCTGGTCCACTGTCTGCAACGTGGGGAGATCACGCTGGGTTATCTAGGTGGGCCCGGTGTAATCACCAGGGTCCCTGGAAGTAGCAACCAGAACAGAGATAGCAGGGTATTAACAGGAGGAGACCCTGACCCAGTTTTGCTGGCTCTGAAGATGGAGGAAGGGAGCCAGGAGCTCAGGAATACGTGTGGCTTCTAGAAGCTGGAAAAGGTGAGGAAACAGATTCTCCCCTGGAGCCTCCAGGAAGGAGCACAGCCCCGCTGACATCTTGATGTTAGCCCGGCGAGACCCGTGTTAGACTCCTACTCTACAGAACTGTTAAGATGATAGATGTGCGTGGTTTGAAACTCGCAGATTTGTGACCATGTGTTGTAGCAGCGACGGAAGACTAAACCTACCCACCACCTCTCATTTTCCTCCCTGAAACCAACAGGCCCTGTCACTCATGTGTTCACACGTTCATTCAGACGTTCCTTCACTCCGGCCTACACGCATTTACTCATAGATTCCTATACTTTCGGTTCTTAATTTTGGTAAATAGATGTTAATAGTAGAAACTATTTCCTAGAGTCTTTTTGAAGATTAAATGAAATGAAACAAGTAAAAGGCTTCGCACGTTGACAGGCATCACTGGACCCTTATAAACGTTCGTTGTCTCTATTATTATTACTTTTCTTGCTGTTCAGTCATCTAGTGTATCCTGGGCACCAGGTTGAGCTCAGGCCCTGGTTCCTGGATGGCTCCTGGGTGGGAGAAGGGTGGAAGGTGGTTTCCCCAAAGCCCCACTCACTGACTTCTGCCACCTCGACCTGCAAGACAGGCTACTGGATATGGTCTTTCAGTTAGGCTCACGGCTGCCCTTGCGTGAAATCAGGGTTCTGTTATTAGGGAGGTGGGGGATTGGATTTTAGTAGGAAATTACTCACCGTTGGTCGAGGCTTTGGAAACAAAGGAAGGAAGTTAAAGAGAAAAGGAAATAATCACGTTGGGGGTAGCCGATGTACCGTATCTTTTATCTGTGTTCTTCCATGTAACCACATGACCTCCCTACGATGTCCCTAGGCTTATCCCCATTTCAGTTGGATCAAACAGAGATCCAGGAGCACATTACTTATAGGAGGCAAAGACAAAAGTGAACCACTAGATTCTGGATTCCAAGTCCATGCCCCATCCATCTTCTACCTGTCTCGTCTTCAGTAGGACCTGCTGCAGACTGAAAACCCCTTCTCCTTGTGGGTTTACTCTCTGGCTTGACTGCAAAACGAGGTGTTTCCCCCAGCAGGATGCTGGCTGGTTTTGTCTGACCTGTCCAGTGCCTCCCTCCCCATGCTATGGGAATAATGTTGCCTTTAGTGCCCACACCATCCTGGGCCCCGGGGCAAGGGCAGCCAACAGGAGGCATTGTGTGCAGAGCCAACGCAAATGAAGCGGTCACCACTGGAGCAAATCTTCAAAAAAAAAAATCCTTCTTCATCTTTGGCTCTCGAGAAACCACACATCCTCCCAACTTACCCTGGGCTGCAGGGGACTGCCCTCAGCGCTGCCTAGCACAACCCCTGTCCTCTCGCCAGAGTGTTTTTTGCATCATGGATGCTCAGGGAGCTTTTCTGTTCACACTTCAAGACAACTTTTTGCTTCCAGGGTGCCCACTGGACAGCTAACCCCATCCCGTGTGAGTGAACTGTCATGGAAAAACCCTTGAGGTGGCTGAGACATAGGCAGGGAGTCCTCCCTGGAAAGTCCATCTCTCTGAGCCAAGACCTGTCATCAGCTGACCCAACTGAAATTGAGACGCATTACTAATAAGACAAACAATGGGCTAGCACATAAAAGGGAACCTTTAGCTATCATTTGGAAATAATTAGTTCAATAAAAACCAGTTCAATGATGAGGCTCAGTATCTGAAGCGAAATCCCTTAGAAACAGTTGTGGTTAGGGGCGCCTAGGGGGCTTAGTCTGTTCGGTGTCCGTCTCTTGATTTCCATTCAGGTCATGATCTCGGGGTTGTGGGATCGAGCCCCCCAGTCAGGCTCCACACTCAGGTCAGGGCAGAGTCTGCTTGAGATTCTCCTTCTCCCTCTCCCTCTGCCCCTGCCCCTGCTCACACTCTCTATCTCTAAAATAAGTAAGTAAAATCTTAAAAACAAAACAAAACAAAACAAACAGTTGTGCTTATAGATGCCCACGGGTGACTGACGACAGAGGAGAGCCACCATGGGTCTCTGGGACCACATAAGGAGGCACAGCAAGGGCCTAATGCCCTCTTCCTAATGCCCTCTCCTTTCCTAACTCACTGCAGGAAGACTGACCTGCAGCACTTTACCCAAAGCACTGGAATATGCCTGTGACTTTCCAATTGCAGGAACTCTCATCCAGAGGTTTCCCTGGCATGCGCTTGGGGAATTTCACTCATATAGGATAGTGGTGTATAGCGCCTCCCTGTGGAAGTGCCGGTGATCTTCCCATACCCTTAAACGCTCCATCACCCCCCTGTAGACCTCCAGTCCACAAGGACAGTTAGGAGTTCTGCAGTTTTCCCCAGCTCTTTCTCTATATGTTTATTTTTCATGCAGCTAAAATAGAATTCAAAAGAACAGAATGGGCAAAATAAGGTTGACTTGACTAGTACTTGCTATGAGTGAGGCATTGTGCTAAGGGCTTTATAATCATCCAATTGTTTCCTTAAGGCAGTACCTTTCTATCAGATTTACGGATAGAAAACTAAGGCTTGTGGAGATGCCCCTGCCCGAATACAGGCAGCTAGTAAATCTAGAGCCAGGATTCAACCCCGACCAGTTTGACTATGAAGCAAGTCCATGTCATTTTCACTATATAAATGAGAAACCTCCCATAATCCACATTTTTACCCTTATAATATAAGCCTTAGGAAATGGATGCTTCCTCTTATGCCCCGGAGGCAATACAAAGTCCTGCTGTGCTTTACAAGCCCGCAGATGAATATTAAATTGCTTTTGATTAAAACTTTGTTCAGAAAACCTGTTGCTACGTCCCAACATTGAAAGGTAGGATTCCATGTGTACAATAGCTGTACCTTCCCACCAAATAAGACCATTCAGCAGAGAAGAGCATTAAGGTCCCCGGCGTTCCAGACAAAAGAGTTTTCTCTACAGTGAATGCAGTGGAGAAGAACTCGCAGACAGTGTTTTGAGAACCACTTGGGAGGTAGTGGTAGGGACCGTACCTGATGATGGATGACAGTTGACTTCTGGTCTTCTGCTCTTTGTCTCCAAGTTTCCATTTCCTTTCTGGTTGGGTGGGAATGGAATGGAGGAGGAACATTATTCCTACTTCATTTTTGCCTTTTATGTACCTGCTCCCTTTCTGGGTGGGAGGGGAGTTGGCCCAGGATCTGTGAGTCATGGTGACGGCAGAATGTGCCCTAATCCACTGCTAGCCTCTTTCATACACTGGGCTTGCTGCCTGGTAAGGAGGAGGCTTGAGTTAACCTGCCCTTGAGTCAAAAGACTGCTCTTGCAGTCTGTTCCATCCACTGCCAGTCCCCTCCTTGCTCAGGAAGGGACAGTGAAGGGATTATATGCCCGTGTATCACTTCATTTTCTCAACACAAATCACCCTGGGGTAAGAGTTATTCTGCCCAATGTATACATAAGGAAACTGAAGCTGTGGAAATGTCAATGATTCATCAAAAGCCAGCAAGCCTGTGAGTGGTGGGGCTAAGCCTTAAGTCCAGGCATCTCATACCCTGGCAGAAGCTGGGGTTTTGCAAAGGCTGCAGTTCCCAGTGCAGTGCACGGCCCCTGAGGCCACTCTGCCTGGTGGGCAGGGCATCCAGTGCCATGTCCGGGCGCTGCCTATGACCCCTGACTCCTGCATCTGCAAGAGAAGGAAGCTGTTACTTGCACCACTCAAGAATTTTTACTTGCTTAAAAAAAAAAAAATAGTGTTCTTTCCCTCCAACTTTATAAATAAGGCAGAGATGATTGAATGATTGAATGTTAACAAAATAAACCCCTCAGAAATAAATGAACATTTCATATTGCGCTTCATTTCAGTTTCATGAGCTCCAAAATAGCACTTCAAGTGATTAATGTTTTCTTCATTAAGCATAACTAAACCCAAGTAAAACCTTGCGCTTTCCTCTAGAATGTCTTCTTAGGAGATTGAGGGTAGTTCATTTCTAAAAGTAACCCTTTGAGGGGCGCCTGGGTGGCTCAGTTGGTTAGGCTTCTGACTCTTGATCTCAGCTCAGGTCTTGATCTCAGGGTTGTGAGTTCAAGGCCTGCATTGGTCTCCAGGCTGGGCATGGAGCCTGCTTAAAAAATAAAAACATAAATAAAAATAAAAGTAACCTTTGAAACCTACTGTAGGCAGCTCCAGGTTGTGGGGAGAGTGTGGGCTTTGGTGTTGGGTGGTCCTGGGCTCGGGTCTCAGTGCTGTGACTTTGTAACTGTGTATTTCAGAAAGAATGAGCCTTGGTTTCACATGAGAATATGGGGATACTAATAAAGAATTGTCCAACCTCGGGGCACCTGGGTGGCTCAGCTGGTTAAGCGTCTGCCTTCAGCTCAGGTCATGATCCCAGGGTCCTGGGATGGATGGAGCCCCACATTGGGCTCCCTGCTCAGTGGGGAGTTTGCCTCTCTCTCTCCCTTTGCTTCTCCCCCCAGTTGGGCTCTCTCTCTCTCGGATAAATAAAGTTTAAAAAAAAAAAAAAAGAATTGTCCAACCCCAAATGTCAGGCATGTGGAGGTTGGGAAACTCAACTGGAAATTGGCCCTAAGTCTCCATAGAAGAAAAGCACTTATCTTGCTACAAAGACCATAAAAAGAGGCCGCCTGGAGGTGACATTGAGAAGGCCACATTGAAAAGAGGCCTGAAAATCCCTGGAGAGAGCCAGAGAAGCCCCCCAGCCCCCCAATGGAGCGCAGCCCACAGCTCCCAATGAGCGAGTCTCTAGCAACACTGGCAGGAAAAATGCTCACAGCTGAACCCAGCCCGCGTTACAAAACCATGAGCAAAAATAAGATGTTGTCAGCCACTACGTTTTAGAATGATTCGTTATACATCAGTAGCTAACTCCAACATTAGAATCCATTAGCGAACCTATAGCATCTCAGCCAACATGAGATCAGCAGGGGATGCTGTGGTGCCTCTTCAGGACTCAGGCTCTCATCCCCCAGCTGCTGGTAGAACTGGTGGCTGATGTTCATGGCTGAGCGCCTCTCCAGAATTTGCCTTCCCCCGCAGAGAAGTCCCTCACCGGAACTCACAATTCCTTCCCGGGGCAGCCCGCATTAGATGACCAGTCCCTGCGCAGGAAGAAAGTCCTGGCGCCTTTGCCTTCCAGCAGAAGAGCAACGAAGGGTCATCCCGGCTCTAGAGGTCCCCAGGGCCACTGCTGAGACTCTGCCTGTTAGACGCATCCCTCCGCCAGCAACAGCTTCCTTCCCCGCTTCTAGGTCTTAACCTTGAGGACTCCGCCCAAGAATCTCCAGCACACCAATCTCAGTCTCAGACTCTGTTTCCCAGGGAACCTGACCTGGAACACCTTCCTTCCTCCCATTTAGAAGTTTTTGTCTTGGGGTGCCTGGGTGGCTCAGTCGTTAAGTGTCTGCCTTCGGCTCAGGTCGTGATCCTGGGGTCCTGGGATCGAGCCCCGCATCGGGCTCCCTGCTTAGTGGGAAACCTGCTTCTTCCTCTCCTGCTCCCACTCCCCCTGCTTGTGTTCCCTCTCTCACTGTGTCTCTCTGTCAAATAAATAAAATCTTTAAAAAAAAAAAAGTTTTTGTCTTAAGCCCCTTCAGGACACAGAGTAATTTGGCCTGAGCACTGTCCTTGGATGCTGACTCCAGCCACAGCCCCTGCTTCCCTGCTGGTTTGTGGTCTCCGGGAAGGCTCCGTTGCCTCGACAATAAAGAAAGAAGCAAAAGCCTTGTCCTGAACCCAAAGAGAGATTCAAAAGTTTAACTGTAACTCTGGGAAACTTATAAATAGCAAAGAAACACAGGGAAACATTAATCTTTACCAGAAATGCAAGAAGTGCAAATTAAATCCACCTTGAGATACCATTTTACACTGACTAAATTAGCAGGACAAAGTAAAAATAAATTCAAATACACATTGCTAGTGACATTATGGTGAATATGGGGTCCTCTTAAGCTGCCAATTTACACAGAAATTTCTTAACACTGGGAGAAAGCAATATGGTAACACACAGTCGAAGCTGTAAATATATCCCTGCCCTCTGGCCCGTTAATACGGATGTATCTGCACAAATTTGTTTAAGAGAAGATTTGGGATTTAAACTCTGATCTCCTCAATTTTACTAGGCTGAAAAACATACTTGTGAGTAAATAAATATGGAATGGATAACCAGTTAGAATGTAGAATTGTAGTATTGGTGTGGGGGGGTATATATTGCAGGATAAAAAAGAGTGGTAGCAACATTTGCAATAGTTCTCAAAGCTTGCTCTTCTGACTACCGACATCCATATCGCCTGGGGCATGACTAACAGGTGCAATCCTGAGCCTGACCCCAAATCTTGGGAAGCAGAGTTTATGTGAGCTGGGCCTGGGGACCTGCATTTTAAGTAAATTTTCCAGGTGTCCTTGTTCCTCCCATGTGTGACAGTCCTACATCGAGACAGCTCTTGCATGCCTTTTTGAGGGGAATAGAATTAGGAGGGACAGTATCTTTCTCAAATTTGCTGTAGCTATTTTGTTATTCTGTTTTCATAATCGTTAGGTGAAAAAAATTATCATTTTCCTTGAGCCCTCCAGAGAAAAGTCATTTTAATTATAGGTGTCTTAATAGTCCCCCATTACAGTGCGTCGCTTAACCTCATCCACACAGGTAGGTTAAGTATCAAGAGAGAAATGTCTTACACTAAGGAAAGGTCATTCTTATCATTATTAATCATTCTGGTAATAGATATTTATGATATATTTAAGAATCGCCCATTATTAACCATTCCCAAAGCCCCTTGGGTTCCATGTCAAACACACCTCTGGTTCCCAGCTTGGGAAGTTGGGACGGCTGATGTGTGGCTGGACATCTGTCCCTGGGTTTAGGGAGAGCTGTTCTGAAGGCTGAAGCAGAGGCAATAAACCCCAAAGCTTAAAAATACCGTGGCCTTAATCTGCAGAGAGGAACCACACGTGCGAGACAGGTGCACCTCAGAGTGAAATCGGGAAGACAGGCGGAAATGTTACCTTTTGACCATGTCACCCCCTCCTCACCTTGTGGAGTCATTAGCACGACTGGAATAGCCGTCATAAAACTAATACGTATTTCTGCTCAAGACCGTATTTCGGTGACTATTTAACCATGTGCTAACCCAGCTGACTTTCTGATCTTTTAAAGAACATGTTTTTCTGGCTCTATCAGAAACAGTTTTAACTCCAGGTTCTATCGGTAAGGATGAGTTTTCCAAGGGGAGCCCTCGATGGCGTTTTATGTTCACCTCATTTCCAGGCCAGTTATTGATTGGAAGGAGCAAGAGAAGATCAGAATTCAGAATGCGGGCACACATGCATGCACACGCGTGCGCGCGCACGCGCGCGCGCACACACACACACACACACCATGCAAGAGCCTCAAAACAGCAACTGATGAACACAGTGAGGAAATATTACAAAGTTGTAGAAGGCAAATATTGATGCTGCTGAAGTCAAATGAGAGAGGCAGAGACGTCCCCTTCCGTCTCTGTTGTGTCTGGAGAAGATGAAACAAAAATCTGTCCTTGTTTTCATGTGAGCGGAGCGGGGGCCAGGTCACAGGGGAACCGAATGGCTATCACCCGTGAGTCCCGATGAAGTTGTGCAAAACTTGGAGTTCAGGGAAGTCTCAGAGGCTTTGGTTTTCCTAACAAAAGAAGTAGTGGTTATAAAAGGACATTCTGATTAAGATTGATTCCTAAGATTGCGATCTCACCGAGTGGATTAAGATAAGGAGATGGAATAGATGGCAAAGGGCACTCAACTCAATCTCGGGCTTTATTTTCTTTAAAATCTTGCCCTGTTTGTATGAGCATTTAAGCACTGCATCAAGCGCTGCTAGTTACGATAACTCTGATTAAATGTCATAAACAAAATCACAATTTTACTTTTCTATTAAACTCTATATTTGATTTAAAAAAAAGAACCTCATGATTACTTTCGGAATTTCTGGTAATATGGCCATCTTGTAATTTAGACCATGGATCTCATAAGTAAGACTCTACTGCTTCTCTGAAAACCCCCAAATAGATGGCAGTGATCATATTAGAGTAGGGCTGAACACTTTGGGTCACTTAGCTCTGTGGACACGCATGTACGTCTTTTCCTCCTCCTCCTCAGAGACTTCAATACGATTTATAAATACAGATTGCTATGATACAGAATTCTGAAAACATAAATTCTAACTGAATATTAACATCTGTTAAAATGAGGGGGGATATGAGCATCATTAATTGAATTGGTTTCTATGCTTAGGTATATATTTGAAATATTTTCCTACCAAAAACACATAGCAGAGAAATTATCTGGACCAGGAAATACATAAATATATGGTGGTAGGGATGTGTGTGTGTGTGTGTGCGTGCGCACGTGCACGTATCTCACATGTAGTAGGGAAAGGGTGCATGTATTGTTTTATAGGGATCAGCAAACTTTTCTGTAAAGGGCCAGCTAGTAAATATTTTCAGCTTGGCAGGCCATACGGTGGTCTCTATTGTATCTGCTCAACTCTGCCATTATAGCAGAAAAGCATCCATAGACATTACGTGAACGATTGGATGTGGTTGTGTTCCAATAAAACTTTATTTACAAAAACAGGTGGTGGGCCAGAATTGGCCAAAGTTTGCCAATCCCTAGAGAATTGACCAGGCGAGGTATCATTAGAATTGTCTTCTCACACTCCTCATGTTACTAAAGGAGAAACTGAAACCCAGAGAGGTGAAGTGACTTCTCCAAGACACACAGCAGAGCCAGAACCAGAATCCAGATTTTCATGATGTTATCTCATCTGTCTAACACAGAGTGGAAGCCAGAGTGGCAGCTCACTCCACACGCAGAGTGGCAGGGGCTGGAGGAGAGGGTAGAAGCACAGAACAGAGAGTGACAATGCACCAGTGATCTCCCCCTCCCCCAAATCTCTCCTTCCTGACAATCATTGGAGCTTGTTTGTGTTTTGACTATGTTTTCATGTTTGTTTGATTTTTAATGGTAGAAGAGCACCAGGCAGGAAGGCTTGGTTCAGCCATCCACTTAGCTCTGCAGCTTTGAAGCAAGTCACTTCCCCTCTCTGGGCTTCATTTTCTTTCATTTGTAAAATGAGGGGTTTGGTTTCATGAATTTGGACTCCCATTTCATTCTCAAATGTGATGATCCTTCAAGTGTATTCCTTCCAGTTCAGCTTTTCCCCCATCAATCCACAGTGATTCACAAGTTGGCTAAAACTTGCTCAGGCCTGGGATGCCGAGAGGCCCTAAGTTGCTAGCCCCCCAGGATGAGCCCCAGCTGCATATTTCTGTGTTCACCAGGCCCCATCCCTTCCATCAGGGCATCCCGTGAAGCTGATGACCTCATTGCTTCTTGGGCCCAGAGTTGATTACCATAATAAAGGTACCCACCTGCTCACAAAGCCTTTCTGTTTTTGGCTCCTAACTGCTGAGCTGGGCATTTTACCAACTCAGTATTCTTGCTTATAGATTTATCTATCCCTTTAGAACCTCTACCCCTCACTGAACTTCTTCACAGTAAGCAGTTTTGTCACAAACCAGGCCCTGATGTATGCACACGCAAGGCACGAGGAGGCCCTCCCGTGGTCCTGTTCTGGGTGAGGATGTGATAGCCTCTCTTATAGATTCTTGCCAAGGACTCCAAATGTCCTTTCCCCACTCTAGGACTTCCCTCCATTTAAAATATTCATGTTAGCTAAGTCTAGTTACATTTTCTAACTTGAAAACGTGGTGTAAGAAACAGAGTACCGGACTGAGTCTGGAGACCTGGGTTTAAATCTCAATGGCATCGCGACCTAGATGTATCACCTAGGGCGAGTCCCGTAAGTTCTCCCCAAGCTTCCCAACTAAATGGTAGAGAAGGTAGCCTCTGCCTCATTTTCCACAGTTCACGCAATGGTTCTGAACTCTGGGTCTGCACTGGAATCACCTGAGAAGTTAAAAAAAAAACAAACAACAAATAACCCTTCGAATTTCTGAGCCCTCCCTGTCCCGCATCCTGCTGGATCCTGACTCAGAATCCCCCAGGCTGGTGCCCAAGCCACTGAGCTGACTGGATACTCTCCAGATCATTCTAATGAGCCACCAGGCTTGCAAGCCATAGGTTTGAATAACCTAAATGATATCGATATGAACTCCCCTTCCAAAAGGGCCTTATCAGTGGGTGGTACTATTATTTTTGTCATTATTTCATTTCAAAGAGAGATACCAACATTCTATACAAATAAATCCCGAGTGAAATACAATGAATAAGTCAATAAAATGAGGCAGTGTGATATTGTGATTAATAATGAGAAATAGATTATTTGGTCTTTGTCCTGTCTGTGGCTCACAGCTCCCTAAACCGTTGGAATTTCCAGAGCCATAAGAGCAAGGGGGGGTCTTTTGTTATACTGGGTCTCTTGTCCTTTCTTCTGGAATCTCCTCAGAGCCATAAAAATGAAACAGGCATCTTATTATTCATAGGAAACCTCTTTTAATCACATCTGAGTTATGTTAATGAGGTGACTTTAGGAATCACCTAAAGCTGGGGATGGGGGGAGATGATTGGCCACCCAAAGCTTGTTGCTGGGGAACCAACCATGTGATGAGAGGGTTGGAACATTCAGTCCCATGCCCCCAGAGATTGGGTTCAAGCACCAAAGCCAATGATTTAGTCCATCGTGTCTATGAAATGAAGCCTCCATAAAAACCCCAGAGGACAAGATTCAGAGAGCTTCTGGGTTGGTGAACAAGTGAAGATTTGGGGGAGAGGGCCTCTAGGGAGGGTGTGCCCCCTCCCACATACCTATGTATCTCTTCTATCTAGCCGTCCCTAAGTTATATCTTTTTATAATAGACTGGTAATCTGGTAAGTAAACTTTTTCTCTGAGTTCTGTGAGCCACTCTAGCAAGTTAATCCAAGCCTAGGAGGGAGTCATTGGAGCCTCCCATCTAGAGCTGGTAGGTCCAAAGCGCAGGTAACAATCTGGACTTGTGACTGGCGGCTCATGGGGGCAAGGAGGAGTCCTCTAGGACTGAGCCCTTAACCTGGGGAATCTGACACTATCTGTAGGTAGATAATGACAGAGTTTAGTTTAATTGCAGGACAACCAGCTGGTGTGAGAGAATTGCTTGGTGTAGGAAACCCACCCCCCCACACACTGAAATTGCTCTCAGGATCCTATGTAGCCTATCCTGCTACGTATGTTGGTTCTTGGAGGTGTCCCTTGAGATACACAGCCTTTCTAGATCAAAATTAGGGTCAGGTAATTTAACCACCCAACAGCCCCACAGGACTGGATTAAATGTGCTGCCAATTTGTTTAATCCTATGGAAACCCTGAGAGATGAGGTTGGTGGCCCCATTTTTTAAGTGAAGCAATTAAAGCTTGGGAAGGTAAATCACTGTAGGAAGTTCCCATAACTGGGAAGTGGAAGTTTGAGACCAGACATCAGAGTCAAGGGTTCTTTGCATTAGATTTTATCTGCTTCCTGATCCTACCATGGAGCTTGAAATCCCATCATTGCAAATCACAGATGCCAAGCGAGGAACACTAATGATGGCAATAATATCACATTATCATCTTATGGGCTAACTCTAAGATGGTTTCACATCTTTTGTATTTCGGAGAATCCTCGTATTGAAATAGCAACCTCAGGTGGCTATTATAAGGCTGTCCTCCATTTAATGGTGGTTGCAGTTTCAAAAGTTGCAAGATCTCCCAGGGAATGAATGCTATATGCTCATACTAGCTAAGTTCTCAGGCTATCCCATTATGACCCTGCACAGTGCTGAGGAGGAGTCTGGCTCAGTGGCTGCTCAAGACCCCACTGGGGTGGGGGGTGGTGGTGGTGGTGTGGAGACAGAAATTTACAAAGTGAGCCAGCAGCAGTTCCCCTCTTGGGTACCTACCCCAAAGAAATGGAACCATACATCCATACAAAGACTTGTATGCAAAACTTCGTATCCGCATCCTTCTATAGTTAATACGTGGAAACAAAACACATGTCCTTCGACAGATGAATAGCTAAACAAAATGTGGTCTACCCATACAATAAAACACTGTTTCGCCTGAACAGGGAATGGAGTACTTGCTGCACCGTGGCCAAATCTCAAGGAACACTGTGCTAAGTGAAAGCAGCCAGATGCAGAGAACTGCGTACTATATCATCCCATTTATGTGAGACACCCAGAAAAGGCAAACTTGGGAGGCTGAACATGGACCAGTGGTCGCTTGGGGCTAGGAGGTGGAAACGGGTTCATTACAAATGAGTACAAGGAGGCTGTCCGTGAGCTGTTAGACATGTTCTAAAATGGAATTGTCGTGGTCACACCTCTCTGAGCGTTTATTAGAAAAGAAATCATTGAATTGCTCACTTAAAATGGGTAAATGTGGTGGTACGTAAATTTTACCTCACAAAGTGCATGTGTGCATATGTGTGTGCATGCATGCATGCGTGTGTGTGTGTGTGTGTGTGTGTGTGTGCGTGTGTGTGTTAGGAGCCTGCTGGAAGTAAAACAGCAAGGTCATTGTGGTTCAGACTATGACTTCTCCATTACTCACCAAAACTTTCAGGCAGAATGTCAGACATTTAGCCCATGGGGAATTGTACTGGAAACTAGATTCAAGAGACGTATTTAAACCAAATTCCACTTAATACATTTATATGAAGACACTGACCGTCCCAGGAACAAGAAGGCGTGTGTCGCCCTACGAGCGCTCACACCTTCTGGCAGGTTGTTGGTCATTGGAAGCCCACTCTGGCTATGGAATAAGAACACAGGGTGATGGATGGTGTCAAGGACGTCTCACACCAGCCACCCAAGGGGCCCGAGAACCAAACCAGCCACTTACAGGAGATGCCCATTTATGGACCAGTTTGCTAATGTTTCCCAGATTCAGCAGCTTCGCCCAGGACATTGCAGGTGAATATGTCAAGTCTCTTTTTTTTTTCCTCCCCTTTACCCTGCTCCGTTCAGAAAACTCACTTCTGTTCTTTCTCCAGCTAGGACACCATGCAATATTTTAGGTTTCTTTGTTCATATGTACGATGACATCACAGACTTATCTTCTTGAAACTGAGGTGTGATTATGCTGACCCACATTCCTGACATGAAGCTGGGACTGCAGGTGGTCCGTGCTCCCGTTATCTCTCAAAGGCCCTGCTCTCCTAGATTCTGGAGATGCCAGACCCTCCTGTAGATTGAATGCGGGGTGTAGACATTGGCTTGACCCTCCTACGCTTCTTATTCTCTTAAATATGAATTGAACAAACAGTTGCCTTTTCTCAAAGTGAGTTTAATATTGGAATGTTCCTGGCATCTCCCCTTCACATGAAACCTCGATCCCTTCGGCTACTTCTGTTCTTTCCTTGTACAATTGGAAACCAAGACTGTGATAGAACTGGGTCATCCACATGCTCTAGATAAACTCAATCCCATTGCCTGAGAAAGTGGGTAATTATGGAGTGGGCCACCCTGACATGTGTGGGTCACATCAGATCTGCCCCTTCCCCTGGGACTGGAGGGACTCAGATTAGGGTACTTGGCCCTGGAGGGACTATCTGCATATTTGCAAAATAATGAGTGAGCTTTGGCTGCTCCTTGGCAAGGGTCTACCACCTCTGATCCCAGCCTTCCCTGGACCCACACTCTAACACTAACCCTAGCCCTAGACTCAGATGAACCCTGCTCTTAAATATGATAGAAATACAAGGTACCCCGTATGGTGGCTGGTGTGTTTTCATTACTAACATTATTTCACCCTTAGCATCACCTATCACTTCATCCCAACCGTAATGTTGTTAATCCTATCTTCAGATTTAATAAAAAATCACTTCCATATGTTGAATGCCTAGTGTGTCCCATGTCAGAATCTCTCTCATCATTCTATTAATTAATCTACCTATAGATTTATAGATGATCTCTAAATCCCCCAAATCGATTTCTCCATTAGATTTTTATCTATCTTCTATCATCTGCCTATGTATATCTAATCCAGGTTTTTTTAGTATCAGCACTATTGGCATTTTGGGATGGATAATTCTTGGGGGTCTGTCCTGGGCTTGTAGGGTATATAGCAGAATACCGAACCTGTGTCCACTAGATTTTAGTGGCACTCATTACCCAAGACATGGCAATCAAAAATGTCCCCAAACAATGCCACATGTCCCTTTGGAAGAGGGAGAATAAAATTGGTCTGTTATCTAGTCATTTATTTCTATTGCTTCTTTCAAGAAGGTATGGAGTAGACATTATCATTCCCATTTTACGATGAATAAATTGAGGCTCAGAGTTTAGGTGACTTATACAAAGGGCCATAAGTATTAAGTGGTGGAACTGGGTTACAAAGTAAATTCATTTTATTAGCAGAGGCTATGTCTAAAAAGGGCTATGTTTTTTCTATGATGCTATTTGAAATTAAAATGATTATTTTATTATGATTCTTTTAAATTAAATGTAATGCTAAACATTTTATCCTCGATGCCATTATTCTCCTTTATTCTTCGCCTAAAATCATTTTCAAAGTTAATTTTGACTCTCAGGCATCACACAGGTCTTGCAGCCAAAACCTATGCGCATGTATTTATGCCCCAAAACCTTCATTCTAATCTTGTCTTCAACTCAAGATGTAATGTTATTTCCAACCCTGGTTCTCCATCCCAGTGCTTTCTAAATTCTATTTCCTATCATCCTACACGACGGGGCCTGGATCCCAGACTGGAGGAGAGCCCTCCAGTGCCAGTTCACCCAGTAAGAGAAGTGGATAAGCCCACTTACAGCCAGGGACATGCATAGTGTCCCATCCTGCAGAAGAAATCATAAGGTTCCTGCTCTGGTGACCGACTGAGTAAGTGGGCAGATAGACCCGGGGCTGCCACCAACCCCTGAAATGGGGATATTTGGAAATTCCAATCATAGAAAGCTTCTATTTGTACTTTCCAGTGACAGGCTCGAGCTTCCAAATGTAACTTCTGAAAAACTGAGCAAATGAAAGAAGGGATTTTTAATCCATCAGTTGACTTCTCAGGGCCCGATGTTTTGGCTCAGCTTTTATGCAGTGGATTTGATTTCTGCCACAATACTCTGATGGCCATTAGATGGCTGACGGCTCCTGGCCCCCATGTCCAGAATTCAGACAGGGAAAGACATTGTTTTATAGCAATTAACAGTGGTGCTTGGAAGAGACGGCGACAAGCTGAAAAAAATTAATTGAAAATTTAACCTTCAAATAAAAATACTTAGACCTTAGGCTTCCATTTGTAAGCAGCTTATGCTATCTGTGCACATTGTTATATTATTTAAGTATTTTCTACACCATTTCTGATTAATACAGCAGTGCTATTTTCCAGTCCAGTCTCCTTAATAAATATATGTGTCAAATATCTATTTCCTCCCCTGAATGCAAAGACTTTTAATTTCCCTTGTTTGCATGTGCTAACTGGTTGTGTAATGAGATTAACAGCTCTGTCTTTTTTTTTTTTCCTTCTGCAGATTTTATAAGAAAAGCCAGTGGGCTCCCAGACAAAGTTAAAAAGGTACGTTCTTTAATTTTGCATACTGTTAGCTGCAATCCGGTTGCTAATGTTTGTTTTATTTCCATCTGTCAAAAGCAATGCCAAAATACGTTGTGTTTGTCTTGAGTTGGCTCAATTAATCCTCTGCTGGAAACAGTTCTGTCATTTCGTGTTTGGTTAAGGCCTTGATTCACTAGCGCTCAAACCAGGGCCCATCTCTGCCAAAGGCAACCAATGCACGTTTAATAATCTTTCTGGGAACTGTGGGCTTGACAGAGCTAAAAGAGAAAGGTGAGGTAGTGCTCTTGCAGCAAGGTTGATTTGGAGCCAACCCCATCTCTGCAGTGGGTACAAATAAGGGTGTCCTGTAGACCCTGTTCCCATGGGGCTAGCAGAGCCCAGGTAATAGGTCACATTGGGAGAGTGGCTTTGTCGGTCTCGGCATGGGGCAGCCCCCCGAGATGTGCAGCCTCCACGTGAGTCTGATGGCGTGTTCATCTGCCTGGGCCGCCGTGACAAAATACCACAGGCCGGGTAGCTCAAAGACCAGAAACTTCTTTTCCCACAGTTCTGGAGGCTAGAAGTTCAGGATCATGGTGCTGCTGGCTCAGTTCTTCTGAGGCCTCTCTTCTTGGGTCACAGGCGGACAAGCGTCATCTTTTCCGTGTCTTCACATGGTCTTCCCTCTGTGTATCATATCTGTGTCAGAATTTCTTCTCTTTACGAAATTACTGGTCATATTGGATTAGGTCCCACCATAATGACCTCATTGTAACTTCGTGATCTCCTTAAGACCCCATGTCCAAATACAGTCACGTCCTGAGGTACTTGGGGTAGGACTTCAACATATGAATTTTGGTTAAAAAAAACCTTTTTTTAAAAATATGATGAGTGAGAAGGGAAAGATCTTAGGCCTAAAACTGTAAAAGTAGCCACTCTGTAACTTTCTTTCTCTGTGTGTCTTTCTCCTTCCCCTCTTACTCTTCTTGCTTTTCCTCTTTCTCTCTGTGAATACTCTATCTGCCATGTCTATGCAGTCAGCATGTCTTGCAGAATGTGTAGGCTTTTGAATCTGTATGTACCGAGTTCAAATCCTGAGTTGACCTCTTATTGGCTACATGGCCAGGGGCAGGTTGCTTAAGTTCTCTGAGTCTTAGTTTCCTTGTCTGTAAAGTGGAAATAATAACCCCTACTCCAGCTGATTTTGTTTTATGAGGATGAGAAGGTGTATATGGGAAAGCCAGTGGGGCACCAGGTTTGGCAAGTGGGAATATTCTGTCCTGACTGCAGGCAATGGTGGGTGTGTTGCAATAGAGATAAAACTAAACATAAATGAAGCAATTATTTAAAAAAAAAAGATATAATAATACAACTGACTTTTTAAACAATGTCACTGGCAAAATACTCCTCATCGGGGCAGATGACTTCCACTGCTAACCCATCTTCCCTTGTATGGAACAGAGGAGCATTATCTTTATTTCTATCTATTGCATATTAAATATATGTGCTCTCTCTCTCTCTCTCTCACACACACACACACACATACCTACATACACACACACAAATACTCACATCTGTATCTTGAATTTAATCATTCTCAGGACAGGTTAACCAAAGGCATCTCACATGACTGCACATCTTATTTTGTGTTCATTTTACTCAGAAATTACCAAACCTTACAGCTAAATTATAGATGATGGAGAAGAGTCATCATTTATTGTTGCTTTAAAAAGAGAAGGCCTAGTGGGCTCTGGCTGCAGCCTTCCTTCACCTTCCCAAATATCCTCAAGTCCTTCAGCCAGCTTCCAGGCCTGGCTCCACCAGAAGACTCTTGCTAGGAATTAGGAATTGAAATATCCAACAACTGACCCCAGAAGATGTGTGTGGCTGGGCTCATAGTTCTTATTATTCCATGCCCCTTTCTGAAGTGGTACCCAATGCCCTGGCATCTTTATATAAAGTAGCTACTTAGATAACAGCTGTGTTACATAAGTAGCTGTTTTCTATAAACAGAAAAACAGAGAGTTGGTTAGTTGTGCTAAAAAGAAAACAAAAGCAACAACAAAGCACAGAGTTCTGAAAAGTGCATTTCCTTTTTCAGTGGGTGACATCTGTTTTCATATGATATCAAAAAGTCTCAACCCTTGATGTAAATCATTAAACCCTTCCAGTGAATATTCCACACTAGGAACTTACAAAGTAACTTCTTCAGCCTAGATATCCAACAATGGAGGATAGAAATGGTGGTGTGTGCAGTGTGTGGGCTATCGTGCAGTTACTAAAAGGATGGTTATGACAGTCATTTAATAAAATGGAGAGACTCGATTATACCATGTTAAGTGAGAAAAAGGAGCAAAATATGTTATATAATATGTGTTGAAATGCTTAATGGCAAAAAAAGGAAACAGCACATCTAATGATGTCTAATAATGCCTGAAACTTAGCACCCTCACACAGGAATGCATTTGGAAAGAGCCCTTTTTTGTGAGGTGGGTCTTTTGTCTGCACTGTCCACACTGAGTATCAGAATCTGAATCCCATTCACGTGGGCCTGATTTGGATCTCTACAATGGACAAAACACGTTGTGTGAACTTGGAGGGTGAAGGGTGTGATTGGATTTAGGCTATCACAAAGGCAGAGGATGGGTTGGCATGGTTGAACTCAATCTGAAATGAAAACTTTATAGAGATATTTAGACAGTTGGCATACCCATAATTCATGTAGCCTTTGAATATTACAAAGCAGGGCCTGAAATAAAAGCTCCAATTTCTTCTCACTAAGACATGGTAAAATGTCTAGCTTGTATTTACGAAGAGAATTGTCTGTTTTTGCTCACATTGTTCATTTTTACAATCCAAGCTCTCTTCTTCCCATGCCTGAACACGTGGGGACTTGGCCCAAGATAACATTTCCATGGGTCAGGCCCGTGGTTGGGGTTGCAGGATTTTCTAGGTTTCTGTAACTAGAAAAAGTTAAATTTGCAGAATGTGAATAACAAAAGTTATTCTGGGTCATGTTTTAAGGGTATTCTGCTTTCCTTGAACATGCTCTACTATATCCAGCCACTTCCCTGGTCTGTCTGGGCAACTCCCCCCGATTTCTGCACCCTGAGATGGCTCGAGTCCTTTCATTGCCAGAGGGGTTTTGGTAGCAGCAATTACTGTTCAAAATGGGAAAATACAAACAATAAAAGGAATGTCTCAGCTGCATGAATATAGATTCTATGCCTCTTTCTAAATACCATGAATTCGACCCTCCCACTAGTGTTTGGCTGGTGAAACCCTTCCCACCCACGGCCACGAGGCTCAACATTGAGAAAGGGGGCTGGAAGGAAACACATGGAAATGTCAAATAGTGACTGTGTTTCAGTCTTGGGATTTGGGGGATATTTTGTTCCCTCGTTCTGCAAATGTCCAAAAAAAAAAAAGTAAAAAAAAAAGCCCCTATAGCAATCATGCATACCAAACCTCTTGACTTCGTATGAGCTAATTCTGTTCATTTCAACACTTCTCACACATGAGAAACTGAAATATTGAAATTCACAAAGAGGACTAACAAAAAATTCCCATTACAATCATGACCAGATGCGGGATGCTGATAGGAATAATTTTCTAATTTAATAATTTGAAAAACATATCTGTAAACCCATATAAGTAGAATAAATAGAAAGATATGGAGAAGATGGCCCATAATAAAAAAAAAAAAAGGTGGGTCTGTTTCAGTCCATCCCAGCCTTTATTTAATCCCTCACTTGTTCATTTAATCTTATATATGGGCTAGGCCATGGGGTTTGCTGGGGAGCTGATACATAGTCCCTGCCCTCAGTAGTCTAGCTTAGTTTCCTATCAGAATAAATATATTCTAGAATTTAACAGATACTCAAGTAAAAGTGAGTGGGGAAAAAGAAAAACAGTAGATTGCAGAACTGTATTTTGCAGGCATAAAGTATGGAGGATGCGGTTTTATTTTCCACTTCATCCAGTGCACACGCGTACACGCACACCCCCACACACACTTTCACACTCTATTTGGCTCAGAGATCAGGATTTATACGAATCATAAAAATAGTCATTTATTTAAAGCACTTGTTCTTGAAAGGTGCACTGGGCGCCCCCACATCCTGTTCTGTCCCAACAATGTCTACTCATAGGAAATTAAGACAAGCAACGAGGGTGAACAGGGCCCCCTTACATCTCAGGGGCCGTAACTCCTCCAGGGAACAGGCTCTGTTGGGGCAGAGACAGGAAAGTCCCTGGCAGCAGTGCTAAAAATAAAGGGGACTTCTGTGTGTCATTGAGTATTGGTGTCAAGTATCAGAGAACCAAGTAGATGGATTAGGAAAGGATCTCACCTTGATCCCTCAGCACCTGAATGGAAGAACACTGGTACAGACTGGCAGATCCACGTGGTGTCATTCCAGAATGTTCATCACAAAACAAGGCAATGGTGTGAGTGGGAAATACTATAGTACAAAAGAAAAATAACATCACCCTGAAAATTATTTGTTGTCTAAGTTGGGTGTGGAGGGAGCATAGAGAATGTTCGGTAAAATACAGGCATATGGGCCATTTTGAAAATAGCAACTCAAACCAATATGACAACGTGAAACTTTGTGACATGAGAAAAGGTTGCAAGGAAGCTATTAGGAGGTAAACGGTTACGTATCCACAGTTAAGACAGACATGATCAGAAAGTCAAATCCAAGCTGGGTAAGATAAATTCAAAACATGTCCCCCAAGTAGATCCCTCCTTCCCTTTCTCCCTCCCTGCTTTCTTTCTTTCTTACATATTTATTGAGCATTCAATATATGTCAGAGGAATACAAAGAAAAAGATGAGAAAAGGATAGAGAGCAGAGGATGGATATAATACACATACATTTTAGATATTTCTGAAGATTAAAAGAGCAATGGAAAGAAAACAATCATCAAGGGTATAATTAGATACAATTTTCTGAAGCTGAAAAGATCTAAATACGGAGATCAAACATCCCCACTGTGTTATAAGAAGAGATAATGAAAAGAAGATTTACACCTAGAACAGCAGAGCAAATGCCAGGAAATGGAGCAACTTACACAGTGTTCTCAGAGAAAAGTGTGTGACCCAACAATGTGATAACCAGCCAAATGGCTGTTCACGGGATAAGGCCAAAGTCAAAAAACAAAAATCTCCAAAAAACCTACACAAACACAAAGCAAACCAAAAAACATGTTGATTGTAAAGTAAGTTTCCCCTCAAATCTTACTTGAGGGAAAAAGAACGTGAATATGAGTGACACACACTGATACTGACTTGAAATTAGAGCCTCAAGAAGGAGAAACCATGGTATGAGAAGGATGATTACGAGCAAAGAAAATGATTAATATAAAGTCAAAAACTGTAAATGTCCTTCTCATTTGAATGCAAATACGATTCTCCAAAGAGATGGTTCTCAATCATACAGTACTAATCTAAAGAAAATGGGTTTACAAAAGGGAAATGAAAAACATGAACTCACGGTATTGCTCATCCTATAAGGGGGTGAGAGCTGATGTTAAATCTTGTGAATCAGAGGAAAAAAATGATTCAAATATATAAAAGGAAAGCAAAATTTTAAAAAGTGAGTTCCTTTCAAACTGCTAAGAAAAAAAATAAGCAAAAGCAAAATGTAGACCAAAAAATAAAAATATGGTTGAGAGGAAATGGGCAAGCAGTATGAAAAGCTGATATAGGGGCGCCTGGGTGGCTCAGTTGGTTAAGCGTCTGCCTTCGGCACAGGTCATGATCCCAGGGTTCTGGGATCGAGCCCTGCTTTGGGCTTCCTGCTCACCAGGGAGTCTGCTTCTCCCTTTCCTTCTGCCTCTCTCCCTGGCTTGTGCTATCTCTCAAGTAAGTAAATAAAATCTTAAAAAAAAAAAGCTGATATAGGACAAGATGGTCAAGTCAGTCAATAATAATGTTAGCTAACTCTTGTCTGTCAGTTACTATATGCCAAGAATCTGCTCTCAGCACTTTATATGCATTTCATTGCCTCATTTAATCTTTTTTAACAGATGAGTAAACTGAGGCACAGGTGTTTGAAGTACATCCATAGTGCTTAGTGCAGATCTTTTGGCAGACAGTATTGACCCTAACATCTGCGTTGCAGACAGGCAATGTCCTTATCTAAGTCTGCCTGGGACAGAGAGGATGCTATCTAAAATCTATAATATGAGTTTCTCCAGTTTCCTGCGATTTTATCCACATGCCAACACAAAGCTGTCACAGCTCCATTGTTATGTTGAGTACTGAAGATGGCTGTGGGAAGAAAAATTCACGGAGGAATACCCGATAGATAGTATTATTATTGTCAACGCTGAGATTTTACCGAGGAGTCACATCTTACTTACCTCTCTCATTTTGCCTTTGTTCTCAGAGTGCCCCATGGCTTCTCTAGCCTCGAGGCACCCTTGCTTAACTAGCACATTCTAACCGGCAGCCGGGAGTGGAATGACGCCAAGGGCTGACAGTTCCCAGCGCTGCCTCCCAGAGAGGGGTGCTGGGACTGCCCGGGAGAGGCTGCTGTCGACATTTCTAGGTCCTTTTAAAAGATTCTGTGTAATTAACAATATTTTCCAACAGTTGAGAAGACCAAACTTCTCTTATTGTGTTCAACAGTAAATTCCCACTTGGTGTTTCATACAACTAAAAGACAAAGGGAGCTGAAAAAAATTGGATAAAATACATTATCGAGGAAATGCAAAAATAGAGAGAGCAGGACTGACAACATGAGTTTCTAACAAACTTTATTCCAGGCCGAATAATATTAAAGGAGACAAAGAATGTCATTTTACAATCCACAGGAAAGACAAGATAGTCATGAAAATTTATTTGCTGAATTACAGAGCATCAAAATATATAAAGCTAAAAATGTTAGAAATGGGAAATTTACAGAAACACATTTGTTTGGAGAGACTGCGACATACCTCTCTTATTACCCTTGGCAGGTAAGAGACTAAAAATACGTACAAATAAGTACATAGGCAAATTAAAATAAAATAATAACATTAATATGTTAAAATAAAAAATTTTTTTAGGCTTCCATGGAAGATTGATAACGTTTTATCTTATGCTAAGCCACAAGAATAAGCATGATAAATTCTGTGAAGTGGATATTATATAAGATCAACTCTCCAAATGTAATGTCAGATAAATACAAATTAAAATTAAAGGCAAAACAATAACAATTAAAATTCCTCTCTAAATAATTTTTGGTTAAAGAATAGTGGGATCTAAGTTGCTTATTATTTAGAAATAAAAGTAAGAATATTTTATTGTAAACACATGTTTTATTTCCAAAGCTTTACTCCAAGGCAAATTCATAATAGAAGTCAATTCCTTATTCAATAAGAGGTAATAAAAGTAAACTAATCAGTCTCTTTCAGATGTTAGACTGAGAACACCTGGGGAAACTAGGCAACCACAAATGATGAAGATAAGAATACAAATAAATTGAAGTAGAAAATAATTAGAAAATAAAAGAGCTAAATTATTCCAATGTCTGTCTACCTTTCTCTCTCTCCCCTCTATCAAAAATAAATAAATTGGTCAACTAGAGCAATTTCATATAATCTTTTTTTTTAAAGATTTTATTTATTTATCAGAGAGAGAGAGAGAGCACAAGCAGGGGGAGCGGCAGGCAGAGGGAGAAGCAGGCTCCCTGCTGAGCAGGGAGCTCAATGCGGGACTTGATCCCAGGACCCTGAGATCATGACCTGAGCCGAGGGCAGAGGCTTAACCAACTGAGCCACCCAGGCGTCCCAATTTCATATAATCTTATTAAAAAACAGGAATAACCATTATCCTTAAGGAAAATTAAAGAGAAACTGGATCATTCCAAATATAGAGAAAGTTTAAAAATAGGAGAATAGAATTAAAATGTACAATTCTGGGTCCATACATTGATAAAATTATTGATAAAATTTATTATTTAGGGAAGAAATAGAAGTAACTGAAATTGGCTAAAAAAACCCACAACCCACTAATTAATTGAATAGACCAATTACTGTGGAAGAAAACGAAAGCATACTGTCTAGTATGGCAGGCTATTCCATCGATGTGTTCTGTTATACTCTTGAAGATTGGATCATTTCTGTGAGTCATAAATTATTCTAGAGTATAGGCAAAATATGAATATGTACTTCCAAGTTAGTAATGTCACAGACTATGTATATTTGATAGACCTTTCTTTCAAAATACAAAAAGACAAACTAGCAAAACAGCATAAATTTAAGAGCTTAGGACCATATGTTGCTGTGTTTATGGAATGGATTGAAAAGCACATTCTCAAAACCAAACAGGCCCTATTGCTCAAAGAATCTATGGGAAAATGTCTCTGAATCTATCAAGTTATCAATTGAATCTATCAATCTATCTCTTGCTCTCTTTTTCACATATGTATTCCTATGCACATACCATATATACATGTACTCTCTCTAACAGAAACACACACACAACTTTGAGACTGACCCTCAAGGTCTAACTTTAATTTGAAGTCCCAGGAGTTTCATAATGAGAATGACAGGTGGCCATTCACAAACCTGAGAAGTTCATTATTAACCCAATAACTCCAGAACCCTGCTCCTTGCTTGGGCTTCCACTAACTTCTCTATTACTACTTGCTTTTAAAAATGTACAAATATACCCTACGACCCAGCAATTGCACTACTGGGTATTTACCCCGAAGATATAAATGTAGTGATCTGAAGGGGCACCTGCACCCCACTGTTCATAGCAGCAATGTCCACAATAGCCAAAGTATGGAAAGAGCCTAGATGTCCATCAACAGATGAATGGATAAAGAAGATGTGGTATATATATACAATGGAATATTATGCAGCCATCAAAAAAACCCCACAAAATCTTGCCATTTGCAATGACATGGATGGAACTAGAGGGTACTATACTAAGTGAAATAAGTCAATCAGAGAAAGATAAGTGTCATATGATCTCACTGATATGAAGAATTTGAGAAACAAGACAGAGGATCATAGGGGAAGGGAGGGAAAAATGAAGCAAGATGAAACCAGAGAGGGAGACAAACCATAAGAGACTCTTAATCTCAGGAAACAAAGTGAGGGTTGCTGGAGTGGTGGGGGGTGGGAGGGATGGGGTGGCTGGGTGATGGACACTGGGGAGGGTATGTACTATGGTGAGCGCTGTGAATTGTGTAAGACTGTTGAATCACAGACCTGTACCCCTGAAACAAATAATACATTATATGTTAATAAAATTTTTTAAAAAAATGTACAAATAATAACCCAAAGAGATACAGAAATAAAAGGGGTGGCAAGTGAAGTGTTTCATTTGCAAGAGGAAAAGTTGCATAAATAATGGCAAATAAATGCTCAGTCATTGGAGCAAGAGACAATTAAATCTAAGCCCAATGAATGAATGCATGAATGTGGCCAATATTACAGGGAACCTGGGTGGTGACTTTGGACAATATTTACCCTCACTCTTAGAAAACACAGGGCTTGGTTTTGCCCAAATTGGGATGAGCAAAACAAAGAAACAAATAATTTTTTCAAAAACACCAAAGTGGGGAACTGTGCCTAAGAGAAAAGAAGCATTGCTCTAGAAACTCAAAGAAAAACGTATATCTGAAAATTATATTTTATGAGATAAGTTAAAAATCTAAGAAGTGTAAGGCATGCCCTAGAAACTATCAGCCTCTCTGAAACAGAAGCAGGGTGGTACAAGAGCTTCAGATGAATGCAGAGATGCAGAGAGAGCCACTCGGAATAAGAAGAGAAGATAACTCTCAAAACGTCACGGTGGAGTTCAAAAATTTGCCTTGGAGGCAACGAAGAACAGAGCTGACATCACAGAAAGTAGAATCAGTGATGTGGAGGGCAAGCATGAGAAAGACATTGCAATCTCCCATACCCTCTACTAGAGAATATGAAACACTTCTATTTTGTTAATAATTTAGAATTTTCCTTTTAACTTCCCAGGTTTTCAGTCTGCTCTAATGTACGATTCTTTCGGAAGCTCCTGAGCATATATATGTGGCGTCCTGCTTCCGGGCAGAACTGTCCCAGGCTGCTGTACAGCGCTTCAGTCATCCTTAGGAAGTGTCTTCTTCATATCCTCTGAGCGAGTGCTCCGGCCCCTATCATTTCTTTCTGAGCTAGGGATTCCTCTCTTCCATCCCCTCCAAACATGATTCTTTAAATGGACATTTTCTAATCTGCTATGCACCGGAAAAGCAACCAATTTTGTTAGAAGTATATGAAAAATAGGGGCACCTTGGTGGCTCAGTCATTAAGCATCTGCCTTCGGCTCAGGTCATGGTCCCAGGGTCCTGGGATCGAGCCCCGCATCGGGCTCCCTGCTCAGCGGGAAGCCTGCTTCTCCCTCTCCCATTCCCCCTGCTTGTGTTCCTTCTCTCGCTCTCTCTCTATCAAATAAATAAATAAAATCTTAAAAAAAAGATGTGAAAAATAAAAATAATGCCAATAGACATTACATTTTTTTGTACGTACATGGTGCTGCATGAGACCATGAAGAAATCTTCGAGAGTCTGTTAAGAGATGTTGATGGTCATTACTTTAACTCCTCATATTTTTTTCCTGGTCCCTCTATCATTATTCACTCCCATTCTGCATAGTAGATGGATTTAGTTATTGAGGTGTGTAAAGTCATCCTAATGAGTGATGATTGAAGTGCCCATTTGCACCACAGCCTTGGTGGTATCTCTAGATTGTCAGTGAGCTAAGGTCATTGGTTTTCTCCTGGATTCGTTCACAAAGATGGGGTTACTATTGATTTAACAGACCTAGTAACTCTTTCTCAAGTGTAGGAATAGCTGGAAGGACTAGAGATGAGGATTAACATTGAGCATTTCCTCTGAGATTCCTGGGAGCTGGGATGACCCCTCCACCCCGAGCCCTAGTTGTTCTTGAACTCAGTGAACACCTGGGCTTGTATGTACCTTCTTCGAAGCTTCCTTCCTAAAGCCGAACACAGCTTCAGGGACGAGGATGGCCTGAAGTCTCTCTTCAGTTATTTCCATGTCTTGAAATTTAGTTCATACGGTCACGGGGCAAGCAGAGTCAGGACGCCTCTGGGTAGGCAGTGTGGGTTAGAGCAGGGGACCACCTTGTCCAGCCAGGCTGCTGGACTCTGTTTGCTGGGGGCGGGCTTCCTAACCGACCATCCCGTGCTCCCAAACTGTACAGATGGGCTGGGAAGCTGCTTGCAGGACAACAGGACATTTGTTTTCTGACCACCCCAGGACAAGAAGCTACCCTTACGGACAGTTTTTGTAGTTCTCTTGAGAAATGTGAGCGTCCTAAATTTCAAATAAGATAGCCTGTCCCGATGGATGGCAGGAGGGCTCAAGTTGTTCAGGGAGCCTTGGATCTTAGCTCTTCTGTTCCGTGGTGTACTGGGTGTTGTCGTTGGGGTGGTATCATCGACTTTCTTTGCAAAAGGAAGAAAAAAGAAAAGAAGAAGTGGGGAGGGGGGGATCAGGAGAAGGACCAGGACCAAAATATGTGCATTTCTTTTCCCTTGAGGGTAATTTGGAGAAAAGGATCCACTGTGATTCAGCATCTACCCTGAGTAAGAGAGAAGGAACTCTTGTTTTCATGCTGCAGGCAAAGACTGAAGGGAAAGTAGAACAGACAGGCAAACAAACAGAACTAGTTCATTTTTCTCCTTTGGGATTGTGAGGAATGGAAAGTCAACTGAACCCCCCAGCTGTGAATCCTGGCTCAAGGGATATGACACATGGAGCTAGGGTTTTAAGAGGAATTTTGGAAAACTTTGAGTTCAACTCTCCACTCAGGAGAAAGATATATCCAAACCCCTCAACAAGCAACTCTGGCCCTGGGCAAAATGACCTCAGTCCGACCCCACACCAAGTCAGAATCCACTGCTGGCCTCCAGCCTCGTTGGGTCTTCTCCACTCCTCTCCACCCCCAAAATGAGCGAGAGCCGTTGTATTCTAGCTTCCAGTTCTCCTTCTCACTCTTGGGGGCCATGACAGACTTCAGGCCGTGGATCATCCTGAGAGCAGTTTGGGTGTGGAAAGATTCATGAAGGGAAAGTGCTTGTGAGGCACTGGAAGGTTATGGCAAAGCGAATGTCCTAGGTACGATCAGGTTAAGAGAGACATGAGATCAGTCCAGCCCGAGCAGGAATGGAGGACACACTCAAATTGTACCCCTTGGAGGAGGGTTTAGTAAAGACCCTCTTTATAAAGGTGTGAGTGGGGTGTGGGGAAACCCCAGGGGGGGGCGGTAGTGCAGTGCCCAGGGGCTAGTAGCAGTCGGCAGGGTGGTGGTGGGGGGATGTATCCTGGGCCTATTAGGGCAAAGAGAGGCAAGGTGGGCAGCACCTGGAAGGACAGGTTGGCAAGGAAAGGGGCGCCCAGACAGAAGCTGGGGCAGTTAGAGCCAGCTTGAGGAAGCTCTGCAGGGTGGATGGAAGAATAAATACTTTGACCTCACTCACCTCCCTCTGCCCAGTCTTTCCTGCGGGGCTCCTCACTGGCCACATACAAAAGAGATTGCCAGAGGCAAGTGAGTCCCTTCATGCAGTCCAAGCAGGTCAGCCCCACAGGACAGGAGCAGCAGAGAGAAGGGTGAGTTTGGGGCACAACTTAGCAGGTAGGGGGTGCACAGCTCAGAAGTGGAGGCGTGGGGTTATCTGCAGAAATTCTATGACTGCTCCCTCCCAGCTTCATTACATTTCTGTGTCACAGTGACCATCAGTGGGACAGGGAAGAGGTCGGGACCTAGTTCCCATGTCTGCTGTGCCCATTAGACAGATGAGGAAAAATAAGGCTTGGCCCCAACACTATGCTGCCGCCCCTGGGACAGGACACCAATTTCCAAGAGCAAGCTCTCTCCAGTCCATAGACTGACAGGCATCTCAGAGTCAGGAATCACAGAAGCACATCTTGTAGGACCGGATGCATGTTCCCCTCACTGGGCTAAAAGAATAACAGCAGCTCATGAAACCCCATCTGGTTAGGGCGCACATACCAGAAAATGTGGTGATCTCTTCCATCATTTGGTTTTAGTGGAGACTGTTTTTAAATGGAAGCAATCTGTCTTTCTCATGTCTGGGAAGAGTGGTTATTAACTATGAGGAAACTGTCTCCAACAGTAGGTCAATTAATTACTGCATTTTAAAGCTGCTTCATGAAAAACAGCAATTAATTTCACTGCATTTCTGGGTAGTTCTTCTGCAAACCTTATCCATTTGAAATCACTGTTATTATGGGCAGATATGGAGACAGGATTATTTCTGAGAACTTTACAGGAGATCATATTCCGGTTTTATTTTTTTTAAGGAATGCGGGGATAGAATTAGGTTTTAATTATCACCGGCACCTTTTCACTATTGGAAATAGACTTAAAAAGAAAATGGGAAGAATTTACACCAAAAGGAGAGCTGGTAAATACCCTGAAAACTATTTATCCAAACACATCTTCAAGTCGAAATGCTATCTGATAAGAAAAAAAGAATCCAAACACAAAATGGAACATTTCTGTTTACTTATTAATATGCTTTGCACTTTTCTGGTCTACTGGGTTAGGACTTCCATAAGCCTTTTTTCTGCGTGAGAAATATCAAAGGGACTATTTTCACCTGTTCCTTGACCTTTTGCCTCAGCTTCAGCTGCATTATCTTTTACTGGGCTGGACCCTGCTGCCCTCCTATTTGGTTTCGAAGGAAGCTACAGAGAACTTGACTGGCTTTTGTCCAAAGGGCAGTGAGCAATAATTTTTCATTGCCATATATTATGTGGCTGTGGGAACTGGCCAAATCTGGGTTTAAGGACTAAATAGAAGTTGGCCATTTCACAGTGACCTTGCCAGACCTTTCTGAGGGTATCTGATTTCAAGCAATTCTTATAGGTAAAGACCAAGGATTCTCAACCTCAGCACTTTTAACATTTGGGGCTGGTGATTCTTTATCGTGAGGGCTGTCTTGTGCATCGTAGAGTGTTTAACAGCGTCCCTGGCCTCTACCCACCAGATGCCAGCAGCGGCCCTCTCCCCTCAGTTGTAATGATCAAAAATGTCTCCAGATATTGCTAAATGTCCCCTAAGGGGCCAAATCATCCTTAATTGAGAACCACTGGTATAAATACAACTATTTATGGTTATAGAGAGAGAGTGATTGATAGATAGACTATAGGTAGATATACATGGACAGATGTATATATAGCTCATTAATAAGGGTTATAGATTTTGGAAAGACTGCGTATTACTGTTCTCCTGAGGAACAGATCCAGCAGGATATATATATATATATACACATACATATACACACACACATACATATATACACCTACATACACATCTATCCATCCAAACACACACACATACACAGTTGCCCTTTGAACAACACAGGGGTTAGGGTCCTGTCGCCCTGCACAGTTGAAAATCTCCTATACTTTTGGCTTCCCCAAAACATAACTATCAACCCCTACTGTTGACTAGAAGCCTTACTGATAACACCAACAGCTGAGTAACACATATTCTGTATGTTATATGTATCATATACTACATTCTTACAATAAAGTGAGTCTGGAGGCCTGAGAACCAGGAGCACCAGTGTCCCAGGGCAGAAGAAGAGGGATGCCCCCGCTCAAGCAAAGACAGCATATTCTCCCTTCCATCCCCCCCCCCCCCCCCTTTTTTTTCTTTTTTTCAAGCCCTCATCAGATTGGAGGAAGCCCACCCACCTCTGGGAGGAGATCTTCCTTACTCAGTCTACTGATGGAAGTGTTGATCTCTTTCAGAAACCTCACAGACACACCCAGGAATACTGTTTTCCCAGCTCTCTGGGCGCCCCGAGCCCGGTCAAGGTGACGCATAAAGTGAACCATCACACCCTGGGATGTGCCTTCAGGCACACCTGGATTTCAGTCCAGGCTTTGTCAAAAACAAGCTCTGGGATACTTTCCCATCTCTACATGTCGACTTCCTAAGGTTTTGGTGAAGAGTAGGTGAGTGAATGCTTGCCGAGGGCTTGCCACTGCGCTGGGGATCCAGTAGGTCCTCTGGGACAGCGATTTCCTGCCCACGTGAAGAAGCTGTTAGTATTACGTGGACCAGTAGCTGCTCCGGAAGCAGAAGAGTCACTCCAACTACTGATAGCTGTTTCTGTCCTCTTCACTCTCTGTCCCCTGCAAGAGATGTCTGTCCTGGTTGCATGTCATATATTAGTTGGTCATTTCACATAAAATTGCTTTTCTTTACAAAGTACGTATATGAGCTTGCTGGAGTGGAGGGGGGTGGGAGGGATGGGGTGACGGGGTGATGGACACTGGGAAGGGTACGTGCTATGGTGAGCGCTGTGAATTGTGGAAGACTGATGAATCACAGACCTGTACCCCTGAAACAAATAATACATTATGTGTTAATAATAATTTTAAAAAGTACATATATGAGCAACACAGAAGCACATTGTCATTGCAAAACTTCAAACACCACAGATAAAGCTTCAGTCTTCTTTGACCTTTCCTGCCAAGGCTACCCTCAGCTCCAGAGGCAGCCGCTGGCATCAGACGGAGATGCCTCCTTCCAGGCCTTTACTTGAATTTTTGTATCCTCATCATGTTGCATGTGTGAACATATGCATGTTTATCTCGCACACACTGATGTGTTACCGCTTCATGGCGTATGTTTGTAGGTGCAGACGCGGCTCATTCGTTGTCATTGCTGCCTGGTGTTGCATTGTGTGAGGCCTGGGGTTGATTCAAGTTTGCGGCTCTCACCAACAGTGTTGTGGCGGACAGACGTACGTCTCCCTGTGCATTTAGCTACAATAGATGCTAAGAAGGGAAACTGTTGAGACAGAGTATGCACACTTTAAATTTTAATAGAAAATGCCAGGTTGCCCTCCCAAATGGCCCAACCGTTTCGCATTCCCAACAGCGGCAAATCTAATTTTTTTCTGTTGCCAATCTGATGAAAAAAAATCAAACAGATGTCTTATCTTAATTTGCATTTCACTGATTACTATGAGGATGAGTATATTTTCTTAAGTTTGCTGGCCTTTTTCTTTTTCCTTTTGATACTCGTGTCTTCCTTTCTTGTGCCTCCTTCTGTATCGGGTTGTCTTTTTCTTATAGATTTGTACGATTGTTTTTTATATGTCCTGCATATTAATTCTTTGTGTGTTATACACATGGCGCAAGAAGAGACTAAGATGCTGCACAATAAGGGTTGCAAAGGGCATCAGGTAAAGAAGCTGCTGTCTGAGATGATTAGTGAGGTTTTCTAGCAGCAATGTATCCCCAGCTCCCATCCCTGCTTGCCCAGGGAAGTTTCTGGGCATCCACTCTCAATTACACTTCTTCTTCTTCTTTTTTTCTTTTTTAAAGATTTTATTTATTTATTTGACAGAGAGAGACACAGCGAGAGAGGGAACACAAGCAGGGGGAGTGGGAGAGGGAGAAGCAGGCTTCCCGCTGAGCAGGGAGCCCGACGCGGGGCTCAATCCCAGGACCCTGGGACCACGACCCGAGCTGAAGGCAGATGCTTAACAACTGAGCTTAACGACTGAGCCACCCAAGCGCCCCCTCAATTACACTTCTGATATTGTCTCTCCTCAGCTGGAAGTGTCCCCCATAAACTTGTGGGTCTCCTGCATCCCCAGCAGTCCTTCACCCCCCTGCCTGCGAGGGCAGAGGCCACAGCCTGCACCTGCTCCAGGGAAGCAGTCACCCCCTTACCAGCCTCCGTTCCTCACAGTAGCATTCCCAGGCATGCCAGGCAAGACACTGTCCATGGGACATTAATAAATGTTGTGGGCAAACAAGATTCATGACATGAGCTTGCAAAACACTTGGCTGAACTTTCTTACTGCAGACCTTTTTTTTTTCCCCCTCTGAGTCTTTGCTCTGTCACCATGCATGATGACCCTACAAGAGGGGTTGAGTTAAGCAGCATTTCTCAGCTGTATCTGGCAAGACAGGACTTTTTTCCTAGAGCCTCTCTTCAGATCACCTTGGCACGGAAGCTGCTGTTGGGCATCTGGTTGTGGGGCATGCAAGAAGGATGAGATCAGACAGCTGTCACATGCTCTGCTAGGAAATTATTTATTTTCAGACCATTCTGTGTCTCATTTCCCTATGCTCTGTGTGTATCGACCACATGCAGGACATCGCATGCAGTAGACATTCCATGATCGCTGTTAAATGATGGGGACGCTCAGAATACGTGTGTGAAGTTGGGGTAGGACCTTCCAGGAGAGTGCTGTTCGCGAGCTTTCAGGCCTGGGTTCGATGAGCTGTGTGACTCTGGAGAATCTGCTCAGCTTCTCTGGGTGGCAGTCGGCTCCCTCTGTGGTGGGCATGATGGTACCTGATTTCCGGGCGCTTTGAGGCACATGGAATGGGCTAGCAGAGCACCAGCATAGAGAGCTGCTGGGTGTGTTACAACAATGGTATGTGTGGTTGGAGTCTTGGCACAGCGGGACAAGTCTGGGAAACCCCAAATCTCAAGTGTTCTCTGATGCGCCCAATCCATTCATCTTTCAGAGAGCCAGATGGCAGGTAATACGGAAGTACTGTTGGGGGTGGGGATACAGTGGCTCACGTCCTCCCCCCTGGTTCTTCCTGCAAGTGTGCCCTCAGTTTCCTGACCCTGGGGTGGCACCCTAGCCTCGCATCCTCGCCTGGGCAGGAGCAGGGCCTTCCTGGAACAGCAGCTAACCACACTTTGCAGTTTTTGCAACAGTTCTAGAACCAGATGCGCCCCTTGGCGATACCTGTTTCATCCTGTGGGCATCACCCCGCAGGGGTCAGTCCCCATCCCTGCTCCCCAGAGCTTCCTAACTCCCATTGGCTTTGTTTTCCCAGCCCTAGGGGTGGTGGCTCTCTCCTGCAGTTGGTTGAACTGTGATGCCCTAGGGTTTTCTCCTTACCCTTCAGTTACCTACTTTATTCCCAGTGAACAATTCTTTCTATTAGATGGTCTCCATTCACATAACTGGGTTGAGTTCTGTCTCCTGACTGGACCCTGGCTAAGAGTGGATGGAAGGAAGGAAGGAAGGAAGGAAGAAAGGAAGGAAGGGAGGAAGGGAGGAAGGGGCTAGAAGGAAGGATGGAAGCCGTCTGTCTTCCAAATCCACATCTTGTGTTCATCCCCGGAACCCTCAGCTGCCCCCCCTACGCCCCAGACTGGCTGGCCTGCACTCTGCCCCGGATAGAAATCTGAACCCTCAGTGTGGGGGCTGCCCCCCAAGCATGCTAACCCATTTACTATAGATGAGCTGGTTAATCATGATGTGTCTCTTGTTTTCTCATGGAAATGGCTGCTCAAATGTGTTTTTCTTTAAGGTGTTGGGAAGTCATCAGTGATTCATTAAAGTGTTTGGTGATGTTGATTGCTGTTATAATGATTATTACATTGTTGTATTACGTTATAGCTATTAACATTGTCTCTTTTATGGGAAACCCTTAATGAACCAGGCACAAGAACAGAAGATACTAAGCCCGTGAACTTGATGTTTGGGGTCTGCTTGATTCATGAGCTCACATGGAGACTGGGGACTTTTCTAGTGTTGGGCTCAAGAGTGTGTTCTCTGAAATCAGACAGCTTGGCTCTGCCTTCTATTCACTGTAGGTTCACTCAACTTTCCTGTTCTCAGAGTTCCCAGCTCTGAACTAGGGAGACCAATAATTAATAATAATACCTCCTCATAGATTGTTGGCAGATTATATAAGACCACAGAACTTGCATATTACCTTGGGGCACCCAATATCTATCTCTGTTTCTATAAACAACTCCGGACCCAACAATTTCTTTTTAGCCCTGAGACCTTTCTTTCTGCCCCAACCCCAACTTTTAAGCTTATTCCTGCCAGCTGGTACCCAGTAAAACAAAAAAGTGGATAGACGTCATCTTTGTGTGTCAGTGTGATCTACATCAGCGGCTGGTCCTGTGTCGGGGTTTTGTACACGCTCACTGAATGAGCCTATTGGCCGGTCCCAGGCTTTGGGTTCCTAAGGAGTAGAGTCTGGACCCACATCTACCACCACGTAAGCTTGACAAAATCCTGATGTTCCATGGTCCTCCCTTTTCTCCTCCATAACCATGGATAATAAACAGTGATCTTACTTACAGTATTCCTGGGAAGCTCATCAAATAAGAGGCCTATCCTCAGCCCTGTCCCCGGAAATGCTGAGTCAGTATGTCTGGGATGGGCTCTGATGGTTATGTTGCAACAAGCTCTTGGGGAAACTGGGGTGCCATGTGGGTTCCCTGAGGACTACACTCTAAGAAATGTTGTGTTGCCAGGGCACCATGAGGCCTACACGTGGCTGTAAATGGATTGTACCTGGCTGGTGTTGAGTCCATTCTGATATCTTCTCCCTTCATTGGATGGGAGATCCTTGGTTGTGGGATGTCTGCTGGATTTTATGTCAAGACGTTTGGGCTTACACTTAAGACCGGCCAAAAAACAGCTGTGAGAGAGGCCAGTTGCTAACTTTTGGGGGTGTCACTTTTTTCCTCATCTGCACGTACAGATTTGAAGGGAACTTTTCAAGAGTATCACATGAGATATTATATGAGAAAAACGCTTCATAAACCGTAAACTATCTTTCAAATGTTACTTTTTTAAATTTATGGGTTCATTTTCTTTTCAGATGAGCCTTCAAATCCATATACTTAACACTAAATAAGAAGTTATTTTTTAAAAAATAAAGAATGCTTTATAAGGTGAATTGGAATTAGGTCAGCCCAGGGGACCACTCATAATCCACAAAGGCAGTGCTGAAAGGGGTCACGGGTATCAGGGACCCGCCTGATCCCTTGGGTGTTCAGGTGCTGAGGACAGAGCAGTGTGACTTGCCCGTGTCCCTAGAGCAGGCTGAGGTCTGGCTTGTGACACTGCCCAGGGTTCCTTCTCCTCTCCCTGCTGAAGGCCCCAGTCTGGTCCCTTCCCCTGCTCCCCACCCTCCACTGTCCACCCACCCATCTCCCTTGTCCTGTCCTGCACTGCACAGGGTGGGGTCAAGGAGCATGTCACACCTTTCCCGTTGCCACCCGCACGTTTCTTATTAGAATGAGAAAAATCCACATTTCTGGAACGCTGACCCTGGCTACTCTCTGTGACTTGCAAAGAGCTGGTGACGGGAAAGGCGACACATTCTGAGTCAGGCTGACTTAAGCTCACTGCGTGCCCCGTAAGCTTCTGTCCTTGATGCATCTTACAGCCTCTGGCCCTCACCCTCATCCTCGCCTAGGAGATGGTGCTAAAGATAAGTTCCTGTCTTCATCAATGGGATCAATAAGTGGGAATAAGGAGTGGAAGAAACAGGCACTAATTAAGCACCAACTGTGTGCCCGGCCCTTTGGCCAAGTGATTCCATATGATCTTCTCCCAGGCCAGTGCCGGTGGTTTATTACTGTCCTCATCCCACTTGAGCCAAGTGTCACGAATGCAGGAATGTGTGACCCTTGCATTCACTAGCACGTAGGACATGGCAAAGGTGCAGTCACGCTTTCCCCCTTTGGAAGGGAATACAGTACTAGCAGAAGTGGGAACATCAGCCATCTGCCAAAGGTCACGTGGCCTGGAAATGGGGCAGCAGGAACCGAACCCCAGCCTGCCTGGCTCAGAAGCCCAGCCTCTTTCATGCTCATCCACGTGGGTGAACCAGCGCTAGTCCATGGACAGGCTGGGCATTGCGTCCATGCTCTGGACCCGTGGGGACCCGTGGGGACCTGTGTGCTCAGGAACGGCTCCTGTCTCTCCCCGCTTGGTTCTTCTCTTCTCCTCCCCCCCTCACCATGTCTCAGACTTTGCAGTCGCCTCATTAAAATGCAATTGTGCAATTCATCAACATTATAGAAGAAAGCAGTTAGATAAAATAGAGGGAAAAAATGAGTATTTGCAAAGTCAAGTAGTATTGAGCTTTCCACCTCATCAAGGGGCTAAACGCACACATGTTAGCCCTATCACCCTGATGGCCAGAGATCCCCTGAGTGCGGAGGGGGCTTTTTTTCTCTTCAGTCTCTTATAGGATCCACGATCTTTACATTTTGCCCACAGTCGTGAAAGCTAATGGCATCATTTTCATGCATGGACACGGGCCTGCCAGCTGACAGTGGTTAGCAATTCTTATTACAAATATATCTTCTAATTCCCGAACTAGAATTGTAAAGCTTTTCTATAGTGACACTGAACCAAAATATCGAAATTGCTCAAGCCTTTAAAGAAAGCAGCCGCGAAAGGTTGCGGAACGCCTTTTAAGTAATGCTCCGGCGAGGCTCTGTGGAATACAGATGGATGCCTGCCTGAGCTTTCCTGTCACCTCAGATCACCCTGGGACTCAGACGCCCAACTTCCGGGGCCTCTGGCAGGAACGGAGCAGAGAGAGAGAGAGGGATGGAGAGAGAGAGAGGGATGGAGAGAGAGAGAGGTGGAGAGAGAGAGAAAGAAGCAGAGAGAGAGAATGGTCTCTTTGAAAAGTGTCTTCTGTGAAGTGTTCATCCCTGCCCATCTGAACACGGAGAAGCTTCTTTGCGGTTTGGAACGGGCCTGATAAAACAGGATGTGCGTGTCAGAGACAACTTGTAGGCCTTTCGTTTGAAGGCAATGCCCTCCCTGTTCTGGGGCCACGTCCACTTTGGCTCTTTCTCCAAGATGTAATTCACTGTCCAGAGTCCAAAGGAGGGCAGCCCTTGGCTTCTTCCTTCCAGCCCCAGGCTGGTGACGGTCATCCCCCTGGGGCTCCCTCCACCCTGTCTACTTCTCTCCATCGCAGAAGAGCAAGTGTGGACGATGTTTGCTTTGCGGAATTGTTTTGTGGGTTGAAGGAGTGGGTTGAAGGAGATAATACTAGCCTCGGCATGAAAGACGGATGTTATTTGTGTTTGAACAGCTTTTGTCTTGTGTGGTCTTTGGTGGCTCTCTGCCCTGGAAGATGGTGCTCCTCAAGGAACTGGAGGGACCCGCGGGTCTCACCATGCTGCTAGGACTTTCTTCCTGCCATGTGGCCTTGCTGGCCTCTGTGTGTGGGCTTCTCTCTGCAGGCAGGCCTTCTGTCTTTGGGGTGAGGAAGATGGAAGGTGAACAGTCCTCACACCCTCAGGGCTTAGCATTCCATGGGGACGGGCTCTGGAATGGAGGACTCTTTCTCCCCCGAGATCCATAGGTTAGTCTCAAGGAGCGCTGGCTGGCATGCTTGGGCCACATCACCACCCATGGATCACGTGGGGCAGGCCGCACGGATGCCCGCTCCCCATGTGACGCTGGGCAAGGACAGTTATCCACCAGAAACTGTCGCCTCAGATCACAGAAACAGACCTATGGCACCAGGAACAGGGTAGGATCCTCGGGGTGTCAAAACCAACAGATGTGCCCTGCAAGGCCAAACCCTGCTTAATAAATGAATTAATCGACAAACGAACGAATGACAGTGGGATTTTGTACAGAGAGCCCCAGCTTGGGATTAGGGCAATAGGAGTGCTCGTCCCAACGCCTCAGTTGATTTGAGTGACTGGGTACGTGTAGACTTGCTTCTCTGGGCCTGGTGTCCTGGGCGATAGAATTTTCTGGTTGGATTAGGAGATGTCCAAGGCCCCTTCCAACTGTACATGTCTATTATCTCACCCTGCTCATTAAGAAAGAATTATAAGTTAATTGAAACAAGGCTCTTTTGGCGGGCTCTGGAGAAAACCATATAGATATCTATAGGTTCAGTAGAAGAGAGGATAATGACACACTTTCCCTGGCTTAGACGGAAGAGTAATTCAGAAGATGAAAAATAAGTAAGACTAGCCGCCCTATCAGGGACAGTGCTGTGCTGTCTTTGGGGAAGACCACAGAGAGGAACAGATGTTCTGTGCATTGACCCAGGGAGGGTCAGCTTGTCCGCAGGAGGGATGGGCTGAGCTTAGGGACAAGAAAAGCACAGGGGAACCACACATTTGTTACCGTTCTTAAGAGTAGACACAGCTTGTGGGTGATTACTCAGTATCCCACTGAACAGGTGCGGAAACAGGCTCAGAAAAGTGAAGGAACTTGACCTTGTCACCCAGCTGGGACTGGGATCAGAGAGCCCCCGGGCTCCACTCCTTAGACCCTGTGGAGGGGTCTGAGCGGTACAGGGCATGTGCTGGCCTTAGGTCACGGAGGGGGTGACCCCAACATGGAGACCTGGTGTCAGCTGGTCAGTGTTCACAGCCCGACAAGAGTGAGCAGAGGCCAGGGAGCCCACACCCACGAGCCTGCTGAAGCTCAGAGCGCAGGAGTCCTACCTCTCCTTCCTCCGTCCCTTCTTCTTCCCACCCTCCTACCTCCCAGCACACCTGCCGCAGGACTCAGGATGCCGCAGGAGAGCCATCCTGTCTGGGGGATGGAATGGAACGGAGTCCAACAGACAGGCAGCTGGTCGTGGCCCAGGGCTGGAGCAGGATGCCCAGGCCCTGGGCCTGCAGGGCTGGAGGCACTTCTCAGCTTTCTCAGGCCAGCCGTTGTGACTCTTGTCATTGTCTTCTTCTGTCTCTGGTTCCCTTCAAGTCTTTTTCTGCCCGTCCAGCATGTTTCCCTTTGGTTCATTTGTCCCTTGTGATTCCATTCCATTTCACTCCACTTGTCGCTTCTCTGCTCGTGTCTCTTCCCACCTGCCCCCAGCTCGTTTCTTCTCTCGGCTCCTCTGTCTCTCCCCCTGCAGCACCCTCCCCCTACTTCCTCTCCATCTCTCCATCTCTCCAGTGTCAGCACTGGCCCCTGCCCTCGGGTCTTCCCTGCATAGCTCGGCTGCTCCACACAGAGCCCCACACTCTTCCTCGCCCAGGCCCGTCTCACCCTCCATCTCCAAGCACTAGGGTGGCTTCTGCTGGTGGCCAGGCCTGGCCCTGATGGAGAACCACCCCCTCTGGGCTTGGCTACTTGTCACCAACCCCTCTGAGGCCCCCTCAGCCTGGAAACGTTGATGAAGGGGCCCCCCGGCCCCCGGACAGGGTCCTGGCTCTCTGCTGCTGAGGCGAGCAGCTAAGATGTGAGGGCGTAGCACTGACTCTGCCCTCCACCTGGGCCAGCACAGCTCCGTTCTGCCTGCAGGCCCCCCCTTCCAGAGGACTCCCCCTGTTCTCACCTCTCACAGTGTATGTGAGGGGCCTGCCTCGTGGGTCCTCAACAGGTGCCGCTCCCCTGTGTCTCCAGCTATCTACGGAGACCATCCCCCCCCCCGCATGCAGTAAGCATTTCTTGAGCACCTACTATGTGCCTGGTATTGTGCAGGGACTATTCTAGCACCTATAAAGTGGGGAACAAGCTTGACATGACCCCTCCATCACAGGGCTCATGTTCCATGGGCACAGCAGACAGGCAAACAAGAACTGATGATGCCAAGGGGTGAGGGCCCTGATGGGGGACGTGTGTGGCCCGAGGGCCCTGGGGTGTGGGCCTGGCGTCTGGCCAGGTCAGTAGGGTTTAGGGAAGCCTGCCCTGAGCAAATGCTCCCTCAAGCTGAGACTGAAGGATGTATTAGATTTCCCTGGTAAAGGTGTAGGTATATGTGGCAGGGGTTGGAGGGGTTGGCAGTTATCCAGGTAGAAGGAACAGCCACTGTGAAGCTTTGGAGGTCAAGGAGAACTCTTCTCGCCTTGCCTTGTTCCCCAGGAGAATATGCCTTATCCTTCAGGGTTCAGCTCAGCCTAGAACCTCCTTCCTCTGAGTTCCTATGGCCCCTTACCCATTCATAGAGTGAATTCTCAGCATTGTTGAGGTCTGCTATATGAATGGACACATGGGTAGATGAATTAAAAAAAAAAAAATGCAGGAGCCCAATCTGAACTCTGAGACTGCCAAGCTTCCTCCATCTGCCCAGGCTCCCTCAAGAAACACCATTTCCTTCCAGTGTCCTGGGAATTTTGAAAAGGCTGATCCATCATTACTTCTGGCTGCCAAGAACTCCTTTTTTCTCCAAGAAATCAAACTAACCCCCAAATGTTGGGTATGTTTTGTGTGTGTTTCCTGCAAGCTGAGGCCTGGCTTTTGAGAAGTAATCAATTCCAATTGATTGGCAAAATCTGACTCATGTTCTCTCGGCCAATTTTGGATGGTAAAGTTCATTAAAAGCAGGCCTCTGGGAAGCCGACCCCCCTCAGTGCTACAGTAATAAGGGCTTATTATGCCAAGCAGCAGGATCTGCCCTAAAGAGTCCCTGGCACGGTTCCGTGGGGACTTGCCCATCTGCAGCAGTGTTTTTTGAAAATGAGTAATTTGACCATGATAAAGATCCATGAGGAGTTTTTCCAAGCTTGGCCAGGGAAGGACTTGGAGAGAACCCTCTGGAGAAGGGTGGGAGCTCCTTACCCATGGTGAGATGCAGACCCTTTCCAGCCCTCCTCCTCCTTCCTCTGCTCTGATCCGCACCCCCCAGACAGACTTCTCTTGGCACCACCGTCAGGAAAGCGCTTTGGCCCCTGGCAGGCAAGGACACAACTTTCCAGCCCTGTGGCCCCTCGGAGACGTGGGGCTCACGTCTCTCCTGCGATTGTTTGCTCTCAGAGGCTCTAGGGGCTGGAGCTAGGAAGGTCTAAATTTCTCCCTGAATATGCACAGGGCAGCCGCTTCTGGAAGTCATCAAGTCTGACGGCAACTGGCACAGGGTGCCCTGAGCGAGTGTTCCAATCCGAAAGTCGGAGTTTGCTTTCAGCTGCTATTTAGGGCGTGCCCGTCCTGTGCCAGGCTCTGTGTTGGGCTCATTCATATGCAGAGCCTCCTTCACGGTTTTTATAGCAACCACCAGAGCTGGAGGTCACGGACACTCTGGTTTGAAAGTAAAGCACAGTGTTTTCTTTTCCATTTTAGAATGTTCATGTGGAGGTTCTAAAAGGTCATGCAAAACAAGTGTTTTTTTTTGTTTTTGTTTTTGTTTTTTTGGGTTATGGGACTAGGGGTTTGGGAGAAGGTCTTGAATTTTCACTTTATACCCTAATCAGATTATTCATACATTTAAGAAGTAGTTACTAAAATGCTTACTATGGAAAATTTGGAAAATAGAGAAATGTAGGGAAGGAAAATATGCCACCTGTTAGATAGAGTTCACATTTCCATTTTCGTCCAAGTATATTAAACCTCATGTCTATCCAAATTCACACAAGTAAATGATGAGCCAGGATTTGGCTCAAATATGGTAATGGCGGGGTTTCTGAAAGTTCTTTCTTACCTGACCCTTGGTTGTGGAGGAGTGTCTGCTAGAGGAAAGAAAAGGCTCCATGCTCAGATGAGACTGGGATAGGGTGGGTTACATGTCTAATAATTGATGGCTCACAGTCAATTTGCTTAGTGTTTATTTGCTTATTAAAGGCTCTGAGAAGTCCTGCAAACTTATGAACAAAGAACCCTCACCCCTTCCAACCCCTGTAAACCTCCCACAGAATCTACAGGTCAGCAGACCAGTTTTGGAAAATGCATGCTCCTTTTTGCCAGTGCCCATCCGATCTCCTCCCCCCACTTAAGTCTCTGAAGTTTGTGTGGGCAGATGGGGACCCCACCATGGCCTCAAGGGAGAAGGGGCCTCCTCAAGTCACTGCTGGGAGGAGCACTGGGAATCTTAGTGGCTGACCTGTTTGTCTTTTAACAAAAGAGGAAGCTGAGGGAGAGAAAGGGGAGCACCTCACCCAGTGTAAGGTAGGAGGTCAGTGAAAGGACTGGCATTTGAACCCAGGCCCCCTGAGCAGGACCTGGTTGCTGCAGAGGCCCGTACTCAGGCAGGGTTTGACCGAGGCGGGGCCTGGCCAGTCCGGCTGTGGTGTGCCCGGCGTCTCCAGCAGAACGTGGTCATGACCTTTAACTTCAGCACCAGAAGTACACCTCATTGTCTGGCTGGGTTTTGCTTTTTGCCACACAGCAGAAATGATTTGGGGACTTGCAGGATAGGTGACTGCTACTTCTGCTCCGTGTTTTCAGCAGCCCCCACCTTCTCCATGGCATGGCAAGCTGGGCCACGGCAGAGGAGCCCCCACTTGTTCTGGGGCCTCCTGGGGGCCTGGCTCTGTGCCCGGTGCTTGGCCGGGCTCCCTCAGTCTGCCTGATGCTCCTGGTGTTGGGCAAGCTTGCACCCTCCAGAGATGACCAGGTTTGTGTGTTCACAGCTGAGAGCCTGGGCCCCAGAACCCACTCCCCATCTTCTATGAAACCATCACTGAGTACACTGACTTTGGAGTCCCAACCCTTACCACTGCCCGCAGGGATTAGAAATCCCCAAACCATACACTCAGTGATTTTTTTTTTTTTTTTTTTTTGTCTTTCACTGAGCATGAACCTGAGGCCAGGAGCCATCCAGACTAGGAATCAAAACATAGTAAGACATCGAGCTGGAGACAGGCATAGAAACAGCTCCTGAAAGTCTGGGTACTGATAATGCTGAGTTCCAGGTGCTGGGCAGCTGGGATGGATATTGAAGGATGACACAGGCTTAATACCATGGAGGCCAGAGGTTTGCCTTTCCTTCCACTGGGAACAGCTTAGCTAAAGCAATCGGGCTGCTCAACAGCACATCTGGAGCCCAGCAGAACAGCAGCCCAGGATCAGGGTGGATTTGCAAGGAAGGGAGTAGATAGAGCCTGAGTGGTGGACAGGGGGTAGATTAAGACTCCTCCCAGGTCAGACCAGTGGAATGACAAGAGTGATGCACATTCAGCATTACCATATTTGAGCCAAATCCTGGCTCATCATTTACTTGTGTGAATTTGGATAGACATGAGGTTTAATATACTTGGATGAAAATGGAAAGTCCCCCTCTGCAGTGTGGGGAGATGGGGGGGTTGCCCAGGGAATGAGTGAGAGCCAGACAGAAGGCACCTGTGCATTCCCCATCCAGGTGATGCCTGGACCATGGAGTGGCACAGAGGCTGTGGTGGCGGGGCGGGGGGGGGGGGGGTCTGCTCGCATGGGTGGCTGAGGAGGGAGGGTCTGGGTCAATTTCCACGTCTGTCACCAGTCTGGCTGCAGAATACAGACCGTGGTCTCAAGTCCCTGTGATTTGATCCTTTCCCCTAAGAAGGAGACATGAATGACATAACTAAGTATGAATGGATAGTTTGACCTTTCAAGTCTTCCCCATATACTAAGTCACCGATCAGTCTTTGCTTCAGGCCGGGTCTCAGACAGTCGCACCACGAGGGCAGGATGGTGGGACAGCCCACACTGGGTGTCAGCAAGAAGGGAGGGCCTTGTGGGCAGAGGATGCAGTACAAATCAGTCGACTTTCTGTTACCACCTTGCGCTGGCAATTCTGAACAACATCGGGGATCAGATACACCTTCCTGCCTGGCGGACTTCTCCCAGGACAGACTGGCCTTAATCTGGGGGCTTGAACATTCAGCCGCCAAACTTGCTGGCTGATGAAAGCTAATGTCATTTAGAAGGCCTCACACTTGACTAGTGGAAGCCCTGGAAAAGATTCTGTTTGGCAGGCTCTGGATGTGAGGGCTTTTGAGCACCTTCCTCCATATTTTTAAAGTCTTCACTCTCCCCTTATAACACCCCCCCGCATCATCAGACTCCAGAACAAATTGCCTGGCAGTGTGGGGAGGGCTTCCCAGCTTCTTGCCAGCAAATCTTCGGGTGTTATTACTGACCAGGGCCTCCAGCCAGGAGGAGGCCCAGCCCTGCTCTTCCTCTGGGAAGACACTCCTAAGGCCCTAAATAAACCTCATAAGTCATGCAAATACTCCCCAAAGGAGCCTGAAATGTTTGGCCTTTCTCTGGGGGCAGCAACAATGGTTCATGGGGAACATAACAAAATATTACTCAGGGCGGTTCTGTGTCAGGGCCCCTTGGTATTAAGGCTCTAAATAAAGCTTTGTAATGGATGGCGTTGGACCAGGGGAGGAACTGTAGGCGATCCTGGTAGAAGGGATCTTTGGAGGGCCCTCCTGGGAGGGCAGAACCTGGCAGCTGGCCCGGAGGAGGGCAGGGATCAGGGCTCCTCTCAGACGGGGCTCTAAGGCCTGGCTGTCAGTCGTCCAAGGTGGGGACCGTCTGAGGCTAGTAGCCAGAAGCATCCCCAGTGGTTCTTGCCACTGTGGGTCTCTTGCTTTTCTGCCTTCAGTTGCCATGAGCAGATTTTGGGGCTCTGAGTTTGAGGTGGGGTTGGTGGTAGGCTGAGGTTGGCCCAGGGCCACCACCTGACATGGGGACACGGCCCCCACCTGGAACAATATTTTTTATGTTCCTCTGTGGACCGACGTTACTGCCCCAGAGGAAGGTCAGGTTCCCACCTTGACACTAGGCCCTGGTGCACTGGCTTGAGACTGCAGTCCTGGTTCCCACCCGTCTCTCAGCTGTAGGACTCGTGTAAGCCACCCGGGCCCAGGTTAGAAGCTGTAAATGCAACACTTGTTAACTGCAGGTGTGGGATCTGCATTAGATGGTTCCTGATGATGGGTAAGGCTGCTTCCGGCCATATCCCTCCCAGCAGCTCAGCTCGTGCAAGGCTTGCTCTCCGTACCCTCACCCAGACTCCCATGCTGACACACATGGGCTTCCCCTGTGGCAACCCGTGGGTGAAAATGACATCTTGTTGCTTCCATTTTTGCTTCCCAATTACGAGGGAGGGCGGCTCTTCTTTGATGTGCTTTGGGGGTTTGCACTTCTGTTTCTGTGAATTGTCAACTCAAATGTAGGTCATTTTCTCTCAGTTTGTTTAATCTTTTACCTATTGATTTATAGACATTTTTATAGGTTCTTTTTTTTTTTAAGATTTTATTTATTTGAGAGAGAGAACGAGCAGGGGGAGCAGCAGAGGGAGAGGGAGAAGCAGACTCCCCGCTGAGCAAGGCTCGATCCCAGGATCCTGGGATCATGACCCAAGCCAAAGGGAGGTATCCAACTGACTGAGCCACCCAGGAGCCCCTATATGTTCTCATCTTAAACTTCTTTCTCCTCATTAATATTTTTTCTGTTCTATATTTTGTTATATATTTAACTCAGTGTTTTGTTCTTTCCCTTCACAGCATTTGTGTTCAGAAGGCCTAACTCACCCCGATAGGATAAATATATTTCTCTGTGGTTTCTTCTAATTATTTGATATTTTTACTTGTTCAACATTTGACACTTTAATAATTCTGGAACTTATTTTTGTGAATGATATTAGGTAAGGAGTAGGTAGGAATCTACTTACACATGAATCTACTTATGAAGAGCCAAGATTACATGAATGGCCCATTGTTCCCACACCATTTCTCCATTGATTTGAAATGTGCCTTTTGTGGGGCACGTTCCTATGCATATTTGTTTCTCTATACATAGGCGTGGGTGTGCATAGCATATGCACAAACATAGATCCGTATATCTGAATTCTCTACATGCATATTTTTAATGGCAATATGGGGGGAGAGTGAAGGGGAGGCACTGTGGTCCTGGGGCTATTTTTGAGGTCTTGGCATTGATCAACAGCCAGTATAACAAATCTTTGTTAAGTCTACATTGCTTAGTAAACACTTAACAGATGCATATCTTGTGTCTGCCCACAAAGAGCTACATTTCCTGGGGCCTTTGCCTTCTGGGAACTCCATGGCCTAGTGGGTAGACAGATATTGGACATGTCTTCAAGGCTGAGAGTCTTATAAATAATTAAATTGACATTTAAAATCTTGGATTGGATCCTGGAGCAGAAAAAGACATTTGTAAAAAAAACTGTTGCTATCCAAATGAAGCCTGTAGTTTAGTTATAGTAGTTACCAACGTTAATCTCCTAGTGTTGGTGAATGGATGATGATTATGGAGGAGGATAACCTTAGGGGAAGCTGGATAAAGGGTATATGGGAACTCCCCGTACCACCTTTGTAACTTTTCAGTAAGTCTAAAAGTGTTCAAGGCTAAAAAGTTTATTCAAACTTAAAAAAAAATTAGCATGAAACGTTAATGCAACAATGGATGTGCAACTATGAGCTCCTCTCTGGCAGTCAGTGAATATGATCCAGAAGGGGGAGCCTTGGATGTGTGTAGCTTCTGAAAGACGCTTCACTGTTTTCAGAGTTGGGTCTCACCGTCGCCATCTGTAAAACAGGAGAAAGGTGTGAGAGGGCCGCTGAAGCCCCTTCCACATTTTGGAGGTAGGATATCTGCTCTATACGGAAGTCCCCTCACTCACAATCTTCACGCATCTGCAATGGGATTTGCCTCCAAGTGGGCTTGGAGTCATGCTGAAAGAAGCAAAAAGCTCGGGTGGGAAGAAAATCCTTTGAATTGCAGGTCAGCGGACTGACGGGCTTTTGTCCTTTGGCATGGCAGTTACATTCTCGGAGCCTCGGTTTTGCTCATCTGTAAAATGGGAATTAAAACACCACTGCCCGCCAGGACCTCCACAAGGAATGCCCATGGTAATGCCTATGGGAGACACCTTGCAGTACCTGGTAAGCTGTGGGTGCTCCGTGAATGCCGTTCCCTTGCTTCCTTCCCCCACCCTTGCAGCATTTCCCCTCCCTTCAGGTAACACAGCTGCGAAGGAACCCTGCTTAACAGCTAGAATCCCGTTTAGAGATCCTCTTCTAAATTGTCATCTCTCTCGGTGGTGGCATTTCTTTCCGGGTGCTGGGGACAATCAAGCAGGCGAGATGCTTTCTCAGTAATGCAAAATGTGATTTTTTCCGGGATGATATTGCATGGGGAGGACATCTGAGTTGAAAGGAATTTTTAGTAGGCTCACTGTCACAAATTGGGTAACAGGAAATAAAACAAACAAGACTCAGGCCGTAGTACACTGGCAGTGTTAAATTTCTTAAATAGCAGGCATGTCATCCTGGCAGAGGTTTGAATATCAGCCCCATTCTGGCACAAAGCAGAGAGATAAAAGCAGGAACTTTGGCAGGGCCCCCATCACACTCCCCCAGGAGGAGGGCCAGCAAATGGTGTCTCCTGGAGTTGTGCAATGTGCCGCCTCCAGGGGGCGCTAGGCAGTTCCAGGGCCACATCCTGGCTCCCTGAGGCACCTGCTGAGGCGAAAGGACCTGATCCCTCTAGGCTCCCCATCTGTCTATGAAATTGGGGCAGGATTAAATCAATCACTAGGATCTATAGCACCTACTGCAATGCCATCTTTTTTTTTTTTTTTTTTCATAAACTCTCATTAAAATTAGCTGCATAGAATTTACTGCTAGGTCAAATTCCCCCTTTACTGAGACTACCTGAAAAAGAGGGCATAATGTGAGAAAAGAGGAACGCGGGTGTCCGCGCACTGTGATGCTATTTTTGTAAAGCTCACAAACAAGAAAATCTAAACAACTTACCATAAAGGGACACATATGTGTGTATATATATATGATATGCCTATGTGTATATATGATGTATAAATATACACTAATATATATATATGTTGGTATATACAAGCAATCTTGGATGAATACACAATTCAGGCTAAAACTTGCTTCTGGCAAGCAGAAGGTGCAGACAGAATGAGAGAGGGACCCTTGGAAGGTCTCAGTGCTTTAGTGACATTATTTCTCAGGCCAAGCCTGGTCAGTCCATGGGAATGGGTTTTATGATTTCGCTTTAGATCTTGCTCATACCTGATGCATATTTCATTATGTATCAAATATTACATAATTTAAAGAAACCCAAGGCAACCACTCTGAAAGCGAGTTTATGTGAAGAGGTTTATCAGATGGAAAAAACAAATCAAAACACATTATCGGTCACCAGAGGTAGAGACAGTGGCGCAAGACGCTGAAACTCCATGTGACCCTAAGCTTCCAGACCCATTCTGTTCACCCTCAGCAGGTGGGGGGCTTTCTTCCTTTTTTTTTCCTCAGGCACGGCAGGCCATGGGCTGAAACTTCTGTGTCCCCCCTCCCTGCTGCACAACGCTACCATTCTGCTTTCTGCTCTGTCCCCTGGGTGCCCCCTGTAACTCTTGCCCCGGGGCCGGAGGTGGAGGGTGCGACTTTATCATAGGAAGTACACTGCTTGCTTTTTTCCTCTCACTTTTTCCACCCTGTCCTTGAGGGTCATTCTGCACTTGGAACTCCCATGCCATCCCTCTCTCTATTACCTTTGCCTATTTTACATGGTCTTGTAGCCCACAGAACATCCCCGACGTGAGGCACTCAATGGATACACACTTCCTTCTCCCATTTCTGCATGTTTATTCTCAGTTTCTCCATCCCTAAAATGGGGATGGCAATACCTACTTCCGGTGGGCATTTGCAGCAATGCTAGGAGAAAGCCCATTGTGGTCACCCCCCAGCATGGGATCCCGAACAGAGGAGACAGTTCAGAAACAGGTTCTTTCCCAAGCTACTTGGCTGTCTTGCCTCAGCAGGCCACTTGGCCTTTTGGTGCCTCAGTATCCCTATCTGTCAAGTGGGGCTATCCATTTCTGCCTGTTTGTGGGGCTCAGAGGCAGTGATGGAAGGAGAAACATGTGGACAGATCAGAAGCATCCTCTGGAAGTTCCAGTAGAAGAGTGTAAGTATCTCCAGAGGTTTGGAGCATATGTCCCTGCAGTTTTCTGATGGCCCAGTGGAGACACAGGTTAAAATGGCAGCCGTCCCCGCAGCTCGCCCACAGCCCAGCCACATTCACTTGCCTTCCCTTCTGCTCCGTTGCTTGACTTCAAGGTGAAGGCCAAGCTCATGGGCATGGGATCTGACAAGGTGAAGTTGCTCTGCGGGAATCTGTCATCCGTGGGCCATGGGTCACAGGGAGGTCATGGCTCTTTCTCCTGTTTCCCCCGGGAGCCAAGGGCAGCTCCTCTGCCTTCCTTTGCCTGTCCCTGATCGGTTCGGGCGGGGAGCTCTCCTCACACCACGGCTGTGACACCTGACACGATTTGCAACATATGGAAATCGGCCTCCATCTGCCTGTGCAGTGGTTTTAAGTTTTCAGGCTCCGGCCAGAAGATGTTGGGATGCTGACCGGTCTCTCTCCTGCCCCCGGGAGCAGATGGTGTTCACAAAACAGATTTTGAATCACTTGTCAAATTAGGAAAGGGAGGATAGCAAGGAGCCACACTGGGGCTTGCGGTCTCGGAATACAGGGATCCATGACGTGCATTAGCCTCTAGGGTGAGAGAGTCGGGCGCCCTCCCCCCCCATTACTGTGCTTAGGACACCACGCTAATTAGGCCGCGGTCCCCGTGGCCTGTCATATTCCTTTTGTCTTTTCATTCCACCTTGGCTACATTTGAGCTGCATGATCTTGGACAAGTGACCTAACCACCCTGAACCACAGTGTCATCATCTGTGACAAGGAGAAATGATGCTTTTCTGAGTTACTACGAAGGTTAGAGCTAACGCAGATGGAATTCCCAGCAGCCTGCCGAAGGCCCAGAACATTCAAGTTGCTCTTGATGTTCATTGTCGTTCTGTAGCATTTGTTGTCATCAGCACATAGCCTGCCTTTTGGGGCACAATGTGGGCATTTGATGACTGTTTGCCTATTCTTTGTCTAAATTCTAAAATCCTAAAATGGGGAGCTGGAAGGAGTAGAAATTTTGAGCTAACATCTATATGTTCTTTTTCAACTTGAGAACCATTTTCTAAGATTTGGTGTAAGTAAAGTTATTTCTTACCTCTCTTCTCATTGAGATAATACCACGTCTGTTTGCTAGGTAGGCTCTTCCCGAAGGCTGCATCCCCTTTCTTGGTCCATGTCCTCATGGGGGTTCCTTGCAAACTCACCCACTGGCTCCTCAGGCCCCAGTTCTTCGGACAAGCTAGATGCAGAAAGCCTAATAACCAGTCAAGGCCGTGTTCTCGCCTCTGATAGATGAGGTCAGGCCACACTTGGCATATTTAAAATGTGTTTTTCCAAACTTGCTACCTCCTAACAAAGAAAGAGCCAAATCACACCCTCATTAGCTTCAAAGAGAAATACTGATGTTTGGTTTTTTTTTTCTTTTTCTTACATTGGCAAGAGATTTAGTTTTGCTTAAAGGAAACACAGATGACGCTAATGAGACCACAGTGTCTTAATTTGCATATTAGATGAGATAAATATTGAGCTAATTAACACCTAGGATGAATTTTCATTGCCTGGGACAATGGTTCTATGGTGGTAGTAGTTCTCTGCTGCTTACCCAGGAGCAAAGCAATATGAAGGGAGACTCACTTCCCCACAAATACTTCAGGCCCACCAAAAATCCGCCCAGGAAATGCTATCCAGTATTCTTATTTTAATTTGTAATACATCGTGGATCCTCTTTCAAGTTAACCCTGATCCTACTGGCAAATGGCACCAACAGAAGGTCTGGTGACAGACCTGAGAAGAGCAGTGTGGGGCTGGGAGGGGCCACGCCTGTCCCACCCAGGGTTCTGGAAAAGAGTTTGGAAACAACAATCGGGATTGGACAGTCATTTATTCTAGCAGCGGAACTGGCTGCATAATTTGTGGGGTCCAGTGCAAAATGAAAACGCAGGATCCCATGTTCGGAAATGAGTCCGTACAAGATGGTGACAGTAGGACATGAAACCAAGCGTGGCCCCTCAAAGCAGGGGGGACCTGTTCAGCGGGGCTGCCTACGTGCTCACCAAGCCTGCTGCCTTGTCTGTGGAAAGTGAGCTTGTAGAGAAAAAGGAAGGGGACATTTTTTTAAAAAAAGGAAATAATATTTCATGCCCAGCTCCTTTCAGTGAATTAAGTGAATATAAATTAAATGAAAAAAAAAAGAAAAAGAATGCTCAGCACTAGGCCCGCTCTGGCTCTCTCCCCTCTTTGCATCTGTTCTCCTGTGTGGTTTCTTTGACTAGGGTCCTTGATCCTCTCTCAGGCTCCCACACTCTAAAATTGCCTCCCCATCTTCTGACAATGCTTGCTCAACTTTCAACTTCCAAGTGTTAAGCTTTGCTCTGCCTTTTGTATTTTAATTGCTTTCTCTCTTGCTTTTAATGAGCAATCAGGGCTATTTCTTCATTGAGGACTTGCAAATTTCAAGCCGAGTGTTGTGCATATGAAAGGAACAGGTGAAATCTGCATTCTGGGGCATCATTAGCTGTGGGGAGGCCTGGAGTAGCCATCTAAGGAAAATGCCCACTTGCAGCCTTAATTCAAAGGGAATGTCGAGAACTCAACTATCTGTTCTGTGGCGACTGTAGAGATGGGAAGGAGGGATGGAGCAGCCATCTGAGCCTGCTGCCACTGCTGGAAATTAGCCTGGGTAGGTGCATGCTCCTGTGCGGGGTGGTGGGAGCCGGCGCTGAACACCCCCGTAATGCCCATCAGAATGCACTCCCTCGCAGCCAGTGGGAGGGAAATAAAGCCGAAATATTAAAGGTTACATTAAGAGAAACCATAAACTCGTCAGCACGGAGTGAAGAGCTCGATCTGTGCATCTTCAAATCGCCTGGAAGGAGGGGTTGCTTTTGCCCCAGATCTTCTTGCCGTTGCTGATTCATGATGTTGCCAGCGGGGTATTTGTTTATTCGAATTTCTCTATTTTCCAACCGCCACCTTGGCGTCCTGCACTCAGCTAGCTGCCAATATTTGCCTGTTGATTGACTGACAGAGAGGTAGGAAGCCATCAAATGAGTTTCCTTCCTGAAGGAGTCGAAACCACCTGCCTTCAATTAGCGCCTTTCCTCCAGGCTGGAACTCTTCAGTATGACAAAAACATCAGGTTACAAAGGGATGTGGGGAATTGTCCTAGCAGTACCACGGATGTCCCAGGCTCCGAGAGACAGCTGAGCTCAGTGAGAGGCAATGTGGCTTTGGGTCCGTGTCATCTTTATGGGGCTCCCCCGTGCCCTGAAGGGCACACTTTCCAGCTTAGAGCGACAACAGCCGTTGCCCCAAGTGGGAACGGGGCCTTCAAACCTGCCAGTGTGACTAGTTAGGTCAAATTGAGCAAGCATTTTATATGAGTTCCATTTTGCTTATTTTGTTTGTTTTCAGAAGGGGGGGAGGGGCAGAGGGAGAGGAAGAGAGAGAATCTTCCGCAGGCTCCATGCCCAGCGCAGAGCTCGAGGCAGCGCTCGACCTTATGACCCTGAGGTCATGACCTGAGCGGAAATCAAGACTCGGGCGCCTAACCGACTGAGCCACCCCGGCGCTCCTAACTTTTGTATTTAAAACTAAATCATTCGCATGAAATTTATAAAGGCCGGTTGCCCACTCCCAGCACACTAAGGTTATTGAAAATCGGTTGAAAATTGTTTCTTTCAAAAGGGAGGACTGGACATTTGGAAGGTCCGAGCATCCCATCATGGCAGCTGCACGTGTGGGTGCGTGAGCACGTCACGTGTCTGTCCTTGTGCGTGTGCGCGTGCGCGTGCGCTTCTGCGGGCTTGGCGCTTCGTAGCCTGGTTCGTACCTCAGGCGGCTGAGCGGTCAGTCCTCCAGCAGTGCTCTCGCCGCGGCCCTGTGCACCGTTGTCTTTGTCTGCCAGGGCTGCCCGCCATCGCGGAACACTGCAGACCGCGGGGCTTAACCGACAGAAATCCATGTTCTCCCGGTTCTGGAGGCTGGACGTCTGGGGATCAGAGTGTCAGCAGGGTTGATTTCTGAGGTCTGTCCCTTTGGTTTGCAGGTGGCTGCCTTCGTGTTGTGTCCTCACATGATCTTGTGTGTGTGTGTGTGTGGGGGGGTGCGCATCCCTGGTGTCTCTGCTGTGTCCTAATCTCTTCTTGTGAGAACACCAGTCATATTGGATGAGAGTCCACCCAAGTGGCCTTATTTTGACTTAATGGCCTCTTTGAAGGCCCTATCTAGAGATTAGGGCTTCAACATCTACGTTTTGGGGACATAATTCAGCTCAGAACAATTGTCAAGTCCCCTTCCCCCACATGACCAAGTGCACATTGTTCAAGATTGGAGATTAATTGAAGGCATTTGAAGAGCCTGGGGCAAAGATGCTGTTGCGGGGAAAGATGGAGACAGGCTCCTTCCTTTACTGCAGGCTTCAGGCTTCCTCCAAGTCCTTCCAGCCCCTCATCCCTCCTCCCTCGGGTGTGGTGCCCCTCTCCTGCCAGTACTCATGCTCACAGCCCACAGAGGGCCTGTCTCTGTCGCTGAATTTTACTCTTTGGTTGATAGTGTTATCAAGGTTTTATTAGTGATGATAGATATTTGGGGATGGAGGTAAAAAATACAGAGACTCCGGGGGGAGTTTAGAGCTCAGCACTTTGTTTTTCGATTTTGGTCCTTGATCCATCACCCTTTTGGTCTGTCTCCTCTCCCCTCTCTTAAAGGTACAGCTGCTGGAAGCTGAAAGGCCTCTGACAAGTAGAGGAAGGTAGAAAGGCAGCAGGGCTTCGGCCTGGACCCAGGTAACTTGCTTTGCTCAGCGCTGGCCTTGGCTCTTGCCAGGCAGCTTGTAATTCATGGTCTGTGGTCAGGAAGGGAGGGCCAGGACCCACCGCTTGCATCCCCTGCCATCTCTGGGCCCCTGCCAGGGCCTGTCCTGGCTTCTCTCTGCTGGGGAGGCCTGGGGACTGCCACCTCCCAGGTAGCCCACTCCTCCAGCAACCCGGGACCAGTCTGTCTGGCATCTCTATTCTGCCCAATATTAAGCAATGCCCTGCTTCTGAAGGCCACTCAGCATGCTGCTCCTTGCCCTTTGAGGCCCCAAATAGCTATTCTCAGTGGTCATTTCCCCCTTTGGTTCTATTCTTCCACAGAGGTGATAGTTCACATTTGAAGTCATGCCTAAGAGAAAAAACTCCAGGCCAAGAAAAGTAGGAAATGCAACCCTCTTGCCAGTGTATCTCCCCTCTCACCTTGCTTCAATATTGCTCTCCCCTTAAGATCAGCATCCCCCTCTTCCAAGAGGCCCTCCCTGACTACTCTAGGCATACCACTTTCTGAGCACTACAGAGCTCCTCACAGCCCTCTGGGACAGACCTGCTTATGCTGTATAGATTCTCTTTGGGACAGAGCCTCTGACTTTGAACTGGCCTTCAGAGAACCTAGCATGGAGCTGGGCACATACAGTCATTCAATGAGCATGTGTTGAATGAGCAGAGTGATGTGAACATCCAGTAACAAAGCTCCTCCCTCTGTCATACCTGCTCAGGTGTGACCACCTTGGGGAAGGCCACCTCTAACTTGAGAGTTCGCTCCTTCCTCTGTCGCGTCTTGCACATTTGTCTAACTTTATGTGCATATCATGTGGCAATTATATTGAGCTGTTTACATCTCATTCTCCCCCCAGCCTAGCAGAATATGATCCATTCTCCTAGATATTCCCTGAACCTTGAGCTCAGTACAGCCCCATGAAGGCACCGGGACATGATGTGATAGTCGGACTGAGTTACACTTAACTAGGCAGAGAAATGATCGTGTTGCTTAAAGTATGCTGGATCTGGCTCTGGCTAATTTAGAAGCAATTACTTACTTTATTCTCTCATTATTTATAGAGCAAGTGTTAGATGTCAAGGCCTGGTCCTGGGCATTACAAAGGAAATAGCTGTATATTTGTTGAGTTGAGTTACTTCCATGGACTAACCACCTTTAAAGAGGCGATCTTTCTACACCTCACTTGAACAGGATCAGGAATCATGTCTGTCTTGTGCACTGCTCAATCCTCAGTGCCTAGATCCATAATTGGCAAATAAGGCACTCCATAGTATTTGTAGAAAACAAATGAATGAATAGACTATGAGATAGATAGTATTGTACCATTTTATGGAGAAGTTAAATCATTTGTAAAAGTCCACTCAGCCATTACCTGGCAGAGTCATGATTCAGGTCTGTTCTGTTAGACTCAGGTGGACATGGTGTCTCCATGTCCTCATCCTCTCCCAGTCTTGTACAATGACAGTGTCTTCATTGTCCTCAAGTAAGGGCATAGATGCTGTCGTATGAAATGGGCCATGAATGTGTACCAGAAAGAGTTCTGGGAGGACTGGAGGAGTGTGGGTTATTATTATAATTACTATTATGTATTTCTGTAAAATATCAGAGGAGGACTCAAAGAGAAGGTGGGAAGTAACTGAGCCTGGTGGAATTAGAGATGCATAACCTTCATATGATGGTCAGCAAAGGAACTTGAGTAGTGAGGCAAAGTTTGGCTTGACTACCACTTGTTTGCCCGAGGAAATAATTAAGCAAACTTGGTTGGGTCTGGATCCTGCCAAAGACTGAGCATGTCCTGTACGCTCAGATAACTCATGATCTACTCAAGGAAACAGAATCGGCTTCACAGCTTAGCTATGTGGTGGGCTGATGGTCACTATACAGCCCTGCTCTGTGGGGATCATTTAGCAGCTCTGTGGTGTTGTCTATTTTCTGGATCTTTCTCTGGGAGAGAGTCCCAAGTTCAAGGGTGTTTATTGGCCAAGGTCTGATGACTGGAGCCTTGTTTTTCACCAAAGTAATCAAATCTAAATGAGTGGGAACTCAGCTCCTGCTGTCAACCCAGTGCTAAGGAGAAATTAAAGCTCTTGATCTGCAATTGATCAACTATTAAAGTCACAGCATGGGGTGTTTCTGTGCTTTGTCAGTTTTTTGTTTTGTTTACTATTTGCTTTATTGGTTGGAATGGCACTCCTTCATTTAAGACACATGGGAAGTGCTTCTTGATGATTTATGCCATGGAAGGCCCAATTTGTGGGATAGATAACAGGTGCTCTTTTGGGAGCTTTAAAATGACATTGTTGTGGAATATTTATGCTAATGAACAGCTCAAGTGATCACTCCTGCGCTGATGGCTCAGGAATAGCTGTCACTGCTTGAGGAGCAGGTTATGATGTCAGCCTCCTCAATGTTGATGTTCCCTGACCTTTTATGAAAAGGCAAGAGAGACGACAGACTCTCACTTGTTTATCCCCAATTATGGATCTGCTGTTTTAGATGTTTAAACACATTTATTTAATCCCACTGCAACCTCTGCAAGGAGCCATGGTTATCTCCATTCTACAAATGAGGAAATGGAAGCTCAGAGAGTTCAAGTGATTTGCCTGCGGTCACACAGCTTGTCTGGCTTGGATTTGTCTGGTTGGAAAATTGGTGTCTCTTTTCTCTGTAATACATTCCCCCCCCCCCCGCCCCTGCCGCCAAGGCCTTAGAATTCCACTCACTGATTTTCAAGATGGCTCCGACTTTTGTGCATTTTCTGTGACAGTTGGGGAAGCTACAGGATTGAGAAAGAGTTGCGTCTGATCTCACATATGAGTGAGGTGGGCTCCCATAAGCCTCTCCTCCTCCTCTCTTGGCAGGCCTGATATATAGAGACTCCTCAGGACCCCCGGTAGCAGGGCCTGGTGGATAGGATGGGAGCAGTTATTATGCACTGACCATTATCCTATGTACCTGATACGGGCCTACTTTTTTAACGGGCAGAACAACCCTATGTGATATATACTACTACTTCCATTCAACAGAGGATGAAACAGACATAAAGGTGATAAATGAGTTATCCACTGTCATTTGACAAGCAGGAGACAGGACGGGTTTTAAGCCACGGGCATCTAACCCCTAAATCCCTGGGTCACCATGTCTCCCAGTTGGGGTAAATGGGAAAGTAAAGAAACATTCTGAGGGTATGTGAGTAAGTGAAGATGATAGTAAGTGAGCAGCTGTATTGGGGGAAGGAGTGGCGCGGGGAGGGGGCCTTTTTGGGGGAGGGGAGTTGGCACAGGAAGTGGCCTTCAGGGAGGGCAGAGCTAAAGCAAACCCTTGGAGTGGCTCGGTGTGGGGGGGCAGGCCAACTCCAGACTTGGAGAGGAAAGTAATGAGGCCCTCTCACCCTCTGTATGTGGCGTTAGAAAAGATGGAACTAAAGGTAACGGGTATCTTCTTGGAGATTCTCATGCACCCAAAGGTGAAATAAAAAAAGGACGAAACAACCATCATATTTGCCCTAAACATTCTCTTTATTTCACATTCCCTGCCTCCGTTTCAATATCTCGAGACAGGTGGTAGTGGTGGTGGTGGTGGTATTTATTTTTCTTTTGTTTTTTGATGACCTGCAGCAAAGCCAAGTCTGGTTAGAAGAAGACACATCCACTCCACTTTGAAGAGTGGGACTGAGGAAGCAGGACAGTCTACTTTGTGTTCCATTATTATTGATGCTTGGGACAAAGTGATTGCAGTCTGGATTGTAGTCAGTGGCAGGACAGGGAAGTTTAATAGTGTGGCACAGGCTGGGTCATAGCTCTGTTGGGGGAAGTTTGATAGTGTTACACAGGACGTGCCCTGGCTCTGCACTCTGGGCTTTTCATAGCAGCCAGAAAGTGATTCTTGCTAGTAAAAGAGGTTTAAAAATTCATGGGGTGGGGATAAGTGTCTGACTCTTGGTTTCCACTCGGGTTGTGATCTCAGGATCACGAGATCGAGCCCCTCAACTGGCTCCGCCCGCACTGTGTAGTACGCTTGAGTTTCCTTCTCCCTTTCCCTCTGCCCCTCCTGCTCATGCTCTCTCTGTCTCTCTGTTTTAAATAAATAAATCTTAAAAAAAAAAGAATTCACAGGGCTGAAGTGAAAGTGGAAGTTTTGCCTCAGGGCTCACCATCGGAACTATGGTTGCTGCACAATGCTTCTAATCCTGAGATTAGCCTACAAACACTAGGCCCTCACAGGTTGACCTGAGAACCAGCTAGCAACTAGCAAGCACACTTCAAAGGTTAGGAATATGATTCCTGAAGCCAGAATTGGACAGTCCAGTGCATACAGAGCACAGAGAAGAAGAATCATTCATTCAAAACCTATTTATTGAGGACCTCCTAGAAAGAGGGCAGATGAACCCATTGTCATTATAGCCCACATAAGGGCTAGGAGCTGGTGATCTGGACCAGAAATGAACTGCAACCTCCCCAACATTGGTTGCAGAAACTTTTTAGAGCAGCATGTTCCAAATGGGGGTCTTGTTAGAATGCACATTCTGATTCAGAACGTCTGGGCTGGGGCCCAGGAACCTGCATTTCTCCCAAGCCCCAGGTGCCACCGCCACTGCTGTTTTCCCATCTCAGTGTAAATAGTGAAGCTTGGGCTCAAAGCCCACTGTATTTTCTATGTGGTCTATTTATTTCAGTGTGTGGACTCACATGAATCAAGTTCTCCTTCCAGAGCATGAACTTCAGCATACTCAATAAATCCATTTATCATCTTGAGGAAGAGGCTGGAGATAAAGATCCCCTCTTAGTACAGATAGAGACCTTGAGGAGGTACAGTCATCTGAGTCTTGGAATCAAGACTCCTTTGCCTGGAGTGGAATAGATTGCAAGAATTGGCCTTATTGCAGTTTGATATCCCACTTTTGCTAGATTTAGAGGGCTGCCCCTAATTGTGTTGAAACTTGAACGTGGTCCAAATTTATGACACTTTTCTCACTTAATGCTTTTAGGAGAAGCTGTCAATCCACAATTCATTTTTTGTCTCAATTAAAAAGAACCCCCTGCCCCACCCAGTCATGAGTGTCTGTTATCACAGACCTACACATACATGCTTCATCGTTTCTGGTTAAAATTTTCAGATCGGTTCACATCTCAGCAACACGTGGGCCACATTTAGTTCCCAACCCCCCAATTTAGAAGCTGGGGATGTAAACAATTCCCAGACATGGGACATTGGCTTCGTGCACATGCGCCGTGGTTACTTCATGGTGACCAACATGCGGAAGCTTTGAGGGTGTGGGCATCAGAGTGGGGAGCTGAATCCCAAATGGCCTCTGGAGGCGGGAAATCCATTGAAAATGAGAGGCCACGTTGTCAGCACCGTTGGTAAATCTTACTGAACGAAGGAGTTAAAACCTCTGAATTAGTGTGCAGAGAGAAACAACGGAGTGCAGCCGGCTATCAGGCAAAGGATATCGTGTTTGGAAATTAGAGCTTGATGCGGGACAGGAGCAGAAAGTGCAGGCCTTTTTCATTTGGCCAGAGATTAGCAGCTTCTGCTCACAAAAGAGTTCCTGGAGGGATAAAATTTCATCGGGGAGAAAGGGGACCCACGCACAGCCGGCAGAGGCAGACGAGTTTCCGAGACAAAAAAAAAATGCAGTCTAGGGTAAATGCTATTTACTCTAAAATATGAACTACAAAGAGAGTAATTGTTTAATCATTTGGGGCCTTTAAACAATTTACTTTTTGCTGTTCTCTTCATTCTAGCACCATTACCTCTGTGCTGCCCACCTGTTCCCCTGCCAAATGGGTATGTAACCAAGTTAATGATGCCATTATCCAAAGCTCAGGACAAAAAGAGGGGAAATTCAACCTGGGACAAGGAGCAAAAAAAGAAAAAAAAAAAAAGTCCTGTTTTGTGAACTTTTTTTGCTCAAAATTTTGGAGAAAATGGAGTCAGCCCTAACACGTGGCGCAGAGCACAAAGCACGGTTTCCTGCTTCTCGCCAATGGATGTAGTACAGTGGTGTGTGCTTGCTGGAAACCACTGGACTCTTAATTAGAGGGCCATCGATGGTTAGATTTCTGCATAATTAAGGATTAATAATTGCCACGCATTGTGCCAGCAGCACAAAGTAGTATTTAACTTACTGTATCCGTGTTTCTTTTAAAACTCACCTGACGCTTCTGTTTCAGCCTTTTGCTTTTTGTGGGATTGCTGGAAACCGTAAATGCAAAACCAGTTCTTTTTTTTCTTTCTCTCTCCCTTTTAGAGCACATCTCATACAATCACTAGATGTTTCAGGATGTCCGCCTGATATATTTCAGCGGTTTGTAGGTAAGGGAAGATTCGCCCCCCCCCCCCCACAAATGGAATAAATAGTGGCCACCTTCATTAACTTGCTAAACTTCAGGAAGAGGTGATGGTCTCAGAGAGGCGTCCAGTCGGTTATCAAGCCTGAGGACACCTTCCTCCGAATGATGCAGTGGCCACGATTGGGGCCGTTTGCTGTAGTTTCTCTCCAGCACCGTGGAGCTTGTGCTCATTCATTTGTTTAGGCATTTGACCTGCACCAGGAGGCCATGGTAAGAACAAAAAGTGCCAACCACAGAATGGACACAGCTGCTTGCCTGCTTGGCGTTTACATTCTCACGTGTGAGAAATACTAACTAGAGAATCAAATGGAGAAATGCGAGATGACAACATGATGTGTTTTGAGGGAGAGTGACACGGTACTATGAGAGCTAATGGTGAGAATTGGATCAGGGAGGACCTGGGAAGCTTCCAGAAGAAATGATACTAGAACTTCCATCTGCGGAGGGTTAATTCCTAGTCCTTCAGTATTTAAAGATTTATCTTTTCTGAATCCTCTACTCTGATCCTTGCAATAGATAAGCCAGGCAGAGTTCCTGTCCCCATGTCACAGTTGGGGACAGTGAGGCACAGAAGGGGGCCAGAGCAGATCTCCCCCTCCCTAGAGCCCAGTGTGCCCCAGGGGTTCATGCCGTCCCTGGTACCAGTCAGCGCTGTGAAGATAGTGTCTGTTACTCTCTGCCAGTTTCTGGGCTATGTTTTACGTATTAAGGCTGATCAGACTTAGCTGTGACTGGTCTCTTAGAAGTGGTAAAACTCTGAGTCACTGAAATAAAGTATTCTGCAGCTGCTCCCGTCAGCTGGCCTCTTCAAGTGTGGCCATTCCTGTGTCTGTGGCTTAGTGTCTGCTACAGCCTTCTGCTGTCTCCTCCTAAATCATTAGCTCCCTCTGCTTGAGGCCTGCTAGGATGGCTCCCTGTCTTTGCGCGGACAGCTGCACATCTTAGCAAGATCTTCAGAGTAAGCCACTCACGCTCTTGCCATGTCTTCTGCTTGGTCCCATGTCGCCTCTCCTCAGGCCCTTGGTGGAGGCGGGTTGAGGGGAGGAACTGGGACCTTCGGCAACCCAACACTGTAATAGAACCGACAGGTGAAGTCTGCTCGAAAGCACGCCTGGTTAGTTGGTTCATTCAGGGCTAGAATATCATTGTCCTCTGGCCTCCATGGAGACTGGGACTATGAACAAAGGGACCTGTGTGCCATCCTGGGTGGCCTCCCAACAAATGAAACAGGTGTACCCTCAGCCTGTCTCTCAGTATGGTTCTCCCTTCTTGATGTTTCTGCATGAGCTTCATAAAAAGTGGGCTGTGAATGAGGTGAAGGAGGCCCTGGGGAGCCCACACTTGGCTGGATCTATGGCCCTGAGTCTGCCGGACTTGCCTCAGTAGCTGGAGGTGAATGGAGTTCTGCCTGCTCCCCGAGTCGCCAGCCCCCTTTGACATTCTCCTTCTAGAATCACTGCGTGTCCTGGAAATTATGTCCAGGAGTCTGAAGAGCTGTGAGGCCCTTTGTTTTTGTAGGATGTGAACATACCATTTCAAGCAGCTACAGATGGGGCACAGACCTGGCAATGGTACTTTCCCAGGTAGCCTAGTGCTCGCCACAGGTGACAGGCTCATTCTCGGGAGGGGTGATCCGAATAAGGAGAGTTGGGGAATCCGTGCTGCCAGGACTTTGCTGAGGGAAGGAGGACCCCTTTAGCTCTGTATGGGGGAGAGCAATGAAATGGAAAGATATCTTAGGAAGAAAATGTGCTCCTCCAAATATAACCCTTGAAGCCTCTTGCCTCTCTACCCTACCTGGCAATAGTCTTGGCTCTCAAGGATCAGAAAACAAAAACCATTCCATTCAAGAGAGTTTGACTTAGCAGTCAACTTCTCAGGCCTTGACTAAGCTCTGCAGGTGAAGGGGAAAAAGGGCATTTTATTGCCGATACGCAACATGTCACATACCATGTCTCAGATGCTCAGGGAGAGCCTGATCCTTGCAGTTGGTTGTGCCCATTTTGCAAATGAGCAAAGCCAGACAATTAGGAAGAAGCCCTATAATGAGGACCCTGGATTTGCCTGCCCAGGAAGCCCTCTCCTTTGTCATGAATCAGGTTCTGTCCTTAGGAGGCGATGCTTTGTGCTACGGCCTAAGGAGGGCCGGAGGAAGTGGCAGTGTCGTGTGAGAAAGCCTCAGCCACAGGCAGGCTGAATCGTGCTGCTGTGCGCCATCCGTCCGGTAGGAACAAACAGGACTGACGGCCAGGAGACCAGGTGGCGGCTTCTTGGTGGGCAGATTGGAATGTAGAGGTGAGAAAAGGACTTCAATAGCAAGTGGAAGACAGGTGCTGTAGACTGAATGTTTGCACCCCCCCACGCCCCCTAATCTCCAATAGGATGGTATTTGGAGGGGAGACTGATTGCATCACAAGGGCTCTACCTTCATGGGAGGTGATGAGGTCATTAAGGTAGAGCCCTTGTGATGGGATCAGTGCCCTCATGAAAGGGACCCCAGAGAGCTCCCTCACCCCTTCCACCATGGGGGTGCACCCCAAAAAAGGTGGCCGTTGATGTACTGGGGAGTAGGCTCTCACCAGACACGAATCTGCTGGTGCCTTGATGTTCGACTTCCCAGCTTCCAGAACTGTGAGGAGTAAGTGTTTGTGCTTAAGCCACTCCGTCTATGGTATTCTGCCCCAGCAGCTCGCACAGATGAAGATAACAGGTATTCCTTGAGGAGGAGCTCTCAGGGAGGATTCAGACACGGCTGAAAGACCCCTCGCAGGTGTCTGCAGGTGGCCCCAGTCACGGGAAAGGGGGGATATGAAGACTTCTTGTATGGCTGCAACCTCTCTGACTTGGTGTTTTTGGCCCTCAGTACTGCTGACATTTGGGGCCGAGTGGGGGCTGTCTTGTGCTTTGTAGGACATTTAACAGTATCCCTCGTTGCTGTACCCCTATTGTGACAATCAGAAATGTCTTCGGACGTTTGCCAAATGTCCCCCGAGGGGCAAAATCACCCTTGGTTGAAACACTGCTCTAAGTCAATTTTCACCACAATGCCAGCAGGGGACGTCACTCTCTTTCATGCTGATGGAGAAAAACTGAGCCTAATGGTTACACTTGTACCTGGGAGTGTGTGGTTTTGAAACCACATATATTCCGATCTTTTACAAGACTCTGCCTGACTGCTGAGGGGAAGAAGGGTCAGGGCAAACTCTTGGACTTGGTTGCAGTGAGCTTTGATCTGTTTTTTCATGCTTTGGTACTTGCGCCTGGCCCGGGTTTGCTTATCCAAATAGGCGGAAGTGCCCTGTGTGGCAGAAGAGCAAATTGTTGGATTTTAATCCCTTTAGATACGTCTTATTCATGCTCTGGCACAACACGCTGTGGGCTGATTCATTCATTCCCACGTCCTAGGCATGATGCTGGGTGCCGGGCAGAGAAGGGTGGACAGATCGAGCCTGATCCCTGCTCTCACAGACTTTCATTACAACTGGAGGCAGACAACCAGACAATAACCACCACACCAACAACCGCAAACCCAGACAGCCCGCTCGGATGGGAAATACTGGGATGAGAGAGCCAACTAGGTAACCTGAGGTCTGCAGAGTGGGCAGGCACCAGCCCTGACTAGAGAGGGAGTGGATGGTGCTGGAGGCAGAGGAACGGCCAATGCCAAGACCCTCAAGGAAGAAAGAGCATGGTCTGCTTTAGAAATGGGCAGAGAGGTTTGTGGGGCTGCATTTGCGGTGAGGACCACCTTTGTAACACTAGGGATTGACCCCTGGAAGTTCCAGAACAATGAAGATGTTGGTGTAGAAAACAAAATGGACCTGGGCATGTCTGGAGATCCTCACGAACTCCCCGCCAGACAGACTTTCAGGAGACACATCCGTGTCTCCATGTTTGCAGAACTTCCAAACTCACTTGGGTCATGTCCATGAGCAGGAGCGGTGGGTCTTCAGTGGCGGCCAGGGATTTCCTGTCCGTGGGCTCCCTCGAGCTGAAAGCCCTGCCTCTCCTCCCTGCAGCATGGGCCTCAAGGCTCTGCTCTGGCCCGGCCTGTGGAAGGGACCCACCTATGCCTTCGGTGCTCCTTCATTCCCTGTTCTGCTCTCTGCCCTCTCTCTGCCATTCATCTGCTCAGTGCTCTGAATATGTGTTGGCCTTAGGAGACCCCTGCGCTTCGCCCACCTGCACCGCTCTCCCGGGGCTAGGCCCTGGGCACTCCCATCTCCCTTTCTTTGCTTGGCCTCCCTGACAGTCTACCCTTTTGCCACAGAGTTTGCCTGGAGCCTGGGCCTCTCTGTCATGCTGGATACATTTAAAGTGTGTGTGGGAGCCTGCCTCTGAGCTTGCCTGGAGCTACGCCAACCCTGGGGATCCAGGGAAAATGAAGCCACAATTCCTGCCTCCAGGAATTCATTCCCTCCTGGCTCGAGGGCTCGAGCAAAGGGACCAGCATTTCCCGGACTAGGAGGCAGCCAGCGGCGTGGTGACACAAGGATGGGATTTGTGGTGCAGAAGATCTGAGCTGGTATAATGCTGGTACCAGAAGGCAGAAGCTATGGAGTCTCAGCAAGTTCCTCAACCTCGCAAGATGTGTGCTTGCCTGAACATGGCGCCCAGATGCCCGACACGGATCCCAGCCCTTCTCCTCCAGGTGTTCCTCACCCAGTGGCTGCTTGTGCGCAGCTCACCCTGTGTCCCAGGTCTCTCGATGGCCTGCAGAAGGAGAGTCCTCCTTGGTTTCACTTCTTGTAGCTTGGTGCCGGAGAAGAATAGAAGCTTGGGCGTGGCAGAGTGGATTCAAACCCGGGCTTCGCAACTCCAAGCTTACGTGATTTCAGACAAGTGGCTCAGCCTTGCTAGGCCTCCATTTCCTCATATGGGAAATGGAGGTGATGGCCCCCTTCTAGGAGGAAGGGAGAAGCAATGAGAGAAGCCTTCGCCCAAGGCCTGGCACTCAGGAGGCTTCTCCAAACATTCGTTTCTGCCCCCTTCTTTCCCTCCTTTCCCCCTTCCCTCCTTCTTGTCCTTCCCTCCCGAATAAATTTAGGACAAGATCACTTGAGGACATATATCCTTTGTCTCCCGTGAGGACCATCCCCCCCATGTAATTGTCAGCAACCAAGTTGGAAAATAAGGATGTCTGAAGCAGCTCTCAGCATCGCAACATCTGCACCAGACAAAACTCGAAAAGCCCTCAATCCCCAGTCATGAATGCACTATAAAAACAATGTGGCAGAAATGAAAATTGTTCCATCATAATATTTCACAGTTCTTTTTGACAAAAGCCAAGCCGCCCTCATGAATACACATTTCCCAGCATCTTATGCATTATGCATCAGCCTATAGCAGGGGACCTGGGAATTGCCAGTCCCTAGTAAAGGGCCTTTGAAAGTGCCTATTTTGTAAACAAATGGAGCCCAGGCCCAGTACTTGGGCTCTTTAGGTAATTTAGGACCGACTCCAGCTGCCCAAGTGGGGCCCGGCTCTTCTCGGGGCCGTAAATGGCAGAAGCATCTCCAGTGTTCACTGGATAGAGTGGGGTGCTTCAGCGTTTGGTATTCTAATCTTTAATTTCATAGTATCCAAGATGGCCATTTGGAGGGACAGGGACAATTCCTGCTGGAGCCTGAGCCAAATGTCACTGGAATGCCAAATGAGCCCACCAAGGCCGGCTTGCTGGCTGAGCAGTCAGGCAAATTAGTCAGGACGTTGGGCTCCCCAGAGCTTCAAACGGGATTAAGCTTTGTGACAGGGGATGCTGTGGAGGGGTGGAGGGGACAAGGACACCCAGGCACAGACGGGTTGGCCTGTCTCGGTGGGCTTATGGGGGCGGGGGTGTGATTTGCTGTCCCTAAGCAGGCAAATTGGAAATGCGTGTGAAGTGTGCGTTATTGTCAGTGACAAGGCCTTTGAACATTAACCAACCACCAACCCCTGGGTTTCAAAGGCGGGGAGACTGAGGCCAGACATTTTAAGTGACTTGTTCAAGGTCACACTGATTAGTGAGCGGCAGGTCTGGGACTGCTGGAAGCCCGTAGTCTGTTCCCGACACCTCCCACTGCCTCAATCATGAGTTGGCCGCGGCTGAAAGCACCAGGGGCAAAATGGTTACTGATTGCTACGATTTGAGCAAAGGGCATACTGGGATCCAGTACAACAGGCCCAGGAAAGAGTGTAATTTGGGGCTGTTTTGTATAATTTGCAATCTGTCCTCTATGGTAGCCTTATTTTAAATGGTGACCAATATATGATAGATATCTACTCGTGTACATTCTATCTGTTGCAATAACAAGGCGATGATGGATTCGTTGCTACATGTATTTATTTCATAAAAAAATCATCATCTCCCATTAGGGTGTGTACTGCAAATGGATTTAAGCTGAGGAACAAATTTTGCAAGCCATTGTTGGGTATATCCTATCCTTTTCTTCATCGCACCTCAAATTCTTACTTGTAAAATGAGGGACTCGGGATCGTGTCCCAGCTGAAACACCCCACCTGCCGCCGGTGGGTCCAGGAGGCGCCGCGGTGGAGTCAGGGAGGAGAGGGGCCCACCTCATGCTGCACAGCCATCTGCAGGGCTGGGCTCCCTGCTGGGGGGCAGGGGGCAGGAATCGACCCCGGTTAGGGGAAGTCCCTCATTACCGCTCCCCGTGCCTGGTGCTCTCCAGCTGTAGGACCTACTAGCTGGTTGCTGCAGTTTGACTCCTGAAAGCAGCAGCAGCTGAAGGCTGATTAAGCCGGGAGGCAGCTTATTACTCCTCACAGACACCTGGAAGAATCTGCACAGGCCATGGCTGCTCCCCCCCTCCTTCGGTGACCCAGGGAACAGGCTGCTGGGGTGGTAGGGTGGCTGGAAGGGGGATGTCAGGATCAAGTCACCTGTGACACTGACAGCCCACCCATGACTCTCTGAGCCTAGAATAAGTGGGGCTCAAACTGCTGTTTGGTTTTGTTAAAACACTCCCCATCCCTGGAGCTTCTGATTCAGTGGAGATGTTTATATTTGTGGTGGTGGGAGTTTTGCATTTCTAAATTCCCAAGTGATGCTGTCGGTCCAGGAACCACACTTTGAGAACCAGTGACATAGGAAAAAAAAAAAAAATCTCTTCAGGTCCTTTATTTCCCTAGCCCAGCATCTTCAAACTCCTCAAAAATACTCCTAAACAGCTGTAAAAATAAACAATCTCAACTTGTACAACTGGTAGAGCAGTAAGTCAGAAGTGTTCCTGGGTACCATAAATAGTTATTTATTTGATTTCAAGCCAAGAAATAATTTCTCCTGAATTTTGAAAGTAAAATATTCAGTTTAGAAGCCTTTGAAATTCAGAAAAGTATAAAAATAAAAATACAATTAGATGGAAATGCATCACATAGAGATAACAGCTGTGAACATGCTAGCCTCCTTTCATTTTTGCCCAGTGAAGGTGTGTATGTAGGTCTTTGCACTGGTCTGATGCAGGTTTCCTAAATTGGAATCCTTGGGATGTTAAGTAGTGGTATGAGCAACTTAACAAAAACTAGCCTTAGCCCAATAAAACCCGAAACGACAACAACAACATAAAACGTGTGTGGTGGAGGCTGATCCAAGGTCACATCTTTGGAAAATGCTCATAGTGACCAAAATTAAAAACTTGAACAGTTTTCAACTGGAGAATTTATGCTCATGGACACTCAGTATACTAAAGGCACTGGGGTAAGGCTGTCTCCCAAGTAGGATTCATAATGGAATTCCTCCTCTTCTCCAAATGTCCCCCACCCACCAACCAAACTTTAAAAAAAATTTTTTTTTTTTTTTTAAGATTTTATTTATTTGTGAGAGAGAGAATGAGAGACAGCATGAGAGGGAGGAGGGTCAGAGGGAGAAGCAGACTCCCCGCTGAGCAGGGAGCCCGATGTGGGACTCGATCCCGGGACTCCAGGATCATGACCTGAGCCGAATGCAGTCGCTTAACCAACTGAGCCACCCAGGCGCCCGCAACCAAACTCTTTAAGGGATCAAAGTTCTTAGCCTTCCTAAAAGAAAGCCTGGAGGATTGTCAGAAATTCACCCTGGCTATAAATCTCATATCACATCCTTTGAATCTCATATCACATCATTCTCTATCATTGGTCATCTTGGGTTTCCCAAAAAGAGCTGCCTTATTTTGTTGAAAATTCGATAAACAAGAAATGGTCACTTCACCCCTTTTATCACTCTCTAGACCATCAAGAGTTAGGATTCATCACCCATCCTTTCTATGGCCCATGACTTGAACTCGAGATAAGCTCTCTTCTTCTTCTTAAATGGACACTAATTCCATCATGAGGGTCCTACCTCATGACCTTATCTAAACCTAATTATCTCCCAGAGGCTGTACCTAAAATACCATTGCATTGAGGTTTATAGCTTCCACATATGAATCTGGAAGGACACAAACATTTAGCCCAGAACAGTATCTTTATTTGTGAGCAGTTCAACTGACCTCACTGAGACTGTTCACGTTTCTAAAAGAGGGATGGGGTTTCCGTGTGTTCCACAATCTCTGTTCTGGCCATTGTGACATAGGTATGGGCCATGAGACACGTATTGCTGCCCACCTCCCTGCTCTGGCACATTCCATTCCCTCTGCCTGGAGAGCCTCTACCTACTCTCTATTCTCCCATTTCATTTTGAGTGGCCCTTCAACACTCAATGTTATTTCCTTCTGGCAACCTGTCTCCATCAGAGCTCTTTCCACCATGTGTTCATCCATCTCCCTCTCTCCCACCTGGAGTGAGGAGCTCTCTGAGGACGGAGACCCCACGTCCCATCTCACTTTTATTCTTTAGTGCCTAGCAGTTTGCCTGGCATACTGTAGGTGCTCAATAAGTGTTTGGATCAATGAACATAACAATGTACACCACACAAAAGGAAAGAGATACAGTGGATGTATCTACTGTACAGAAAACTACCAGCAGAGAATATAAGGAAGCAATTTAAACAGCAGTAGGTTTGCCCACAAAAATTCCCACTGCAATGGCTTAATGGACCAAACCAAGAGAAAAGCCCCCTCCTGGATAACCAGCACCAAGACGGATGCTCAGAAACCAGCCAGATTTTCTGCAAGGGTCTTGTGTTGGTTTGAACATTCCACACACACAGGTTGATCCCAGTGGAGCAGCTGTGTCTGAGAGAAGCACACTCTCTACCTACAAATCATGAAGCTAAGAGTGAGCTCCAGCAACTAATGATGGTCTTAATTAACCCACAAAACTTTATGCATGGCCAGTATTCAACCAACCTTTTGATCCTGGACAGAAATCTGTTAAAGCCTGTTGAGAGAATGAAAAGACAAAATCTGATGAACGTTTTTTACCTTGGTGGTTATAGAAGTTGGCAGTTCGATGACTCTAAGAGTGATCTATTTGCCAATAGCAATATTACATTAAGTTGAGGAAACATCATTCCCTTAAATGCAAGCTGAATGAGTGCCCTGAATAATGGCTTAAAATCAGACATGTCCAGGGCCTGTTGAGGCTGGAAAGGATTGAATTAACATTTGTGCTTGAGGAGCAAGCCATTTTCTCCAAAGGAGTGCTTTCTAAGCTTTTTTGAGTCAGGAACTAGTTTGAGAATCTGGTAAAAATGACCGAGGCTCTCCTAGAATAATGCATATGTTACCTGCACAGACCACTTTATGTTTCTCAGGGGCTCATAGATTTCTGAGATTGCCTTCTGTGAATTCTAGTCATGAATCCCTGCTCCTAGGAGGCCCTGTGGTCCAGTGCGCAGGTTTCCAACTGCAAATATGAGGCATCTTAGCAGAAACATCTTAGAAACTTTTCATAATACACATTTCCCGCGTGTGATATGAGAGTGGATTTTTGCAACCTTCCAGGAAGAGAGATCTGAAGGGGTGGGGGGGATAAGACATGGACATTTTGAAAAATACCCCAGTGGTTCTCTTGTGCCCCATGCCGCACTCCATCATGAGCAGGAGTGAATAGGCCAAGAGGAAAGAGAGCAGTGGGTTTGGATCTGAGGTTTGGCCTCAGATCATGGCTTCTTTCCTTACTAGCCTTGTGACCTTGTTTAAAGAACTGCTCCTCTCTCAAGCTCTATTTCCTCATCTGTAAATGGTTGTTGAAAAGGCTGAGCTGAAGGGCATGGAGTTTACGACACAGCTTTAGTTTCCTTTTCTTTCTTTATAGGAAAACTAAAGGTATAAACTAAGAGATTCATTACAAGGGCTGCTCAAGAAGGAAATCCCAGACACTAGATGCACTGTGTTACATTTAGTGCCCGGTACAAAGCATAGTTGATGATGGGAATTCTCCATGTTCCTAAGGGTCTGAGGTGTTGGGAAAGTGTTGCATTTCTCAAAATCTGCTGTAAGGGAATATATCACTTATAAAGGCCTCAAGGAGATTTTTCACAGTGAAGGTTATAAGCGAATGAATATTGCCAGTATAGATGGGAGTATTTCACCATATGGTGGCTTTCCCTGGTTTAGCTTCCAAGGGCATTCTGAGTCATCAGAGAAACATACAAATGTGGGTGATGCTGTGAAACACCCTTTTTTTTTTTAATTGGAGTGGGAGGATGATCTAGCTGGGCAGGTGCTACAGGACTCCAAAGTCTGGCGTAACAGGGGGCATCCCACTTGCAAGCAGATCTGGAGGTGAGTCTCTTGGGCACTCAATGTCCCTGAGTCTCAATTTCCAATCTCTACCATGGGAATAATTCGTATCTCACAGATACGAAGATTCATTACATACATTGTGTAAAGCACCTACCCACCCGGTATTAGGTATCCAATGAATGGTAGTTATCTTGATGCCCGTGGTAGTGATAATACTTGTAGTGGTCAAATAAGACTCAGAGGTTTCAGTTGGGTAAAACAGTTCATGGCACATGGCGAAGCCTCAAGACCTAAAATGGAACAGAGCTGGGGTGGGACATGGTGAAACTGGACAAGCAGGAAGGGCATCCAAGTAGGAATGAAGCAGAGTCCAGGCTGGCCTCGGGCTTGCAACTTTCCTCTGCCCCAGCCCCGCTCAGCTGCAAAAGATGGCATTTCCCATCTATGGTGACCAGTTCATCTAGTTTATCTAGCACTTTCCCCAACAAACAGAAAATCCACTGTTCCTAGAAATCCCTCAGTTGCTGGGAAACTAGGATGGTTGGTTGCCCTACTCCTACTTGAATTCTCCAGCCCAGGAACACTAGGTCAATCTTGTCTAGGTGGCTGTGGGGTGATTCTTACTGCCCCCTCACTTATCACTGTGACATCAGCCTTGCACCCACCCCTTTCCTTGCTCCCACCACAATCTCTGGGCATGTCCAAAAGGGCTGCAGCTTTAGCTTGAGCTTAACACTTGGGTTCCTGCTGAGAATGTAAAGGACATGGTCTAGTTCACTGTTTATCAACAGCGTGGAGAAACATCCTGGTACACAGTAAGATGCATAGTAGTTTGTATTGAATGGAGGTCTTGCCCAGAGTTCAATATGCTTGGTTAGGGCCCTGTGGTTCTGCTTAAATCTAACTAGCTTTCCTTTCACAAAAATCAAGTCACACTACCCAGGTCATACTCTAATATGAGTGGACCATTCACAACTGCATAATCCTCATGCTATTTTTTTTTTTTTTCTGTTTCTTTGAAACTCTTTCAGGATGCTCAGTCCACATTGTTGGTGAATAGCACATAACATTAGAAATGTCATTTTCCCCTTTGAGTATTTAGAAATTCCTCTCCCTGCCCCCTGCAAGTTCAGCAAACCTTGAGTCAGAGCCCATTTCAAATCATGAGAGGAACAGTGGTCAGTGGACCAATATCATGTTTTAAGTATTCTCTACTATTGTCCCCATACATCTTTATTAATTGAGACATTCCAGTATGTCGCATGTAGGCACCCCCACTCTATCTTCTACCTTGAACCTCATATTTGTAAGGGGCACACTCATTCTTTGTTGTGCTGTGGTGGCAAACCATGATTTATTCTTTGGAATATAGGGTCACTGCAGCCCTATTTAGTTTCAGAACTACTGAAAGAGGACAAGATGACACTCCCTTTGCTTCTGTGTCTCATTTTTAGAGGGATCTTTTACATGGATGGCTCATCCATTAAAGCACTCCCATGTTGAGAGTTGTAGGAAAAAGAGGAAATAAATTGGCCATGGTTGCTGTCCCTCTAGCCTGGAATAATGGGCAGACATGTATTTCATCAAGATCTACCAGAGGCTGTCATCATGGTGTCAAGGGACAAGGTTTTGACTCAGACACGCCTGAATTTAGCTCTTGGTCATATACAATTGATTAGAGCTGTGATTTTATTATTGTTGTTTTATTATTGTCATCGTCATCACAGCTGGTGCAACTCAAAGGGGGACTATCACTAAATTAGCCAAGACAACTCTTCACTGAACAATGGAGGGCATTTCGTATCCTTGCCCTCCGCCCTAAAGGCCAGTTGTGTCTCCCAGTCATAGTGGTGATCCAAGCGCTCTGCATACATTTCCAAATGCTCTCTTGATGGGTACTATCCCCACTTGAAAACCCCTTGAGGTAATTCAGAGAGGAAAGATATGGAAGGTAGAGATGAGATAGAAACTTGAGAATTCTGTACACTGGGAGTTCTGAGCTGGTTAAGAGGAGATCTTGCTCATCCTCTTTCATGTAAAAATACACTCACACTGATGTTTCGAACAACCTCACAGCTCATCGGTTCGTGTCTAAGCTCTTAAAGATTCAATCTGTTTTACTCACTCTCCCCTGGGACCAAAGTTGCCTTCCTCTTTTTGTAAACTTCCTCTTTTGGCTCAAAATATTCTTCTCTACCTGAAATGTGCTTTCTGCCCTTCCCAACTCAACTCCTCATTCAAGGTTTAGTGCACAAGTCCTCTCTCCAGGGATCCTTTCATTGTGCACTCATCACATAGTTTCTTTTCTGTATATTTGTCATCTCCCTTTCCAGACTGTAAAGTATTTGTGGATCGAGACTGTAGTACCTGCTCGGGCCCCTTTTCAGCACTGAGCCTGGAGTGATGTTTGCTTCTGATCTTTAGGCACTTTTGCTGGTTTTCTAGACAGACCCACTCCCTGGTGTGGGTGTGTCTTGCCTTTCCACATAGCTTTGTTGAGATTTCTGACACATATCAGATCCCGAGAAAAGGTACTTGTTTTAACACAGCTGCTGGGCAGAGGTCATCGCTTTAGATGAGGTTTCTTTTCTTTCTTTTTTAATGAACTTAATCATTTTTAATATCTTTTCCAGAACAGAATACATTAAATGACCCTGACTTGGCTGAAAGCCTTCTCTAGAGTGCTTTGGGAGGATTAGAGGAAGTTCTTTTACAGCCTCTTAGCCTGACTTGATGCCTTTTCCTTTCTCTGGGTTATCAGAGAGTGAGATTTGATCCTAATTAACAAAAGGGGAGCCATGAGCCTTGCAGTTTCTGTTCTGGGAGATAGGCAATGGCTGGCCTCTTTGGAGGAGTGAGGTTGGTGTTTCTAGTGATTTCTGCTTGTGTCTGAATGTGGGGGCTGATACAGATGTGGCTAAGGCAGCTTTGGGAAAGCAGAGCAGACCCCAGAGAAAGGGAGGAAGCATGAGGGGCAGGCGAGAGAGCAGCTCTTTCCAAAAGAGAGTCAACTCTGGCAGCGGAGACCGTCTCCAGCATGGACAGAGTCAGGATTCATGCTGGGCAGTACAAATGAAAACCCAGTGACGATATTTTTTATTGCACAAAGATCATAAAGGAACGAGAAGTGTGACAAATGAATCAGCAGTGTAATGAGAATGGAAAATAGTATAAAATAAGTTGTTCTCCACGTGGTATTCAAATTCCTGGCTTGTTATCTTCTGGGACCAGGAGGAATTGGTTTCCATTTGGAGAAGGTCACGCAGTAAAAAGAAACCGTTTCAGACGGTCTCCACTGGATTCTACAGAGATACCCTTTGGCTCATAGTTGTTCTCTTGTTAGTTCTGGGCTGGACTTGTGATTTAATCTCCCCTCTTAGAACAAGGAACAAGCAGGGGACATACTCTTGCTCGCTCGCTCTCTCTCTTTTGTCTATGGCACCTAATTACGTGCTGGCCATGCAGTAGCTTGAGAACTTTAGAGGAGGAAGCATCCATCAGAGACACACCTCTTAATATCAGAATTAATTCACTGAGAGGCTGAGGATGACTGAGACTTCCTTGGAGTTGGGTGATTGGTAAATTCTTTTAACCAGGCTATGCAGACTCAGAAACAGGCAAACCCCTGTAATCCTATCCTTGGTCTCAGACAGGGATGGTATGCCATTCAGAGACCTCAGAGAAGTAAGAAGAGGGAGTATTTATGCAGATATCACAGGCAACTGTATTCTCAAGGTTTGCCAGTTGCATTCCTGGTACAAATCCGCATCTTTCTCAGAACATGGCATTAAAATATTCTGCTCAGCTGCTCTGTGCTGCAGAAATACAATAAATAGCAGCACTATTTTTAAAGGATCATTGGGCTTCATTAAGTAAAGAGAGGCTTCTCTTTAACATGGTTTTGAGGATTCACTGTCTAAACAGCGGGCTGGAGTGTTGACATTCTGGCACAAGTTTTTCAAGTGTGTATTAATAGGCTTGGCTATTTCTGGTGCTGCCATTCCCTTCCTGGGCCTTCTTCAGCCAGTTATTTCAATCTCTGGTCCTCACTTTCTCATCTGTATGCACAATGGGGCAAAAAACTGTTCCACTGTTTATCGTGAGGATGAAACGCAGTGCGAGAGCTACATAGCCATAGCAGTGTGCCCATGGCGGTTCCGCGCGTTCACGGACGCACGCTGCCGGCAGAGGATACGTTGGATGGATGTGGTCATCTGAATCTCTCTTGGTTTCTCTACATCCTTAGGATCTAACAAGAGGTTTAATAATTGAAAATCAGTCAGGCTGAGGGTAAAGCACTTCGGTTCGCTTTCACCCACACCCCATCCCCACTGTACAACTCTTACCAAAGATTAGAAAGTAGGCAGAATTATCTTTGCACTGAGAGGAGGAACAGGGCCTGGGTCAATGGACAGTTCTTACAATCAGACATCCTGATTCAAATTCCAGATCTGCTGCTTGCTGGCAAGTAACTTATTTGCTTGAAGCCTTGTGTCTGCCATTTGTAAGGAGGGACAATAAAACCCGTTTTAGAAAGCTCTTGTGAGACCCAATAAAATAATGCCTATACTCTGCCTTGCAGTGATGGGCAGGTAAGTGGATGCACACATGGGAGGGGCTCGCTCAGCGGGAACGGATGTGGTTGAGATGGGGGTGGTCTCAGGTCACCAGCCTATCTTTCAGTCCTTTGCTTCTCTTCCAGGTGCCCCCTCCCTGCACCCCAAACCCCAAGATTGCCTTCTTACACATCTGTCATCCAAAATCTCTCAGGAGGACTGTGGATATGTCCCTTGTTGTCCTTAGTGGGTTGGACTGGGTGTTCTCCCTCTTCTCAGGTGGGCATGCCTTGTATCTGTTTTGGCTTTGTGGGATCAAAGACTTTGTTCTTTGTAAGAGGAGTTTTAAACTGCTGGAGTCCTTCAATTTTTATAAGTGGAATATATAGAAAAGTGCATATAATGTCAGGGTATATAGCCTGTTGCATTTTTGCAAAATTAACAAATCCATGTCATTAGCATCCAGATTACCAAACAGCTCATTATCTGCACCCTAGAAACCTCCTTCCCCATTGCCCCTTCCACTCACCCTCTATCTCCCACTAGGGTAACCTCTGTAGGCTACTCTTGCCTGCCTGTGTTCTCTACAGAAGTGGGATCCTGCAGCGGGTACGCTCTGTCTGGCTTCTTTCACTTGATATTACGTTTGTGAGACCCATCATTCTATTGTGTGTCATTGTAGATTGTTTATTCTCATTGGTATATAATATTCCATTGAATACGTGAATATACCGCAAATTACCTGTCCTTTCTACTGTGGATGGACATTTAGGTTGTTTACCATCCAGTAGTCCTTTTTGATAGTCATGGAGCCGCTGCTCTAAGAGCCACCTGCTCACCTCCCCAGAAGCTCAGGGCAGCCAGTAGGTGGGACTTCAGGGTGATTGCAGCAGTGAGACTTCTTGCATGAGCTATAATTTAGGACTACAGGTGCCCCCAGTAACAACCCTGTAAGGGTAATTGTACGCATGATCAAACTGTGGCTGAGAAAGTTTTGATATTTGCCCAAGGCGGCAGATCTAACAAATGCCAAAGCTGAGATTCTAATCCTGCTTTTTAGCTTCTCTAAAGACTCTGCTCCTTTCACAAAATCACACCACCTCCTTGTAAGATTTGAAGAAAAGCTCATATTAACTGGAAGTTAAGGGAAAATCATTTTATTCCGAAATGTTTATAAAAGTCTTGGCCAGACCACTGTACTTCTGGCCTGGGCACCATCTCCTCCCCTTTAAGAATAAAACAGTAGAACTCATTGTCCATGGAGAGTACACGGCACTGGGTGAGCCTTAACCAGACTCTAAGGTTAGAATCTCTATTCCTCCGCTCGTTAGCTGTGTGACCTTGGGCAAGTTACTTGCCCTTTCTGTGCATCAGCTTACTCACCTATAAAATGAGAGTAATAAAAGTTGCTACCTCATAAAATTGCTGTGAGGATTAACTGGAAAATGAATGTGAAGCACTTTGCAAGGTGCCGGGCACCGAGTTGATATTTCGTGGGCACTTACTGTTATAATAAAATTCCAGCACTCTGGCAGGTCTGACATTCTAAGAGCCGGGTACTGTCATTTCACCCAGCACTTTGAATCAAAGATCTTCACCAGCTCCTAAATAAACATTACATGGCTGCTACCACCGCTTCTCTTTTTGGAGATGTCTATTAAAATTATGATTCAATTGTCAGAAACAAAATATTCTTAAGATGTCTTCAACCATACCCTCAAATTATGTGACAGTGTCTGGCTTTAATACCCATCTAGATAGTTATACTGTTGACAGGTTTCGGGAGCGGCGTTTGCTCTTCCATTCCTCTCATTAACTTATGTAGCAACATCATAACTCTCTGGAAGGATTAAAAAAAAAAGGATGCTGGCATATTCCATCTGAATTCATTTCATAGACCGTCTGTGTCAGAGCATTTGCATATGAATGAGATGCCCTGCCGCTCATTAACATGGGAGCATTGCAGTGACACATTTTAGAGCCCAGGTTCAAGAGTTTGAGGCAAGAGAGGGAAGAAAGGTTGGAGACTCAGTCCATTTGCGATTTTACTGTGGAGCCTGCAGTCGAACCTCCATCCCAGTCAGGCTAGGGGCTGACCCGCCGTTCCCTCTCCCACCTTGAGGACCACAAGCCCATCGTCCCACGCGTCCTCCCCGTGTACCGATGTTCCGGCCACACTGCCGCGGTTGTCATTAGTACCTGCAGGTCTTTGTATAGATAAGCCACCCTCCCTGCCTCGCTGCTGGGCAAGTCTCAGCCGGTCCGCGGAATGTCATTGTTTTTCTGAACACTTGCCAAGGCAGCCAGGCAAACTGAGCCACTTCCTCTCTGGGCCCGAGCACCACAGGCTCGTGCCTGGAATGGCCGGTGTCCCTCATTGCATGTCTCTTTTCTGCTGGACTCTGAGGTTTGAGAAGGGACAGAGTGAACTACCTCCTTCATTCTTCCAGCCCCAGTGATCAGTAGAGAGTAGTAGGCACTCAAAAATGTTCCCTGTATGGATGAATGTAGAAAACCAGAGTAAGACATGGTGAGGCATGTTCCGAGCTTCTCCCGCCAAGGGACCTGAGTGTTTAAATGGTTACTAAATGTCAGTAACAGACGGCCAGTAACTTTTCACTGGAAAATGTCAGCTCCTGTCGACAAGACTCAGGCTCAGGGCAGGCCCTGGGGGTGCCATCCGAACTGTGTCTTCTCAAGTCACAAGCTGTGGAAAGGGGCTGTGCATGTCCCCACAGCCACCTGGCCACCCATGGCTTGTTAGGTGATCTCCTTGTGGAACATAGAGGCTTGGTGGCAATTAGGGCCAGCCCTGATCTGTGGCTCCTGTTAATGTCTCTTGAATCAGAAAGACATGGGTGTTGCCAGGAGGGAGGCACACCAGATGGGATGACAGTCAGCACTACCAGGCTCCCAGGGGCCTATCATGACCTTGCAGTGACCCTGCACCTACATCACTGCATTGGCCTGAGGTGGTTAAAGGCTCTGAAGTCGGACTTCGTAGGTTCCACCCCTCACTTGCCTTCCCAACAGCTCTGTGACCCTGTGCAAGTTCCAAGAGGCCTGAATTTGCATCCTGAATCTTTCCTAAAGTGCCCACCAGTCCTGTGCCTGAAGTACCTCCCTCTGCTCAGCTGAGAAACCTGCTCACTCTACAGAGACTTAAACACTTATTGTGTGCCAGGTCCTCTCGTCTGCCCCGGGTCAAAAGCCTGAGCAAAAACAGACAAAAAGTCCCTGTACATATGGAGTTCACCTTCTGGTAATGGAGAGAGATGGATAATACTCAAGACAGCTAAGTGAATTAAATATTATGTTAGAAGCGATACATGTTATAAGGAAAAGTGAAACCTGGTAAAGGGAGTGATGCTGTCCTCCTGGTGAGATCTTTATGGGTTTCATGAGAATTGGTTACTGCCTGGTCCTGGGGCTGCCCATAGTAAATGCTCAGTGAGTGGCCTCCATGATGGTAGAGAGCAAGGGGAAGAGCGGAGAGGCTAATGAGAGCTTCTCCTTGACCTCTTCTAGAATGGCCAGCCCCAGCACTTCCTCTTTTCCTGCTGCATGATGTGGAAGGATCCAGGCTGCTGGATGTGCTGGTTCCAATATTCTGTACTTGGACCTTTGCCATCCCACCCCATTCCAGCTACTCACCATGACACTGAAGGTCTGGAATTCCTTACCCACGGCCTGACCTGAAAATTTACACTCACGGTAGACATTTGTCTCTTTTGGCTTCCCAGCATCTGAATATCCATTCAGTTGTGCTTCTGAAGGGAAATGAACAGATTGATACTTAGTCTATGAGTTTTGAGCCTGAAACGTGGGAGTCTGACCCAGAGAGATGGACCTCCCCCTCCAGATGCTGGCAAAACCTGCTTGTCCCAAACCCCAGAGCTGAGAACCTAAAACAGCACTTGGGCGGATTCACCAGGGAAAGGACCCCTGAGGCTGGTTGGAGACACCTTGACCTGACCACGTACTTTCTTGGAAACACCACGGGAAACACCGTTATTTTACTGGCATCTGAAAGTGTCATTGGGGCCCGTAGCGGCTTTGCACTTACAGTTCTCACTCGGACTGGGGTGCGCATTGACTCTCCTGTTCCAGCCTTGACACGCAGCCCCTCCTTCCATCCTCTGAGCACTGGGCGGCCAGGGTCTGCCTTTCATGCCTTGCTCAGGATCATGGAGACTGGAAGCCCAGCTGGCAACCTTGTGGGGGGCGCCTTGCTCCCCACAGATGCTTCCTCTGTAGGACATCAGAGGTATCTGGTCATTGGTTTGATTTTTCTGAGACCACACGGAAGTCTGAACTGGCTCACAGAGAGTTTGCGACACTCAGCTCACAGACAGAAAGTGCTTGCAGCTAAACTCAAGCCAATGATCTTCCATTTTGATGCTTCCTCTGAGCAGAGTCGTCAGGCAGTCAGGCCTGATGCATCTACTATGAATGTTCCCAAGATGAGGAATGTCACCACATTGCTTTACTTTTATTTTTTCCTGTTTCAAATAGAAACAGAAATTTGGGAATTTATTTGTTCTGCCTTTGTGAGCTGGTTGTTCCTTCTTGAGGTCGTCTTTGGAGAATCCCTCAGAAATCCCATCGGCCTCCGCTCTTGTCTGCAGAACCGATGAGGTCCATTTCTTAGCCAGGGTGTTGCCATGTAAGGAGAGTTCCCTGGCAGTGCAGGCTGGAACGTAAACGTCAGCAACCTGGATGTGGCCAAGTTGAAGAGCAATGCCGCCATGTGCCCCAGACACGGCGGTGGGGGTGGATGTGAATCATGGGTGTGCACGTCCTTGGCGTTCATGGTTCTGCCCTCGGAACTTCAGGCAGGAAGGCGTTTACTTGGCTCATTGAGGTTAAAATCATTTGTTCCCCAGCTACCGGTGGCAGACAAAATCTAAGCTCATGGAAAGGACAGACGGAGTCTAGGTAGGAGAGGCAGGTGAGGCAGGACGGGTTGGCTTTTAAACTAACACTTATTACAGAGGTCTATATGAGGTTGTGTATGGGTTCTATTATTTCCAACAACTCAGTGAGGAGCAGTCTATTTACCTCATTCTACAGGGAGGAGAGAGAGGCTAATGGAATTGAAGTAACTTACCCATGGTCACCCAGCTACTAAGCAGATTTGCAGAACCCAGAGTCCGCCTTAGCAACCCCCTCTCTCACTTCTCTGCCACCACGCACGCCCGTCTGCTTGGCACATTATCAGTCTATCTGGGATTTACATGCAGGGTTTTAGAGCAGGACACGCTGGTGTCCACCTTGACCAAACTATCCCAGGGCACACAGCAAGAGAACAGAGGCCCAACCTGGGCAATGACCATGCACCCCGCTCGGTGGCTTATGGGGTCTCCAGATCCTTAGGAAGAAGCAACCAGAAACTGAGATCAGAGACCCTAGCAGTCCCCATATGCTTTACTGTGTATCAACCCAGGAATAAGTTGTACAGAGCGGCAGCTCTCAAAGGATGCTCCCTGAACCGCAGCATCTGGGACTTGTTAGAAATGCAAATCCTCATGCCCTACCCAGACCTACTGAATCAGAAACTCTAAGCCTGGGGCCCAGCGATCTATGTTTTAACAAGCCCTAGAGGAGGTTCTGATTCACACTAAACAGCTCTTCTGGAGTTTGTGTTCTGTCTTTCTCAGCAGTCCTTTGCCATTGTATGCTCAGACTGAGCCTAACCAGCCCTTTCAGTGCAGTGTAGGAGAGGGCGGACCAGGTGGAGCCTGCCTGACTCTCGGAGGGCAGAGAGCCCGGTGAGCAACCCCCAGGGAGGGTATGCTTCCTGGAGGAGCCACACTTTCGCCTGGGAGTGCTCTGTGCTGCAAGAGGCAAGTCCAGAGTGCTCTTGGTTCCTGGCTCCCAGCTCCTGGCTCCTCCCCCACCCGGAAGCCTTCTGATTTAGGAAAACTAGTCCAGACCTGGACGCATGTGATTCAGATCATTAGCACCTTGTAGTTGGGATCCTTGCCTTGTAAATCTCTTTGTTCTCTCAAAGTTCAGGGGAAGGGAGGGGCAGGAAGCCTGGAGGAGTTCTCCTTTCAGCCTGTTCTGCTCCAAGCAGAACAAAGCGAGCATGTGGGGAAGGCGCTTTGATCCCAGACAATGAGAGCCTCTGGATTAAGTGTTTGGAGAGACCAGACAGCTTTGGCACAAAACAGATCAGTTACTTTTCTTTTTTTTCTTTTTTCTCCAATTTTTTTTTTTTAAAGACCTAATTCATGTACTGGAAACAAAAAAAGTAAAATGTTTTGAAGGATGGTATTTCCGTAGCATTGTAAGTCTCAGGCATAACCTGAAACATCTGTGTCCTGGGTGCCCAGCACAGGCTTGGTCACTCTACCCCTGCGTTGGCTGCCCCCCCCCCCCCATGTGTTGGGGTCACATGGTCTTCCAAGGCATATGCTCTGCCCTAAAGCCAATAAGTGGCAGCCGGGTCTGGGGGAAACTTTAGAAGATTTGCTCATGTGTTTGACACAGTTGCTAGATGTAGGGAACGCTGAGTTTAAAAGTAAATGTGGTAAACATTCCTGCACAGAGCACCTCCTCTGTACCAAGCACCGAGGATGTTACACACACCAACTCACTGAACCTCCGCCACCACCTCTGGGGCCATGGTTTAATTATGAGAGCCATGGCAATTTTATTAATACTTACGAGCTGGGTATTAGGGTTATCCCCATCTTTCAGATGAGGAAAACTGAGGCACATAGAGGCTGGTTGCTCACTGGAGTTCACACAACTAAAGAAGTGGCAGAACCAGGATGTAAACCCGGGCGGTCTGGCTCCAGGGTCTGTGCTCCTCACTGTGAGATAAGGTCCTTGTGCACAGTGAGTTCCGGTCCATCAGAGGAAAGCATGTGATGGTGCAGGGAAAACCCAGCACGTTCTGTCCTCACCACTGCTGTTGTGACTCACACAGATCAACGCAGCATTGTGGGACCAGGGCTGAATGGATGGGCAGAGGGTGGTAGACCGAAGGGAGCCTGGAGCTCAGAGTGGCCAGGGGGCTGGGGAGAGGGTGGCCTTTATTTACAGAAGAGGCAGTATTTGAGCTGAATGTCTAGAACCACATCAGGTAGAGAAAGGAGAAAGGCATGTCAGATGAGGGAAACACCATGTGCATAGGCTCAGAATTAGCTTGAAGAGATGCTTTTGCTTTCGAGGGTTTTAGCTCATGCCTCTCTGTACCCCCCTGACTTTATAGAAACCCCAAAGTTTCTGCTGTTTCAGGAATGGTGTTAGAAATGATCTGTGTTGGGAGGGACCTCATATGCATCGGGTTAATGAGTAAGCTTACACCCAGACAGCAGAGGCCCATTACTGGGGTTTGACCATTTTTTGTCATTCATGGCCTCCACATAACTTTAACTCCGGAAAGCCTGAACTTGTAAATATATCCCTTGTCCAGCCATAGCCCTCGTCTTGTACCCTCTTAACTTGTGCTGATTACCCCTCCAAACTCTCCCATCTCTGATGCCCAGGTCTCACTTATACTCAAAGCCTGGCTCTGATGTCACTTCCTCCAGGAAGCATTCCATGCTTCGCCTAACCCTTCCTCCTTTCAATTTCCTTGTAGCCATGATGGATTCCTAATCTCCCTCATTAGGGGGCAAGCTCTTGTAGCTGAGATCCCTGTTTATTTTTTTATTTTTATTTTTTAAAGATTTTATTTATTTATTTGACAGAGAGAGACACAATGAGAGAGGGAACACAAGCAGGGGGAGTGGGAGAGGGAGAAGCAGGCTTCCCGCTGAGGAGGGAGCCTGACGTGGGGCTCGATCCCAGGACTCTGGGATCATGACCCTGAGCTGAAGGCAGACACTTAACGACTGAGTCACCCAGGTGCCCCTAAGATCCCTGTTTAATTCCAAGTCCCCAGCACCGATATAATAACGACCATATTTGGAGTTACTTATTTGGGCCCCGTTCTGACTTTTTTGTTGATCGGGCAGTTGGGTTCAGGAAAATTAAGCCCTGGGAAGAAACCCCCTTGGGGAGCTCACAGAAACTTTAACTCATAGGCAGGAGGGGTCCCACATCCTGGGGCATCAGAGACACCATTTCCGGTTTCTCTGCCTCAGGTGTAACGGATAGAGAAAGGATCTCTACTTCTTCTCTCCTGTTGACAGTTAAGTACTGTTTGGATTAGTACATTCCTCTGTATCAGATGAAGCAAGACTTGGGATAGGGTCCTAAGACAACTAAAAAGGGCCTAGATTCAGCTGTATTCTTGAAATCCGAAGGCCTGATGTGCCTATGACTTTTTTCCTCTTGGTGCCAGATCAGCTCTGCTTATCGACTGCTATTTTAATGAAACCTCCTGGTACCAGCTCAGGAAGGATATTTTTATTAGATACGACTGGGCGGATTCTCATGTTGAAAGCATTTGGTGTAAAACATGAACGCATCCAGTCCTCAGATATCTTTCCAAATAATTCCTTTGAAATCGGAAAATAACCAAAGAACTTGAGATAAGAAGATGAAAAAAGGAATTAAAAAGCAAGGATGACATGCTTGTCTTCCCCCCACAATCCTGCATGGGTGGGGCTCTGGGCGTTTGCAAATCCATGCCAGCAGAGCAGATGGGACCAAGCCTGGACCATCCAGGCAGCTGGCTCTGCCCCAGGGGGGGCTTGGTCAGAGGGCCAGAGTCCTGGTCTTCTGTCTTTCCTTCCCCTCTAACTCCCCCGTAGGGGCCGGAATCATACAGAGGAGAAGATAAGCACAGGTCTGACTCACATATAGTCAACTCTGTTAATTCATGATGCCCCCCTGCATGATGGTGTCTAAGTCTCAGCATCAAGGAGAACACCATGACCAGTGTTTATAGAAATCAACACTTCCCTTCTCCACTGAAAAATCTCAAAATCATTCACCTCCCCTAACTCTGAATATGGTGCACACAGAGGCTTAAATCCTTGGTTCTGGGAGTCACCACCTGAATTCAGATACAGATCTTCCTCGACTTAAGAGGGGGGGTGGGTTACATCCTAATAAACCCACTGTAAAGTTGAAAATACCGTACGTTGAAAATGCATTTAATACACCTAACCTACCGAACATCGTAGCTTAGCCTCACCTACCTGAATCGTGCTCAGAACACTTATGTCAGCCAATAGTTGGGCAAAATCATCTAACACAAAGCCTTTGTTATAATGAAGTGTTGAATATCTCATGCAATTTATTGAACACTGTACTGAAAGCGAGAAATGGAGTGTCTGTGTGTGTACAGAATGGTTGTGAGTGTGTCGTTGTTGACCTTCGTGATCCTGTGTCTGACTGAGAGCTCCGCTCACTGCTGCTGCCCAGCATCATGACTGAGTATTGTCCCACATATTGCTAGCCCAGGAAAAGATCAAAATTGGGAGTACGGTTTCTACTGAATGCATATTGCTTTCACACCATCGTAAAGTAAACAAATTCTAAATTGGAACATTCTAAGTCAGGGACCGTCTGTAGTGGCTTTACCACTTAATAGTTCGGTGACCTTGGGCAAGTTACATTACTGCCATCTCTCAGTGGCCTTATTGAAAGAGAACAAGTGATAGTACTCATCTCATAGGGTTGTTATAAGGAGATAACTCATCTAATAACTTTTTACCATGCCTAGCATATAATCAACACTCAAGTCCAAGAGGAGACTCAGATTGTCCATGGGTGGCCTTATTTTCTAGATAAGTCTGTTTCAGAGCTAAATTTCACAGATCCTGAAATAGGGGCCCAAATAAACGAGTCCAATTTAACTCTGGAATCCAGAGTTGCTTAACCAGGGAGCCAGGATGGTTCCCTATTCCTGCTGAAATTCAGTCTCAACATTATTCTCACCACTTGGTACATGAAGACTGAAGCTCAGAGAAATCGTTATCAGGCAGAGGACTTCAGAAGCATTTCAGGGAAGAGGTGGTGTATTTTAGAAAGGGGAAAGGTAGCCTCTGTGTTTGCATTGGATTCATTCAGTAGGGCTCACAGGAATTTGTGGCTCATCAGCCACATCTTCACCAACAGGAAGATCAAAGTGGCCTCTACACACTTGAGTTGGACGTATGGCTTTTGCTTGTCCTTGCATTGTTCCTAGAGGGGTATGTGATCTAAGACATTCTTTGAAAATGAAAACTACTTTGGGGTACAGCTCTTCCATGAGTCCCATGGGCCCTCACCCTTGGGCGGGCTACCAGTGTGGGCTGTTCATGCCTGTGGCTCCTTCACAGTCTTCCAGACTCCATCTTCCCTTACCTCTCCTGCTGTGGATATCTTCCTCTCAACCCCCTTCCTGGGCTAAGGCCTCAAGACGTGAGCATGTTACATGTCCTGGCCTGGTTGCCAGGCCCTTTCTGGGCTCCCTGTCCTGTTTCAGGTCTCTGTCTGTGTCCCGTTGGTTCTTCCTGACCTGATCAGTTCCTTGGTTCTGTTGTCCCTTTGCCTTGTCAGCTCTTTTCTCAGACATCAGCTCAGGTGGTCCCTTATCTCCCCTGACTCCAGGCTAAAGCTCTGATTTGTGTGGTCTGGACAAGTGTTTTCATGCAAGTCTCCCAGCCTGGTGACCCTCAATATTCTCCTCTTCCCACTAACAGGAACATTTGGAGTTGTCACCCTTGGGCAAGAAACCCAGGAAGTCCCCCTTCTACTGAAATGCATGAATAATGGGAAATTTGTTTAATCTCTCATGCCAACATCAGTTTCTTAGTTATGTGGAGTTCTGGAGTCCTGGGCAGTTCTGTCTTTGACTGGCAATGTCTTTCCTGGCCACAGGGTAGGGTGTGGTCACTGTGTGTCACACACTTTATGTCCCATTTGTATATATGCTCTTCCTTTTAGACTTCCGGTCACTTGTCTGGAGCCTGCCATTAGGTACAGAGTAAAAATTTTCTCTTTGCTGATGGGCTGCAGAGATTTGGTACTCTTATAAGAAGATAAGGAACTTCTTGGTACTTCTTCTAAAAAACTGGGATGTTATAGTATACAGACAATGCTTCTACAAGAGAAAGAAATGTTTGTTGAGCATCTATTGTATACCAAGCTCTAAGGTCATTTCAGTACTGTCTGTACAATCTAGAGTCTTTCTTGATTCCTAAATTCTGGATGAGACAAACTTAATCACCTCCTCTATCCATGCCTGGTTGAAGTACAAAGCCTTCCTCAGGATTTTTGAGATTTTCAAGGGATTTTGGTCTCATGACAGAAAAAAATATATATATATTTTTTTAATTAGGAGCAAACATTATAAAATGCAGCTTTTGTTTTAAAAAAGGATTGTAAAGATTTTTTTTTCTCCTATGCAAATGCATTTTTGGTTCTAATTCTCATTAAAAGAAAAAACAACAACAACAACAACCCTGAGGGTAGACATTTTTAATTCCACTTTACAGATGAAAATATTGAGTAACATTTTAGGACTTATAACTATGTTTTCTCCTCTCAAGTGGCAAATAGGTGGCAGATTTGTTATTCAGTCCAGATCTGTATGCCTCCAAACCCATGTTCTTTCCATTAATTTCAAATGGAGCTGGGCTTTCAGATTGAAAGACCAGTTTAATTGTGTAACTGACATACGTTTTATAATGTCATCTTTATATCATGACTATAGATGAAGATGAAGTAAGTTATTTTCTGGGAGGTAGTTTAATTTGTACAAGGCTGCTAGAATTTCCACGCTTTTAGTCAAAATTTTGACCCTGAAAATTTTTTTTTTTTTTTTAAGATTTGATTTATTTGACAGAGAGAGACACAGCGAGAGAGGGAACACAAGCAGGGGGAGTGGGAGAAGGAGAAGCAGGCTTCCCACCGAGCAGGGAGCCTGATGTGGGGCTCGATCCCAGGACCCAGGGATCTTGACCCGAGCCGAAGGCGTCAGACGTTTAACAGCTGAGCCACCCAGGCACCTGACCCTGAAATTTTTACATTGCAGGAGTGATGGGACAAATAACTAAGCAGTATATTAAGGCTTTTTGCAAAACTGGAATGAATCAATGTCAACATAAGGGTCTGCAAGAAGCCTCATCTCCTGGAAATAGATGGTCTGGTATCCTAGTTAAAAATTGCTAGATTCCAGTACTTATTAGGAATCTGCTTGAAATTCTGTACTGTCCCAATTTTATCTTCAGAATTGAATTAATTAGCCAAAAAACATTTGCATGTGTAATTTGTTTTTTCTTCAGATGCTGGGTGATAATAAGCTATTCTTTTACATCATTAAGATGGAAACATTATATTTTCATGCAAAGCAGGATCTGTTATTTTTGAAGTGCCTAATCCCCTTGTCTTTAAAATATTCAAAAAGTAAGTGTGTGTCAGACAGTGGGTGCCCTGGGCCTTTGGAAGTCAAACTTCAGCTCCTGCGGCTGTGGATGGTTTCATCTGTAACACGAGGGAGTTGTTCCAGACAAAAAATATTCACAGGAGTTACAACTGCATTAACATGCTCACAGAAGGCCAGTTCCTAATTTGGAATGGTGTTAGGGCAAAAGAATTGAAGGAAGAAAACCTGAAAATTGTAACTGGCATTGGTCTTTATGGTGCCATTTAAAACCAGAATTTTATAGTTGGTTTCTGTCTTTTGACCTTGGAGGCTTGCAAACTCCTAGCCATTTGTGCAAACATATCCACCTTATTTAATCTCATTGTCTATAAAGTTATAGTCCATGAAACTGCCTCTTCTGACATTTTTTATTAGAGGAGATTATCATGAAAATAACATTTTAAGGATGTTATTGATTTTAAAATGACAAAGGGAAGAAGTTTATCTAATTATGAGATATATATTCCCAACTGTTTGATAAATGTAAGGAAATATGATTTTATTGACTCTTCCTGGGAAACTGGTGAATTTCTTACCTGAATTTACAGAGACGAGTACCACTGATTTTTATTTTAAACATCAGAAGCAACCTAAGAAGTTATTTTATAAGAAGACATTCTTTAGTTTGCCAGTTGTCTTTCTTATATAGCTCTGACTCAATTCTACTTATCACCTACATTTTCTCCTCCATGTCAATATAATGAAAAAAAAAAAAACCAGATAAAAACATGCCCACTCATACTTTTCTACTTTTTAAAGTCCTTAATGAAGTTACCATAATGCTGAGAGAATTCAAAATCCTGGTGTCAGGAGGTGCATGGGATTCAAAGAATGATCTGGTGATGTTATCATGGGGAACTTATGTCTGTGTTCTGAGCCTCTATTTTCTCTCCTATAAAGTAGTCATGAATACCTCTTTGGGATATAACATAATAAAGCTTCTGGTGAGTCATCTATACATGGAAGGCATCTACATCTACATAGAAGGCATCTATACATGGTGATTTTTATGTTTATCTCGGGAAGACAGTCATAAAGGTATCTGCTGTCTCTATACTTTAAGAAATTTTACACAAGACAGTAGTGACGTGTATCCTTATCATCTCCTGGGGGGATAATTGGGATCGATTGGTGTAAGTCACAGGGAAGTCACCTATCTTATTTGAGCTGCCTGGTGCTGTGGGGTTTAGGTTCCCTGCCACTAGGGATGATCAAGTGGGGTCTGGGCATCCCCACTGGTGGGTGTTGTAGAGGGGCATCAGGATGGATGGAAGACCAGACCAGATCACCCATAGCTCTTTTCTTTGCCTGATGTTTTAGAATTCCCTAATTAATCAGACCTTTTAACTATAGAGATCACATCTCACATGAGATCCCCAAGGTCAGATGTGTTGCTTTTTTGATGCCTTGTGGACTTGGCCTCCATGGATGGAGCTCATTTGGTCTCTCTTCGGTCTCTTCTGAGATTTGATTGGTCCCCACAGGTCTCCCAGGCTAGAGAACCTCCACTTAAAATTTTTCCTCTCCATTTCCATTCCCCTCCATTCTTCCCTCCCCAGACCCTCTCTCTCTGCTACACTCCCCTTTTCTCTCATCTTCAGATTTTTTGCTGCCATCAGGGCCAGAAATATCTACCCTTAGTTGGTTTCTGTTTACTCAGTTTACTTCATCTCTAAGAAAGTTAACCCTGAGAAAACATGAACACTACCTTTAGGATTGATTCTGAAAGTTACTTCATCGGCTGGCTTCATTTAAAAAGTGATACAAGGGAAACCGAATGGGCTTTGCATCCAGACCCAAATTCAAATCCTGTCTTGCTAACTATGAGATCCTGGGTGAGTCCCTTCATGTTTTAGGGCTCCTCCTTTCCTCCTTTTCAAGGGTTGCTCAGATTGAAGAACTTCTTGTAAATGTCTTCTCCTAACCCTGTCACCTTTGCTTGCCCATCTTAGCATCACCTTTCTGAATGGTTGGCAGTCTTCAAAATTGTTTTTCACCTCTTCTCATCTCCTTCAGAAGCTTTTTGAGAAACTTACATGACCTGTGACATGAAAAACTTATATCAAATTCTACCTCTTCCAGAAAGTCTTCCCTAATAAACAGTAATGAAGGATATTAGTATTCTAATGACGTGATATTAAACTAATATCTATTCTGGTTTCCTTTGTGCAAGACAGAAAAGGAAACCCACAAAACCCACTGTGGGGTGAAGGGTAAGGAAGAACCTAAATCCTTATTTTTCAAATGCCTTCCAAGCATATACATCCTTACTGCTGCTGTAATTTGAAGACTTTCTGGTTTGTACATAGGTAGGTGGGTGTGTTTTTGGATGAGAATGCTCTGAGGGGCCACCTGAATTGGTCTGTCCTCCATGAGGTGGACACTGTGAACAGGATAGCAGTACTAGGGAAGAAAGACAGAGGGTTTGGAGTCAGACAGAACAGAAGAGGCTGTTTACTAAACATAGTCTCATACTATCTGTGACCAGGGCAGTTGACTACACCAGGGGTTAGCACACTTTTCCTGTTAAGAGCCAGAGAGTAAATATTTTAGGCTTTGTGCAGAATGGTCTTGGTTGCAACCACTTGACTCTGCCATTGTAGCCTGAGGAGCCGTAGACAATACAGAAGTGAATGAGTATGGTTGCGTTCCAAGAAAACTTTATTTACACCAACAGAAGGTGGGCTTGATTCTGGCCACAGGCAGTATTTTGTCAGCTTGTGGTCTAATTCGCTAAGCCTCAAAGTACTCATCATCAATGTTGGGGTAAGAAAGTATCATGAAGATAAAATAGGCTAATCTGAGTGAAGCCTCTGAGCATGCAGCCTGACCTATGAAAGACTCAAAAAAGTTACTTCTTTCTGTCTCTTTTTTTCTCCCAAGTGCTTCTGTACGGTGAGGAGTTAGGGAAAAAAATGCACATAAAGGTCCTTCCCAGCCCTGTGATTTTATGAAATTGCCCGTCAAAAAAAAAAAAGAGCAAGAAAGAGAGCATGCCAGAGAGAGAAATTGTATGCGTGTTCTTTTTCTCTGCAAAGTCTGACCACAAGAAGCATTAAATCAATCAGATGACAAAGCAGAATATGAAAAATTGAGTTGGTTTGGTCCCAAGTATGCAGGAGGCCTGTGCTGTTGGGATCAGAAGCAGAAAAAAAAAAAAAAAAAAGGAAATGTTTTCTTCATGTTGTGTGCATTGGCTATTCTGTGACTCCCACATAATTCATCATAAGAAAACTTTGAGTGCAATAAACATTTCCCCTAGTTTAGTAGCCGCTCTGATCAAGAACAAAGCCATTAACATAAATGCAGATAAATACAAGGCAAATAATGATATTCCCAATTGCTTCTGTGTCAACCAGCTGAGCCCATCAATCTTGCCTGACTAAGAAGGAACCCAGAGAATTTATAACTGTAGAAGATTTCTTTCTAAAGCATTTCCACCTCACAGAGGAGGGGAAGGACAAACTATCCAGAAGATCCCAGGAAACCCAATGAATACTCTCCAAAGCCGTCCATCTTGGGTACGCTCTTGGTCGCTGCTACCCTAATCCCCTGCCGTTCTGGGGCTGGGACTCCTCCAGTGTGGCATTTCTTCCGGTAAAGCTAGTGGCCACTTTTGTAATGTGCAGATCCCTCTCTCTACACCCCTGGAGAAGGGTGTGTCCCCGGGAGCTACTGGTGTGCCCACCCTGCCTGTTATGGGTGAGGGGAGAAGACTTGGCATGGTTCTCTGCCCTTGGTCCTGATGCCAACGCTGAATCACATTTGGTGGACCAGTTCAGTTCCAGAGTTACTCAGCCTCCAGCTCTGCTTTCTTCTCTGTAGTCACGTCATTGACTTTACTTCCATGTTCAAGTTTAAACAGCAATATCCCTGTTCTTCTTCCCTCCATGCCCTCCTCTCACTCGGCTAACTACACGCCCCCCCCCCCCCCCCGCGCCCCGTCATCTCATATACTCTCCTGGCAACAGATATTGCCCCCATTCCAATGACTCCCACATATGGATCTCCTGCCTAGGTTTCCATAAAGTACAGAGTCTTATATGGAGCTCCTAAATGCTATCACCTCCTGACTGCCCATCGGACACACCGAATTGAATAAAGCAGCAGCTCATAATTCTGCCTCCCTCCTACTGAGTCTTTCTAAGTAGCACTGTTCTCTACCCTGTAGCCCAAATTAGAAACTGGACAATACTGGGGCTTCCTTTTTCTCAGCCCTAATGTCTCAACATGACCTACAGATAAGAACTTCCCAAAATTCTCCCCAAAGTATTTCTTCCTGCTCTAGTAGATCACACTCCCAGTGAAAGGGAGCATGCTCATTGTCTCTGACTGGAGGAATACCTTATTTTAGTCTCCCTGCCTCTATTTCCCCCTTTCCTTTGTCCCTCTCTTCCACAGTTAATGATTTGGGGTTTTATCTGTGCTATGATGTAATAACATAAGGAGTATTTCCAATTAATGCAGACGTCCAAGCAGGGATATGTGGTTTGCAGATTGATACAGCAACTCAGGCCTGGGGAAAGAGAGGTCTCAACTAGGGAACAGAAACTTCTATTGTCAGTGTCTATGCATCAGGCTAGATGATGTGAGCCTAGAAATTAACTCTCCTAAAATCACTTTAAGGAAAAGATACAGTCGCCAGTATTACAAGGGAGAAAGTACCCTTGCAACTTGTTGGTTTTAGAGGATCTCTTGGTTAGGATGTGATAATCTGGGACTTGAATTGAAGGCTTCCCATGTATAAAAACCCTACTCTCGATCCCTATCATCCACTTCTCCAAGGTGGGAGGTACAAGGACTATTCTGATAGACCCATGGAAAAGAAACATGGTAAGACTGGATATAGACAGAATATACTTTCCTAGAATACAAGCAAAGGAGACCAGAGATTTTATCATCTGTTTTGATCACTCATCTATCCTAGAACCTGCACAATGGTCTGTCCTAAGGGAGCCACTCAATAGATGTTTATTGACTTAATGAATTAATTCACTAGAATTCTATAAACTTGGTCTTAGAAGTACATTTCCCTAAAGAGAGCATCATCATATGACCTTGTCTTCCCATGTGTCTGTCCTCCTCTTGGATTCTGACAGCTGTGTGGACAGGACTTCCTTCCATGGGCTTTTGTAGCCTGGGATGAGGGCAGCTGATGTAATACTCAGCGATGTTTGTTGAATGACTCCTGGGTCACTGAGTCCTTTATTACCATTTTTGCCTCACTTAGCACAGTATATCAGAGTTTCCCATGCTTCTGTACATAACCTATATTATCTTCCCAGTGACACTTGGGAGTCTGCTCTGGGACCCTGGTTCTGCCAGAAACAATGCTTCCCTCTCAGCCTTCATCTTATCTATCATGGCGTTCGGGGCAGAGTACATATCCAATGCAGAAATGATACTCTTTTCTCTTCTTGCTACTCTTGCCTACCATCTTACTCTCCATTTGCCTCATGAATTATTTCTCCGGTAGTTGCAGAATGGCAATAGCAGTTTGCAGAAAAACATTTTTAAAATTTCTCTACCTCTGCCTCTTTGCCTTGGAAAACATTTTACCTTGCATATCTCTGTGCCTCTCGGTGCCAATGTCAAAAGTGTAGAGTTAGTAAAAAGAACAAGACTGCCATGACTCAGGCAATCCAGATTTGATCCTGGGTCTCTCTCTTATCGCCCATGTGAATTTTTAAAGACCATTTACTTTATCGGAGCCTGAGATTCTTTATCAGTAAAATAGAGCTAATCCCTAAAGTTCTGCTGACTATTCCACAAGCTGGTGTTAAGCCCTTAGTGGAAAGCCTGGCATAAATAGGTGGTCTCTACACCTTGGTTTCCTTTCCTTGGGTTCCCACACCTTTATCACCTCATCTGCACCAACACAGGTATGTCTCCTGGCTAAATGAACTGGCCACTGCTGGTGAATTTCAAACCACTACTCAGGGTGATTGCATTGGTCTAACTGTCACCTCGCCTGTCTGAGTGGCCCCAGATAGCCTGCCAGGTGCTCTGGCCTTTGGCCGGTGACATTTGGACCTGTCTGCCTGAATGTCAGTCTTCTCTTAGGTGCTGGGCTCGCAGATGCCAATCACTGCTTCCTGTGACTGATCGGCATGCTGTAACGTGTGCCTGCAGAGTTTCTCCAGACAGGAGGGGAAGGGTTGAGTTGACCCAACATCATCTGTCTGGCGGGATGCTCATTTTTCTTCTCCTGCCTGTCTTGCTCCTGCTCACTGCTTAAGATGTGTCTCAGGGCGCCTTTGCCCTGATGTGCTCCTTCCACCCACTCTGCCTCCTCAAGGCGACTCTAAATGTCAGCCCTGACCTTAGCTTCTGTCCCAGTGACGCATTCCCTCCATCTCTTCATCCATTCATTCCTCCTTTTCTCTCTTTTCCCCTGTAAACAATTGTCGAGCATTGACCATGTGCCTCGTTCTTGGGGATTTTTAGGTACAATTCTCCAAAATCAGTGGAGAATTTCTACTTTCAGAAAGAGATGCTAACACGATCAGAGTGTTCACAGATTTCAATTGTGATCTTGTGCATTCTGCTCCAGCAGTGGGCATGGCTGAGGGTTTGGAGCCAAGTGGGTCGGGGGTTGGCCATTGCTATGCATTTGTCCAGACCAGGCACCTGATTTTGTTTCCGGGTTTCTAACCACCCCTGCCTCTTTGGCAACTCAGATACATTCTTGCTTCTGTGGTTCTTGCTGCTTCTGCAGCTGGGCATCACCAGGTGCTCTGCCAGCTATTGATCCAGGCTTCTGTTGCTCAGCTTTTCATATCAGAGCTGCATTTGGTTCAACCTGGGAGGGTCCAGCCATTAAAGTACCACCAGGAGGTCTTCCCCCTCTCTCTGAGCTCATAGCCTTCTCCAAGGAGCTCTTGAATATTGGGCTGAGGCAATGGTCTGCCAGGTAGAATTCAACAGCATTATGGTCCAGCTGTGGTCTGCCACGTGTCTTATGCCTTCAGACTCCCTCAGAGGGACTTCCTTCCTTCCTGGCTCTGCTATAAAGAAAGAGTTAACCTTCCTCGCTCTTCTTTGCCTCGTAGTTGTGATGCCTTGTGCAGAACATTCCAGGGGCTTTCTCAGGAGTCTTCCCATGAGACACAACAGACTCCTGCAACCTTCCTTGGATATCCCAGGATTCCAGAGATGCTTACGCAAATGAGACTCCCTCTGTGGCCCGCTTCTCTGTGCTACTGGGGAGCTTTTCTCCAAAGTAATCAACAGCCCATCTTAATTGCTTTTGTTTATGGTTCAATAAGTGCATCGTTTTTTTTGGCAACACCCGCTCACAGCGATATCTTAAATTACCCAAGCCTGCCCGCTTTCATTTATGAACTCTGGCTTGTGTCTGATGAGCACTTAGATTTTTAACCATTTATTTCCTCAGCATGACAGGGAATGAGGAACATAAAGCTGATGGGAACTGTAAAGAAGGGGGAACACCAGAGACGAGGGAACCATAAAAGTAGCGTACAGTGTGCGAGGCTGATATAAAAGCAGTGAGTTTTTAATATACAGCATGTGTAATACATTCATATTCTTAATAAAGTCAATTATTGTTGAATCTGTTATTTCTCAAATTTCCACCTCAGCTCAGACAAAAACAAATCTGGAGCCATTCAGAAGAAAAAAAAATCACAGCACAGTAATTGCAAAGGCAGCAGCTATCAAAAAAATTGTCTAATAAGTGCCTGTTTCGCACATTTACCCTCCCAGGAACTGGGGGTGATGTTGGGAACAGAGCTTGCCACGAACAGAATCTAAGGCAAAACTGAGTCTTTGCCCTTGATTTGAGCAATTATCTTGCTCTTTGCTACCTTCCCCCCGCCTTTTATTCCAGTTGTCATTCTGCAGGCAGCAAGACGGAGTGTGCAGTTGATGGGGACACGTGTGCTTTAGTGACATTTCAGTTTATTAATGCCCTGGGTGAACCTGTCCCTGCCACTCCACCTCTCTGTGCTTTGGTTTCCCTATTTGTTTCATGAGGGAGTTGTTTCCAAACCTGACTGATCATCAGAATAATTTATCTTAATTTTTAATTATAGCAAACCATTGCTAGTTTAAGGAAAAAAACTTCAGAGAATTAGTATTATTACTATTTTTATTTATAGGAGAATATTAGTTATCTATTGATGTGTAACAATATTATCACAAATCTAGTAGCTTTTAACAACATGCCTTTATTACCTTCATTTTATCAGGTTCTGTGGGTCAGGGGTTTATGCACAGTTCGGCTGAGTCCTCGGCTTCAGGGTCTCACAAGGCAATGATGGAGGGGTTCACTGGGGCAGTGGTCTCTGCTGAGACTGGACTGGGGAAGGCTATGGTTCCAAGCTCATGTGGTTGTTGGCAGAATTCAGTTCCTTTCAGCCCATTGGACTGGGGACCTCGGTTTCTTGCTGGTTGTGGGTCAGAGACCACTCTCAGTTCCTAGATAGTTGTTGGCTGGAGATTTGCCTCTGTTCCTTGTTATGTGGGTCTCCCCAACACGACCATCTGCTTCATCAAAGCCAGTAAGGGAGAGAATCTAGAAGATTGACATAACAGTCTTAAATGATACTGTCACGGAGATGACACCCATATTTGGTGTATTCTGCTGGTTAGAAGGAAGGCAGAGGTTCCACTCACACTCAAAAGGAGGGAGTTATACAGTCATGTGAATAACAGGAGGATGGGTTGTAGGGTCCACCTTCGAGTCTGCCTATCACAGAGGGTAGTGCATGATAGTCTTTTAAAAAGCAAAAAGTAAAGAAAGCTGTAGGGTCCAATTCTCCTTTTTCCAATGATTTTAACCATTTCTATTTTAAGGTTTTGGTTAGTTGTATCCGTCTCCAAGGCTGCTGTAACAAATCACCACAAACCAGGTGGCCATGAAACAGAAATGTACTCTTTCACAGTTCAGCGGGCTGTGAGTATGAGATCAAGACCATGTTCCCTGTAAGGCTCTAGGGAAGAATCCTTCCTTGCCTCTGCTTAGCTTCTGGTGGCTCCCGGCAATCTCTGTTCCTTGGTCTGTAGCTATGCTGCTCCAACCTCTGCCCCTGTTGTCACGTGGGCTTCTTCCCTGTTAGGCCCTGTGTTTTCCCCCGTCTCCTTTTTTTTTTTTTTAATCAAATCACCTCACATTCCTTTTAATTTTTATTTATTTATTTCGAAAGATTTTATTTATTTATTTGAGAGAGAGACAGAGAGCATGAGCAGGGGGGAGGGGCAGAAGAAGGGGGACAAGCAGACTCCTGGCTGAGCACAGAGCCCAAAGCTGGGCTCCATCCCAGGACCCTGAGATCATGACCTGAGCCAAAATCAGATGCTTCACCGACTGAGCCACCTAGGCGCCCCTTCTCCTCCCCTTCTTATGAGAACACCAGTCCTTGGATTTAGGACCTATCCATCTCTAGTATGACCTCGTCTTAATTATATCTGCAGAGACTCTACTTCGAAATAAGGTCACTTTCAGAGGTTCTGGAAAGACATGACATTTTCATGGGACACTATTCATGCCACTAGAGTGGTTAATTTTTCCTCTGCCATCCTAACACTAAATCATATCTGTAAACCACTCTCACTACCTTCCCACTGTGGAGGATGAGCTCTCTTCGAGGTGGCAGAAAGCAGAGGCTAAGGGCTGCTCTTCTCTGATTCGGCCGGAAATCCAGGTGAGGTGCCTAGTCTCTCGCTGCCTCAAATGCCTGTGAAATGGTCATCATCATAACAATGGTATTTAACTTGTAGCGTTGTTTATAGGATTAATTGAGATAATATATGTAGAGCAATTATCACAGTCCCTGGCACATGTTAAGCACCCTGCAAAGGTCAACAGTCATTACTTAACCACACACTTCGCCTTCCTTCTCCACCACCTGCTTTTCTGACTTTATAAATATCATGTTTAGTGTTTGCTTTGGTACTTTAAATTACATTTAAATTAATAGATTAATTATTCATTATAATTATAATCAACCATAAGTAGGATATAAATTATATATAAGTATATATAGTATGTAGATAAAATATATAATTATAATAAATGAAAAAATAGTAAATTTAAAAGAATTAAAATTAATTTATTAATTAAATCATTTTAAATTATATATTTATGGTTAAAACTATTGCTTCATCTGTTGGGTTTGTACAGTATCTAGATACTTCCATCTTAGGTAAAGGAATTAGCAACCCCCTTCCTCCTCCTGCAACATCTCTCTCCTGTCTCCCGTTGTGTGAACTGTATCTTTATTTTTCCCTTCTCAATTTTTATATTTATTTTATGATATTTAATTCTGTTTTTGTCTTCTATGTTTTGTTGAATCTAATTTTAATAATAGCCTTTACATCAGAATTCAACTATTCTTTCTATATTTTAATATTGCAACAACAATAATGACAGGTACTATTTGCATGCTTATTAGAAGTGAATTACCATTCTAAATACATTACATAGATTAGCTCATTTTATCTCTGTATCAGTCGCATGAGGTAGGTGACATTTATAGAAGAGAGAACTGAGGCACAGAGAAGTAAAGTAACTTTTCCAAGGTCACAGAGCTAGTAAGTGGCAGAGGCAAGAGTTGGAGCCCAGTCTGTGACCTCAGACCCTTGCTCAGAGCCAGTGTGTTCTGGCCTCTCAGTGCCCCTCCCGGCACTCTCCGTGGTCACGTGGCCCCTCCTGGCACTCACCGTGGTCACGTGGTCTGGCTGGACTCAAGGAAGGAAGTGCAAGGCTGCACCTCAAACTCACACCACTTGAAGGGATGCGGGAAAACATAACAACTTTCTTTCTTTACCTACACCCACTGATTTCCTGCATTTCAGTTTTTCACATCAGTTCGTGCCTTTCATGCAATTGGCCCTTGAACAACATGGGTTTGATCTGCACTGGTCCACTTATATGTGGATTTTTTCTATAAGCATGGAACAGTACTATAAATATATTCTCTCTTCCTTAAGATTTTCTTAATAACATTTTCTTTTCTCTAACTTACTTTATTAAGAGTACAGTACATAATACATATAATGTACAAAATATGTGTAAATCGACTGTTTATATTATTGGTAAGGCTTCTGGTCAACAGTAGGCAATTAGAGGTTAAGCTTTTGGGGAGTCAAAAGTTATACCTGTATTTTCAAATGCATGGGGGGTGTTGGCACCCCTATCCCCATGTTGTTCAAGGGCAAACTGTATGTTTTTGTTTTTCCAGGGGGTTCCTTTAGTTTTTCTTACTGACGGAGAAAATACTGCCTTCATGTTCCTGTTAAGGACTTGCAGCTTCTTTGTTATACCAATGAAAGACAGAGTCTACTTCCCTCTTGGACAGGTTATTTCTGGCACCTGCTGACTTCCTGTTTCCATTTGCGCTGATTGCTTTTTGCTGCACACTTGTCATCCTGAGATTTCATTTTATTCCCCTCTGGGATTAGTTTCTATTTTTCCTTGGATTTCCCGGACTCCTTTCTATTTTTCTTGGATTTCTTTTTCATTTGGCTGAAGTATATTCTCAATTTCATTCTTGTTTTGCAGAAAATATTCTTTGCAGAAATGTTAGTATCTTTATATGTATGCTGTCTGGGTGTATAATTGAAATACCTTTTCCCTCAAAGCGGGAGAACTGATGTGAATCTGATTACTGTCCCATTGAAGAGAACGCCTTTCTTTTCTTTGAGCTATTGGGATTTTTTCTCTTTATCTTTGCTAGTTTGGATACTCACTGGGATGCTAGGTGAGAGTTTTTGGTTTATTTGTCTTCCGTAACATTCCAAAGAATCTATCATTCTGAAGACCCAAGTTCTTCGGGGAGTTTTATTCTTTAAATTATACATTCTTGGGTTCCCCTCTGTTCTGGAATGGGGCTCAGGAGTTTTGATCCTTTACAGAATTTCCCCAAAACATTATTAGTCAGTGATGGCTGTGAATCACCCAACAAGATGGCCCCAGGGATCACTTTCCTGCCCTAGTGCTTTTCCGTGGTAGCGTGTCCAGTGTAGATTTTGTGAGGTGTCTGCATTATGCTGTGCCCCTGAATTTTAGTGCTTTTACCAGAATGGTAGGGTTGGAGACGGGAAGCTGGTCCACCCCTGTCTACCTTACAGCATTCATGCAAAGGTCACAAGAACTGCTTTGAAAACTCTCCAGGGTTGGAGACATGCGGAAGTGAATTCCTCAAGGTGCTATGGCTTTTGGCTGGACTTTATGTCAGCTGACCACATCTCTTGTAGTGGTGACCTCAAAGCCCAAGAAAATGTCCTTGGGCTCCATTTTTGCTGAAGTTTTCCTTCATATTACCTGCTCCTTGGTCCCTGAAGGTAGATGTCTGAAGATAGAGCTGTCTGTTTTAATTTCTCCTCTTGCCTCTTCTCTTCCTATTACATTTGCTGACTTAAGTATCAAATCAGGCTCAGTGTTGCTAGTTTCTAAATAGCAGTGCCTCCTCAAACTGCTCTATAAATCATTATTATTAATAACAGGGATAATAACGATAATACTAAATAGCACTCGGGTAAAATCTTCCATTACAAAATGCTTTCAGAAATAGTACCTCTGGGCTGCTGGTTTATATAGGAAACACAAAAACTGATTAAAAAAGATGACTGTTCTATCCAAAATGTGTTTGCTTTTCTGGGTTGAATTCATTTGTTTGATTGAAAATTTCATAATGCAGGTGTATGCTGGAGAGGTCTGGGGTTATGGAAAGAAGCACGATGTGGAGCCCTGAAATGGTTCATTGATAACCCAAATGTTTGGAAGTATGGGGGTGACAGATCCAGCTTATGCTGGAAAAGTAGGGTCATGTGGACCCAGCAGATTCTATGCCTAAAGTAGAATCATTACAGTCACATTTCTTGGAACACTTGTAGAATCATGGCACAGCCCAAGGTAGGGGCTGTTTCTAAAGAAGGATGGTGGATTTAGGCATTATTTAAATATCTCAGAGTCTCTGTTTTCTTGTCTTTTGGGTTTAAAACTGATCTCATGAGGTTGCGGTCAGCACCTACCAGTTTCTAGCTCAGAGGACTAGCATTCCAAAATCGAAGGTGGTGGTGGTGTTATTGACATTGCTTTAATGTCGTACATACAAGAGGCACTGCAGATAAAGATGATTTCAATTTTTGTAAATGTTTAAATGTAAGTATCATGTATTTGCATAAAAGTGCACGCAGATAATACACATACAGTTGGATGGATTTTTCACATGGTGAACACATCTAAGTAACCAGAACTCACCCTATGGGTACCCATGTTCCCTGAATCAGTACCTTCCACAAACCCCCACCAAAGTGTAACCTGAATCATAACTTCAGACACCATAAATTCATTTTGCTCAATTTTGAACTTACCACAAATGGAATGGTACAGTATACATGCTGGTTCTTTTATTTGTTTGGTGAGTGTATGGATGGTCTGGTTTGTGCATTCACTCATGTTGTTCATTCCATTGGAGATCTTCCCTTCTTACATCCACATGGTATGCTGTTGTGTCACGGATGTTGGGTAACTACCACGTGGCCGTCATGGAGAGTGCTGCTGTGAGTGTTCAGGACATTCCTTTAGGTGAACATGAAGGGGGGTAACAGTCTTCATTCTAGTAATCTAGCAGGCCAGGGTGTTTTTCCTCTCCCTCTTTCTCTTTATCCAGTCGATCTCCAAGGCCCAGCCATCACCTCCTCAATCTCTGAGATCTGACCCTGCCACCCATTGTCTGAACTATTGCAATAACTGTCTTTATTTCCCATGTTTCTCATCTCTCCCAGCTGAACTTCAGCACCACTGGAATAGTCTTCCTGAGACACACAACTGATTGTATCACTGTTCTGCTCAAAACTTTCATCCTCAGTACAGTTGAAACAAAGCAAAGCAAAACAACACGACTCTGGGCTCCTTGTATATTCAGGATCCACCTTGAATGAGCTCCTGCCAACATCTTCCTCTTCATTACCAACTTGACCTCTGTGTACTGGTGCCATATTGGATTATCCCCTTTGCTGCTCCAGTGCTGGCCAAGGCTGGAATGACCTTCCTTCCTTTCTGTCAACATTGAATTTCTTCTCATGGTTGAAGACCAATCCAGGGCCATCATGTTCCAACAACACTTCCTGTCCCAGTCTTTGTGAAGCCTAGTCTGACATCCTAGGACTCATCATGTCCATCTGGTCAATTCAGCCTTGACCCATTAAGTAAGGATGGGCTTATGGTTTTCTTCATGACTCAGTTCCTCTTGTTTCCTTGTTCAGATAGTGTGGCTGCTTCCTGGGTACTCTAAGGAATCATCCTCATTGTCATTAAAGAAGAGGACACCCCACAATAGGCTCTTGTCCAGCAAGTTCCTCATGATTGGGGTAAGCGCACCCAATTTCTTGTTTATGTTAATTATTTGAGAATTACTATTTCATGATAAGTTAAAAGTAACTTTTACTTGTGTAATTACCTCCCCCCATCACTTGAAAGGCAATTGAGTGTGCAAACTTTGCTTCCTTTCAATGAGAAACCATTTCATTTTTGACAAGACCCTAGGGTATCACTTGGAGTCTGATGGGTACCCCTGACCCAGGATTTGGTTTATGCGGCAGGGAATCATCTGCAAGGGCTGGAGTGACACAAAATCAGAGGCCACTTTAGTTCCAGTCAGTCTGATGGGACTGACATTCTCTCCTTTTCGAAGTCATTCCTGCTCCTTACCTTGGGGCCCTAGACCCCTGAGCCAGTGCTTCTTTCTACCTGACATGGAGCAATGGTCTGTGTATACTGGTGTCTCCTTCATTTGTCTTCCTTACCCTAGACCCTCCTAGACTGCTTCTCACCCCCAGCACATAGTAGGCCCTCACTAAACTGATTGAATGAATTTTTTTTTTTTTTTAACTTCTGAATGTGCAGTTAAAAGCCATTTGCACTGGGGAGATTACTTCAATGTTTATTTTTCTTGTTTGCAAATTGAAAGGAGAAATTTTAGTTGATTCCATAAATAGATATTTATTAATGTCTAGTACATATCTACAGAAACTAAAGACATTCAAACTGGCAACCTATTTTAAGCCGAATAGGACCCATACCCTACCGTTGCCTTGTGTTGAATTTCAAGTGTGATTTGTGACTGCTTCCTCTGTGTCAGGGGTTATGGTGGATGCTCTGCACTTGTCTGTTTTCATCCTCATTCCTTGTGTGTATAGTTCAAGGAAAATACCAATTTTCAACAAATATACATTCAGAAAAACAAACCTTTCTCCCAAGGCTGGTGAGGAACTCAGTTGAATGGATTTCGAAGGATATGAAGAAAAGTTCCATTATAGGAAGCAATTCCAACATTAGTGGGGTCTTAATCAGTAGCCCCCTCATATTAAGATAACATTAAATCATCTTATCAGACAAATATTTTTTCGACACCCGTACTAGGCACTGGGAGCATAGTGTTGAGCAAAGATCTATTTCTTTATTCTCATGGAACTTATATGTCTCCTGGGGGGAAGCCAGACAAAACAGGAAAAAGGCAAGTAAACAAGCAAATGACTTAGAATGGTTCCAAAATGTGACAATAATAAGACCACATTTCATTGATTTTTAAGACACATTTCTTTTCACCTTTTAATATTGTTGAAATTGTGATGTCTTAAAATGGGAATGTGTGTTTAATATATTGTTTTCCCCCTGAGAAGTTATTAAATTGATGCTTTGACTTCCGATCGATGGTGTCTCAGAATGGAGGAAATATGGTAATAATAAAAGCTCACATTTATTGAACACTAACCATGAGTCAGGTGCAAAGCGGTGCATGTTGTAGCATCGTCTCCTTTATTCTGGATAACAACCAGGGGAAGTGTGCAGAGGCCTCTCTGCTTTCCAGGTGAGAGAAATGCATCTCAGGGAGGCAAAGTACCTGGTTGGATGTTAACACCTGCAGGGGTCGGTATTTAAACCCTAGTCTCTCTGACTCTGCTCTCTTACTTGCCATTGTTACTCCCTCCTCCCCTGCCCCGATACCTTCTTGAAATAGCTGGTGCAAAGTAATCAGTGCTGTTAGGATTTCCGGAGGTGCTCCTAGGTTGGCTACGTGGTTTCTACATGACTAAGAGGTACACCCTGAAAGGTAATTGATTGTAAATGGGCTGCACAGAAACGTACTACAAACTACGCCCACTGATGGTGCAGTCGGTTACGTGCTGGACACCTGGTTTCAGCTCGGGGTGATCTCAGGGTTATGAGATCGAACCCCGCGTTGGGCTCCCCGCTCAGCGTAGAGTCTACTTGAATTCTCTCTCCCTCTCTCTCTGCCCAGCCCCCCTGCACTCATGCTCTCTCTCTTTCAAGTAAATAAATAAATCTTTAAAAACGAAAAAGACTACGCCCACAGAGTCTGTATCCCCCAGTGAGTCTTGAAGCAAGGACTGGGGACCTGTCTTGATCAGTTATCTTTCAGTTTTATCTTGCAGTCTGGTGAGTACTTAGGAAAGGGTGCAAAGCAACCTCTGTGCTACCTGGGGGTCCTTCTAGAAAGATCTTCTAGTATGAAGAGAGAAATCTCTGGATCTTACTCTAGGGAGGATAGGGCTTACAGCAAGAAGATGCTAGAGATACCTTCTAAACCAAGCCAACCCCAGAGATGTTAAGTGGCTTGCTCAGGATTCCCAAGACTAGTTGGAGAATTAGAAGTAGGTTCCTGACGGTCCAGTCCCATGGGTTTATCTCTCTCATTTGTTTATCTTTCTTTGTCCTCTCTCTGTTCCCCTTCCTCTTCCTTTCCTTCACTCTCTCCCACCCTCTCTCCCTCCTCCCCTTTCTGTTCCTTTTATCTAAAGAAGGGTCTGGTAGATTGAAAAGGTATGAAATAACTTTGGTGGCAAAAGCAGTGAAGAGCAGTAGCTAAAATAGAAAGTTCTGGAATTTGGGAAAGTACGAAGGACCACTAAGATTAGCCGACGATTGATTTATGTGGCTAAATAGTTAAACCTCAAAGAGGTTTTAAAATATGAGGCTTGCGATTAATATTTATAGATCTAAGTGATGAGAAATGACCAGAAGAGAAGCCTGTTGGGTTGACTTACAGATTCAAAAATCTCCTGAGATGGTACAGGCAGGAAGGGGGAAGGCAGCAGTGCTAGTACGCTTGAAGAGGCTGGCTTTGGTTGCTAATGCAAGAGGAATCCAAAACAGGAGCTCCGGGAGAGCCTGTGTACGCACTGGAGGCCGGAGGGACCTGGAGGCAATTTCCTTGTGCACTGCATTCATCTCGCGCAGGCTGGCCCGATTTGGGTTATGCTGAGCTGGTAAATCGAAGAGAGCCCAAAAATCCAGCACATGAACTAGTAACCTATTTAGAAAATTTGTGAAAGAATTGGAGATGTAAGGCTTTTGAATCCAGCCAGCAAGGCAGTTATGAAAGAAACACAGAGGGAGAGAAGGATGTCTGGAAAAATGGGTGCTTACCCGCTGGGCCTGGGCAGGACCCACGAGGCCGTGGCCACACGGAGTCGGCTCACTGGCTTTCCGGAGAGAAGAAATGTTTGTGGTTAAAAATCTGCACTCCATAGCTTAGTGTTCCCGGAGATGTCCCCTCCCTGTGGCATGTGAACAATTTATATGTATTTGGCTAAACTGAATTTTTCTAACTAGAACATAGCATGCTGCCTTGGAAGTTTCTCATTGCTAAATGAATGTTTAAGAGCCTGTCATTAGTTGATAAACATAGAGACAGAAGAAGAAACTCATTTTAAGAAACTCTGGCATTCTGGCCTTAAAAAGAATAAATTACAGAATGATTAGTCACTTCAAAAAGGGTTTCTTCATTAAAAAAAAAAAAAAGGCCTCACCATGAGTGTCTTTGAAAAACAACAATAACCCCCCCAAAAAATATGTATATATAAGAGAACTTTTCAAATTTATATCCTTACAAATACATTTAGTATATAAATGTAAGCTACTCCCCCTAAATATATACACAGTGAACTTTGCATTACTTTTAGCTCATTCATGCATTCATTCATTCGTTCATACATTCATTCAATTCAGGCACATCCCATGAGGAAGACAGAGAAGTAAAATAGTGTCTTAGTCTCCAAGTAGAAGGAATTGTCACTTCCTATTTTTTGTAAAATTCACTACATTTTATGAAAATAAAGTCTTTGCTGTGGAAGATTGAGAAAATATAAAAGGAATCACAAGGAAGGAAGAAATATGCCTGAAATCTCCCTACTCAGAAGAATGCACTGTGGGGATATTTATCCATTTCCTTCCTGTTGTTGCTGGGGGCCATGCATGTGGGTGTGAGAGGAAGAGGGGATGGAGACGGTGAACTGAACATAAGCAGGGCGAGAGCTTTGCACATCATGAGTCTGGACTTTTCCCTTTGGTGGTGGGACAGCTGGCTGAATTAATGGCAAGGGAGTGGTGTACTTTGAATGTTTGCAATCTCTTTTCTCCTGCCTCCTGTAGGAAAGGGGAGCTCTACCTAGTTGGAAGGATGTGTCAAAGGGCACACGAACAATATCAGCTAATGCCTACAGATCACTTGGTGTCCCCAGCCAGGCACTGTGCAAAGTACTTGATGTGGATTTCACTGAACGATGGTTTGGGTGGGGATCCTACCATGTCCCTTTTGCAGATGATCCAACTACTGATGCTTAAGGAAAATCCCATGCAGGAGCTTAGCCAGCTAGCTAACAATTGGTAGGATTAGGATGTGAACCCAAACCATCTGGCGACAGAGTCCCACTGCAGTTATCTACTGTTGCATAACCAACTACCCTGAAATTTAGCAGCTGAAATCAGCCCCCACCTTATTACAGTCGAAAATTCAGGCCGGGCTCGGCTCGGCTCGGCTCGGCTGGGTGTTTCTTCTGCCCCTTGTAGCACTGGCTAAGGTAAGCTGGTGGTATGTACCTGGTGGCTGGGCTTGTTTGGAAGGGGCGGGTTCTGAAATGACTCCATTCACTTACTCATGATGGCTGGGACTATTGACTGGAGCACTTTCACGTGGCCTCTCCTGGGTGGCGGTCATCTCGGGTCCCCAGACTACTTACATGGCCGCTCAGAGCTCCCCAAGGCAGTCGCAAATAGAAGCTGCCAGTGTCTTAAAGCTTGGAAAGTGGCACGGGCCACTGCTGACATTCTTCTGTTGACCGAACAGTCACAGAATCCACCTGGAATCAAGGGGAAGGACATAGACCATCACTCTTCAACACCGTCTGTGGCCATCTTTAATCTCCACACCTCTCAGTGCTTAATCACTGAGGAGACAGTGAGAGCCTGTCTTTGAATTGCTTGATTGTCTAGCTGGGTGATTGATTAATCTGTTAATCAGATGCACAGTGGACAACTGTCATGTGGTGGACACTGGGGGAGAATAGGAAAACAGACAAGGTTTCCACCTTCAGTCACACTCTAACAAAGGGAGTAATAGTCACCGAGTAACAAACAGGGAGGATCATGGGACATCAGGTGCCAGGAAGGACATGAGCTGGCTGAGGAGCGAGAGGGCTTCCTCAGGAGGCCTTGCTGAGAAAGGGTGTTTCACCTACCACTTGAGAGAGGAACAGAGGGCTCATCCTCTAGAAAGAAGAAACAGCAAGTCCCCAAACTCTGAAGTGGGAAAGGACTTCATGAACCTATGGAACCAAGAAGAAACTCATTTGCCAGGAGGCTGGTGGGAAAAGTGGGGTGTGGTCCCAGCAAACAGAGCAGTGGGTGGGAGCCTGATCACCCAAGGCCTCCTAGACCAGAGAAATTTCATTTCATCTTTTTTTTTTTTTTTAAAGATTTTATTTATCCATTTGACAGAGAAAGACACAGCACGAGAGAGAACACAAGCAGGGGGAGAGGGAGAAGCAGGCTTCCCGCTGAGCAGGGAGCCTGATGCCAGGCTGGATCCCAGGACCCTGAGATCATGACCTGAGCCGAAGGCAGACGCTTAACGACTGAGCCATGCAGGCGCCCCTAAATTTCATCTTTTTTTTTTTTTTAAAGATTTTATTTATTTATTTGAGAGAGAGAATGAGAAAGAGAGAGCATGAGAGGGGGGAGGGTCAGAGGGAGAAGCAGACTCCCCACTGAGCAGGGAGCCCGATGTAGGGCTCGATCCTGGGACTCCAGGAACATGAGCTGAGCTGAAGGCAGTTGCTTAACCAACTGAGCCACCCAGGCGCCCCGTAAATTTCATTTCATCTTAACGGCAAGCAAAACCCGTTGGGTTTTGGGCAGGGGTGTAGCTTGATCTAACTATGCATACCCTTCTAGTGCATAGCCACTAAGTGCTGTGTGACTTTGAGTTGGACATTAACCTCTCTGGGCCTATTTTCACACTTGTAATAAAGGGGTTGAAATGATTTGCAGTGAATTTTTCACCTTTCGTGTTTTGACTCTACCTGTTCCTTGTTTACACTGACACCTGGGGTTGGCCCTTTCTTGATTTTGCAAGGAAAGAAGCTGCCCCTCAGACAGCCTCTGCAGCCCTGCCTTCACGAAGGTATCTGCCTGAGCCCATGTTTTAACACCAGCCCTGACCGAGACATTTCATCCTCAGTGGTGCAGATTAGAGGAAGAGGCAGAGATTAGAAACGGCAGGGTTTGCACATTCCGACGGTCCTTAACTTGATTTCAACTTCTGACCTGTAATGCTTCCCAGCTGTTTTGAAGTCACACATCCCATCTTGATTAGACTCGCCCCCAAAAGTGATCCAAACAGAAGGGGCTGCTTCAAGGACCCATCACCCTGCCTGGCTCTCAGGTTCGCAGTTCCCGGCTGAAGGCGGTCATGGCCCCCCAGCTGTTGGCTTAACACAGCCCAGCAGAAAGGGCTCACGCTCTTTCCCTCTTGCTCTCCGCACACAGAGGCCACCTTTTTAACAATCTGTTTTTACAATGTGGAGAAAGAGGTGGGAGCAGGGGACGAGCCAGAGTCTCTGCCACCCCCCTTCCATAATATACCCCAGGTGGCGGGAGTTAACTGGGAAAGCTCAAGGCTCCGATTCCAAAGTACACATTCAAATAAATGAAAACCAACTGGAGTTGAGTCGGGCTGAGGCACGAGAAGAAATTTCATCTTCGAGGTTATTTTTTCTTTTTTTGTGCAGAATGCTAATCACGGGGTGAACTCAGAAGGAATGTGCTTTCTCAAGATGAATTTCCTAACATGGTAGAAAATGGACAGAATCCAGGAAGCAGCTCTGTCTGTTGCCTGGGGACGGACGTCTGCGTGCTGGCCATGAAGGGCGACCTCTTCATCCATCACTGGGGTTAGAGGCCAGGCGCCTGCAGCCCACGTGAGTCGGGGAGGGAGCTCAAAGTCCTCAAATGTCTCCTGATTCTCTAAGACCCACGGATTCAGAGGCCTGGGTCCCACATTTGGTTTTCTGAAAATAAGCTTTTGGGTGATTTTTTTTGTACATCGGGAGAAAATGTCCCAGGAGCTCACGTTTTTTGTTCTGCATGTTTCCTAGCATCTGCTCCACTAAAGCACGTCAACATAGTTATGTCAGTTTGTGCAAATCAGTTGACAAAGATTTCCTATTATTTCATGGACTCCATTCACTTGGCCACCCTGGACATTTCCGGAGTCATTACTGGGCACCAGGTCATATGGTTGTTTGAAGATCGCGTGTGTGGAAGGTAATGGAGACCACCTCTCCAGCCGGAACACACCCCCTTTTCCTTTTAGAAGCCTTGACAGGTACCAGGTCACCTGGGCTCTCCTACCAAGCCTGGCTCCTGAGGGCCTTCATCAGCTCCTGACTCAGCCAACTTTTCTTATCTTGGTCACCACAAACTCTCTTCTCACAGTATTGATTCCAGCCCCTCTGAGTCGGTGGCCCTTCCCCAAGTGTGATGAGCAAGTTCTTACTCCCCTTCTTTGCCTACTCTGTTCCCTCTGGCCGCAAGATTTTCCGCATGTGCCCTCAAGCGCCTCACTCCATCAGCTCTCCAAAGTGCTCGCTCCCTGGAAAGCCTTTTCTGCTTCTGAGGGTACAGTGGTTTCCACCTCTGCTTTGTTCTCACTTAAAATACAGGGTTAAGCTTATCGGAAGAGGACTTCATTTTGTGTCACATTTTCTCCACCAGACTGTGAGCCTTTAGAAGGCAGGGGTCCTGGTTCATCTCTGTTTCTCACCGTCCTTGCTCAATGCCTGTACCAAGTGCATGCAAAATAAACATTTTCTGACTGCATCGGAGTACTTAATAAATATAAAACTTTATACAAAGACCCAGGTTACAAATAGCAGCAATTTCTAGTGGATTCTATGAGGCTTTATGGAGTGTCTGCATGTCCAGGCACCGGGTGACAGCTTCTGATCTCAGGGCACAGCATGGGGCGAGGTTTTATGTCGCCCTAACACAGATGTAGACATCTCCATGACTGTGACACACCAGTCCCTTGCTTCTCCCTGACATTTTCCTCAGCTCTTTCCTGACTCTTGAGCATGCCCAAGGAGCCACATTAAGGGAAGACTTCACAGGGTGGGGAGTATCAGCCCTGGGGGGCAAGGTGACCTGTGCTTTACTACACAAATACCATAGACAAGATCCCACCTCTCAGTCATCTCATTTTCTTATACCTCACACCATTCCAGAAAGGACAAAAGAGGGTGTCCTGTTTTGCACATGAAGAAATTGAGGCTTAGAGAAGTTGTCATTGGCCCAAGGTCATTCCTGTACTGATTGTATGTCTAGAATTCTCTAAAGACCAACCCAGGACTCTGCTTTGAAGCCTAGACTTCTTTCACTGATCCCCGATCACCTTGTGTTCACCCCTCCCAACCCTGCCTCAAGCAAATTACCTTATAATAAACAAACATATTTAATTCACCCAGCAGGTGCATAACCATGCATTTCTTGTCATCATTATCAGATTCAACTCTATTTTCTAAGCCATCCTCTTTTTTATCATGCACTCTAGGATTTTCTGATGCATCCAAAGCTGCCCTAAGTGTTCATTCATAGAAGCCAGATTCTACCTGTAGAAGAAGGTCCAGGGGACACAGACGTGTTGGCATCAGACTCTGGTTCTCCAAGGAAATGCTTCTGCAAGGAGATTTGGAAGTTGCCTGATGCTGTGGGTGTGAGACACTCACCATCAGGAGGGAGGCCAAGGATTTAGCCAACATGTGCAGGACTCTTGGGACCTCATACCCATCATTCCTCTGTTCTATTTACTGTATTCCTGTGTGGGTGGAGGGAGGTTTATTTTACTTTATTTTATTTTTTTTTGCTTTTCACTTGGATGTGACCCATCTTGTCAGCCCATTCTTTTGTGCCCATGCATACAAATTAATTCTGTGGTAATTTTGATAGAAAATTTGATGAGTTGGCCAGAGAAACTTCAGTAAGAGAAATTAAATTAAAAGTAGTAATTTTAAGAGAGGAGAAAATAAAATGACAGTTTTGATCATTTCAGGCCTGGGGCATTGGATGGAGATGACACGTCAGCGTTCTAATTCATTTCCTCATTTTAATTCTTTATTTAAATTACCACGGTATCTGGAAGGAGGCTTCCCCGCCCATCTTGAAACTTGCAAGGGCTGGAGGAGGCTTCGCTGCCCGGTTTGTTCACTAGGTGGCGCTGCTCAGACTGGCTGCGTGGCCTGGATTCAGCTTGGCTAAGGAAGACCTCAGTGGACCCTCATTAAATACCGACTGTCTTCTGTTAATTTCCTTTAGGACAAACAGCACGCCTCTAAGATAAGAAGTAGGGGGATTCTTTGATTTGAAGCAGGAGCGATTGCTGGAGAAGTGCCTGCTAGTGGATTAGGAAAGATTCATAGAGCCCACCAGTACGTTGTAGATCATCTTGTCCATCTGTGGTTTGTGAACTTGTTTGTAGAGTAAAACACTTTACTCAGCAAAATGCTATGCAGAACCGAAGAATAGGCAATGCAGGAAATAGCAGAGCTCCTGTGGTTGCTTTCTGGAACACTTGGGATTCAAGAACCATCGATCTTGTCTCTTTCTTTCCTCCCTCCCTCCCTCCCTCCTTCCTTGCTTCCTTCCTTCTTTCTCTTCCTTCTTTTCTCCTTTCCATTTTCCAGAGTTGGAAATGTTGGATGAGAAAGAACAAGATGTTCATGGCAGATCTTGGCCCCAAACGAGTCACTGAATAATCTCTCTGCGAAGCCACTGCCTTGTTTATTTAAATCCCACAAGTTCCCATTAAAGGGGTCTCCAAAGAAAATGGTTCTAAATTCCCTGAGAGACACTCTTGTGGATGGAGACATGCATTTGCTGAATCAGTGTGTTGACACTGATCATAAATTCAAACAGGACAAGAGCGACAATGATGAGTGTGTGGATTCTGGGCCAGACCCTGGACGAACTCTCTCATGCCTTTTTAAATTTTTCTTCAGAAGAAAAATGTGAGGTTTGTTTTTCTATCCCTACTTTACAGATGAGGAAAATTAGATTCAGAGGCGATACTTTTTGTAGCAAGTAATATATTAAGGTGTAGGTGAAGTTCTTATGACAAAGAGACCCTAAAACACAATGTCTTAAATACAGTACAATTTGCTTCTTCCTCACGTGACAGTCCCCAGGAAAGTGATCCGAGACAGCTGGGCGTGCCTGGCTCGGTTCAGCTATGGCCGCCATCTCTCCAGCTGTTAGGGCGATCACCTTCCCAACAGCAGAGGGGCTATATAGCCAGTAAATGATGGGGCCCAGATTTGAACCAAGGCTTATGTGATTTGAAAGTCTGATGTTAACTGACCCCAGGACAAACCTCCCCCATTGCTCCAACCCTCAATCACTCGAGACCAAATATAAGAACAAACTGCCACCACCTTAGGCGTCGTGCTTTGCTGTGGTGGCAGCCTCCAAGTTGGCTCCCAGTGATTCATGCCCTTGTGTGGTTCCCTCTTACACTGAAGAGCGCCGACCTGTGTGGTCACCAGAATATTATGGATTTCATAGAGAGTAACTTTTGAGGAGGCTAAGTCCCCCAAGACATTGAACTCTCTGCTTAGCTCTTTCTTGGATCGCTAGCTCTGGGGAAGCCAACACCATTCTGTGAGGATGCCCAAGCAGCCTTATGGGGAAAGGTCCACGTAGTAAGGAACTGAGGCGTCCCACCAGCACGCAGCACCAACCTGCCAGCCACGTGAGTGTGCCGCCTGGGAAGCAGATCCTGCAGTCTCGATCAAGTCTTTGGGGAGCTGTAGCCCCAGCCCAGTCCTTGTATAACTTCCTCAGAGTTCCTGAACCAGAATCAGTCAGCAGAGCTGCACCCAAATCCCTGCCTCATGGAAACTAGGTGAGATAATAAATGTTGATTTTTATTTTATGCCACTAGATTTCATGCTAATTTGTTATGCAGCTATAAATAACTAATCCATTAGTAGAGATGCTAGGTTAAGAGGATGCCCTTTTTCTAGCCCAAACTCCAGCCACCTCCTCAGGAAAGCCTTAATTGATTCCGTCAGGGAATTAGCTACTCCTCTTTCCTCTGGGTCCACTCTTGTGTCCCTCAAAGCCGAAATACTTATTTTTACAAGTCGCTTTCCTTCTCCAGACCCCTCGTTCCTCAATGACAATGTCTAATGTTCAGCTTCATCTTCCCTATGGCCTGACAGTGCCAAATTAAATGTGTATTTAAGTGAATGACTGAAACCTTATACCTATCCTTCCGCTTGTTTGTTTTATAATACTATGCACATATTTGCTTCAGATGCAGGCTCTGGAAACATTGTCTTGCTTTTTACGTGAAGCCTCTCAGTTACTTCTTTGTTGTCGTAACAGGCTTTTAAAAAATACTCTGTATAAATAAAAGATAAATCTCCTAAGGGCCAGAGATCATGTTGTTTTAGGAGCTTTTACAAATAGTTGGCACCTCCTTATTCTTGAAGATCAGGCCTGAAACCTCATCAAAACAAATGTCCCCTGGAGATCCCCAGAGCTGAGTTTTATCTTTTGTTTTGTTTTGTTTTGTTTTGTTTTGTTTTAATCGCATTCTCTCTTATCCCATTTAGAAGAGGAGAGAAGGAGGTCTGTCACGAGTTGCTCAGCTCAGGTCTTCCCTGTGCTCCCGGCCTGGGGCCTTCTACTTTCTGATGGACCCACCTGGTACATTACTGAAACCACCTCATTTCCAATCATGCATCCAAGCCTTGTGGGTATCCTTTTGCAAATGCACCCAAGATCTCTCATCTAAATTTCCTTCCACTGCACTTAATTTAGAACCACTTCAGAGGGAAGTTGGAATGCATTCTGCATCCTTTTTAAACCTATATATTGTTCTCAGTCTTCAGACTCTAGGAAGTTTGGGCAATTTGTCTAAGTTACATGGAATTGAATTTTGGTTCAACAAAGGGAGAAGTTGAAATGTTTTTGGGTGTGATTTTAGCTTAACAAATGAAAAAAGAGGGTATTTTGTGATGGACCATGTTGTTCCCTTGTTGAGGACACCGTAGACACAATTCCTCATGTGTATCCACATTCCCATCCTGACTGAGTCTTTGGTCAGAGACTTGAGTCTGGACTGATCTATAACTTTCCTCCTCCAAGAGCTGCGTTTTCATATTAAATAACATTAAGGAGCATATTTCCTTTTTTGCCTGTTTTTCATGGTGACCTTAATTAACTCACAGGGGACGGTGATTAAGATCATGTTTATGAAACAGTCATGCATCAATGATCCTCAGAGAGAGGGGTTGTAAATTTTATCCTCCATAACTTCGCCCGACCCCAAACACTCCACACAGTGCCTCCCAAATGGGAGGTAGTCAAATCTTAATTATAAACATTTTCCATGCGTACCCAGATTGAAGACTCTATTGATCCACATCATTGATTGAATAACATTGTATTTTTTTTCTTTTTAAGGAGAAAATCAACTACATTAATTCCTGGATCAGTTGTAAGATGCATCCAGATTTTTAAGACATAATGAAAACAGAAAAGAAATATTTATCATATGTTTAAGGATGTTTGATAAGTTTCTTGAGAGGTAAAAGCTCTTGATTCCTAGAGGTGATCAAGCAGAAATGTGAATGGAGGTTAATGGACTAGAAAAAGGGCTCTAAAGGCCTGTCAATATGCCTGTTTCCAACACAAGACTGAAAGATCTTTGAGGAAAAGGATGATGTCACATCCACTGCTGGGTCCCTAGCACCTGGGTCGATGCCTAGCACCCAGAGTCACCTGATGATTATTTGTTGAATGAATCAAATATTGGAGATCAGAGGACCTCCCTGATCCCTTCCAAGTTCTACCCAGGTCCCCATTATCTCCCCACCTCGCAAGGCTGTCGCAAGCATCGAAGGAGATTATGCACCTAGAAAGTCTCGCTGCAAGTTAAGTTCTCAGCAAACAGATGTCTGCTCCTTCGGCTCCTGTTCACGCTCCCCCTCCTTCCATGTTCTTTGCCTACTCAGGATCCTTCAACAGAAATTAAATTTTGCAGACAGATTCCCCAGGGCCTTCCCGAAGACATACTCTTTCTGGGAGAAAATGAGTTTATTGACTTTTCAGCCTCGGGAGAGCATGAGGTACAGCTCTCAGTCCAGGGGGTCTGGGGTCTGCACTGGGGCTGGTGGAGGCCCCGCTCCATCAGGCTGGGCAGGGGCCAGCAGCCCGCACACAGGAGGCTCCTTCTCTCCATCTAGGCCATGCTTCACGGTGCGGTGAGGGCGGGCTGTCCTCCCACAGCGGGGCTTATGCCACCTGCTCTCTGAATGAAGTCCAGGCTCCTGGGTATGGCACTCAAGGCCTAGTCCTTTGGCCTAAGTTGTACTTTTCTCTTTGTCCTCACACTGTATCTATCACATGCCTGGTTGTGAGAGGTGCTTGATGCATTCACATGGGAGATGGGAAGAAAGAATTGTTCTCTTACTGGTCCATTTTCTCACTGAAGGGTGCTAGAACCAGGGGCACTATGGTTTGAAGTCCAGCTCCAACCTTGTCTGAGCCCCCACCTTGTGTGCTCCCCCTTTCTGCCCTCGATCATCTTCCTCCAGCCGGAAAGGCCTCCATTCCCATCCTCCATCATCACTTCCAGGCTGGTATGGCTCACAGCCTGCTGCCATCTCCTTCCTGCAACCCAGCGTATTTGCCTTTCTAGAGTGAAAAGTTCAGTAGCTTTGGTCATCCGTAAATGTGTCCGGATGGAGATGAACTTGGCATGCCGTGCTGGAGGTGAAGGTCATTTCCCCCAAATGCAGTAGAAGCCAAAGAAGAATTTAAAGCAGGGGTTGACAATATCAGGCTTGCATGTTCGATCACTCGGGCAGCCTTGTGGTGGGCAGCTTCTGCAAGGGAGAGAAGAGAGGCAGTGAGATCATGTAGGAGTTGAATCAGGTTTGGATCCGTTGGCACTCAAATCCATGCCTTCTCTGGCTTCAGAGGGAAGTGGAATATTCTGTTTCTTTATTCCTTCCCTTCCTCCTTCTCCATTCCCTCTCTCTGTCTCCCTCTCTCGGTCTCCCTCAGTCTCCCTCTCTTCCTGTCTCCCTCTCTCTTTTCTACATACGCCTGCCATGGTTTCCAGACCCTGGACTCCAGTGGTGTCCCCTCATCCCTTTGCCCCTGAAGCTTAAGGAAGGCAGCAGCTTCCTGCTCCTCTAAATCTCTTCCTCACCTATTTGGGCTCTCAGCTCCCCCAACCCTGGTATAACCAAATTCCTGCTTTTGGTTCCTTCTGTTTAAATACTTAGGGTGGTTTCTGCTTTTCTGTTTGGATACTGTGATAGCAGTCTATTGAAGTCATACATATAAAATATGCAAAGGCCTAAATAAGAGTAGCTGGAGGAGAGGAGAAGGTTTGGAGATCTCCTTAATTAAAATCCTACATAGACTTGTAATGCCTTGTCTTCCTGACCTAAAGAGTACCCTTTGCCATTAGGACATTCCACAATTTGGAATACTGTCCCCCAGATCGCACATACAGTTGGTCTTTTAAGACCCCTTGTCATATCACTCAGCCTGTAGAGAATGTTGCTTAGGCACGAATGCTTTACTTTGTCACCAGTTTTCATGTTTCTGTGGAAGGAAACAGACAAGGAGACAAAAGATGAAAATGGAATTGAGAAGAGACACAGAGCATAGACCTGCAAGTTAATAGAGCAAGCAATTTTCTTTGTTTTCTTTGGCTAGGTATCTAACTATCTGTATGATCTTGGGTGAGTCACTTTCCTTCTGTGGGACTTATTTTCTTCATCTTAAAGAATATGATCCTAATGTATCTTCCAGGCCTGGCCAAAATTCACCATACTCTCTACTGTTCTGGGAGCTTATCATGGGACCCATCCTGTTGACTTGATGAATTCTCACACTCTCAGTGACTGATCCATGATATTAAAACCTGCATAAATGCTAATAACCTTGTTTCCCTTTGAAAAGCTATGAGAGTACAGATGGATTTTCCAGGCCCCATCTGAGCTTTGCACCCAGCAAATCAAATATCACACATTTAAATGTCCTTGGCACTCAGTGTAGACAGAAGCTTTAGCCAGACATTGCAGGGAAGGTTGGTTCATTCACCACCAAGTAGTTCAAAGTCAGACCCTCTGTTTTTGAAATGAAACAACTTGCCTCTCACCGTCTGTTTTGTAGGACCTGGAATGATACATACTCTTATTTCCATTTGCAGCCTAATCTGTTCCCAGAAATATGTACCAGAAACCAGGAAAGAAATGTCATCCTTTGGCTGGTTACCCTAAGATACCACAAGCTACCTTCTTTTTATTTTCTTATTTTTTTCTATATTTTAAATTATCATAATTTTCTAGAAATATCTTCATTTAAACATATTTCTTGGTTTGGGAGAATGGAAAAGTGCACTTCTTCCCAGGCTGACACTAAAGTCTACACTGGAGATGGTGTCCCCTTTCTAATGAAGCAAAATCTCATTGGGACCTTGGTGGTACCCTTGCTATGTAAATTTTATGGAGGCATTTGTTTAGATGTTGATGGCAACTTAGCAACCCGTAAAATCAGTGTGTACTCTGTGGTAGACCCTTTGCTTATGTTTGGGTCTTCTGAGATTTAAGTTACATGGCCCCTTCCATTGAGGATCTCAAAGCTGATGGGAGAAATGGAGTTGTGAATAAATTATGCTATCATATTGGTGAATTTACAGTATGGAATACCTCTGTGACTCTTGCAAGTCTTCCCCTCATCTGAAGCTAAAGAGTAGCCATTAGTGGCCAATTACTGAATTGCAGGTATAGAACCACAGAGTGAGCTCTCAGGCTTTAGGACTAGAATTAGATCTTAACTTCCCCAAATCTTGGCAAAAAGAGTTATTCCACTCATTTTTCCACTGTGGGAGTTTATGCACCTGCATGTTGGAAACAGGAGTTCCCGATATTTTCAAAAGTTTGACTTGTCAACTTGAAGATATGTCTCAAAAGTCATAAAAATGGTATGTGGACCTTGTCCCAACACTAGGAAGCTCTAAATGCACTCAACACGTGAATCGTATGTTCATTGCAGTGTTATTTACAGTAGCAACAGGAGAAAAATATCACCTAATTATAAAGCGTGGATTTAGTTATGGTAGAGTGATATGATAGAATGCCATGCATTGGTGATATAGGAAAGGACTTCATGGCCAGGAAAGAAACTTACGATACATGATTTGATAAAATAGCAGGTGATGAAATGCAGTAAGGCAGTGAGACTAAATTCAAATACTTGTGTGTGTTCGGGTATATACTATGCAGTGGTAGATAGAGATAGAGACATACACACAAAATGAAAAAAATGTAGAAGGTATGTATACTACTGGTATGCAAATCACACTGGTCATTTCTGGGTGGGGCTATGTCAGATAACATTTATTCTATTTTTGGATGTATGCTGCAATGTACATGGATTGCTTTTTAAAATCAGAAAATATTTAAAAAACAATGGGACTGGCTTCAGGATATGCTGCTGCAATGACAACTGATGGGGGCTAGCTGGCAGAGCCATTAGAGAGATTTTGAGGCTCCAGGTTTCAGTAAGTCCTTTCAGAATGAATTCCAACATTGACATCACTTTGGGCCACTTGAAAATGGACATTTCCAGCACATCTGTGTATGTAAGGCTGAGAGTAGTTGTAATAAAACGATCTCCTTGGATGACATAGGACAGTTGGTTGGGTTGGCCAGACTGACTATGGAGAGTCTTAACCAGATGGAGTTCATGGGACGGGGGCTCATGTCAGTGCTTCCATCTGCTTCAACTCCTTCTCAAGGCACTGCTGTCACAACAGGGGGATAATTAGAATAACTCTGAAGCAAGACGACCAAGAAGCTGCTCTGACACAGCCTTCAGACTTCAATACTAAATCAGGGTCATGGGTATGGGATGGCTCTCCGCTTATCTGATTCATGATGGGAGTTGTACATTGGTGGCACAGATGGGAGCTACTTACTCCCTGAGACTAGCCAGGGATATAGTGGATGCATCTCAGAACAGTGTCTGAGGAGCCCCATTCCAGAGGGAAAAATTGGAGAATTCCTCTACAAATAACAAAAACAAATTACCTGTTGTCTGGGGTTCTTTGCGGCTCATAGTATGCATAGGTTGATGTAGTCTCCTTGGCTCCCTTCCACCATGCTTATCCCTTCTTTCCATTCCCCATTTTAATTACCAATAAGGAGGAAGGAGAGGCTCATCTGAGCACAGGAGAGCCACTGAGACACACACTGTTGGGTGTGGTGACCGACTGTCTGTTGAAGCTCATCGTTCCCATAACCATTCTTTCACTTTGGCCTTCTCCACCAGTCTGGGTGGGGCCCATCTTCATGGCCAGTTTTCTTCTTCCTTTCCACTTTCCCTGAGTATGCAGCTGGCTGGATCATGGGACCAGAGCACCTGTTTTCGCCCCACTACCAGCTCACTGTGCCACGTGGAACAAGTCTGGCTTCCTCTGTGGCCTGCAGTTTTCTCATCTATGAACTGGAGGGATAGGCTTGGTAGTCCCCAAGTTTTCTTACACCAAGATTTCTCCACCTATGGACATTTTGGGCTGGATAATTCTTTGTCATTTGGGGGGAGGGGCTTCCTGTGCATTATAGGATGTTTAGCAGCATCCCTGGCCAGTAACACAGCCCCCTCCACTTAGGACAACCCAGAATGCCCCTGGAGGGGCAAGATTGCCCCCCGTCAAAAACCACTGCATTTCCCTTATGACTTTCCAGGTGCACTTATACCTTCTGTTTTGCAGTGTTGGAAAGTAGCATGTAATTTCCAGATATACGTAGGCAGGTATCTCTAGAAAAGCCACGATTTAAAACTCTCGCCCTAGAACACAGCCACATGGAGAGGTCTGGCTCACCTCCAGCAGACTTCAGATACCCTGCGAGGGTGGGTTTTCCTTGTAGACACCTTTAGAGCAGCCCCTGAGAATCAAAGCCGGCAGCTGGCCACTGCCAGGGGAGTCAGGGAACCAAGCCTTGTTCTGCTTCCTGGCCCCTGAGAGCACATGGGGATTTGGGGCTTGGCTCAGAGCCCACAGAGGGGAGAGGCCTGTGTGGAGGCGTGACCAGGGCAGCAATGAGAGAATGCAGGAGTGGGGTCAGGCATTTCCTTAGCTTCATTGGAAACAGATGCCTAGCTGAGGTGGAGGGCTGGGGCTCTGCTTCAGGCCAGCATGCTTGGCAGGGTCTCCTCCCCATATCCCTCAACCCCCGCTCTCTTCCTCCTCGCCCCCGCAGGCACCATCAGATGATTCTGTAAGAGAAGGGCTTTGGTTTTAAGGGAAACTATGGTTGTGTGACATAGGAACAAAATCTGCTTTCATGAGAACATGAGCATGTGTGATTTGACCATATACATGTGATCACAGATAGTTGCGATTAAAGAACATCAGAGTAATAAGGTCCTTTTCTGGTCTGAGTTCAACATCTCCATCTGAGGTCTAAAATCAAGAATAGAGTCCAGAAATCTAGGTGGGTTAATTCCCCTGGTCTTTACCCATAAACACCCAAACCTGAAATCCTCTTTTAAGATATAAACTCATTAAGATATATTGAGTACACCTGCCATCCCCAGTCTCTGCGTATGGCAGACATTACTAATTGATCACAGAGCTCTTTCCTGCTGGGCCTTAATCCTGCCTGACAATCTTGTATCTACACAACAGTCTAGGTAGCTAGTGCCAATCAGAGATGACGTACTTGCCAGGGATTTGGTCTGTCAGGGTCTTTCTAGAGATACAGTTGCCCCTCGAGCAGCATGGGTTTGAACTACTCAGGTCCACTTATATGAGAATTTTTTCCCCATAAATACAGCATAGTACTGCAAATGTATTTTCTCTTCCTCATGATTTTCTTAATAACATTTTCTTTTCTCTGGCTTACTTCATTGTAAGAATAGAGTATATAATACATATACAAAATATGTGTCAATGAACTGTTATGTTATCAGTAAGGCTTCTGGTCAACAGTAGGCTACTAGTAGTTAAGTTTTGGAGAGTCGAAAATTATACACTGATTTTTGACTGTGGAGGGGTCTGTGCCCCTAGCTCAGTGTTGTTCAAAGGTCACGGTACATGGAAGTGAAAACCTAAGGATATGTGTTCATTTGAGATCATCTTTTGAGAAAGAGCCAAAGGAAGTATGTCAGGAGTATATGCTATTCCAGGGCTTCAGACTTTATTGTGTACATGAATGATCTGGACAGGCCTGAGATTTCTGCAGGTCTCACAAGCCCCCAGGAGATGCTGATGCCGGTGGTCCACGGACCACACATTGAGTAGCCTGTTGATTAGCCAAATGGTTATTTTACCATTTGGGAAACTATGATTCCAAGAGGCTGAAGGAAGGGGTCAGGGCTCTTTCACCATCAACACGACAAGTTGCTTGGTGCAAGAATTCCATTAACCTTTTGCTCATCCTCTGAATCTCTACTGACTTTTGCCCATCTCTCTACCCCTGCACCCATTTTGCATCTACCAACCTGATTAACCTGAGGCATTTCAGAACTGATGTCCCCTGAAAATCTGGTGTGTTCAGACCCCGACCACAAGAAAAAACTGTCTTCACATTTTTGATCCTTCTAGAACATTCTTTAAGATCCTGCGGGAGATCACACTCTGCTGAGAATTGAACCTTAACCTAGAACAACAGAGTGGTTGGATAGTCACTGAAAGGTCTACTTCCTTTGAGCAAACCTCATTTATTTATGGAAATCCTGCTGTTGGGGGGGAAAACTAATCAGACCTTATGTGGCCAGTCATGGCTTACGAGAAGGGGGTGGGACCTCATTTTTTGGTAAATAACCTCCGAGTTGAGAGAAAGATTTTAAAATCCAGCCTGAGTAATGGAAAAGGGAAGAGTAGTGCGGAGGGGGCTTTTTCTTTCTCTTTAGTCAGTAATTGAGACATCTCACCTTACTCTGGCATAATTATATTGTCAAATGGAAGTTGCTTCAAGTAATTAGCAACATAATTAGTCAAGCTTTTCTGCTCCCCATGTCCTCAACTAAAACAGTCCTTGTATCCAGTGCCCTTTGCAGCATGGGACAGTCCTCAACACCTTCCTTTTCTTTTAATGAACAAAGAGAGAACAGGGCAACATATGCAGGGTCTTTTACGGCTGCCTCAGAAAGGCTGCTTATTTGGTATTGGTTAACAAATAAAAACTGAATTTGAGGAAAGAGAACATTAAGAAGCACATAATGTGGCTTTGGTCAGGTTGTTGTTGCTGCCATTGTGGTTGTTATTGGTAATAATAGTACGAATTCCTATAACTTGGTTGTTCTTTTCTCAGAGTTTACAGACTCATTCTCAATCTTTTCATCAAACATAAACCCTTGGAAGTTTTAGCCGATTTTGCAGAGGTTGTAAAGAAGTCTCTTGATGTACCAGACCCTCCCTGCCCAGAAAACCGGAGATGTGAAGGAGGTCAAGTAGGCTCTGGTCTTCTCCAGGGGAGGAATCTACTTTCTGTCCATCAAACACCCTTGGCATATGGTGGGCATCCAGTAAATGGTGACTCCATGAGTGGGAATTGGTATCCAGACCATATCAACGGGGATATGCTGGGGCAAGGTACCATTTACTGTGCACTTGGCCAAGAGCTTCACTAAGGCCTTTATACACATTAACTCGCTGAATTCTTGTAGCCTTTCAACAAGGCAGGTCTTACTTTATTGAGAAGAAAGCTGAGGCTCAGTGAGGGTATGTGGCTGGTAAATTTGGACCATGCATTCTACTTGAAATCTCATTGGTCCCCCAGTCCATGGTCTAATTATCCCAGTACACTAGAATGATGAACACCATTTTTCACCTACAGGACTGAGGGCACTCCAACTCCTTTCCCCTTGCTAGATTCCTCTCTCCTACTCCAAGATTCACTGGTGCTTTTGGATGTCAGTCTCAAGGTGGCTTTCTGACTATCTGGGCTGTGGGGCCTGTGGGAGTTGTGGGGAGCTGGGGGCCTGCCATACTGTCTAGTTGAAGCACATGCATTTAGATTGAATCCATGCTGTACGTAACCTGAGGCAAATTACTTCCTCTGAGTTTCCGATTTTCAGTATGTTAAATGGGAATGAATATACAGATGGACATGGATTGATGATGCATAAAATCAGGATTCCCTGCTCAAAGGTCTTTGGGAAATTTAACCTGCTCTTGGAGATTCACATAGACAAGAGCATATGAAAGCCTTTGAGAGGTCTTCCAGGAACCTGTTCTATTATCATTGTTATTACCATTTAAAATCCAGTGCTTCTGAAAACTTTGCTCACAGAGCCTATGTTTCACATGCCGTGTGAAATTTGTATATGATGGTCCAGATGACAAAGCACTCTCAATGTTACATCCACTCTCGTGGTCATCAAGAATCACACATATGCTTGGGAGGCATTCTCCCAAATGATCAGGTGATAGAATTGGGGCTTGTATTCCTAGCTCCATTTCCCAGGTGAGTGAATGGGACTCAGGCAGGTGGAGCGAGTTGTCTAAGTTCACACGGCTTACAATGGACAAGTTGGACTCCAGTCTAGGTCGGCCAGTGCCAAGCTGGTTTTCTTAGAACCACATAGACTCCCACTGTGCAGCCACAGAGGCCTTTGGTGTCTGCTTGGTTATCTCTCGATGCCAGATCTGTTGAACAAGGCCTGGGCAGACGCATGCACTTCCCTTTGTGTAATGTGGAAATCCGGAGTGCACTTCACAGCCCGACAAGCAGCTCTCCAGCGAAGGATAATGGAGCAGGAGAGAATGAACGCACTAACGAAGGCAATAATTACACGATCCAGGACTTGTAGAGCACTTTGCCGTTTTATGAGCCCTTTCACGCATGGCATCCTTTTTGATCATCACAGCAACCCAATGCATAAGCTGGGGGGCAATTTTTCCTCATCTGACAAGGAAGAAAACTGTGGTGCAGAGAGGTTAAGGGTAGAGCAAAAACTCACACAGGATGTCAGTGACAAGCCAGTGATCCAACACCACCTCCTCTCTCCTGACTATTTCTAACATTTGGATTGACATCCAGGAGAGAACCTGGTAGAAACAAAGCTTTCTCCTGCTGATCTGCTCTTCCTTTCCTCCTTCCTGCTCTGTCCTTCCCTCCTTCCTTCCTTCAACATGAAAATTTCAAAATACAGAAATACTCAAATTATCCCACCCTCCAGAGGTAACCACTGTGTATTTGCTTCTAGTAATTGTTTTATGCACATTTCCTCTTATTAAATTTTCTCAAAAGCATAATTTTAAATATCTGCAAAGAATTGCATTTTAGTTTACATAACCCATCTTTTGTTGTTGGAAATGGAGAATGTTTTCAGATTTTCTGTAATTTAAATAATGTGCTAAACATCATTACACATAAATCTCTGTGCACTGTAAAAATATTGTCCTTGAGATAAATTTCTTGAAATTTTAGAGTCAAAGGGGTTCTAGATATTTAGTACTTTTGCTAGATATTTCAAACTGCCATCTAGAAAAATTTACCAGTTTCCCAGCTCTATGAGCAACTGTTTTCCAACACTTAGTAATATAATTCTTTTTGACCTTTTAAAAGTTCACAGGCATTGTTTTAACTTCCTAGAAATCTTTATATATTAAGGAAACTAAGAAACTAACGTTTATGTTGCAAATATTTTTCCCTGGGTTGACATCACCATGAGTTGAACACTGTGAGCCATGTTTTTAATTGATGAGGGAACCTACAGGGGAACAGACTTCAGCCCGGGGTTAAGAAGAAACATTTAGTGATGAATGAAAGTTGTGCAAAGAAGAGATTGGTGGCTTTGGGGCCACCCCATTTCACGGAGAGGTAAATCAGGACTCAGAGAGGTTGAGTAACTTGCCACAGGTCACACAGCAAGAGGCCTCAGAAATGAGATTTGAACCCGGGTCTGCCTGTCTCCAACTTCTGTGTTCTTTCTGCTGTGTGGCATCTTGGCGTCCCAGAGAGGGTAGACGATCAAAGCAATGTTGCAGATATAAATCGTTCAGAGTCCACAGAAAACATCAGCCAAGGAAAGAGGAGAATGGAGAAAACTAAGAGATTGAAATCGGAGTCCTCAAATAAATACATTCAGATAAGTGAAGGCAAAGGTGCTCATTCATAAATGGGAGATGGGGTGACAGGGCCAAAAACCATTTTCCTCATCCCCACCTCCCCTGACCCCCTCAGGACCCGGCCTTGGGTACTTCCAAAGCCCGGCTCTTGGCTTTCTCTGAGCTAAACTCTAAGATGCGATCTCTTAAGAAGACAGACACGGCGTCACGTTTTGAGCACTCCCATTTCTGCTATTTCAGATTCTCTCTCTCTCATTTCTATTTCTTTTTATTTATTTTTCTTAAACTGCTGAGCCTGATGAATTAGGGCTATTAAGAGACTCTTTGTTATTCTGTCCTGGGTTACTATTTTAAGGGCTAAAAACACTCATAAATATATGGATGCTCCGACTGTAAATGGATACGTTTTAGCCAGTGAAAAATTCATTTTCTCTAATATACGTTTTTAAAGTGTCCTGCTGAAATTCTGCACAATATCTCACCATGATCTTTCACTGTTCCTCCCATTTTTATCTGATAAAAGCAGATCCATCATCAATGCGGTGCCTTTTCTCTGCACCATAAATAACAGCTGGGGAAGGGGAGCATCTCCCACAACACAGCAGCCGCGGATTTTTAACCAGTTTTGGAATTTATTGTTAAGCCTTCTTGGGATGCAAGCCAAAAGTACTTGCATGCCCATCAGTTACCTCATGGCCTTCCTGGTTTTGCACAAAGGCACTCCAAAGCCCAAGCACGGAGAAATCTGCATCTGATTTTAGCCTTACTTTCTGAATGGAAGATGGGAGATAGTAGGTTGTTATACACCCCGGCTCGTCTGGGTCAGTCCTGGTTTATGGTTCTGGTCTCAGTGAAATGACTGAGAATGACCTCTTTCACTTTCAAAAGTGCCCTGGTTTGGATGATAAATTTATATGGTCACTGTTGATTTAGGCTTAGAAACACAGTGCCCCATATTACCTCTCATTTTTTTTCCCCATCCCGCATCAGATGTTCACTCTGTATTAAAACTCCTTCCCCATCCATCAACCCCTCATCACAGTTAGGAGACTTATCGTCATGGGGAACATCTCTGGGCTGGAGAAAGTGAGGAAAGAAACATGGTGTTCACTCCCACCACATGCAAGGCTCTATGCTGGAGGCTTTTCAGAAAGGTCATGCTTTCATGTGAGATCAATCCCATGAAGTGCTAGAATTCACCGGTCTCAAGATGCACGTGTTTTTCATTCATTAATATCTCAAAATTGGGCAATGCCTCACAGCTGATGTCACCTGAGCGCTGCTGGTGGTCACGTAGCCTCCGACACAGTGCTGTCTTGGCTCCCAGGATGGGGGTCAGCAGCTTGGAAGAAAATCCTAGAAGCGGAGAGCATTTTTTTAGTCCCCAGGAATCAAATGTTTATGGAAAAGGGGTGGCAGATTGCCAAATCTGAGGTAGTTAGCAATAGTCTGAGAGCAGATGTCAGCAGGGGGCCAGCGCCGCATCACCGTAAGGCCAGGCTGAACATTCAGCAAACGTGTCTCTTGTTTCTTTTAAGGATTCTTTTAAGAAATGCTGCATCACCAATAATCTTGATGACACGGAGGGCAATTCTGTTTGGAAAATTACCTATCTGATGATTTTGAATTGCAAAGTGACTCTGAATGTGAACAAGGTTTAGGAATACTTTCACCCATTTAAGTCACTTACATTTTTTCCTTCTTCTCTATGCCCACGTGATAAAATCTATGCCGATTCAATCTCGAAGAACATGTAAACTGTAAAATAAAAATTTCAAGAAATTAAAAACATCAGGTCCAAGTTACTTGGAAGTATCCTTTCTTTCTTAGTGACCTATAAGACAACGGGCAGCCTACAACTGACGGTTTCTAATGGTGATTAAATACAGTGGGTACGAGTGAGCCCATTTCACAGGTGAGCCTAGCAAGATCATGTGGTTTGCGGTGCCGGCGTCGGGTTGGAATGACTCAAAAATTGATTTAAATAACAGTCACGGAGTTGCGACAAAGTGCCAGACAGTGTCTGTTGAAACATGTTTAGTCCCTGCCTTCACAGAGCTTCCTGTACTGGGAGCAGAGGGCGAGTGGGGGGCAAAGAGGCAGGTGATTGTGATGCATCCGGAAAGCTGTAATGGTAGCAGGAGATCAACCCTGAAGCTGGGGCTCTGGGACAGCATTCACCAGGAAGGATCCTCCACGGGCCGGCCTGGAGAGAGAAGGGATTGTTCCTAAGACCAGCGTAGTACGTGGAGGAATAGCGAGCCACACAGCAGGACAGCAAGCCAGGGAGCTGCCCAGGTCCCACACAGCCGGGGGCCGGCGAGCACCTGGGCCATCGGCAGCAGCCCGCTCTCCGCCCACTCTACCTTCCTTCCTTTTACCAACATGTATTCCAGGCTCACCCAAGCAGAGCAAACCACAACTTTAAAGCAATTACTGGTGATGATCAGGAGGGGCTGAGGGGATTGTTTTCTTATTTGTGTGAACCTAAAATGCCTGCTTTATTAATTAAGCCTTAACTCTGGGTTTTGCCTCAAGCTTTTCATTTTTCCCTCGTTAACAGGTTTCAGCTTTCCTCCCTCACTGCAGGCCTTGGGCTTTGCCCAGTGGCTTTCTCTTCCTCCTAAGAAGCATCTGCTCCTGCCCCACCACGGAGGATACCTCCCTTTTTAATCCCCACTCCCCAGCTGCTTTTAACTTCATAATTACAGCCACGAGCAATATATAATCCTTGGTGAGTCAAGAGCAAGGGAGGCGTGGGTTTCCTTCCCCAGAGCGCCTGCCTTCCTGCCCAGAGCGCATGTCCGGGGGCCTGCAAAGGGGCAACGGTCTGCCCTGAGCAGCAGAATCTGCCCCGGGTGCTCCCCGTCTGGCTCTCCTGGCCTGGTGACCTTGTGCTTTTTGCTTCTACATCTCCAGTGACAGGCCAAGCATCCCGTATGCAGGAGATGCTTGATAAATGTCTCTTCAAAAATGAACGCATGAAGGAATGGATGAACAAATAAGCTAGGTCTGGTGTTGAGGTGAGTGCAGGGGTCTGGGGCGGGGACTTGTCAACTGTCTTCTCGCATAATGCTAGCCATTGCCTTTCACATATGGAGATGTTTCATGACCACATAGTAGCTCATTATGTTTTTGTTGGAATATCTACCCGAGTGCCTCGGGCTGGACATAATTTATGTATCACTTCCTTCACAGTCTTGATAGAGTCATTTAACCCCGCTTGCTGGGACTACTTTAAAAATTCGGTTCCATCCTTACCTTACCTCTCACCGCTAATTAGCAACTTCTTAGTTGTCCCAGGTGACTTTATTTGTTCATTCACTCATTCACCTGCTGAGCTCCCTGCTGGAGATTCAGTGCTGAGGCAGGCAAGCAGGGATCCTCGCCTCCTAGAACCTAGTAAGGTAGGGGGAGTGGGAAGCCAGCAACTAGGCACATGGTGATGGGGGCGGGGTTCTGTGGAAACACAGAGTGGAGGCACCTAAAACGGACTTCTCATCAGAAATGGCTTTCCAGAGGAAGGGGCATCTGAGCTAGAGGATGCATGCAGATTAGTCAACAAAAGGAAGGGAGAGAACATGTCTGGGTTATCTGTTAAACTGCATAACTGACTGTCCCAAAACCTGGTGGCTTGACATGGCCATCATGTCGCTCGGTCTCCCTGTTCTGGGGGTGTGGAGTTTGGAGAAGTTTCGGGGATTCTTCTCTGTGTGGTGCTGAGGTCATTTGATAACATTCAGCTGGAAGGTAGTCTGGTCCGGTGGGTTCAAGAGGGTCTCCCTGACATGCCTAGTGCCTTGGTGGGGACAGCTGGGAGCCAGCCTCTCTCTCAAGTGTCAAGGACTCCACGTGTCCCCTCTTGTGTTTCAGCGAAGCGATCAGCCTTCACGGCCCCTCAGGGCTCCAAGGGCGAGGAGGTGGCAATTGCCAGTCTTGTAAGGTCTGGGGTCACAAACTGGCAAGGTGTCACCTCCCTTGAACCCCAGTGCTCAAGGCAGGCATAAGGGCTCCCCAGATTCAGGGGGAGAGCACAGAGAACCCCCACTTATTGAGGAAGAAGCGTCAGTGCATCTGGGGCCATCTTGAATCTGTCCTCTTGGAGAGTTGGAAAGCGGGTTCCAGGCAAAGGGAACCTGACCAAGTGGGGGAAGCGGACAGGAGCCCTCTCGTTTGACCTGAGAACACTGGTGCTGTGGTCGTGGACGGGGCTCCAGCACCGGCAGAAGTCTGGCACAACACACCTTGTTGCCGTGTGTCCCCGAGTCTGGACTTGATCCTGGGACAATGTGAAGGCACTGAAGGATTTGGAGCAGGGGTGTGACATCAGATTGAGAAAAGTCTCTTCAGTGGCTGGCTGGGAGCGTGGGAAAAAATTTGCAGAGGGTCTGGTTGGAGCCACAGACGCGGGCATGAAGGTCTGAAATAACTCAGGTGTGAGGTGTTGAGGCCCCCCAAAAAGGTGAGGGGTGGCGGGGCAGGGCAGCCTGACAGCTGAGGGGCGGCACTGGGGGCTTGGACGCACAGGAGGACCTGTCCCTCCACCAGGCGCTCTCTGGGTTCCCAGCCCTGCTCCCACCTGTCCCGCTCCCGCCCCCTGTGGGCCAGACGACCCCGCGCTCTGCCACCACGCAGTGTGGACGCCGGGCCCTGCGCGCACACAGTGGCATGAGCAGCTGTGTCTCCATCCCAGCACTTCCAACAAGTGCCAGTCCGCTTCTCTTTGGTGAAAAATGGGGGCAATAATATTACACATGGCGGATATTTAACTGTCTCCGAAGCTGTGACCTCAGCAGCTGGGAGGAAATGACAAAGTGGTGAGAAGGACGGAAATCCGATTTCTGTTGGAGAAGTTGATGAAACATTTCATTTCTCTAAACAAAGAGTTTGAGATTGAACGGATTGATTTTTGAAGACTTCAGGGGCCCATTTTGGAATCCTCAGGTCCAGAATTGGGAGGCTTGAGGGTTTCCTTGTCCCCAGTTTGTCCCCTATGTTCCTGAGAGGTAAGTGAGGAGACCCGCAGAACATCGAGTTTATAGCATGTGCGCTTGGATTTGAAACCCTCCCATCCCCTCCCCTCCCCTCCCCAGCGGAGCCAGTCACCCTTGTGAACTTCAGCTTATTTTTAAAATGAGCCTAAGTAATGTCCAGGTCGTACAGTTGGCATGAGCATCAAGAGCTAATGCAGGTGAACACCCGACCTTCTGCATGTTCACTCAGGTCCAACCCAGTTGAACCGTGAGGGAATGGGGCTCCCCGTGGAGAAGCAGCTTCTCCAAGATCCTCTCCAAGAGGTTCTGTCACCGTGACATGACTGAGACCCTCTCTGGCTCTCCAGTGACATCCAGTGGATGGGTACCACGTGGAAGCAGGTGTGAACTGGGTTCAATAACTATCTTGAAAATAGAGTTAAACAAGCATGTGTGGTAGTGAGCTCACCACCATCAGAAGTGTTCAAGCAGATGGTGGAGTCACATGGTCAGATTCCTGGCTGGAAGAACTTGGGACTCGTGTGTAGGATCAGAGCTGAGGACCTCTAAGATACAGCCTGGCTCTGAGAGTCTCCGGAGCCCTAACGTGAATGTTTCAGGAACAAATACTGAAATAACCACCAGGGATTACTGCGGTTATTTATGGCCAACTTTTTAACCTCCCCTTGGTGGCCTAGTGGCAGGAGGAAGTGGCCCTCTGCGGGGTGGTTGGCCAGCCGGGCTCCCCAGAACACCCTGGACCACCACAAGCGGAACCCCGTTACCTGCATCGTGGCCGGCTTCTGCAGCTGCAGAAGGGCCAGGGTGACCGAGGCCGGTGGACTCTCCCCCAGCAGGGAAACCCCAGGAGATCTCGTAGTCCTGCTGTGGAGAGGGGGTGACAGAAACGAACTCCGCTCGGAAATAAGCGAGCTGGCCGGACCCCAGGGCTAAAGACGCGGCACACAGAAGTGTGTTGGATTTTAAGTTGAGTGTCTTTCTGTCCTGTGTCTCTGCTCTAGCTCCCGCTCAGTACAGGTTTGCCTCACTTGAGGTGCTCGGCCAGCTCCTTCAGGGGTCAGGAAACTTGTCCTTAAAGAGCCAGATCTGTATTTCCCAGCTTTGCGGTCTATATGGTCTTTGCCACAGCTACTCCCTTGCTGTTCTGCAGAAACCGCCTTAGACAATATGCAAATAAAGGGGCATGGCTGCCTTATTAATACAATAGACAACATATAAATATGTGGGTGTAGATACAATTTAATTGACAAGAGGCTCCAGGCTGGATTTGGCCTACAGGTGGTAGAGGACCCTTCATTTCTCCGCCTCATTGCTCCGCTTCGTCCCTTACACTAAGGCCAGTCGCTGTGAATGTTACAAACTTGCTCCTCAGAGGCTGGTGTATGAAACCCTGTCATCCTCACCATAACTAAGTCCGTGGGGATTGTTGGAAATGCAGAAGCTCAGCACCTCCCGCTCTTCTCCCCCAAGCCTCCCCCACCCATCAGAATCTGCATTTTAAACAGAATTTTCCAAGTGATTCACATATACATTCAAGTATGAAAAATACTGTTTTAAGAAAGTCTTAGGGTAGTGATGAACGCTTGTACACCTGGGTTCAAGAACTGTGTGTGTTGCTGTTGTGAGAGAGTTGAGAGAAAATACTACACAAGTTTAGACTCTGTAAAGCGAATCTGCACAGAGAGGGTAATTGTAAAACCGATTTCTGCAACTGTTGTGATGATGGCTAGTCTTCACACAGTCTTTGGCATTTTCCAAACCGATCTAACAAAACTTCATGAAATTCTCACAAACCTCTCTGTATGAAAGGTCACAGATCTGCATTCAGTGGCCCTGGAGTTGTACAGTGCACTTCCTGAGCAGCTGTCCACAGCAGCCCTGCCTGTCTCAGGTTTTCTGATGTGGAAACTGAGGCCAGAAGCAAACAAACATCAAAATCACTAACCAAGGAAATGCAAATCCAAACCACAATGAGACCTGTAAGAGAGGATAGAATCCAAAAGACAAGTGTGGCTAGGATGTGGGCAAAGAGGAACCCCTGTGCACTCTTGGTGGGAATCTAAGCTGGTGCAGCCACTGTGAAAAACAGTATGGCGGTCCCTCAGAAAATTAAAAATACCCTACAATCCACTAATTCTATTACTGGGAATTTACCTGAGGAAAACAAAACCACTAATTTGAAAATATATAAGCAACCCTATGTTTATTGCAGCATTATTTATAATAGCCAAGAGATGGGAGCAACCCAAGTGTCCATCAACAGAGAAAGAAGATGTGGGATATACATATATATTATATACATATATAATACTTGTTTGGTATTATAGAATATTCAGCCATAAAAAAGGATGAGACCTTTGCCATTTGCAACAACGTGATGGACCTAGAGGGTATTATGTGAAGTGAAAAGAATCAGAGGAAGACAAATACCATATGATTTCACTTATATGTGGAATCTAAAAAAACAAAGCAGGAACAACCCATAAATACAGAAAACAAACTGATAGTTGCCAGAGGGGAGGGGGTTGGGCAAAATGGGTGAAGGGGAGTGGGTGATGCAGGCTTTCAGTTCTGGAATGAATAAGTCATGGGGATAAACAGCACAGCATATGGAACAGAGTCTCTGCTATTACAATAGCGGGTATGGTGACAGATGGCTGGGGTGAGCACAGCATAACACAGGTATTGGATCAGTGTGTTGTACACCTAAACCTAATGCAACATTGTGTGGCAACTATACTTCAACTTTCGAAAGACACCGAGGCCAGAAACTTCTGAGAAGAGGGAAGCACCAAGTCCTGTTTTGAAGAATGATCTTGAATGTGTAGAAGGGAGGGAAGAGGAAAACAGCATTTAAGTACCATTCAGCACGTCCCGAGCATTTTGGCCTTTTGATCCTCAGGATCCTGGGACAGGGATAGGTATTACGGTTACTCCCATCTTGTGCTTGAGGAGGTGAAGCTGAAGGAGGAGTCAGGATTCATGCTCAGGTAAGCCCGATTCCACAGCCTGCCCTGCCCTTCGACTCGTCCCCAGATAGGTTGTCCCCCAGAGCCTCCCCAGATGTGCTCCCCACTCGTTCAGTCTGTGCTGGCGGGAAGGTCAGATGGAGAATGGCCTTCTGGTGTCCCGGGCTGGGGTGTTTTTGCTTATCTCTCTGACCTGACAGTTGCTTGGAGAGGTGTCTGCATAGAACACAGATGGGGCCTTTGGAGTCCGGTGCGTGGGACTCTGGACTCATGTCACTGAGGAGCGAGTGACCGTGGATGACGGGCTGCTTCTTTCTGAACCTGCTTTGTCTCTGGAGCGTGAAGCCATTGTAGGTGAAAGGCCTCAGACACGCTGCGGGCGGTTTCTCTTTTCCTTCTCTGGACGCTGGCCATGCTTGCGATCTCGTGTCTCCCTCAGGAGCAAGCAGACTCCTGTGGCATTTAGAGACCACCGCTAAGTCCTATTTCTGTTCATGTCCGTGCTCAGCCTGTTACAGCACTGGCCTAAGAAAATCTGTGTTTCATTCCTTTTCATCTTTAGAAGATGAAGGGTGGTGGTCTCCCCATACCAAGCAAGGAGTAAGCCAAATCTCCAGTGTCTGACCCCGGGCTGGCCGGCTCTTCTGGGAGAAATCAGGCGTCTGGGAGGAACAGCAGATGATGGGGAGCTCGGATCCCTGGGCTGAGGGCCCAGCACAACATGCTGTGTGAGGGCGGATACTTCGCTGCTCTTCTGGGAGCCTCAACCCTCAGCCAAGATGAGGAACAGCTAGGAACAGGGACGAGGCCCTAGGGCTGGTTTATGCCCACTTACCGCGTGCCTGGGCCTGTGCTGGTCTTATCACACGGTGTCCTCACTCACATTCACTGCAAACCTGAAGTCATCCCAGTTCACAGATGTCAAGACCGAATTTCCGATGTTCCATCATGTGCGCGAGGTCCCACAATGGCTCATCGGTGAGCCTTTCTGACGCTAAGCCGGACCCTTTCTCGGTAGGAAAAGCCATGCAGCCTTGGGATTGGCAGATGGGGCTCGACAGTGAGGGGGTGGCTACTTGAGCGTTTCGGTCACCATGCCATTGTGTAGGTGCCACTGACACACCTGACTCGTGTGGCAAAACCCTTCGTCCGACACCTGGACTGTTTGCTTACGGTGTTGCGGAGACTCCTGCCAAAGATGAGGTCATAACAACTCGGAGTGACAAGACCATTGCTCAGGGTATCCGAAGCCCTTCATGTACCTTCCAAAGCTCCCTGGTGTTTTATGCCATTAAAATATATTGTTGATTAATATTTGAGCATCCATGCATACATCACCTGCCTTCACCAAATCCTGTCTTTCTCCTCCATTTCCATTCCTTGCTACTCTCCAGTCTCCCTTTGCATTTCTTTTTACCTGCCCTTAGTCCTTCCGCATCTGGTCCCCATGCCCCCAGTTAAAACTGACCCTGAGAGCTGTGCGCAGTCTGTATAAACATCAAGACCAGTGTGGATGGAGATGGAACAGCGCCCGCCTTGTCCCCTCCAGGCCTGACCCTCACTGATTCTGATTACGCTCTGGAGTGTCCCTCCCGAGAGAACCTTCTCTCAGGCTCGTGCTCTGCTTTTCCTCACTTTGCATTCTGTCCGCACGGGGATCTCTTGGCACCGCTCCTTGCTATTTCATAAGGCTCCTTGCTCGGCAGGTCCGCTGAGAGATGCCGCTGCTGGAGCTGGGGGCATCCTTCTAAGACCTCTCCTTAGGTTAAATTTTGTTTTGGTCACAGGAGCTGCCGGTGACCTCAGCTCCAGAATTCCTCCCTCAGTAACCTCAGGCAAGTCTCTTAACCTCACTGACCCTCTGCTTTTTGTCTGTAAAGATGGGGGTGATAACAGTACCAGCCTTCAGGGAATTATGATGAGGATTGGCTAAAATGGTGATTTTTTTTAAATACAATGCATCCCAAAAGCTTTAGCGCGATTTTAAGCTTCAATAACTTCAGAGGTATAAACGCTGTAAACTTAGGAAACACATCATTTGAAAGTTGAAGTATTTCCATTTTTTAAAAGTATTAATTTTAGGAATTTATACATTTTTAATTTTAATTTTTGTTTCAGTCAGTATTTGCCATGTTCAGCCAGAGGGGCTGGAAAGAAAAAGAAATTTAAAGACTTATTTTGAAAAATACACAAAAGCGTGTAAATGCAAAATAAATTGAGACAAATTTCCAGGTGAGTTTTTGTGTATTGATAGCATTTGTATCTGAAGTTATTAAAGCTTCTATGGTTCTAAGGCAGTGCTGCCCAGAAAGAGCCTCTCCTTTTTTATTTCTCCATAGTTCTTATTCTCCCCATCATCATTTGGTCAAAGCAGTCATAAAGGAAATCCTCTGATATTCATTACTGGAGGCCAAAAACTCATGCCCTGTTTCTGTCACTCCTTTGGTGATGGTCCAGGTCCAGAGACTACCTGCCCTCCATGGAGGTTGCTATCATGGGCTTGCATCCCTTGCCAAGTTTCTTTTCTTCACTCCCAACTGGCTCCCCTACCAAGCTCAGGTGAAACATGCCGGGCCTCAGCCTGGCAGGAAATGGGGTGAGAGCAGCGTTACAGAAAATTTGTGTCCATTGTGAACCTAAAGGTCCATTCATTCCATCCATATCCTTCCCCCAAATCCCACTGTGCCCTTGACCCTACTTCCTGCTTGGACTTGAATGCTGTCACCTCCTTTATACTGTCTGTGTCCCCAGCTCAGCCTCTGCCCATCCTTTCACACCTACTTATTCTGACTCTGGGTTCTGGATCCTCCACTCCAATGTAGAGTCCCCCTGAAAGCATTAACCTCTCCATGGGAACCTTGATCCTCATGATCCCCCTGATGGAATATTCTTCTCCCCCAAAGACCTCCACTCAGCAGGAACTCTCGCAAGTCCCAGAATTTTGTGTCCGCAGAGTATCAGGGTTGAAAGAAGAAGCTTAGGAGGAATTTTTTCTGCTTGTAGCTGCTGAGCTTGTCATTAGCTCATCTCCATGAAACAGGTGGGAAATGAATGAGTTTGTTCTTGAGCATTGAATGTCGGGAGTCCCCAGAATCCAGGAGTGGATAGAGATGTCTGAATCTTCCAGAAGAAGTCCAGGTGGCATTAGACCTGGGCCTGCCCGGATGGAGGCACTGGCAGGGCTGTCTGGGAGGCTGTGCAGCATGCGTGGAGAAGGGACAAGGATGGAGCCCAGGAGAAATACCAGATGTGCTTGCCTGGCAAAGATTCTGGAAGGATAGTGTCTGCAGTCACAGATGCCAAAAAGGGACAGAGATTCGGTGAAGGGGCAAAGAGTGGCTGATGCTGGACAGAGGTCAGAAGGGACACGGACTGGTGGAGGTGGCTCCTAGGAGATCATGGGAACCCTGGAAGGAGCAGTTTCAAGGGGAATGGGGGTGATGGCAGAACATCGAGGAGTGAGAAAGTAGGATGGTGACCACAGCCAGCCATGGCAGCAAGATGGTCGCAGCAGAGAGTAGTGAAGCAGCCTGGGCGTGACGGTGTTGGCGAGGTCGGGAAGCTTTGGAGCAGTGGATACCAGAAGGGATGAGAGGAGTAGTAGTTTGTGGTGGTTTGGCTCTGCACACCTCTGGAAGTTGTGATGGAAGCCATGACAGGCCTGCTCCTCTGGAAACGTGGCCCACATGCAGATGCCACAGCTCATGGAACAGAATGTACAGATCCTTTGAAGCCTACCCACGATCCCCCACTCCCTCGCCCCAGAAGCCAAAGAGGTCAGGGCAGGTGCTAGAGAGCCCCCCCTTCTCTGTATATGCAACACCCTCTGCCCTCTCTTTTTCATAAGGACTGTCCCCATTTTACAGGTGGGGAAACTAAGTCACAGGGGCTAGGTTATGGGTTGCTCTGCTTCACTCCCTTCAGCAGAGGCAGGAAGGCAACCCAGGCCTCGTGAGTCGTCTGGTCTAATTAGCCTCTAATTGAGTTTCCTCTCCTTCCTCTCAGGCATCACGGTGACATTAAATTACAGGATTCAAACATATAATTTCCTAAACTTAAATGTGATTTATCTTAATAGGACTTTGAACCAGGTCACTTTATCATGCACAGTGTCAGAGACCAGATCTATTATTCACAGAGACTATTACTGAATTAGAGAATCTGGAACTAGGAGCAACCTTGAGAGGTCAGCTGGTGCTGAACTCAACTGCCCCCAACTCTGTGCAGCCCCTCACCCCATGCCGGTGGCCTGCGCATGGACGGCTGGGCTTAAATGTGGGCAGAAAGGAGAAGCCCAATATCATGCTTCAGGTCTAGCTTAAAGACCTATTGCTTTAGGAACTATGAGGACAAGGCTAACCTTGGACAAGTGTGCTCGTTTTGCCTCTGATTGCCTTGATTCTGCCTTGGCCAATAACCAAGCTGGTCTGTTGTTTAGCAAAATGCTTTGGAGTTAAGGTATCTTTGAGCAGGAAGACGGTGGGTATATTATATAATTCATTAATTCATCAGTTCATTTATTCAGCCATTTAGTAGTTTATAGGGACCCAAACTTGCTGTACAGATGGAGGAAAAAAAGCCACGAGGGAAGGGATTTGCCCAAGGTCACGCTGGCCTACGCCTCCTAGCAGAGCTTGGGTTCCAACCCAGAGCTTCTCAGGACCAGGTCTTGCCCTCCCACCAGCTGCCCACCAGCTGACATGGGCTCTTTGAAGGTGGCAGCTTGTGTGTGTGGACGGGGTAGGTGGCTGATGTTTATCTCCGTGATGAATGGAATTCCAGTTGGCAACTTGATCTTCAGCTGTTGAAACTTTGGAAAGAAAGAGGGTGATCAAAAGAATGTATTCTACTAATGAAAGACTCCTTTGGAAATCCAATACACCACTCTGTCAGCTTCACGAGTCAGGGGAGGAGGGATGAAAAAGATCTGTTGTGAGCAAGCCTGCCGTTGACAAGGTGATCTACATGTGTGCATGCTGTGCCGTCTCTCCAAGCGCCAACCAGAATCCACATACGTGCTGAAGAAATCCACATATGAAGACGTGGGGCTAGCATGGCGGCTCTGGCTTGGGAGCCACGCCACTGGAGCGGAAACCCTGGATGCCAGCTTGACCACTGGACACCTGCGTGACCTGGCTGGGCACAGGCTTCAACACTCTCTCGGTTTCCGGTTCTGTATAGTGGAGGTGGTTGGACTTAACCCAACAGTTGGAGTGGAGACTATACACCTGGACTCCCAGTCTCCTTCCTCGTGCAACCCAGGTTACTAGCTCATAAAATGAGGGGGACAAACCCCTCTACTTTGTTTTTCCTCTTCCTGGTTTCATAGTGAGGTAGGTTCTTGTGAGTCACAAGCTGTGTGGATACCAGGGATATGGAAGGTGCCTTAGACCTGGGCGTTAAGCTCTGGACTGAGCTGAGTCGGATGCTTATCTTCCATCTGGGACACGCATGTGGGCAAACTGCCAGGAGCAGAGGAGGCGTGGGGGGTACCAGGGGCTGAGGGGCACCTGTTTGAGGGCAGGTCTGTGGGTTCTGTTTGGGGTGGGGGGCTTCAGAGAGGAGGTGACATTTGAGCTGATCCTTGAAGGCTGAGGAAGTTCTGAGTTTTTAATTCAGTTTGACAAAGATGGGAAAATCCCTGGGGAAACTGCATGGACGGTGGCTCAGACGTCAGCAGGATCATGGCAGGCTCAGTGAGGGGGACTTAAAGGTGTGTGTGCTCGCGCGCGTGTTGCTTGGTTAATGTAGCTAGATGAGGAAGAAGCCGGGATGGGGCTGGGGAGGGGTGGCCTCGAGCATGTGACAGCCTTTGAGCATTTCCTGCCTCAAATCAACAAGTCACTGCAGAAGAGGCAGCTAGCGAATCCACTCTGGAGTCTGGAGGGCTTCCAGAGTGTACGATGTTTAAGCTGGGAGCTGAAGGCCTGGGGAGTGCCTGACCCAGGAGGAGAGAATAGCAAGGACAGGGTCCCAGGGATTGCAGGAGGCAGGGGTAGGACAGGGGAGGGACAGACAGTCTTGTCTCTTCCAGCGGTGAGTTGAGGGTGAGGCTAGAAGTGGGGAGCGGTAGGAGATAACACGTAGGCAGAAGTTGGGGCCAAACCACTTGGTGCCTTATAAGCCCTGCAGTGGCTGGGGTACAAGGCTGGTCACAGGCAGGGGGCTGACGTGATGGGGATTCCTGCCCCAGCTGCCGTGCTGCCTGAGGTCCCCCTGCACATCCCAGCAGTGCACTGCTGTTTGGTTGATGGGCCCTTGACTGTGCAGTGTGTTTACCTGGGCACAGAGGATGCCAGACGTTGCTGAGATTTTTAAGTGCTGGACACCCCCCCCCCCCCTTGCTGGGCCTAATGCAGATTTGTGGCTCGTTCCACAGAATTCATTCTGAACTACAAGACTATGATATTACCCAATGTTTATGGATGGCTGAGTCTGAAATATCCATTCTAAAGCCCACTGAAGGATGAAATTCCTTGTTTCTTTCATAGATTCTCTGTCTTCTTTTTCTCCCCCTGTGGAGGAACATAAAGCATTTGTATTTTTAGTTCGAGCCTGGTCATTTTTCTAATCGCACCTGTGTTAGAATGAAGGGCATTTGGGGGAGTGCGGAGATGGGTGGTTTGAAGAAGGCAGTTGCAGCCTGGAAGAGGTCCTCTGAACCAACCCCTCCCAGCCAAGGGTTCAACTGGTCATATTTCAGCCACATCTGGAAGCTGATGGCCGCAGCCCAGAATGTCTCAGCAACTATGAGAAATATCGACTCTCACCAGGGCTCAGGACTCAATTAGGCAGAGGCTCCTGTGCAGCCCAGCCTAGATCCCACCCCAGGAGGAAGTCGCGTGGGGGCTGAAGCCTCGAGTCCTTATCCAGCCGTACTTGGGCATTTTGTAAAACGTCCCCATGCTCCATGATTCTGGACTGAACTGCTTTTAAGTCCGCTAACGACACCTGTCGCGCATCCATCAGGACTCCCGGCTCCCAGCAGTCCTGCCTTTTTGTTTGCCAACCAAGCCTTTCCTGCGGGTCTCAGATAGAATTATCCACCTCCTGCCTTTGACCCCAGCCCGGCCCCTGCGCCTCGTCCTCATGCCAGATGCTGCCGTAGTCTTCTGACTTAGCACCTCTGGGATCTCTCATGTGCCATGCTGAATAAACACATGAATGGATCGACTTGGAAGCCTTTCCATGAACAGCCCGGAGCCTCCTGCACTGTGATGGGCTCTCCTCGCCCACGTGTGCATCCCTGGGCAGCGCAGTCCGAGATTCACCCATGTCCTCTCAGTAATGCCATCAGAGGGGATACTGTGCCCTGCTGCGTGTGGTGGGCTCTGGAACTATCTGCAGCACGGTAGTGGGACCCAGTCCTCACACAGGCGTGTTGCAGGCCTCGGACCATACGCAGGAAGGACAGAACCGTGGGTGCCTCACTGGAGCCAGAGCCGGTGGGTTCAGGCTCTTTTGAGCTGGGTGGTTACAACAGACCTAGGCGCACCTGCTTTCTGTCCGGAGGCCTTCTGTTCCCTTGGTCAGGTGCCAAAGAGCCAGCAGAAGCCCATCCGCTCTGGGGCATGGGGTGCTGACCCCAGCCAGCACCTTGCATACCTGCTCATGAGGCTTCACAGGAGTCCTGGAGGGATGGCCACCGCCTCAGTGAGTCAGGCCCACTTGCCCGCTTCCAGTTCATCCTCTAATGTCGAGAGAGCAGCCCAGCGCACCTGTGACTTGTTAGTCCTGCAGCCTCCAGGCATCCTGGCCTTGCGGGGTGCTTGGGAGGTAGACACGTGTGGCTGACCATTCCTTGCTAGTGATGCAGATTTCAATCTGTCACTTAACCTCTCGAGGCTTTCCGGCTTCTGCCTTACAGTGGGGATAATGCTGGTTTTGAGGATTAACTACAAAACCCTATGCTCAGGGTGGGAGCTTTGTACCGCCATTGCTTTCGCTTTCCATCACAGAACATCCGAGAACTGCCCTGCTGCTCATGCAGCTCCCGATAATGGTAGTACCAACACTTACACAGTGTCAGCCCTGGGCCATTCCCCTTGCCACATTGCCTCCTCCGGCCATGTTATAATGCCCATTTCACAGATGAGGAAACAGAGGCTGGAAGTGGTAACGCTACTTGCCCAGGGTCTCTAGCTAGTAAGCTGAGTATGAAGCCTGGCAGTTTGACCCCAGCATGCTTGCTTCTGGACCCTTCCCTGCACCCCTTTCCCCCCCTCAGCCAGCTCCGTGCCAGGGGCGGTGGAGGCCTCTGTTCATACGCCTTCCAGTCTTTTAATAGGATGTTGTTACCAGCTGACACGTGGCACTGGGAAGAACACACAGTTACAAATAACCATTGTTGGAGAAGGGGGACTCGTTTGACCCCACATCCTGACAAATGTCCTTCTCTCCCCAGGCTTGCGTTTAAGCTGGTGGGATATCTGCAGGCGCCCGGGATGCAGGCCTGCCTGGGACTCAGCAAACACATCCCCAGGCCTGCAGAGAAGGTGACACCGGGCCTTCAGCAAGAAGATCCAGTGATCTTCCGAGGGAAATCCCGAGGTGTTCTGGATCAAAGTCCCGCAGGCTCTGCCTGCTTTCTCCAAAGACGGGACTCCAGGCGGGGGTGCAGCTTCTATTCAACACCCACGGGTACCAGGTACGTTCCCGTCTCCTCTCACTTCATTTTCCCGCGGAGCCGAGTAGGGAGGCTTTATAGATGAGCAAGCGGATGCTCCAGGGGGTTAATGATTTTGCTCTGAGTGGCACAGATAGTAGGTACAGGAGTCTAGATTCAAACTTCGGTCTGTCTGGACTCCAGTCTATGCTCGTCCTTCTGGTTCCAGCTGGGTGACTTCTTAGGGGGCACATGGTGTGCCCCAGGATTGAAGTAGTTGCTGTGGGCTAGGGATCGATGGCTGCCAGAGGTGCTTTCAAAACCCAGAGCAAGACCTCGACAGCAACACCCACCAGGGATCACGCACAGGTGTCTGAGGCGTGCTGCACCTCTCTTTCTCACTGCAGCCTCCCCACCGCCCTGGGCAGCGAGGGCTGTCATCGTGCCCATTTTACAAAGAAGGGGATGGAGGCCAGTGTGGAATGAGAAAGGCTGGTCAGTGAGGAATGGGGGGCCCAGGGGAGGGGTCCCACGTGGTGTCCTGGCAGGGGGCAGGGCAAGGTGAATGCATGAGGCAACTGCTGGCTGTGAGTTGGATGGGGCGGCTGAGGCAGGGGAGTGGGGACCCGTGTGGGAGCAGAGTGCACATCCTGCAGAGGCCTCAGTGAGGGGGAGAAAGTGAGAGCTGCCTCTCCAGGGCACCAGTTCTCCGAGGCCCTGGTCTGGGACGCAGGGTGGGGCTGCCTTTGGAAGGAGGCAGAAGCTGTGTTCTCAGGAGGAGGCCCGGGGTCAGGGCCTACCTGCAGGAAGTGAAGTTTTAGGCCAGGTGTGGACAAGGAGGGGGGTCAACCCTCTGTGAGAGGCCAGCTCTTCTTCTGTGGGCTGGGCTGAGCCTCTCTGTTGGGTCCTTCCACCCAGCAGTGGGGTGGGGGGGTGGGAGGGCTGCGGCAGCCGGCAGACAGTGCCGCCCAGGCGTCTCTCTTCTGAGAGTTTGCTTTCTCCCCATCTCCTGCAGAGCAGGTGGCTGCTGACTGCTTTATAAAAGCAGGCCTCGCTTCACTGCTGGGCACTGCGTGAACCTAAGCACCATTAGTGCTTCTAGGAGAGTGCCCCACGGGACAAGGGAAGGGGGAGGACGAGCTCGCCCTTCCCCTTCCCTATGGATGCATGGCTGAGCTCTGCTCAGATTGCCTGCTGTGAACAAGAAAGCCTCTGCCTGCCTTTTCATAAAGGGCTCTGGATTTTCCCAGCACATTATAGAATGACCCAGTGTCTCCGTCCTCAGGAGAAGAAATGCACTGGAATAAAAAGATTGGGGGTTAAATGAGAAGGAGAGAGACGGGGATGGAGAATCCAAGTGAGTGGCAGATCATTCTGGGGCCGCAGTTTTGCTGCTGCCCACGCCGTAGCCGGTGGCTCAACACCAGGGTTTGACATAGAATCCATTTCTGAGCCATGCAAGACCTAGTCTCTCCGTCCTCGTATGCATAAATAATTGCCCTGTGCCCACTCTGCCCGTGGCCCTCCCATGGTCAGCAAGGGGGGTTGGCACTAGGTGAGCTGGGGTCTGGATGAGGGGCTCCGTGGAAGAGGTGGCATTGAACCTGGTCTGCTTTTCCTTTGTAAAAGGGCTTTCCCTTCCTCTAGGGTATGCCCTCTTGCCTGGTTCTGGCTCCCGTCTCTCATCACTCTAGGATTATCCTCCTCTAACCTGACCACCCTTCTACTTCTTGAGTCTTGAATCTCTCTCTCTCTCCCCAAATCACTCCCAGCACAACCTACAAAGTGCTCAACCACAGATACCACTCCGCAACCTCCCAGCCTTGGATCTGTCTGCTTCCCTTTGAGGCTCCTCTCTGATGCCTCCTTCACTTCATGGTCAATGGTCACGTAAGAACTATCCACAATTATTTGTCCCATTGTATTCCATTTTATCCAGGTGTCATTGTTGCTTTTATCACCCCAACTCTATGGAAAGGGTTTTCCAAAACTACAAGGGACCTCCTACGTGTCACATTCTAATGACCCCTTACTTCTCATCCTAGTTGACAATTTAAGATTCTGCTGACCGCTACTTTCCGCTGCAGACCCCTTTCTCCTTTGAATTTGGTGACACCTCTCTCTTCCAGTCCTTCTACTTCTCTGCCCATCCCCATGGGTGTTGATGGTCTCCAAGAGGCCTTCCTCATTCCTCATCTCGCCATCTGGGTTCTGCTCGAGCAGTCTCGTGAAGCTTCGTTCGCCATCTGCCTCCCCACTGATGACCTGAAAACTTTTCTCCTGAGCTCCTCATGGAGCTTCACCATGATGTGTCTCTGCATAGGAAAGAGAATTAAATTAGAACCTCGTGGCCATATAGTTTTATTTGCCCACTTCCTAGCTTATCGTGGGAGCTTCATAAATGTCAGCTGAATCTATTGTTGATTAGTTAGTTATGCATATGGCTTTTTTTTCCCTCTCCTGCTAGATGAGCCAGCGCAGCTCTTGTTGTCTTCAGGTTTTGAGAAAGGTCGATGAGCAAAATATTACTTATTAAATGACGAGCTGAATAAATGGATGAGATATCTAATTAGCACAGAGTAATTGAGATCTTGGGATCTGTAAGTGTGTTCTGTTGCAGCCTTAAAGTTAGTTGGAAAAAAATTAGTTTAATATAGAATCCCATTGTTTCCAACAAAGTCAAGAGCGTATCTTGCAGCTAATTTACACAATTGGTGGAATCTAGTGATTCCAAGGTTCGTGAAGGTTGCAGAACCAGGCTGAAAAGACAAAGTCATTGTGGAAATGTCCCCAGATTTAAAATTTAAAAAACTTTTTTTTCATTGTGGTAAAATACATGTAAAATGTACTATCTTAACCATTTTTAAATGTTAAGTTCAGTGGATTCACTATATTCAGGTTGTGTAGCCATCACTCTCCTCCATCTTCAGAAATCTTTTCATCTCGCAAAGCTGAAACTCTGTACCCACTCAACAACTTCCTGCACTTCCTTTCCCCAGCCCCTGGCAACCGCCGGTCCACCCTCTGTGTCTGTGAATCTGACTCCTCTAGGTACCTACTAGAAGTAGAATCAGGCAGTATTTGTCTTTTTATGATTGGCTTATTTCACTGAGCATCATGCCCTCCAGGTTTATCTCGGCTGTAGCCTGTGTTGAAATTTCCTTCCTTTTTAGGCTGATTAATATTCCATGATATGCATATACCCTGCACCCAGGAGTTCGCTGATGAGCTTCAAGCCAGAATTGGTTTGAGGCCTTCTTTTGTGTGCTAAATGTGAGTGCCATCTCTTAAAGGAGTTTTACAGGAGGGGAACATGCAGGTTTAAAAGTAGCTTTCCCCAAAAAAACCATACCCCTCTTTAGAATCTTCTACTTTCAATTCTTTCTCCCTTACGATTCAGTAAAGTCTTCTCTTTTAATTATGCTAAAGGGAACAAAGGAAGAGATGGATGCTGGACTAAGGTCATGAGTTCAAAGCAGAATACTGTGCCCAGGGTCTGTTGTGATGGGAAGCAAATTCAGTTACCTCAAGGGAGAAATGGAAAAATGGAGGCAGAGCATGGGGCCACAGGGGCCTGACATCCCATCCACCCCCAGGGATGACTCTGGTAGTTTTGGCCTGGTCTTCCTTGTATATCCCTGAGACCATGCTCAGCTCCTGGCATGCAGGTGGGAAGGGACGCTCAAAGCACCTTACCTTGGGAACCTTGGGAACGCTTCTCCTCCCTAGATCAGAGCCATGCCTTTGATAGATTGCTGTTGGGAAGAGAATGTGTTGTGTCCCAATTTCTATTTTATGATGCGTCTTTGTTCTTACAGTGCTACTTTTCTACAAAGGAATATTTGTAGAAATGCTGGATGCCATAGGAAGCTTTGAAATGAGAAAAATGGGGATTCTGTAAGCCTATTTGGAAACCAAGATTCTGCCCAAAAGTTAAATTTATTTTGAAAGTATTTAAACTGATTTTCCCTGCCACTGGTATAATCTCTCATTCTCCCCCAGCCCCCTCCCCTCCTCTCCCCATTTCCTCCCTCACTCCTCCCTTCCTCCTCCTCCCCGCTCCCTCTTTGTCTCTTCCTCCCCCCCGCTGCCTCGCCCCCCAGCACATACTCACATATGTGCCACACAGGGAAAATGACTCTTGGCTCTTTTGCCCTTTTCCTTTGAGAACATGACCTGTGCCTGCTGGCTGTCTGGAAACCTTTCAGCCTTGCCTCCCAGTAGCCCCTGTGAGTAGCTGAATTACCATTTCTCACCCTAACCTCAAAGAGGGTTTGTTAACAAAGCCTCAGGTGCAGAGGAGGCCAAGAAAACCAGCTCAGAGGCAGGTAGAACCATGAGCACTGCAGCAGAAATATAAATGTGTATTTTTTTTTCTCTGAAGAAGGATTTTAAAGGTTATCAAGTTATTCCCTTTCAATCGGGAAAGGAAGCCATTCTTACCATACTGAAAGGGCATAATCTGAATTCAGAAAAACAACGTTTTTGGTTCAAACTCCAACCCTCCTCCAGGGCCTAGTGAACTTGAGCAAATCATTTACTGTCTCTGGGCTTTAGCAGAAAGATGCTCCATTTGGGTTCAGGGAAGCCTGGATTTTTCGAGGATCTCTCCATCTTTAGCTATGTAGTCTTGGGGATGCCCTTTTGCCATCTCTTTCTCTCTCTCTTTACCTGAAAGTGGAGAATATAAAGCCCCCTCCTTTGGGGGAGACATTTGGGAGAAAGCTCTTAGTTCACTCAAGGTAGGTGAATGTCATTCCCAGAAAACGTCCACAATGAGGATAATGATAACTAAGTAGTACTTGCTGAAAATCGGGGTGCCCTCCCAATGCTTTTCTTGCAGAGTGCAATGGGCTTTTATAAAAGGAGGCTTCTAATAAAACCTAACTCTGTCTGTGTATGGCTCCACATTTGGGCTTGGTTCCCTTTATCGTAACAGGCTGCGCCATTTTGAAACTGAACAAAACCTGTTCTGTTCTGGTTTCTTCGAGAGAGTGTTTATTTACCCAGCATGTGTTGTTATATTTTCTTGTAGCGTACGTCCTTCTCCCGCATTTCAAGGTAGAAGAGCCATTACACCTAATGAGAGCGCCTTTCTAGCTGGTGTGCCACTTAAAATGTTCAAGAGTGTGTTCGAATTTTAACCTTTCAATGCATCTTTGTAATGGCATGTCACCCTTAAAAAATGAGATGTCAGCTTCCTGCTGAAAGGAATAGACACTGATTTTCAACCCGAAAACCACTACTCGTCCTTCTAGGAGCCTCATTTAGGTTGAGGGTGTTATAAAATACCAAGAGATGGAAAGGCAGTATAAATGCTGCTTCTGGAATGTGTCCATTCTCATGGGATCCGTGTTGTGAATGAGGCGAATACTTAGTGGGGTGACACATTCCCATTTAAGCACCGCTCTAGGATCCTGCATCACATTGCCTTGAAATGCCTTGCTAGCAACCCTATTTTTAAAGAGGATTCAATATCACCTAAGTGAATTAATGTTGCCAGGAAAAGCATTTTGAGAATTGATGCATTAGAAATAATTGTCTTCTAGTTGCTCACAAACTTGATGGATTCCTCCTGCTCTTTTATCCCCATTGCTATGGAAGCAGTCCTTCTACTGCTTTTCATCATCATTTACCACCCTGGAACTTTCTCTTGTCCAAATGGAGCCTCTCAGTGCTCCTTAAACACGACAGGCTCTACACCTGAGTGGTAAAACCCTACTCCTCTTTCAAGACCCAATTCAGAAGTCCCCTCTCTGAACTCTTCCCAGCTTCCCGTGCATAGGGATTCTTGCTTCCCTTCTTCCTCAGACATCTTCTGGAACTTTCTTTATCACTTGACAGTGGCGCTCCCCATACTGAATGGCAGTCAGCTGTGTGCTTGTCGATATGTCTCTTGGACTGTCAGCTCAGGGGTCGTGGGGCTGGGGGGCACATTTTATTCATCTTTTGTCAGCATCTGCCCACTAGTGTCCAGGATATATTTGATACTCATTTGAACTCTGATGTGGGGGAGGGAAAGGAAAAAAAATGAGTGGCTGCCAAGAGATGCCAAAGCTGGTGTAGGGTGAGAGAAGCCAGGGATGACTTCTGTTCCAAAAACAAAGTGGGAAAGGACTTTTCCTCCTTTACAGTACACCCCCACCCCTTTTACAGGGGAGGAGACTGCCTGCCTAAAGGCACACATGATCCAGAGCTGGCTCTGTCATTCAGCAAAGCAGCATGTCCTTCTTACTCGTGCAGGCCGGTCTTCTGTCCACAGCAGGACCTCTGAGGCATTGCCTTGAAGGAAGTAAGGGACACGAAGTAGTAGCTCCTGAAGCACAGGCCAAAAATAAAGAGTAAGGCAGGCTAGAGGTTGCCTCATCTGATGCATCCAGCTCCCTCCATCCTCCATAGCTGTGGCAGACTAAGTCCTAAGAACCTGTGTGTTTCGTTGGGACTGGAAAAATGCATCAACCATGGAACCGTGTGGTAATGATATTAATGGAGCTGATGCTGCAGGCTGCCATCTCCCTTCCCTGTGGCTCACTGGCCCCATTTGGTACCCGGCTCACCAGCCCCATTCGGTACCCATGGTTCTGTACTTCAGGAAGCTCATAGTGATGATCCATAGTGATTTAAATCCTGATGGAGGTTCTACCCCCCCCCCCCGCCTAAGGGTCAACGTAAGCATGGACATGGGTCATCATTCTGGTCAATGACACAGAAGGACCAGTCTTCTGGTAGAGTGTCCTCACTGTCAAAAAGAAACCATGTAGAGTTGCCAGATTTGGCAAAAAAAAATACAGGACATCCAGTTGTATCTGAATTTTAAATACATGACAATTTTTTAGTGTAAGTATATTCCATGCAATATTTGGATGCCATGAAACATTTATGTGGTACCTTCCTTCAGAAGCATCCACAGTCTCAGTGTTTGCCTGTGAAATGTATGACGTGGGAGCAGAGTCACACACAACCTATTCAAACTTCCTGGGGCTCAGGAATGACAGATTACTATTCATGAAACATGCTTGCTTTGGTCCCTCTCCTATCTTGAAGGGCTGTTTGGTCTATAACAACCATAGTGTTTATTGGTAGGTTTATTTTTTTCTAATAGCATTCTCTTCTTTACTCAGCCTCCAGTAAAGTTGGCCATAGTAGGAGATGTCCTAGATTTCTTATTTTACCTGGAGATAGGGCTGTGAGCAATTACTTGAAGTTATATAGAAACATTTGTAGAACATCTAGGATGTCCTGGGGATTGGCTTGAAGGGTGGTGAGTGGTGGGTTACTTATTCACTGCCTTGCCTAGAAAATTCACTGCAGCTTGGCTTCCTCATCTGTAATACTATAACTGACCTCATGGCCTTGTCCTGAGAATTAAAAAGGGGAAACACGCAAATAGGTGCAGCCACTTAGGAAGACAATGTGGCAATTTCCTACAAAACTGAGTATACTCTTACCATATGATTCAACAATTACACTCCTTGTTATTTACCCAAAGGAGTAAAAAACTTATATCCACACAAAAACCTGCACACAGATGTTTATAGTCACTTTATTCATAACTGCCAAAACTTGGAAGCAACCAAGATGTTCTTCAGTAGATGAATGGATAAATAAACTGTGATACATCTAGACAGCAGACTACTACTCAAAGTAGTGCTAAAAGTGCTAAAAAGAAATGAACTATGAAGCCATGAAAAGGCATGGAAGAAGCTTAAATGCATGTTATTAAATGAGAGAAGCCATTCTGAAAAGGCTACCTGCTGTATGATTCCAGCATAGGACATTCTGGAAAAGGCAAAACTAGGAACACAGTGAAAAGATCAGTGGTTTCCATGGGTAGGGAGGGAGGAGATGAGTAGGCAGAGCATGGAGGATTTTTAGGGCAATGACACAACTCTGTATGAAGCTATAATGGTGGGTACATGTCATTATATATTTGCTCAAACCCATAGAATGTACAACACCAAGAGTAAACCCTAATGTAAACTATGGACTTTGGGTGATTATGCTGTGTCATTGTAGATCCATCAGTTATAACAAGTGGACTACTGTGGTGGGGGATATTGGTAGTGGAGGAGGTTAGGCTATATATATATATATATATATATATATATATATATATAGCCAGAGGATATATGGGAAATCTCTGTACCTTCCTCTTAATTTTTCCATGAACCTAAAACTTCTCAAAAAACTTAAGTCTGTTTTTTAAAGATTTTATTTTATTTTACTTTAAAGAATTTATTTATTTGACAGAGACACAACGAAAGAGGGAACACAAGCAGAGGGAGTGGGAGAGGGAGAAGCAGGCTTCCGGCCGAGCAGGGAGCTGGACTCAGGGCTCAATCCCAGGACCCTGAGATCATGACCTGAGCCGAAGGCAGACACTTAATGACTGAGCCACTCAGGCGCCCCTAAAGATTTTATTTATTTATTTGACAGAGAGAGAGAGACAGTGAGAGAGGGAACACAAGCAGGGGGAGTGGGAGAGGGAGAAGCAGGCTTCCCACTGAGCAGGGAACCCAACATGGGGCTCGATCCCAGGACCCTGAGATTGTGACCTGAGCTGAAGGCAGACGCTTAATGACTGAGCCACCCAGGTGCCCCCCAAGTCTGTTTTTTTAAATAAGAGGTGAACTGTAGAGTGACAAGCACAATGACAGGACAGAATAACTGTTTTCTGAATGTTAACTTTCTTCCCCCTTGTCTGTTGGGGCAATAGCTCTGATGAGCTGTTCTAGTCTTCTCTCGGCCACTCTTGCTATGTTGACCTCTCTGGGTCTCCATCAGACTAATGATAATAATGTTGTGAGGAACGATTAACTGACTTAGAGCCAGGAGGCCTGGATTTTTGCCCAGCCTTCCACTGCTTATTAGATAATAAAGACTGGGGAAACAAATCCAGAGAACACAGCTACTGACGTGAAATGAGTGATGATGATGATGGTGATGGTAATAAACACTTGCATAGTTTTCATTAGCTCTCAGCCTTCCCAAGAGAAAAGATGGCCCAAGGGAGATCTATACTTGACAATGAGACATGAAGCTCTTTACCTCATTCAATCATTCAGTGAATTGAATTGAATTCAATCATTCATACCTCATTCAATCCTATTTGCAGCACCAACATTGTGCCAAATCCCACGCTGGGCACAAGGCATCCAGATGTAAATAAGACTCAGTGTTTGAATTCAAGGAGTTTGAGTCCAGTAGGGCAGATGGCTGGTAAATTCATAATGGTGATGCCATACATTAAGAGCTAACCATATGTAATAAAGTGAGGTGTGGAACCCTAGATAAGAACAGTGTAAATGAGGCTGGGTGGGAGGAGCTTGGGCAGGGGGTCTCATGGGCCTGGCTTCCTACATGTGATCAGAGTGTACTGGAATAGAGCCAAGCAAGTAAGAAGAGGAAAAAGGAGCAGACGTAGTTATCTTTAGGGTTTACTAGGCCCTGTGGAATCTGTTATTTTACTCTACCAATCTGATCAGACTGCTGATTCATTAGTAATATTTTGTTAAGGCAAATGTAACTGCTCTGGGTCAGGATTTGGGGCATGTGTAGTTAGTTGTTAAGTCCTTGGACCATCTTTCTAACAGATCAAATCCAAAATTGATAGATCCCAGTAGCTTCTTAATAAAATTAATGGAAGAATTTGCAAAATAGAATAAATTTTAAAACCATATTTGCATTCAACCTAGAGTTAAAAATTAAGGTTTTAATAATTCATACTTTGATTCAATCTCAAAAGTTAGTCAATACAAAATGGAGGCATGTTCACCATGTAAACTATACCAATTAGATTTAAAATCCACAGAATATCACATGGCATTAAATAAAAAGAAACAGAGGACACATTTGTGTAGACCTGTCTCTATCCCTTGTCTGCAGTTCAGAGAGAAGGGAGTGGTGTGTATTGACTCAGGAGAGTGTGCAAAAGCTCCACCCAAGAATGTCAAAGGTAGTTGGAAGAAGTTGTCCTAACATGAAAACTTTTCTAGGTGAGGAAATTGAGACGGTTTAAGGGACCGTATTCAAGGAAATAAGGGCAAAAGACAGGACCAGCTCCCAATTCTTGTATTTAGAGAATTAGATAATTATTTTTTTCGAGAATGACTCTCTTTGCTTAAAATTATATGTACTTTCTAGAATAGGGAATTCTAAAAATTTTCATCAAGAACAAAACCTCTTAAATCTTAATGCCTTAAGAAAATTACCTTTTGTTGGTTTCATAATTCTGTGGGTTGGCTGGGCCAACTCAGCTGATCTGAGCCTGCAAGTGTATCTGTCATTAGCTGGTTCGTTGCCTGGTAACTGGCTGATGGCCTGGGATGGCCTTACTCAAATGTCTTGCATTTGATAGCATGTCACCTGCAGAGCCTTGGTTATCATTTCTGTGGTGCCTCATCCCTTCGCTGACCAGTTGGGGCTTACTCACAAGGTGATAAGCAGATATGGGCGAGACTGGCAGTGCTGGTATAAACCCAGGAGTTGGACTTTGGATGTTTTAAGACTGAAATGTCTACGGGACCTCCAAGTACAGTCCAGAGTTCAGGGGGCAAGGTCTGGGCTAAAGATACATATTTGGAAGTCATCTGTAAATCATTTAAAGCCGTGAGACTAGATGAGCTCAGCATGAGAGTGTGAGCAGAAAAGAAGTCTGAGGAGTAAGTCCTGTGGCTCACTGCTGCTTAGATGTTGGGGAGGTGAGAAGAAAGAGGCAAAGAAACTGAGAAGAAGAAGCAGCCAATGACCTAGGAGGAAAACCAGGGAAGAGTGATCTCCCAGAAGCTGAGTTGGGGGAAGGGGAGTGTTGGAAGAGGAAGGAGTCAAGCGCTGAAAATCAAGTTGAGGATTGGGAAGAACCACTGTGTTTAGCAATGTGAAGGTCATTGGTGATGTTGACAAGAACTTGTGGATGGTGGTGGTGAAAGCTTTATTGGAGTGGTCTTAGGAGAATTAGGAAAGGAGGTGAAAGTAAATAGAGACAGCTTCCCCCACCCCCACCAATATTGTTCTTTGAACATTTTCAAATATGCAGAAGGGTTGAAAGAAGTGTACAGTGGATGTCCATATATCGCCCCCAGGTTCATAATTAACCTGTTAATAGATTTGACTTCTCATGTCTATCCGTCTATCTAATCCTATATCCATTTAGCAATCTATCCTTTTTTATGTTAAAGGAATAGAGAAATGAGGCAGAATTGAAGTGAGATGGGGGCAGAAAGCCTCTCTCTCTCTCTGTGTATGAATAATTGTACATAAGGCAGCATATATTCTTACCCTAGGAGATGCAGTGTCTGATGTAAGGATGATGTCTGATGAGGATGACCAAGTATCAAAGTCACAGTTGATGATGTTGGTATTAATATTTGGAATGATGTCTTTGGGTAGGCAAAGGAGTATGGGCTTTGGTGCATCAGTGGAGAAATGGCTGTAGGTAGGTTCATCCTAGTAATGAAAGGGTAAAAAATATGGACAATTGGATGCATGAGAATGTCCTTCAGTAGCATGAGATCCAACACCTTCAGCATTTGCTCTGGACCTGCCTTCTGTTTCCAGCTCTCTTGCGGATGTGCTAAGAAACTCGGGGAGAGTAGCATAACCAGCCTCTCAGGTCTTCTGGGACCTCTGCTGCAAAATGAGCATAATTATGAATATCATACTTACACTACAGGGAGCTTTGGAAATTATACACTGGGGATGTAGGTTTTGTTGTTATTTTTATTATCCACATTTAGCCAGGAGAATAGCTTTGCAGGCTGTTGCAACTCTGTCCCCTACTCTGTGCAACACCTTATCCGTGTCTGGGGACTTTCAGATACTGAAGGAACAACTCGGGACTTCACAGACTTTGTTCCCCATTAAGGTCCCTTAATGTTTAGCTGATAGACCAACAGTAGCCTGGAGGGCAAGGAGCTTAAGAGCTGTCCCAGAGGACTTGAGTCCATTTCCACCTCAGAGTGGTGCCTACTCATGACATCTAAGGACAATGGTATTAGACAAAAACTGTCCCTCATTCCTTCTGTCTGCCTTTCTCTTTGTTTTGGATCACCAGAGCAGAGTCTAAGGCCCGCAGCTCACTGTTGACCGGGTTTATTCTAGCCATTGTGGCCATTTTTATACCAAAGTTCCTTGTTCTTCATCTTTCCACACACTCTTTCCTTGGAGTTATTTATGCCTGCAAGGAAGAGAGGTGGGTGACCTGTCATGAGTAACCACACACAGCAAGGAGGTTACTTGCTGCAAAAACATACTAGATAAATTTAGCACTGCTTAATTAGAATTAGCTATCTTGGATTCGTTTTCCTTTCTTTATGGTGAAGTTTTTTTTTTTTTTTTAAAGCTTTTATTAGAAAGAGCGAGAGAGAGAAAGTATGAGCCAGGGGTGCAGGGGAGGAGAGGGCAGAGAGAGAAGCAGACTCCCCAGTAAGCAGGGAGCCTGACCCAGGGCTTGATCCCAGGACTCTGGGATCATGACCTGGGCCAAAGGCAGACGGTTAACAGACTGAGCCACCCAGATGCCCCTGTGGTGAAGTTTTAAATTAAAACCCAAACACTCTATGTTTGCACTCACTGTGATAGAGAAGCCGAGGCCTTGAGATCAAGATGAATTAGGTTGAAACCTGGATTCTCTCACCTGGATTCAAGATAGTGCATCACCCAGACTCAGTTGCCCCATCTGTAATCTTGAGTTAATATTTTTCTCATAAGCATGCTGGAAAGGTTGAATGAGATTGTGTTTGTGAAAAAACCCAATGCAGTGCCTGGAAAATAACAAGGTTCAGTAGATATTAGCACAGTGGATTAATTAGCATGCCACCAGCAAGAATGAAAATAATTGAATGACCATAGTTGGTATTGAGTGTGTGTTGTGTACCAGACTTGCTGTTCTGTGGTCTTCATGAACTACATTAACCATGACAGAAAAAAAGGCTGCACAGATACTGCATTCTTTGAAAGTTAACTCTTCTCAATAATTATATATGTATAATAACCAATGAAATTTAGGTCTCCAACCTCTATTTCAATAAAATCTACATTTTATACCATTTAACTTTAAAGTTGTTGAATGATTTTCTAGTAAGTTCGAGAGATAAAATACAGGACACCTACCTGATTTTGAATTTCATGTAAACAAAGAGAACTATTTTAGTATTAGTATGTCCCATGTAACATTTGAGACAGACTTACAGTTATAAAAGAAATTGGTCATCTGAAATTCAAATTTAGCTGGGAATCCTGTTTTAATTTATTAAATCCAGTAACCCTAGGCCCTAGGAGATGCAGTGTCTGATGTAAGTGTGAGTGTGGCAGAGGTCATGATGACCCTCTGAGAGAGGATTTCCCTAACACTGATAACTAATGTCCAGTGAGCTATCAGCCACCTACCTCTTCTCCCATTCCTGAATTCATCTCTTTCACAGTCACCTTTTCCATTGTTCCTTAGCCTTCCACTAAGTAATAATGTATTCTTAGTTGTTATTTATCCCAGTAGATGGTTAGGAATTATTTCTGTTCCTTTCATTCCTGTATAGCTCTGCCTAACAGAGGACCCGGCATATAGTAGGAGGTCAATGAAATTTCCTTGATTCAATGAAGAGTTGGTGCTGATAGGACAATAATACAGGTTGTAATGATGAATGACAGACTTCGTAGACAGGGGGTCAGATTTCACTGACCACCTACTAAGTTCCAGACTCTGCTAGGCAGAAGGATCCTGGAATGAATGAAATACAGTTCCTGACCATCAAATGGGAACAGTAACAACTAAGACTACATTATTACTTAGTCGAGGGCTAAGGATGAGTACAGGGGGTTCTGGGGTTTTGTTGCTTTGTGCCTCAGTTTGCACATCCAGTAATGAGGTAACTCTATCTACCCAAAGGATTATGTGAGGGGAAAATGTACATCCATATCTACGCCTGTGTCTATGTCTTTGTATCAGTCTGTATCTATATTGTGTGTGTGTGAGCGAAGCCAACTGGTAGACAGTACATTTCCTAAATTAATACCAGTTCCTTTCCCTTTCTTCTCTGTTAGGAAACTATGCCTATGTGTGCTTTATTTTTACTTTTTGCTGTTTTGTCAGCAGAAGGGCAATGCCTTGACCAGAAAGGATAATGAAGGCCAGGACTATAACACATGGGATTTTTTTTTAAAGACTAAATTTTCCAGGATGCATGTTTTTGATAGCTGAGGGACTCGATCACAGACTCAGATAAATATTGCCACTACCACCTTGCAGAGCGCCTCTGAAAATAGGGTGCTAATGATCTGACAAGATCCCTACCTTTTCGGAGGAGTCTCCAGGGTTTCAGACAGTTTGGGGGGGAGGGTGGTGATGAGATCTTGCAGATGACTATTGTCTTTCATGGGACACATGGTGTGTGAGTCTGGAGTCAATTAAAACCCTGAAAATGAATGTCAAGATTCAGGGAATTTGTACCAATATTAGACTTCCTGCTTCTTGGGAGGGTGATTTTGACACTCTGAAGGATGGCTAGGGAGTTAATAATAACATCTTCAACACATTGCTTTTGTTATTTGGAGCTTATTGCTTTTTCAAGCAGTTCAAAGTCATTCACCAGCTACATGTCTTCAGTATGAGCTTAGGTATTAAATGCAAACCCTTGGGCAATATAACAGTTTAGTTGAAAATGTAAATACTCCAAGGTCACAGAATACCAAAAATAAAGACATATTTATTTGTGCTGTCCCTGGTTCATATGTATCACGTGGCCCTAGGAAGTGCTGGTTCCAGGTAAGCATATATAGTGTGGATGTATTAAGTTGCTATGGGCACATTGTCTTTTTTGGTTTGTTAGGCTCTGTTGAAGTCATTCGCTTGTTTCAGAGGTTTGTATACCTATGACCAGGGCTGCCTTGACTTCCAGGGGTGTGATTAGGAAGGAGTCTTTGAAAGACCACCAATGAGAATGTGGTCAGACCTTCATCCTGAGCTATGATTTCCTTGCCACATCTTGCTCCATCTGAGGATTTAAAATTCTGAATTGTCTAGGCCTTTCACAGACTTCTGTAATGAAAACTAAATTTTTTTTTAAATTGGGCACTTTTGTTTCAAACCTACTCACTCCGGTTAACAGCTCAGTTTAGCATAATTTTCCTACTTAATAAGAACACATTTTAGGGCTCAATTTGGTATAGTCTTAATAATCCCAGATAGAAGAAGTAGATATTAGAGAGGAAGTAGATATTAAAGTAGATATTAAAGATTGTTGAAAGAAGAAATAGCAGCACATGAGTTGAACGGCAAAATGAACCCAGCAATAATTCAAACACAATAGAAGGTGATTTCATAGGATTGAAGAATCCAATTAGTTCTTAGATGTCAAACAGAATAAATAAATGAAAAATTAAATCCATACAAGACACTACGTGGTGAAATCTTAGATCGTTAAAGGAAATTCCAAAAGCTTATGGAGTGAGGTACATTGGCCTTGGGTGAACTGATTACCTATAAAGGGATGTGGATCAGGTTGACACCAGAATTCTCAGCAGCAGCAATGGGTGCAACAGATAATGGAGCAATATTTTCAAATGTCAGGGAGATAATTAACTTTAAATCTGGATAGCTATATCCAGTAAAGTTTATCTCAAGTTCGAGGGTAAAATCCATACATTTTCTGATATGCAAAGATTTTAGAAAATGTGCCATATGCAGATCCCTTGAAAAGAATTGTAAGCAAGGGGAAGATAAATACAAGAGGAAGAAGTAAGATAAAAGAAACAATTGTGAGCAAATAAACCAGAAAAAACCCTTATTTTGCTGTTTAAAAATTAATTTTCCAACGAAAAGATTTCAGCTAATTTCCAATGCAATGTGCTTGGGCTGTAGAGAGGAGGCAGATGGAATTTAGAGCATGCTGAGATTCTTGTTATGTGGAGAATATAGATGCTGGTTATGCCTAAAATTGTTCAGAGTAACCTATGTTCAAGTATGTTTATCTAAAGCATAAGGTAACAATTCAAAAAACAGATCTAGAGTACAATCTTTCAAAGCACTAAATATTCAGGTCAGGTGAAACAAAGCAGAGGAACCTCAATCCAACAGACATCAGAGAGGGAACAAAGGATAAGAAAATAAGAAATACCAGAAAGAGCAGCAAATAGAGAATGAATGAATTCCTTCATCGTATTGTGATTACTCATATACTTGGGCTTATATATGTCCAAGTATTAGTAATCACAATACTATGAATGAATTTATGTCACTTGTTCAAAGACAGTGACTCCAGATTGAGAGATAAAACCCAATCATGCTCTGTACTATTTGCCCTAGGAACACTAAATCATAGTAAAAGAAAGCTGATGGTGAAGGGATCGAATGTTCCCACAGATAGAGAGTGCATTTAGGGAAGGGGCTGAGAGTAGGACCACACACAGATCATTAGGGAGTATAAGAAGCTTGGAATTTATCCTGAAGGGAAATGAGCAGTAATGTAAAGAATTTAGTGACTTAGTGACATTTACACTGGAGAAAGATTACTATGGCAGCTGGGAAAGCCTGGGAGACAGCTCAAGTGTGTGTGGGCGGCACTTAGGAGATATTCAAGGTATTCATGCATGAGGTGATGAGGAGCTGGACCATGGTGTACAGAGGGGGTGGGGGAAGGATGGTAGGTAATACTGATTTTAAGAAGATAGTCTCTATAAGACTTGGTGATGTGGGAGAGGAGAACAGCAAGATGGCATACAGGTTTCGGAAATGAATGACCGGGTGGCGTCCTCCACCAATATAGAAACACCCAGAGAGGAAGGTACAGGGAATGGAGAGATGATGAACTTGGGCATTGGTGTACTGAGATGTTCTCTGATAGTCAGATCTCAGGATACAGATTTTGGTTGGATAGGCAAATCTTGGAGCCACTGTCTCCCTGATGGAAGGGAGTCATCATGAATTCATAAATAGAGCTTGCATCATAGAACTGGACTTGCCCATAAGAGGTAACATTCTTTAGATCTATCATGTGAGAAGCTGGAACTCTGGCATGAGTCCTAATCTGCTTCTTTTACATTCAGTAGAGAGAACACTGAATGAAAATAACCATGTCTTCCTAAATCCAATTAGGACCGTTCAAAGCTTGACTAAGCAAAGATCAGTGTCTTGCTTCATCCCTTCCTCTGAATTCTCATGCCTGTACAGGCATGGGAATGATGTAGGTGAGAATGGGAATGGAATTGTTCTTGATGCCTTCTGGCATTAAATGAACACTAGTAGCAAAACATATAGGAAAATTAAGAAACCCCTTGTTGCTCAGTGAAGAAAAGTAGCCCCTTGGGTTAAATGGTTGCTAATTATTCTCATATCCAGTCATTAGTTGCATGTGATAACTGACTTCATACATCACAAATGACAGGCTTTTTTTGAGCTTTCCCCACTGCCCACCCCACCCCCCACATGTAAAACAAAGACACCCACAGTGGAAGTGGCGAGTGTCGCAGTGAGATGTGCTTGGAAATTCCCAAAGTCCTTGTTGGGATAGAACCGCAAATGACAAAGCAAACCACAAACGCAAAGGGTTGAGAAGTTTCTCATTTACATTCCTTAGGCTTTTGAAGAGTTTCCTAGATTCCTCCTTTTCTTCATGCTCAAAAGCACTTCTGGGAAACACCATGCATGGCTCACCAGATTCCAAATCCAGTTACTTCCCAGGTCAAACTGTGTTCCAAAACCTATTGAAGGGAAGTCTGGATGGAACCTAATGACCTTGTTTTCAGTCTTCGAAATTCACTGCACTTTTCTGAATCTTTACATTGCTCATTGGAAAGGCTTTCCTATGGAGGGGAATTCCGAACTCTAACTTGAAGGAGGAAGGCATTTTCCAAGAGTGGAATAGCTTTAGGTTACTCTTCTTTCAGGAAGAACTGAGTTCACCCTCCCCTGTGCTTCCACTGTGCCAATACTTCCATTATAATTCTCCATCTGCTTTGCATTTATTTGTACAAATGTTTGTATCCCTGACACCTAGCAAAGCACCTGGTATATGGTAAGACCTTCTTAGATTTTTATGGCCTACATGAATGCAAAGAATGCAGACAAGGTAGAAAAATCAGCTTTTATCCGAACTATCAAACTATTATTATTCTTTATTCTGAAGTTAATGCTTTAAAAAGTAAGGTGTAGTCCTAAAGATACTAAGAACTTAGAATCTCCTGGATAGAGCTAAGCAATCTATTCACGTAAGCAGCTGATGAGTATGGATAAAAGAATGGATGCAGTTGGCAATGGGTCAAGGAAGTAGGAAGGGAGGAAGACCTGGTCAGTGGAGCAGTGGCCCTAATTCTGTCTCTATTTTCATTGAGAAAAAAGGTTTTCCCAGTGGGTTGCAGGGCTAGAGGGATGGGTCATCCTGAGAGCCTTTGCATGAGGAGTATGGATTCTTCAGAAAGATTTAAACCCAAAGGAAGGGTATTGGGCACATGAATCACCTTCGGTGTGAATGGGTTATAGTCAGACAATAGGGCACTTCTGAGAGCAGCAGTGAGTTAGTCAGCTAATGTTGGGTCCTTTCTTTAATTCAGGCATGAAGGAAATCACAGCTTCTGAGAGAGATGTGGGGAGCTCAGGGCTACTCTGTTCTGTGTAAGCCCCCTCCTCAACCAACCCCTTGGTTGTCTGCAGTAACAAGAGGTGGGGCATGCTTGTCCTGTCAACATTGGTGACTTGGGACATGGTAGAGTGGTTGATGAGGAGGATGGGGCTAACATGTATTGAACTTTCATTCTGTGCTAACTCCCACTCAAAGCACCTGATATACACAGGACAGGACCAACATTTTATCTCCCAAGGAGAGAGGCATAAACACTACCGCTTTGACCAATGAGGAAACTGAGACAGAGGTTCACTAGTGTGCCTAAGTAGAAGTGTCCCTTAGCTAGGGTGTATGAATCCCACTTCAGCGTTTTATTTGAGCAATAATACTTGAAGTTCAGAAGTTGACGCTTTTTTCCTAATAGCTCATCAGACCAAGGGCTCTGAGATGAGAACTGGAAGCCATGTTCGGGACCTGAGGTGGGTAGGGGCAGGGCGATCTGCATAGCAGTGAGGCTAAGAACAAGAACTATCGAGTCAAATGGGCAGGTGCTCTGGAGAAATACTGAAGCCACAGACCAACAGCATAGCTGTGTTTACAAAACTCTTAGCAGGGTGTTTCTGGGAAGCTGTAAGATCTGTAGAAAGGTCCTAAAGTGGAATGGATAATTTCAGCATGAGAATAAGTAATGCACGCTTTAGATGGAGGACGTTGCTTTGCTGTTTCAGTGAGGCAATCATGCACTAGAGCAGGGGCTTTGGAGGCAGCAAGGAACAGGGTGTTGTGTGATGGATTAAAAATTACTTTAATCAGGAAGAGCAAACCTTGTATCCCAACTTGACCTTGTATTAGCCATCTGACCTTGAATAAGTAACTATCCTTGCCGACCTCTCTCTGCTCATTTTTACAATGGGGACCATAAGACTGCCATTCCATGGTTGTAGGGAGAATTCTCTGGGATAACGCAGATAAAATGTACACAGTATTTGCCTCCCTCCACATCCTCCCCTCTTCTGGATGCAGTCATCTTGGCTGACTGTGCATAAACAAGGAGCAGAGTGCATACTCCAGTGGAGCCAAGAGAACTCTTTTCAGAAACACATGAGTGACACCCTCAACTCCTCCCAGGACCATCTGGGAGGGAAAGGGCAGGATGCTGGGACTTGTGCAATTTTAACTTGCTGCACAACCAGCAGAAATTCCTTTTTAAAGGGTTACTGTGGACTTATTATCCTGCAGGTTCACATGACCCTGGTACACCCAGGTTCTATTTAAATTGGAAAATAAAATACACGGAATAAATACTTACCTATGAAACACTTAGGCCTCCTTGACTGGGAAAGGATGCTGCACAGTGAGATCAGTCCCTGGGAAAAAGGGAATATCTGTTGGCCGTTTGCTGGGTCAGAGCCCAGCCTTGCTGAGTGCCTCACAGCTGCTGCCACAGGGAGAAGCAATTTGTCAACTTTATACCTTTCTGCTTTATGGTCTGGTGACTTAATAGGATTCGACCTTCCCTAGATTCCATTTCAGTTGGGTCAGACACTGCACTTTAAATTAAAACTTGGGCTCTGAGACAGGTGAAGAGGAGCTGGGAAGGTGTGTGGGCACGTGGCTAGAGGAGGGCAGTGGCTTCAGATGCCCTCAGCTAGCATGATCAGTCCCTCTGCTCATGGTACAACCCAGCCTGAGCCCCAGACTTCTCATGATGCCCTGGCCATTCTGTCTTCACCCCGCACTATGGTGGACCCCAGATTTTAGGGAGCCTATCCATCCACTACCCATGGAGAGGAAGCCTTGATTTTCATGCGGTGATGGAATGGAATTCAAAGATGGGCAGAGACCTTGTCACTGCAAAGGGTTCTTAAGATGATGCTCCTTACTTGGCCAACAAGTGTTTAGTATCACCATGGGTCAGTCACCATGGCAGATAGCGAAGGGGACAGAAGGAATCCAGCCATGCTGTCAAGGAGCTTGTAGTCTGGATGAGAGAAAGTCAAGGGCATACCTGACTGTAATGCAAGGCAGAAGGTGACTGGACTAAGGAGGGGGGTGGTGCTACAAAACAAGGCGAGAAAGAAAGCTTTGGAGGATAGGTAGGAATCCTGGAAGGCTTTATCATGGGCATACCGTTTGAACTGAGCTTTTGAATAGAAGGGCTTGGGAATGAAGGCACTGGATTAGGGAAAGGCCCATCTGAGGGGCATGGGCAGAGGGGCCCGGGTTTGGCCTTATGTGCAGGGAACAGAGCTGGGGCATTGCAGGAAGACCTGGCCTCACATTGGGTATGTGGCCAAGAGTAAAAACTTAGTAAGTTTCCTCAGAGATTACTGTGGGCCACTGTTTAAGCAATTTATATGTATAATGGATCTGTAGATCTGGGCACTGATTTGAATGGATATAAATTAAACTTATTAAATCTTTACATCCCTATGAGTTGATACTATGATTCCCCCTTTATGGATAATGAAACTGAGGTCAAAAGAACAACACGTCTAAGTGACTTGTCTGATCACACAGCTGGCAAGGAACAGAGCTATGCTTCGAGCCTGGCGGTTTGGTTCTAGAGTTCGGGCTTGCACCCTCTCTGCTATTTTGATTTTGATGAAAGTTAGATTTGTAGGGTCACTTGCAGCTTGTTCAGCAGAATGGGTTTCAAAGGGGAGAGGCAGTAAGGAGCAGGGAAAGAAAAGTTGGTATCTCCCAGAACTGACTCTCTCCATGAATGGGGTCCATCGCAAGCCAGTTTCTGGGCAGAGTTAGCTTGTGCAATGAGTAGTCATTCAACATGGTAAGAGAGAGGGGGGATAGCTCCTGTTCCCAAGTCAGCTCTGCCCTTCTGAGTCTTTACCGTGAGCCTTTGTGGCCACGGTAGTCTCTGAGGCATGGGCTCTTTCTGTGCATTATCTCCTGCTCCTATCATGTGGTTGATACCTTTTGGCTTTTCTTTAAATGAAGACGTCACTGAGACACCCAGCTCAGGAGGGATCATCATGAAGCATGAGTAAAGCAGCAAGGAGATGGCTGGGGACAAGTGTTCTCTGGTGGACCTGGGGGCCTGTCATCTGCCCATTGTGCCCAGAGACATATCTCAAGGGTCGACTTCCAAAGGGCAGAAGGTCATTTTATCTTACTTGTTTAGAATTCCTGCCAGGGCTTTGGCATCTACACTTGGCCACTCACTAGGTTTTCATCTCACCCAAGAGCTACTAAAAGTAAGGGATATGAGTTTTTGGGTAAAATGGCCTTGATCAACTTTTGGGACTATCCTTCAGAAATAAAATGAAAGGATTTCATTATAAGTGGTTATGTAGCATTGCATGTATTAAACACACACACACATACACGGAAACAACTAGAATGCCATCAATCCATCAATAGGAGAAATGATTGAATAAATTGTGGTATTTTGGTACATCTACACTATAATGTATCAGGAAGCTACTTAAGTGAATGAGAAAGATCAATGTGCATTAATCTGGAGAAATGTCCAAGAAAACAGTGTCAATGAACTAAGAAGAAGCTGCAGAATAATGTATGTAATGCTCTGATTCTGTGTGTGTGTGTGTGTGTGTGTGTGTGTGTGTGTGTGTGTGTAAGAAAGGGAGATGAGAAAGAATAAGGAAGCCTATCTATGTTTGTGTGTCTATAAGCACAGCAAGAGAGGAGCAGAAGGATAAAAATGGTAAGATTTGTTATCTTAAGGCAGTGGCCTAAAGGAAAATAAATTTTAGATTCTTCATAAAGACTCTTATTTAACTTCATAAAAAATTATGTATTTTAAATTGAATCTCAATAAAATAGGCATTGTTCATGGATGAAACTGAAGAAGGAAACAAAAGTGGAGTTAAATTATGGAGTACATAAAATACCAGAATATAGACTTTGGGCTTCATATTATACACAGATTTTTTAAAGGCAGTTTCCATGTGACCTGAGTATCCCTAGAATACCACAAAGATAGTTTTTTGATAAAATAATTTTTGGAAAAAAATTTTTGGAATGTTGCCTAATACAGGACACCATGGAACTTCAATACACTTGCTTACCAACATCTTATCAAAGGCACTGAGAAGTCCTGAAATTATGATTTTTTTTCAAAGTATTAATGTTTCCCAGATGTATTTTTTTCAGAAAATCTTTTTGCATTGCATGTAGCCTGCGGAACACTTAGTAAAACCCTTGAGAATAAAATATTTGATTTTAGGTCAGTGAGAAGCTTCTGGTGGTTTTGAGGGAGAACAATAAGACCTGAGCTGATTTTTTAGGGAACTGTGTAGCAAGAGGCTGATGCTTAAGAAAGGAGGGATCGGGGGCAAAGATGACCAGCTAGGCAGATGTTCCAGCAGCTGAGGGAGGAGGTGAGAGTGGTCTGAAAGGACAAAGCTGTGGAGGTAGAGAGCAAGGATGGCTAGAACTTATAAGAATAATGTTACCAGGGGTTGGCAAAAGAGGGGGCAAGGAAAGATTGAGAAAAAGGATACACACAGCTTGTATGTTTGGCTACTGGGTATCTGGTGCTGCTTTGAAATGAGGAATGCTAGAGAGGAGGAGGTGTGGAGTCCAGGAGGAGAGGATGAGCATGAGTTGGATTTGAGGAGCTGGAAGAAATGTCCATTAAGTAGTCCCATGTGCAAAACTGCAAAACACAATTCTTTGAACCACCTGAAGCTGTCTCTTGTCAGGAAGGAGGGTACTGGCCTTCTAGGACTATATTTTCATCTGATCATCCTTTAGAGTCCATAAAGTAGGATTGAGGTCCCTTCTAGAGGGACCAGTCCCTTGGAGAAAAAAACAAGTGGATCTTACGAAGTGAGACTCTGACAGCACAAAGGCTGGAGGGAAACTCTTGTCTTTTTCAGAGATTCATTCCCTTGGATTTCTGAGGGGGCAAGCATCGAGCCACGGGCTCCTGGGTGGTAGGATTTCAAAAGCACTTCATGGAGGCAAAGCCAGGGCTAGAATGGAAATGCCATAAAAGGTCCAAAGATCAAGTCAAATTTTCTAAGTCGGGTGATCTGATTTTTAACTTTACCGTGATCCTCTGTGATTATTTCCCTTTCGTTTTCCCTGTGGCTTTAATCCGTCTGAGTTGGAGATCTCCACTCCATTTCAGTTGTGCTACAGAGAACGAAGAGAAGCAGCAAGTTTTCAGGAGAAACAGCGCTTCCTGAGGCCAGTGCAGACTTGGTAGCAGGAGTTGGTGAGAAGTCTCTTGAGGAAGGTGGTTATCAGGGGATGAGGTTTGGGCTGTGAGGTCCAGATGCTTCCCATGTGGGCATCTTCCTTTTTTCAGTCTTAAAAGCAGAAGGTTTTCCATTCAAAGACCCAAGGCATGGTGGTGGTTGATGAAATGGTTCTATTCCTGTGGCCCTTAACCATCTTTAGGTCATAATCCATCAACATCTCTAGGTGATGAATAAAGAAGCCTCAGGGACCCTCCCATCCTGTTCCTAATGGCCACCAAGATGCCCTTATCTCCCTTAATTCGTGAGAGAGATGGTAGGCAGCTAGAGGATGGGTGGGTGAGGTTTCAGGTTTTCCTTCACAACCTGTGTAGAATTATTCTGTAGCAGGAAGAAAGGCCAGTATCTAACCATTCATGCGGAAAGTGTCAAACCATCGAGACTAAGGCACGCCTCATACACCCTCAGTCTCTGCATAAACATGAAGATGTGACTGCACAGGATGGCAGGAAATACCAGCAAGCACCTCTGCCAAGCTGTAGTCTGTCATGAAGTAGCTTTGTTACAGAGCACGATCAATAGGATTGATCTGAAGGTGGGCTAGCAGGTTGCCAGTGGGCCCTGGGCTTAGGATCAGAAGGAACTGGCTGAGACATAGGGACTTCCTGGTAACTGAGTCCAAATCCAGTTAGGATCTGTGCAGAACTTTTTATTTTTTTTCCTCCTGTGAAAAATCTGCAAATTATATAGTTTATTTGAAGTATATCGCCCTAAGTAGCCCCTGAGAGCATCTCCTCCCTGGCTCTCAATTTCAACAAGGAAAGTGTGTCTGGGAATGGGAACTGGTTTTGGTCTGAGATCATACAGGTTGTTTGTGGCAGAGCCAGGCATCCTGGCTTCCTGGGGAATATTACTCAGTCATGACCTGTGTCTTCCCCAATTGAATATAAAGATGATGATGTAGTGTCTACCAACTGGGCACCCCGCTTTGTCCTGGAGAAACAAAGATGGGAATTAGGTGTTCTTTGCTGGAGGCACAGATCATGCATTGGAGGAGCCAAGTTTTGTTTTTGTTTTGTTTTTTTTTTTTAAGATTTTATTTATTTATTTGACAGAGAGGCAGCGAGAGAGGGAACACAAGCAAGGGGAGTGGGAGAGGGAGAAGCAGGCTTCCTGCTGAGCAGGGAGCCTGATGCGGGGCTCGATCCCAGGACCCTGGGATCATGACCTGAGCCGAAGGCAGACGCTTAATGACTGAGCCACCCAGGCGCCCCGGAGGAGCCAAGTTTTTTAACGTCGCCTCATATGACTGGGCAATCCATGCACCAGAGCATAGATCCCATGAGGGAGGGCATTTAGTTTCTTTGGTCCACTGTTGTATCCCCAGGGCCTGCCACAGTGCCTGGTACATAGTGGGTAATACACACACAATTCCTGAGTGAATGATGATGAGAGGCTTGTGTAAGAGGCTGTGTTCTTACCACACTTGAATGTGATTCATTCTGCCAACAGAGTCACAGGGATTCAGAGAAGGCTTAAGAGAGGGTTGTTGGTGTCATGGGTTTTGGAGGATGAAGAAAAGTTCATAAGGAGTCACAGGAGCTGATTCTAGGTAGAAAAACACAGCAGCACCAGGAGTATGGATCTGGATTTCATGCCAAGGTCCCGGGATTGAGGGGTTCCCAGCTGTGTATATGGTCAGAACCCACCTGTGGGTGGACCCAGGACAGCGAGAACAGAACACAGCTAGGTAGCTGTAAGAAGAGACCAGGGGCCTCCTCGTGAAAAGTCCCTTAGCCTTGCAAAGGAGACTTTATTTTTTGGTAGTGGGCAACCAAAAGGAGACATCTCACTATAGTTAACCACTTTTGACCTGTGAAAAATGGTAGAAAATAAAAATCCTCGCTGGTGGCTGAGAGGTTTCTCTGAAACTGCAAGAGTTCCAGATGAGATCGTCGAGCAAGTGAAGACTAAAATGTCTGCTCGCACTCGTGGCAGATGTAGTCCGCTCTGGCGCCTCTGGTCCAATCTGGTCCCTTGGAATCCAAACAGTCCCTACGTTCCCATCATGTTTGCAGGAGGCTTAGCAAGCTCACTCCCATTAAATGCCAGATTGCAGTGAAGGGCTGGGGGAGAGGTGTGAGCTGTAGGTACAAATGATCTTTGCAGGAAGTGCAGGAAAAGAGTATGTTGCAGAAAGGAAAAGGAGGCAAGTATTCTTAAAAAGTTAAGTGGTTTTGGGACATCTGGGTGGCTCAGTCAGTTGGTGGCCAACTCCAGATTTCAGCTCAGGTCATAACCTCAGGGTCGTGGGATCGGGCTCCACGCTCGGGGTGGGGGGAGTCTGCTTGGGAATCTCTCTCTCCCTCTGCCTGTCCCCCTGCTTGCTCGCTCTCAAATAAATAAACCTTTAAAAAAAAAAGTTAAGTAGTTTTGTTTGGGGTAGCCTTGAATGGGGGCTGAGGGGACATCTGTATTGGAGATACGTGGGCTTGGACTTAAATCCAGACTTTGTCACTTAATATCTAGGTGACTGGGTTTTTGCTTAACCTCCATGAGCCTGTTTTCTCATCTGAAAAATGTGGATAATAGAATCCTCATATAGAATCATTGTGAAAGTAAAATGAGATGCTACTTAGTGGGTCTTGATCTGTGCCTCTTTACTGTCCTTCCTCCAAGAATGGGGCTTGACTCTCAGGGCATTCAGAGAGGGAGAGCTGCTATTCCTGGCTCTTAAAAGAGCCCATCTCCTTGGTGGGATGTAATCGACTATATCATGAGGTGGGTAATAGCCAAGGTATGAATAAGGTCTAGGTGCAGGGCACTTGGGTGCTCAGGGGAGGGAGCTGTCCATCCTTCCCACTAGTGCATAGGAAGAGTGAGGCAGGGCCGAAAGACCTTGGGGTCTGGAGGGATGCTGAGACTTTTGATATTTGGAAGCTGAAAACAAAACAAAAAAAAGTGGAGAGAACCTTTTGAGCAAAATGTATTCAAGTCTGACTGCAGTGTAGGGTATTTTGGAAGTGAGGTGGGTTGGGAAAGAGAAGGGAAACAGTAGGCTAAGAAACTGCAGAGATAGTGGGGGTAATTCTGGAAACCCTAGAGTTATGAGATAAGGGATACAGAGTTTACTGAGGTCCAGAAGGAAAAAGGAGAAAAGGAGACTGCCCCCACCCCTTTTTTCATTTTCTCCCTCAGTCTTGAGACTTGACTTTCTTGGTACCTTTGGGTTAGGTCTTCAACAGAAGATCCCTGTAAGATCTTCAGTGCTGGGTCTTCACTAGATGAGAAGAATGGATGGAGGAAGTCCTCATTCTCCCCTCCACTATTCTTTCTAGAAAATGGAAATATCTCCCTCAGTTCCCTGCTGGACGGATGGACACACACACACACCCACCCACACCCACCCACCCACCGTCCTGGAATGGGTCACTGTGCCCCAGCATCAGCATGTTGGGAGTGGGTACTCTGCCATCCCCCCAACATTTCCTTTTTTTAAGATTTTGTCAGAGACAGTGAGAGAGGGAACACAAGCAGGGGGAGTGGGAGAGGGAGAAGCAGGCTCCCCGCTGAGCAGGGATCCCGATGCGGGGCTCGATCCCAGGACCCCGCGATCATGACCTGAGCCAAAAGCAGATGCTTAACGACTGAGCCACCCAGGTGCCCCAACCCCCAACAGCTCCTAAAGGCAGTTTGTCTTGTGCCCCATTCTGAGGTCTGGCCTGTGCTGTCCATCAGATTTTGCCTTCCAGAAGCCTGGGCCAGTTTCCCAGTGGAAAACCAGTGCTGACATTTAATTTCAAAGCTAAGATGCTACTTGGTAAAGTTTGCTAAGTTCTATCTCAGCTCTTGTAGACCAAAGCTCCTTCCAAAAAAGTTGGGTGCCTGAGAATCTGAAATACCTCTCTGATAATTTTCTTAACAGTGGGGACATGTAAATAATGGGACACCATCTTTCCTGGATGAAAGAATGTTAGGATGGAAATTATACTGATCCTGTTACAGATGAGAAAAGCAAGGGTCAAATAAGGGAACAGATTCATTTCTTCAAAACATTTATTAAGTGCACTCAATGTGAACCTTGGGGGTTCAAAGATGAAAGAGGCTCATAGCAAAGAAGTCTGATCTTACCAACATATTAATCAGATCATGTCATTTTGACAACCTCCCACTTGATTTCAAACAACCTCCTTCATATGGTTAGTAAGGTCCTGTATGATCTGTCACCTACATATGGCATCATACTTTGCTCGTGTTTCTTGGTACTCTTGTCTAGTCTGTTCTTCTAATAGGTTCATCCATGACAAGCTTTTTCTCTTTAGGCTCTCCTCATAGGCTGTTCTTTCTTACTGAAAACTCCTTTCCTTTGCTCTTCGTACAACTGGTTACTTTTTATCCTTTAGTTTCTAGTTAAAAACATTACCTCCATAAAAGGTCTTCCATGACCACTCTAGCTATTACTCATCTACACTGTATTTTTTAATCCTTTTCTTTTATCAAAATATAATTGATATATAATGCTAGATTTCATTGAAGTACCTTGTTTGTTTCTTCTGTAGGACTGAACATAATTTAAAATCATTTATTTATCCAACACCTTCCTCATGTGCCAGGTTGTAAACCCTATAGTGGTAGGCAGCATGTCTGTTGTTTTTTTTTTTTAAATTGATGTGTAGATCCTACATCCCACATATGCTAGACACAGTGAAGATGCTGCATATGTATTTACTGAATGAATGAATATGTACATGTGTGCGTGAATAACTATGTGAATGGGGCAGAGAGCCCCTCCCCCCCACTATCCCATGTGGTTCCTGGGGAACCCAGTGCTAAAGCCATTTCTGATAACACATTGTAACTCTGTGACAGTGGTACTCTAGCTGAGCAAAGCCCAGGGCACTCTGCCCCTAAGGTAAGAGGGATTATTTCAGAAATTTGAGAAAGCTATTCATTACCAATTCAATTTGAGCTGTTCCTTTGGAGGATGAATTTTCTAAGACTGTAGAGTGGGAATTTCAGGCAGAGAGAGTAAACATTATGCCAGATTAGATAAACAACAAATACTCTTTAGGCATTAGTATGCCCCGTGCAATATGTGGGACATGCTTATATTAAAATTTATTTGTTGTTTATTTGAAATTCATACTTAACTGGGAATCTGTATTTTATCTAATAATTCTACGTATGTACAAGCATGGACCAGTAAGAGCACAGCATGCTTGGGCTTAGGGAAAGATGAGAGGTACATGGAATTTGGGTTGTCTTGGGGAGCATGGATATCAAGCGCTAAGGCTTGGGAGCATTGCCGTGTGAAAGTATCTAAATGTTGGACCGAGGAGCATGTCATTCATTCTGTGAACAGTTGTTCATAAGTAGGAGAGTAGCCAGATCAGAACTTGTCACACCTCTGAGTATAAATCCTATCTTCTTCCACCCCAGAGAAGTCGCCCCACCTGTATTAGAGCTGATCGTACACATTCCACAGTAGGAATGGGAATGTGCTTTGTCTTTGGTCTGAATATACTGTTATCTGTGGGAATAGATCTGGGTTCCAATTCTGTGTGAGCTGGGTAAGGTGCTTTCCCTCACTAGGTGTTGGCCGTTCCACCACTAAAAAGAAGGGGTTGACCAGATGTCTTTCAAGCCCTTTTGAGTTTAAAAAGCATTTAGCTCTTATTTTGAGAACCGATAAAACATTCTAGTAGTGGGGGCATCTGGGTGGCTCAGTGGGTTAAGCGTCTGACTCTTGATTTTGGGTCAGGTAGTGGTCTCAGGGTTGTGGGATCGAGCCCCATGTTGGACTCTGTGCTCAGACTAGAGTCTGCTTTTTCTTCTCCCTCAGCTTCTCCTCCCTCCCCCTGATTGCTCTTTCTCAAATAAATAATTAAAATCTTTAAAAAATTATTAAAAAAAATTTGAGTAGTATCCAGGGAACAAATGCAAGGCAAAGACTTCAGTGTCTACTCTTAGTGGCTTTACCCGGTGTGATGTCTCCCCTCCTTCCTTAGATGGTATCTTGGGATGGGTTCTCTAGAAGTGGAGCCTGAGACAGGGATGATTCTTATGCAAGTGACTTATTGAAGGAGTGTTTTTAGGAAAAGGAGACTGGGGGAAGTAGAAGAGGGCAAAATAAGCTAAGGAAGGATGTTTTCTCAGCTGGAGACTTGTTTTAGCGTGATCTCATGGGGAGCTCTGGAGAGTTGTCCCATCATGATGTAAGGGTCCCAAGCTTTAGGGGTCCAATAAATCAGTCATTCATTGACTCTGTGCTGCTTCTGTGAGGGGCACAATGTGGGAATAACATCTCAGCCCTCTCTGGTCAGTCAAGGACAATTCTCCGGAGAAAGTTGCAGCTGTGGGCTATTAGCAACCGGCATTCACAGCAGCTGGGGGATGGGTGCACTCTCTTGAAAAAGAGGATGCAGGCAGAATACTGAAGGAGTCTACTGCAGGTAAGTAGTTCTCAGAGTGCTTGGGAAGAGATGTGTAATTGGAAGTGTGACTAAATACGAGTCTAAGTGTATAAGTACAAAGACTCCTAACATATTATGTAAATTATTATAGGGCACATCTTTTTGCCTGTGACTCAGTTTCTACATCTGTGAAGTAGAAAACTTGGATTACATTTTCTCTATCATTGCTCCAACACTCACAGGCTCTGGAGTTCAAATGCCTTAGTTCAAACTCTAGTTCTCCCAGTAATGTGCCTGTGTTTGTGCAAATGAATGTTCTTTAATTTTTAGTACTCATTGTTTACAAAAATATATTCTACTTGGTTGAGCCTCATCTGTAAAATGGGAGCATGTACCCTGCATGAATGGCAAAATGTGTATAACGTGCTGAATGTGAACCATCCTCTTCTTCCTAATATCAGTCACGCGTACCTTTGTAAGAAATTTAGAGTGTGTTATCCTGGGGATTTTTTTTTTTTACAAGCTCCATTTTTCTGATTGAGGAATGAAAGCATGTTTTCTTATTAAATGAAGCAGAGAGATCTGCAGTCAGGTTGGGTTTTTAGCAGTGAAGCTCAAGGTCTTGCCAGGGCTCATGAAATCCACCACAAGACAGTCACCATTTTTCCAACCCTTGTGTTCTCTGTGATTCTTCAGAGAGTGTCATGGGAGGCTTAAGGGAGTGGGACAGACTTGGATGGAACTTGTTCTCAGCATATTGCCTTAGGAAAACCACATGCAGATGGGCTTGTGCTGATTTGAGGAAACAGAAGGAAAATAATTCATGGTTTCAAAACTTGACATTTTTTAGCTTCCCACCAGATATGTCATGTGTACTATATTTGCTGCACTTCTTGGCCTGACTTTCCAAGCTCAAGATTCAGGAATTATACTTGACATTTCCTCCCAATATGGGCAAGAGAGGCAAAGGGGGAGGGCACTGTGTGGGGTAGAGAAAGAATGTGTGTTTTGGAGATGTCCAGGCCAAGGTCCAAATACTGGCTCTGGTTTTGAGTTACCATGGGATTTTGCTCAGGTGTCCTTTATCTGAGCTTGACTCCCCTCATCTGTGAAATGGGGATAATTCCTAGTTCTCAGGGATGACACAAGGATTAAGGGGGAATCATCTATACAGTGTTCATATCAGGCTGTATTAGTAGGTCATTGTGTATCATGGTAGTAGTAGGTCATAGTGTAGGTCGTTAGGTATCATGATAAGGACTTGTTTAAGTGTTCTCATGAAGTTATCATCCCTAAGAAAACCATTTACTCTTACAACAGTGCATGTTAGAGGCAGAATTCAACCAGTGTCTCACTCTGAAGGGGGTTACTTACCATGCTCCTGTCTCCTCCCCTCTGTTAGCTTCTTCTCTTTCCATCAAGCTTTGTGAAGCAGGTGCACAGCTTTGGTTTCCATGTCTCATGAAGTGCCTTCTATGGAGAGAATCCCAATGTGCGAGATGGAGGTGGTCTCTAAAATGACCACATGGAAAGTGAATCAGACCTCTGTTAGCATGGGCAGATCAGTGGTTCTAACGGTGGTGAGGATGAGGACCCAGAAGGTGCAAGCTATTGTCTATGAGTGACAGTCCTGGGAGGATGACATACCGTGTGACAGAAGTGGGAGCCAAAGTGGAGTGCTGGACAGATTTGGACTACTCACACTTTGTACATGACCGTGAGGTGTGTCCACGAACTTCCACAGAGGCTGGTGGGGGAAGGAGGGAAGGAGGTTTAGTTGGGACTAGGACCTGGGGAAGCGCCCCCAATGGTATGATTGGGTGCCAGTTTGGGGTCCCACATAGGGTATGGGGGAGGCCATCATGCTGACCATGGGGGAAATTGGCTTCATCTAGACTAGCCATCCACACACAGGGTGGGCTCAGCATCAGGGGAGTTGAGTCAGAATTAACATGACACACGCTGATATTGCCCCATCATGTTTCCTTCTCCCTAGAAGCCTGGACCAGCACGAGACCCAGGATATTGCCATCCTGGGAGAGGTGGGATTGACAAGGTTCATTGTTGTCAGAGCCCACCACTGAGCTCCAGGTTCCCTAGTGAAAATGGAGTGTTCAGCAGAAAAGGCATGAATGTGGGGGGCCCCCAGCAGGAGTAGGAGGGGGTTCACTCCACATACAGTGGGTGCTAGCTTACTTTCCCAAAGCCTTACCAACAGAGAGGAGGAGGCTGCGTTCCCTTCTCTCTCATCATTGCCTATCTCTCCTGTCACCATCTTCCCTGCATCCTGAAGGGAAAGGTCTGGTCTTCATCCTGATGGGATGAACCCCCCCCACTTCTTCCCCAGCCCTCCTTGGGACCCTAACTCCTGCTCAGTCTTCCTGTGTAACACTGCCTGCGTCTACCCCCAGGGATGGCGCCCGTGACCCAAAACTGTCAGCTTACTCTTTCACGCTCACTTAGAGCACATTGCAGACATATCGTGCAAAGAGCTTCCATTTACGGAAGCATTAGCATGCCGTTTTGGTCTGTGAGGGATGGCTGCATTCCCGTCTTTTATTGAGCAGGAGAAAGGAGGGCTGCAGCTCTCCCTCAGCCCCACAGGGTGCTGTGTGTTGAGCCCCACGAGGTGCATGCCCCGCTCATGATCGCCGGAGCTGGCTCTTCTCTCAGGAGTAGCTGGCAGGTCCCCCTACTGCGCACCTTCTCCTAGTCATCCCTCCAGGCTCCAAAACCCACCAGACACTGACAGTTTGGAGTGAGCCTGACGCTGCAGAGAAGTCTCTATCTCTTGGTCCACATGCCTCCCTAAACTGCTCTAAGTCTTTTAGCTCCTTTAAAATTGGAGAAAAATATTCCCCCACCCTGGGTGGAAACTATGCCCTGTGCCCCATCCCTCTCCTTGTCTTTCCACAGTCCACGTGGCTCCGCTTGGGTCTCCAGCCCCCCATGACTGCCTGCTCAGGGTACATGCTGTGCGTATGGTGGTGGGGTCCCATTTCATCAGAATACTGGAAGTGGCCCCACATTGCTCTGCTGATGGACCTTGTCCCCTATTTCCCACTGTATCATTGTCTTCTATAGCTGAAAAAATCCCTTTCTGAGACTGCTATGCCCTCTCTTGTTCCCCTACTTCCTTTCTTTCCACATCCACTATCCCTCCAGACACAGAACATCCTGAAGCTTTCTCCCCACTCTTCACTGCCATGCCCTGGCCTGTCCTGCAGTCCTCTCTCTGCTGTGATGCTGTTCCCACGGTCCTTGCCTTGAGTAATTCCTGCTCCTTGTTCACTACCCATCTCAGGTATCACCCTTTGGGAAGAGCCTACCCGCACTCTACCTCACCTCTGTCCATCTCAGTTTGGGGACCTCCCTGTGTCCTACAATACTCTGTGGATATGTCCTCATATAGTAAGATTTGGAGATGGGCCTCACAGAGCATGTTTTAGTCCATTCAGACAACTTTAACACTACTTTTTTTAATACCACTGGCCGGGTAGCTAATAACAAACTGAAATGTAATGCTCATAGTTCTGGAGGCTGAGAAGTCCAAGGTGCCGGCCTGGTCGCCTTCTGGTGAGGGTCCTCTTCCTGGTTCATAACCATGCCTTCTCGCTGTATCCTCACATGATGAAGGGGACTAGGGATTTCTCTGGAACCTCCCTTAGAATCCCATTCATGCAGGCTTCACCCTCATGACCTAAGCACCTCCCAAACGCCCTACCTTCCCATACGATCACATTGGGCATTAGGATTTCAACATAGGAATTTTACAAGGACAGAAACAATCCATAGCAGCCATTCTACCTCTGCTTGAGCAAAGTCCATAAACATCTTCAGGACTCAGGCTCTTTGTCACAATCTCTGCTTCACAGATAAACTATCTCATAGGTTGGGGTATGGCTTTGATTAGGTGAGGCACATGAATGATGGATGGGCTTGACATGGTGCCCAACCCCCAATAAGCTGGACCCCACACCCCGAGATATTATTTCTAGCATCTCATATAAGAGGTTGGTTTGTTTCTCTTTCTTTCAGGGAAGGGGCTGGTGATGCTGTCTCCATTACCCCACTACCCAGTACAAGGTTTAATGGAAACTAAGTACGCAAAACAAAGGACATGAATAAAGAAGGATAGATTTTAAATCTTTTTAATTATATAGTATTGGTATGGATAGTAGCTTAAGGATCTTCATCCCTAGTCTGCTTCTTAAACAGATTGATTTACACTATCAGTGTGAGTGTGTATGGGGGTGTTTCCCTGGCCTCATAGCACCAGCTGAGAACCCTTGTCTTTCCATCATGGAACAGACAGAGGGACAGATCCTGGAGGGGTTTAGCCCAGGGTTGGCTGCTAAGGAAGCTGGGTGTCTGCTGTTCTTGTTCAAGTGGCTGTAGTTTGGGAGTAAATGCCGGAGCTGCTGCTGGGGTCCCACGGTGACTCAGACCTGGGGATTGATGATGGGTTTTGTCATATTTATGAATAATTAAAGAGCAACTTCCAATTGTGGGGACTTGCTTTGAAGCTATCAGAGTGTGTTAGTGGTCAAGTAGGCTGTGTTTGTGTGTGTGTGTTTAAAAGGCCAGAGAGAAATCCACAGCCAAGAAAATAAAGTTGAGCAATATGCACAGTCGTCTTCCATGCAGGGTAGGTAGAGCACAAGAAACACGATTTACTGAAGATCTGCCTTTCTGGCCCATTTGTATACACACACAATCTCATTTATTCAATAAGGCCAGTCTGGAATGATCTGGAACATAGAGTGAACAGACAGGCTTGATGTGCTTCTTAGGGTCATACATTTTCGCAGCCATGGAATTATTCAGATGGGGGCTTCTCAGTAGGCACTGAGTGTGTGCCCACATGGGCGGTAAGTCTCTTTCTCTCTGAGCACCCAATTTTCAGTTTTCTGTAAAATGAAGTAAAAGGTGTTGGATTTGCCCACCTGATGGGGTTGTGAAGGTCAAACTGGGCAATGCATGAACCAGATAGCACTCAGGATTCAGAAATAGTGCCCCTTTACAGAGAAAAGTGACTGAATTATGCCTAATTGTCTTAGAAAATGATTTCAGGTGACCCAAAGAAGCAAAGCTAGCCCAAACTCAAAGGAATGAATAATCCCTAGTGCCATGATGGGCAGAGTAAAACATCAGCTAGCATTTACAGATAAGTAAATCATAGTAATAGATAAGTTCCTTGTTGAGTATATCTGAGTTTCCACAAACTTTGATACTTATTTGAGAGAGAGAGTGAGAGAGAGAGCGAGAAAGCATGAATGGGGGGGAAGGGAGAGGGAGAAGCAGACTCCCTGTTGAGCAGGGAGCCCGATGCGGGGCTTGATACCAGGACCCCAAGATCGTGACCTGAGCCGAAGGCAGACGCTTAACTGACTGAGCCACCCAGGCACCCCCCAAATTTTTTGGTTTTAAACAGTCACTGATTAGATTGGTAGGTAGGCAGATCTAATGGGAGGGAGGTAAATATATAGAGCTAGAGTGGAACTAGAGTGAACTAGAAATAGTTCACTATTTCTAGTGAACTATAAACTAGGGATTATCATCCCTTTGAGTTTGGGCTAGCTTTGCTTCTTTGGGTCACCTGAAATCATATTCTAACTATTTCTCAACTTCCAGTCTTCCTTTTGACCAAAGAAAGGCTTAAAAAGTTTTAAAAAGACATTAGAAGAGCCTTGTGGTCAGAGTTGAGGAGTTTGTAATAGAACTCTAGCTTGGACAATATCTTGAAGCGTCTGTGTGCACACCCAGACCTGCTTGTGCACATGCGTGTGTATGTGTTCTGTAAAATAAAGGAGTTGGTCTGGATTCATGCTTATCCCAGCTTCAGCGATCTCAGACCTACTCATGACATGGGGGGGGAGGGGGTAGCTGGGAAATTCTCAATGCCTGCACGAGTGTCATGACGTGGCTAGTGGAGCAGACTTCATATATTTTAATTATGGCAAGAAAGCTACTTTTTGATAGAATGGGTGAGTACAAACATTTGGCAACTTCCTGCATGAGCACTTAAATGAAAAGCGATTATATTAGGACTATTATTTTTTTCCTCAAGAATGACTTCCTTTGTGTGGCAATAGGAAGCTTTCAGGAAATTATTCTTTCTGGCACTGCTGGTGTTTAAGCACCAGAATGAACCTGCTTCCAGTCATTTCAAGTAACTTTGTTTTCCAAGTTAATTAATTGAATGATTCTTGATATTTGACAATGAAAGATAACATGGGAATAGCATGAGGCAGTTTTCCCCTTTTATTTAAAGACGACTCTGGTCTACTCCATTTCGTATTAGAGCTGCCATCAATATCTGAAATGAAGGGTGAGCAGACAGAGGGGTGGTGTACCTCTTTGGGTCATTTTTCCTATGCATAAAATAATCAAGACCAGCGCTTCTCAAAATTTAGTGTTCATTTGAAAAATCTGAAGAACTTTTTTTAAATTGCAGAATATGAGCCAGTAGGTCTAGGATGAGTTCTGAGATCCCACATTTCTAACTATCTCTCATGTAAAACCCAAGATGCTGCTTATTCACGAATCCATGTTCAGTTCCTTGTATGTCTGTGTCTATATTTTTAGATCTACATGTGGGGAGGGAAAGAAAGGAAAGAAAGGAAAGGGAGAGACAGACAAAGAGAGGGAGAGTATGAACCATGCTGCTATAGGATGCTAGGGCTAGGCTGAGCTATTCTTATCCATCAGCCAAGACCCTCTGCATTAATTAAGATGGGGAGCTCTCAGTTGAATAGACTTTCACCCACAGCTGTGGCTAAAATCAGAGGGAGGCCAGGGCACCCAAAGCATCTGCTGCTTAGGACAGAGGAGCATGAAACTCTACCTGGCACCCACAGTGGCTAGACATGACTGTTAACTTCTGGATGCACCAGGAATCCACAGACATGACCCTGAAATAGACCCAGCTCCAGAAATTTGACCCATGAGCAGATGCTCAGAAGTGGACACCATAAAAGCCAGGTACAGACGCTTCAAAATCTTCACACTGATGAAGTTTTCAGAGTGATACCAGGTATTGATTTGGTGTCTATACCCTTGTCACCGAGTCACCTGGATGTGCACTGGCTTCTACCCATGAGCTTAACTTGGTCAGCCTGGGAGCTGGAGCTTGGGCATGGGAGGTGGTAGATTTTGCATACTCAGGAATCCTCATGGAATTGCGTTGAAATAACCCTCATTCCTGTACCTTGAGCTCACTCGTCCGGGTTCCCAGCATAATCCGGGCTTCCTGGCTGCCTTGTTGTGTCTTAGGCTGTTAGAGGAACACTCTAAATGCATCTTTTTTCATACTCACTTAGGAACAGCTGTTGACCAACGATACCCCTTTTGGGATCATAGAGAGTAAAAGGAAAGGAAGGAGGGTTATGAAGTATTCTTTGACATTGCAAATCTCAGTAACAAAGAACATCCTCATCAGGAAGGGGGATTCTGCTGACACGAGGCTGTGGGGACTCAGGCATGCCAACTCCCTCAGCAATTTTAGGACTCACAAAGCAGGAGCTCTGGCATTCCCCACACTTGGGTAAGGCTATCTTGTTGATGGTCGTGCAACCATAGAGCCTCGGATGATTAAACATCTCTAATGAGCCTAATAGAAGACAATGGCATCTGTTATTTAGGGGGAAGTTAGGGGGAAATGTGTGTGGGCTGGGGATCGTTTATGCAGCATTAAACTAGGGTTCAGGATGGAAGAGAGCAGAAGGTAGAACATCAGTTAGGCCTAAGCATGTGGGAATACTTCCCAATCATACACTGGACAGAATTTGTGTTGTTCAGACCAGGGTGGGAAAGAGTATAGCAGCTCACACAATGCAGGAGGGAAGGGAACCAGCATTTATGGAGCATAGACCAGGAGCGAACCCCCTGTACTTCATGTACTGTTTTTCCTAGTGTGATACAACAAACTCTAAAAAGTCATTTTTTTTTTTTAAAGATTTTATTTATTTATTTGAGACAGAGAGAATGAGAGAGAGAGAACACATGAGAAGGGGGGAGGGTCAGAGGGAGAAGCAGGCTCCCTGCCGAGCAGGGAGCCCGATGCGGGACTCGATCCCGGGACTCCAGGATCATGACCTGAGCCGAAGGCAGTCGCTTAACCAACTGAGCCACCCAGGCGCCCTAAAAAGTCATTTTTTTAAAAAAATTCTGTTTTATATGAAGAAATGTATGCTCAGTAACCTTTGGACTTAATTATTCTTTCAAAGCTAGAAAGTGCTGGAACTTTCAAATCTAGACCTGGTTGAAACCAAGGTCATTAATTTCCCACTTTGGATAATTTTTAAAAATGCTGTCATTATTATAGTAAGACTGTGGATAAAAAAAGAGGCAAATCATTACCTATAAAACTTAGGCAATTATGTTCCATCTAAGTGGGTATTAATTTTGGCCCTGTGCTTTCTAGAAGGGAAGTGAAGGAGGGAAATGAGAAGTGAAAATATTTTACAGAATTGATGAAGCATGTAAACTCCAAGACAAGGTGTTTAAAGTTTGTCTGGTATTACCATCGTCAGATTTAATGCATCTAACTCTTAAATCAACAAAATTATATGGTCCATTTATATACATATGGACCCTCTTTTACTCCAGCACTAATCCTCCTTTAAGGTCTACCTGGAGCTCTTCCTCTTCCAGATAGCCTTCCTGGATTGCTTCAGACTTCGGAGCATCTCCCAGTCATGCACCTCACAATTTTTTCCAGTTTTATTGAGATATAACTGATGTACCATGGTGTATACATTTACTGTGTACAGCATAAGGACTTAATTTTCATATATTGTGAAATAATTATCATAATAAGTTTAGTTAACATCTATCACGTCATACGGATACATGAAAATTTTTTTTCCTTGCGAGGAGAACTTTTAGGCTACACTCTCAGCAACCTGAAATGATGCCATACAGCAGTGTTAAGTGTAGTAACCACGTTACATACTACTTCCGCATCTTCTCAATGGCGGTTTATACCTTTTAACCTCCTGCATCCAATTCCCACCCCCCTCCTTTCTGCTAACCACAGATCTGATCTCTTGTTCTAGGACTTGTAAGATTCCATATGTGAGCTCATATGGAGTTTTCTTTCTCTGGCTTATTTCACTTGACATAACACCCTCAAGTTCCATCCGTGTTGTTGCAAATAGCAAGATTTCCTTACTTTTTAATGGTGAATAACGTACATATTTATCCACTCATCCATCAATGGACGTTTAGATTTTTTTTCCCATGTCTTGGCTATTGTATAGTGGCAATGAGCATGACGGGTGCAGATAGATCTTTGATAAAGTGTTTTTACTTCCTTTGGCTATGTACCCAGAAGTTGGATTGCTGGGTCATACAGTAGGTCTATTTTTAATTTTTTTGTTTCTTTTTTTTTTAATTATGTTAATCACCATACATTACATCATTAGTTTTGAACAATGTCCATACTGTGGTCCATTGTGACTGTACCAATTTACATTCCCACTAACAGTGCAAAAATGTTCCCCTTTCTCCATAGCCTTGCCAGCATTGTTATCTCGTCTTTTTGATGGTAGCCATTCTAACAGGTGTGAGGTGATATGTCCTTGTGCTTTAATGTACATTTCCCTAATGATTCCCTTGTAGGATTGAGCACCCTTGCATGTACCTCTTGGCTATCTGAATATTTTCTTTGGAAAAATGTCTATTTAGGTCCTTCACCCATTTTTAAATTGGGTTGGGGTTTTTTTGGTTGTGTGGGTTTTTTGTTTTTTTTTTTTTTTGCTGTTGATTTGTAGGAGTTCTTTATATATTTTGGATATTAACAACAGATACATAATTTGCAAATACTCTTTCCCATTCTCCAAGTTATCTTCATATTGTTGATTGTTTTGCTGTACAGAGGTTTTAAGTTTGATACAGTCCAACTTATTTTTGAATATCCAAGAAAATCATTGTTAAGGACCCATCTCAAGGAGCTTTTTCCTTTTATCCTCTAGGAGTTTTATGGTTTCAGCCCCTCCCCCTGCTCATGCTCCCTCTCTCTGTTAAATAAATAAATAAAATCTTTAAAAAAATAAAAGATTTTATTTATTGGAGAGAGAATGAGTGGGGGCGGGGAGGGCAGAGGGAGAAGCAGACTCCCCACTGAGCAGGAAGCCTGATGTGGGGCTTGATCGCAGGACCCTGGGATCATGACCTGAGCTGAAGGCAGATGCTTAACGACTGAGCCACCCAGGTGCCCCCCATATATGGCTTTATTATGTTCTCTTACATTCCTTCTATACCAATTTGTTGAGAGTTTTTATCATGAAAAAATGTATTTTGTCAAATGTTTTTTTCTGCATCTGTTCAGGTGATACGAATTTAATGTTTCATTGTGTTAACGTGGTATATCACAATTACTTATGTGCATATGTTGAATCATCCTTGCCTCCCAGAGATAAATGCCACTTGATCATGGTAAAGGATCCTATTAACGTGCTACTGAATTCACTCTGCTAGTATTTTATTGAGAATTTTCCATCTTTATTCATAAGGGATATTGGCATGTAGTTTTCTTTTAGTACCTTTACTGTCTTTGATATGTAAAATGAGTTTGGGAGTGTTCCCTCCTATTTAATTTTTTTGAAAAGTAGGAAGTTTGGCATTAATTTTTTTAAACCTAAGTATAGATGACCTACAATATTAGTTTTGGATGTATGACATAGTGGTTCTACATTTATATACAATATGAAATCACATCAATAAGTCTAGCTACCATTTGTCCACACACAGTAATTATGTTACTGATTGTATAATGCCTACGCTGTACTTTACATTCCCATGACTTATTTATAACTGGAAGTTTGTACCTCTTGATTCACTTTACGTATATTGCTCCTTCCTTTTGCCCTCCCCACTGGCAACCATTAGCTTATTCTTTGGATTTATGAGTTTGTTTCTGTTTTGTTCATTTTTTAGATTCCACGTATAAATGAAATAATATGGTATTTGTTTTTCACTGTCTGACTTCTCTTAGTCTATACCCTCTAGGTCCATCCATGTTGTTGCAAATGACAAACTTTCTTTTTTGTGGCTGAGTAATATTCCATTGCATATATATTGTATATATATATCCCATCTTCTTTATTCATTTGTCAGTGGATACTTAGGTTGCTGCCATACCTTGGCTATTGTACATAATGTTGCAGTGAACACAGAGGTGCATATATCTTTTCAAATTGTTTTAATTTCCTTTGGATAAAAACCCAGAAGTGGAATTTCTGGAACATAAAGTATTTATATTTTTAATTTTTTGAAGAACCTCCATACTGTTTGCCACAGTGGCTGCACCAGTTTACATCCCCACCAACTGCATGAGGGTTCCCTTTTCGTACCTCCTCACCAAAACTTATTTCTTGTCTTTTTGATACTAGCTATTCTGACTGGTGTAAGTTGACATTTCATTGTGGTTTTAATACAAAATTCCCTAGTGATTAGTAATGTTGAGCATCTTTTCAAGTGGCCATCTACATATATTCTTTGGAAAAACATCTATTCAGGTCCTCTGCCCACTTTTTAAATTGGATTGCTTTTTGTGTGTGTTGAGTTGTATACATTCTCTATATTTCTGGGATATTAACTTCTTATTGGATATATTATTTGCAAATATCTTCTCCCCTTCAGTAGATTGCCTTTTTGCTTTATTAATGATCTCCTTAGCTTTGCAAAAGCTGTTTAATTTAATGTAGTTCCATTTGTTTATTTTGCTTTTGTTGCCCTTGCCTGAGGAGAAGCATCTAAAACATAATGCTAAGGCTGATGTCCAAGAGTTTATTGCCTATGTCTCCTTATAGGAGTTGTATGGTTTCAGGTATTAAATTTAGGTCTTTAATCCATTTTGAGTTTTTCGGTGTGTATGGTGTGAGAAAGTGGTCCAGATGCATTTGTTTGTGTGTAGCTGTCCAATTTTCCCAGCACTATTTATTGAAAAAACTGTCTTTTCCCCATTGTGTACTCTTCTCCTTTGACATAGATTTACTGACTCTATAAATATGGGTTTATTTCAGGCTTTCTGTATTTTTTCCATTCATCTATGTGTCTGTTTTTATGCAAGTGTTATACTGTTTTGATTACTGTATATTTGTAGTATAGTTTGAAATCAGGGATCATAATACCTCTGAATTTGTTTTTCTTAAGATTGCTTTTGGTAGTATGGACATTTTAATAGTATAAATTCTTCCAATATTGAGCACTGTATATCTTTCCATTTATTTGTGTCATCTTCAATTTTTTTTTATCAATGTCTTAAAGGTTTCAGACCACATGTCTTTCATCTTTTTATAGGCAGCCTGTATGTGGGTCTCTTTCCTTTCTTAATCGACTCAGCCACCCTATGTCTTTTAATGGGAACATTTAGTCCATTATGTTTTAAGTAATTTTTGATAGGTGTGAAATTATTGCCATTTTGTGAATTGTTTTCTGGTTGCTTTGGTAATTCTCTGCTCCTCTCGTGATTTGATGACTTTTAGTGTTATGTAAGGGTTTTAGTACCTCTATTACAGGTTTTTGGTTTGTGATTACCATCAGGTTTATATGTAACATCCTATGTGTATAACAGTCTATTTTAAGTTGATGGTGCTTAAATTAAAATACATTCTAAAAGCACTATATTTACTCCTTATCCCCATGTTTTATATTTTTGATGTCCTATTTTGTGTATCCCTTAACTAATTATTGCAATTATAGTTGATTTTACTACTTTTGTCTTTTAACCTGCATACTTGATTAACAAATGACTGATATACTGCCTTTGTTGTAGGTTTGCTTTTACCAGTGATTTTTTTTTTCTTTCATTATTTCCTTCTACTTGTGGCCTTTTCTTTTGAACTTAAAAGAAATGCTAAAGGGACTTCTTTTAAGGATGGATTAGTGGTAATGAACTTCTTTAACTTTTATTCATCTGGGAAATAACTTCTTTTTCCTTCATTTCTGAAGGATAACCTGGCTGGGTAGAATATTCTTGTTGTAGGATTTTTCCTGTCAGCACTTTGAATCTATTGTGCCACTCCCTTTTGGCCTACAAATTTCTGCTGAAGAATCAGCCGATAGTGTCAGGGGGGTTCCCAGGAAAAATGTGACTAGTTGCTTTCTTCTTGATGATTTTAAGATTCTTTATTTTCAAAATTTGACCTTTTAATTATTAAATGCCTTGGTGTGGACCTCTTTGGGGCTCTCTGTGCTTTCTGGACCTGAATTTCCATTTCCTTCCCCAGGTTAGAGAAATGTTCAGCTATTATTTCTTCAAATGAATTTTCTTCCCCTTTCTTAGTCTCTTTTGCTTCCAATACTCCTATAATTTGAATGTTAGTGTGCTCATGTTGTCCCAGAAGTCCCTTAAACTATCCTTTTAACGTTAAATTTCTTCGTTGTTGTTCAGTTTGAGTGATCTCCCCTACCATCTTCCAGATAGCTGATCTGTTTTTCTGCATCCTCTAACCTGATTCCCTTTAGTGTATTTTTCATTTTGTTTATTGTATTCTTCAGCTCTGATTGGTTCTTCTTTATATATGTATATTTTTAAATTTTATTTATTTGACAGACAGGGAGGGAACACAAGCAGAGGGAGAGGGAGAAGGAGAGGGAGAAGCAGGCTTCCTGCTGAGCAGGGAGCCCGATGCGGGGCTGGATTCCAAGACCCTGGGATCATGACCTGAGCCGAAGGCAGATGCTTAACGACTGAGCCACCCAGGCGCCCCTGGTTCTTCTTTATATTTTCTATCTCTTTTGCAAAGTCCATCCATTCTTCTCCTGGGTTTGGTGTGCATATTCATGACCATTACTTTGAACTTTTTGTCTGGTAGATTGCATATGTCCATTTCATTTAGTCCTTTTTCTGAGATTTTTGTCTTTTCTTTGGAACACATTCCTCTCTCTCCTCAGTTTGCCTGAATCTCTATTTGTTTCTATATATTAGGTAGATCAGCTACATCTCTCAGTCTTGGAAGAGTAGCTTTAGGGAAGATGGTGTCCTGTGGGGCAAGCAAGTGCAATCCCCTCCTCCCCAGCCATCAGAACTAGGCACTCCAGGGCTGGTCCCTATGTGGCTAGGCTGCAACTATTACGGGCACACTGATGGACAGGGCTGGCCGCTGGTATGGCTGACTGGGGGGGTACCAGTCCTAGCTAAGGTCACTCATAGGAGTGGTGGACAGGAGCGGCTTTGGAGAGGCACCTGCCAGGGAGGGTAGGCCGAGTGGTGCTAGCAAAGTAGATGGACAGTGCCAGAGATAGCACCCACCAGTGCTGGGCTAGTGAGGAGGGAAGTAGGAAAAATAGCACCCACCAGTGCTTCTATTCCTGGAGAAATTTCCCCTCACATAAGGCTCAGGTTCTTTTCAAATTGCTGCCTCTCTACTGGGTCTCAGAATGAGTGACTTTGTGCATGGGCCCTTTAGGTTGAAAGCTCTCTGGCTCTTCCAGAGTTAAGTTTCGCTGATTTTCAAATCCAGACATTATGGGGGTTTGTCCTCTCAGGGTAGGGGTTCCCGATGTAAGTCTTGAGGGCCTTGCTCCTTAGGTAGGATCTCTGCATTTGTGGTATCCCTCCTACTCATGGGCTGCTGCACTAGGGGTGTAAGGTCCTGCCTAGACTGCATCTCTACCAACTGCCTCTCTTTAGTTATGGAAGAGCTGTTGGGCTAGCCTTCAGGTGATTCTCAAAGAGAGCTGTTCTGTATTTAGTTGTTGTTCTGGTGTGTCCAGTGGAGCAAGGGAGATCAGGATCACTCTTTATCTTGATCCTAGCTCTTGCAATCCTTTAAATGTTAGGTAAAAATTGATCAGTAAAGCCATCTGGTCCTAGGCTTATTTTTTGGTGGGAGATTTTTGGTTGCTCATTACATCTCTTTAATAATAACTGGTCTGTTCATAGTTTTTTTTTTTTTTTCCTGATTGTCTTGGTTATTTTTCTAATTATTTCTTGTTGTTGGCTTATAGTTGTTGGCATATAGTTGTTCATTAATAGCCTCTTATGATCCTTTGTACAGTCTTCTTTTCCAATCATAATTAATCTGGGTCCTCCTTTTCTCCTCCTTCTAGCTAAAGGTTTGTGAAGAACCAACTCTTAGTTTTGTTAATCTTTTCCATTGTTTTCCTAATTCCTTTATTTCTGCTTTGATCTTTATTTTTTTCTTTCTGCTAATTCCTGGAGTCATAGAGTTAGCTAGGTTTTTGATGTCTTTCTAAATGTGGATATTTACTGTTATGAACTTCTTAGGGGATGCAACAAAATAAGTTCTAAGTTTTGGTATGTTGTGCTTGTTTTCTTCGATCCATTGGTGGCTCAAAGGAGAAGTATTGTTAAATGTATGAATACATGGGAATTGTCCAGTTCTCCTGTTAATTTCTAATGTGCATACCATTTTGATGAGAGAGGTACTCAGCATGATTTCTATCTTCTTGAAGTTGCTAAGACTTATTGCCCAATATATAATCTATCTTAGAAGATGTTCTATGTGTACTGGAGAAGAATGTGTGTTCTGTTGTCAAAGAGAATGCTCTCTATACGTCTATTGGTCCATTTGGTCTATAGTGTTCAGATTGACTCTTAGATCATCCAGAGAATGAATAACCATTATTGAGAGTATGATATTAACCATTTCTGATGGCTTTTTAATTCTTTCAGTTCTGCTTTTGCTTTATTTAGGTGCTCCAATATAGGGTACGTAAATATTACAATTGTGATGTCTTCTTGTGGGATTGATGCCTTTATTATATAATGACTTCCTTTAAACTAAAAATGGTAGGAGAAAGTCTATTTTGTCTGATTTATAGCTACCCCCTGCTCTTACAAAAATTACCTTCTGCTTGAAATATCTTTTTCCATCCCTTCAGTGTGTTTTTAAAGCTACATTTAATCTTTGTAGGCAGAATATTGTTAAATCTTGACTTTTTTTCTATTCATTGGAGAATTTAATCCACTTAAATTATGAAGGACTTACTATTGCCATTTTGTTAATAGTTTTCTTTTTTGTAGATCCATTGTTCCCTCCTTATCCTACTCTTTTGTGTGTTTAATGCCTTTTGGTATTAGTATGCTTTGACTTAATTATCAATTGCTTTTGTATAATTACTACAGGTTTTTTTCTTGGGGTTACTTTGAGTCTTACATGAATTGTCAATTTATTCTAATTTTAATTTTGAGAGCACTCCTATATTTTATGTTCTATATGCTGGCTAACTGAACACTCCTGTATTTTATACTTCTCCTCCTCACATGTAGGTTATTGATGTTACAATTTACATATGTTTATATCTTATATGCAAGATAATCCAAAAGATTATATTTTTCAAATTTTAAAAGTGAATTATGCAGCATTACCATATAAGAGGATATATCTTTTATCATATTTACCATTACCAGTGAGTTTTACTACCTTATGTTTTTATGATACAAACTAGTATCTTTTTTCTTCACTGAAAAATTCCCAATGGCTGTCTAGTGGTGATGAACTCAGCTTTTGTTTGTTTAGAAAGTTCTCTCTCCTTCATTTTTGAGTAATTGCTTTGCTGGGTATAGAATTCGTGGTTGATATATTCAAAATATTTAAATGAAGAAACTATTATCCTATTCTCTTAGCCTGAAAGTTTCTGTTGAGAAATCTACATATAGTCCTCTGGGGGTTCTCATAGGACTTGGTGTAGCCCTATTGGGGTTCAACCTATTTCAGATCCTTTTTAGGCCTCAAGGATCTGGATGTCCATTTCTTTCCCAAAGTTTGGGAATTTTTCAGCCATTCTTGCTTTATCTCCTGGGATTTCTATAATGAGGGTATTTTTTTTCTTTTGAGATTGTGCCCTCTTAGCCCTGTACACTTCAGTCACTCTTTTTCATTCTTTTTGCTCTTCTGACTGGATAATGTATTTTTTTAAATTTTATTATGTCACCATACAATACAGCGTTGGTTTTTGATGTGGTGATCCATGATCACTCAGTGCTCCATGCAGTACGTTCCCTCCTTAATACCCATCACTGGGTTAACCAATCCCCCCTCCCCTCTAAAACCCTGTCTGTTTCTCAGAGTCATGGTTCATCTCTCCCTCCAATTCCCCTCCTTCTCCTAATGTCCTCCATGCTATTCCTTGACTTTCTCTGCTTGACTTACTTCACTTAGCATAATCTCGTCCCATCCATGTTGATGTAAAAGTTGGGTATTCAACCTTTCTGATGGCAGATAATGTATTTAGCATGGTCAAGTCTGCTGTTGTAGTTCTCTATTGAATTCTTCAGTTCATTTGATGTATTTTTCACCTCTAGGATTTGTTTTTTATGGTTTTGTTTATTGTTTTTTGTTTAGTTTTCTTCTGTGTTCTTGTAGTTCACTAAACTCCTTTAAGAGGATTATTCTGAATTTTTTGATAGTTCAATTTCTTTAGTGTCATTTATTGGAGCTTTATTAGTTTCCCCTGGTGGTGTCATATTTACATTTTTTTTTGTGATCCTTGGTTCCTTATGTTGGTATCTGCACATTTGAGTAAAGGGTCTTGTCTTCCAGACTTTACCGGACTACTTGACTTGATTTTCTGCATGCATCAGTTTGTAACATCCTTGAACAGGGGGCACTTTCTTCATTTTTCTGCTTAGGTGGGGTCCTGCACAGGCTGGGCAGGTTCTTGTTTGGAAGTTGAATGAGGCAGAACTATGTACCAAGTTGTCTACTCATGTGCTGCTGTAATTGGCGTTGCAAGATGGACAACAGAGTCCAAGGAGTTCTGATTAGGGTTCCTGGTCATGTCAGTCTGGAGGCTGTATTCAGTTTGGGCTGGTCTATATATTCCCTTGCCTGGTCACACTGCAGACCAGGCCTCAGGGCCTCTTGTGGAGGGAATCCAGACAGACCTGCATACTCAGGTGCCTGGACAGATGGCTACAGTCTTGGCTCCATAAATACACAACTGCTGGTCCTGTCCTCTGTTCAAGTACCATTGTAATTAGGGTTGCATTAGCTTCACGAATGCAAGGGGAGAGGCAGGGAGCCACAGAACAGGTCTCAAGGCTGCCTAGCTCCCCAAATAAGAGTCTTATCAGACAGACCAGTGCATCAAACTCTCTGGCTAGATGGGCAGAGCCACTGGCTGGGCTCTCTGAATGCTGCTATGCCAAGACATTTTCAAGGTATCAGAACAGGCTTCCTGGTTGGGAGGGTCCAGAACTACACTCAGCCTTGGTCTGGGCTATGAATTAGCTGCTCACTGGGCCAAGGAGACCAGACTCAGGGTCCAGCAAGGCTCTCCATCTGCAGTCCCAAATCAGGCTTACTTGCCTCATTCCCTGGTCAAACTGCCCCCTGTCTTGGCTGTGCCGATGAGTGAGGCTGCTCTTTAGGACTTCTACCTGGGCACTGCAGGTAGGAACTCAGTGGTCCAAGATCTGAATGCTGGTTGTTGCAAGACCTGCAGATTCCCCCATGATCTCCTTGAGGTGAGACCAAAGTGGAAACTCCCCAAAAGTGACCCACAATGCAGGGGGAGCTTGATGGCCATCATGGGCTCTCTCTTCGCCCTGGAGGGCTATAGGCTTAGGGGAGACCTCCCACTGTGGTACCCTGCCAGCGTGGGATGGGGTAATATGTATCTGCTTCTCTTACCCTTCTGTCTCCAGGTCTGTGGTGCAGAGATACTTCAGCCTCACCTTCATTCTAGGATTTTTTCAGTGATGTCATGAATAGTTTTCAGTTCTTGGGCAGGGGAGCAAAGTCAGGATCTACCTATGTCACCTTCCTGGTGATATCACTCCTAGCCCATAATAACCTATGCAGCCATTTCTGCTCTTTAAGTCTTATTTCTTCCTGCCATTTTCCATCCTCTGTGGCTGGGGGTTTCCCGTTGGCAGTAAAATCTTCTCATCCTTCATGTCTCCTATTACAAGGTTTAGTAAAGATGGATGGCCCACCCACACCTGTTGGAAATTTCTGTATTCTTTCCTTCTTCGAGACCTGGTGCCAGTAAGCAAGTGTAACTTCACAGTGAAGTTTTAATCTTCCAAAGAAAGCTACAAGGGAAGCTTGAGGAGTGAATAGGCCCTGAAAAATCATTCAGGAGGCAGGTTGTGGATCTGGGATATGAAGAAGAAAACCTTGTTTCCTTCGTCTTGAGTATATTAAACCCACCTTGGGTCAGGGCAGTTAGGGTTCTTTTTCCTTCTGTTTCTTCTGTTCTGTATCGTGCTTTTAAAACCTTCATCCATCAGGTCTTTACTCACATGTGAGTCCTTACGTTACCATTTAACCTAAAATGGCACCTTCTAGTCACCCTGGATCTAATCACTCGGTATATACTTTTCCATAAACATAATCTGTAATACTTGTTTCCATAATTAGTTTGCTTATTTATTGTCTGAACCTCCTCTAGAATTTAAGTTCCACGATGGCAAGTATTATCTCTTTGTTCACTGCAAAATTCCCTGTGCTTCAAAAGATTCTTGGCAGAATAAATGAACTAGGAAAGAGGGTTAAGTATGCTTTAGAGAGCAGGGTGTCTGAAACTGTGGTTCCTGCATGGTGTCAGCATGAACTGGGATCCCCAGTATTACATCATTGTTAGAAATGCAAAGCCTTACCCATACCTTGAGTCACGAACTCTGGGGGTGAAGTCCAGCACTGCATTTTAATAGACCCTCCAGGTACTGGTGGTGCATGCTCAAACTTGAGAGCCACTGGCTGAGCTGTGCTTCTCAATCTTCATTATATATATTAGTCACTTGGGATATCTTATTAGAATGCATTCTTGTTCAGGGGTGTGAGGTGAAGTCAGAGAGCCTACATTTATACTGTCCAGTAACTTGCTATGAATATTCATAGTCATCCAAAGAGCTTTAAAATGTACTGATGCTGGTCCCACCCTTACACATTCTGATTTAATTGGTCTGGAGTACAGCTGGACAGGATCTTTGTAAAAGCTCCTCTGGCAATTCTAATGTTCAGTCAAGGCTGAGAACTGCCTTCAAGGGCACACGCATCCTCGGAATACCACTGTCTGTGTGGACAAGTGAGGCACTGCAGTTCCTGGTCAGAGCATGCATATAGTTTAGATACCATGAGATATAAGGCCTGGTTATTCCATGAGAACACTCAGAAAATAAAGTCTGCAGGGAGACAAATCAAGGAGAAGCTATAAGCAGTGGTGGAAACCAAACCCATCAGCCCACTTACTGACCTAGATGTGCAATCAATGCAGATCCAATGAGTACAAGGATGATGATGTCCTAGGGATGAAAAAACGTTCCAGGGATTATATTAGCTGGCCAGGTTAATTAAAAATCACTCTAATAATTAGTTTTGTGTGTTTAGTTTCTTTGTTATTAGCTTAGATGCTTTTCATAGAAGGCACAAACCTCTTCTGGCTTCTCTGTCCCTCCTCTGAACTAGGGTTCTAAAAAAAAAAAAAAAAAAATGCATCATGCATTCAGGAGGTTGTCTACATTTAAAATAAATCGTGCTTTAGCATACACAGCCCTCAGTATGTTGGGTTATACCTTGAGACGAAGAGACATAAAAGTGGTGTTTTGTCTTTTGTTCCTATTACCATGCCCAAGGGGATTTCTTTAAGAGGTTGATATTAGGATGTTTCGAGAATGCTGTCCAAAATGAACAATGATAAAGTATCTTTCTTCATAAGATTTTAAAAGAGGAATGTGAAAGAAGACGTCATTAGTGTAACAAACAAGACATAGAAAGTGGGTTGTAACCCCGAATCACTCACTCGTTCTGATGTCTCAGGCGCAGCTTTGCTTTCTAAATTCTCCATCATTCCAGGCTACATCAAGGGTCATCAGGATTGAACAGGAAAGTTCTGGGAGGCATAACTGTACCCCTTTTCTGGAAAAGATCCCCCACCCCAATCAAGGAGGCCAGGACTACGTTAAAGGATACTGTCCACCTTGATCATAATTGATTGTTTCCAAATGTTGATACCATGTAAACCTGGCCAATTCTCCCTCCAAAAATTGGAGTACGGGGATGTAGAGTCTTGTGGATAATGGCACTTAAATGGCATCAGTCTGGAGCAGTGCTCTGCAATAGAACAGCCACATGTGGATACTGAGTATATGAAATGTGGCTAGAGTGAGAAACTGAATTTTTAGTTTTACTTAAAGTAGCAATTAAATATACAGTCTATTGTTTTGGACAGCATACCTCTAGAGTCCAATTGTATGGTCTTTGGGTTCTTCAAAACTGTTGCATCAATTTTATGAGCTACCTCAGGGCTTTTTGATGATCCCCCAATGTATTTCAACTAGCCAAAGGAGCCTTAATTAAGAGATTACATTAATTAAAAGCTTCAATACTGTTCTTTTGTGGAGGGAGGTCCATCCATCACATTAAAACCATACAGATGTGAAGATTCTAGACCTCTTTTTGTCCATGGGTATGCCCCCACAGTAGGAATTGAAGGTGGAATAACTCATTCATGCCCCTCTGATACCCTAAGCAATCTATCTTATCAGGTCAGAGTGACTTGTATAGGAGGTCACTCCGACAAAGTCTCAATTTTACATTCATGGACAGTGTGTGAGTAACCTTGAGCCACTTCTCCCCACCATGAGTTTTGGTTACCCCAATCATAAGACTAAGGGGGACTTTGCAACTGTTATCACATACAATCTTCCTAACAAGCTTGTAAAGTAGGTGTCCTGATGTCACTGTCCTTGCCCTTATTGTCACCATCACGGCATCCTTGCTATTCCTTTGCATATGGGGACACCAAGGATCAGAGAGATGAAGCCAGTTGACTCAGATCCCACTGTTAAGAAGCAGAGGAGGCAGAATTCACAACCAAGATTCGACACTTAGTAGAGAAGAACATCTGTATCTGCTTTAAAATTTTATGGAGACAGATGAAATACCATATGTTTGATACTTTGGAGAAAAAATGTGAGGCAAATAAAGTTTGCATTTTAAGAGGAGAAGGGCAAGAGTGTCATTCTTTTTTGGATCTGGATTTTGAGGTGTGTTCTTGAAAGTTTTATGCTTGGATGATACCTACAGTATAAAATTAGACTAAAAATTATGGGGAAATCTAGAGAACATGCATTAAGTATAAGCCACATTACTGTTCTATGTTTAATTATAGCCAATCCTTTTGTTATCTAGCACGTTCTATTGTACTAAATACGTACCCCAGTGTGTTTAATACTAAATTTTAGTTTTGATATGAAGTTTGATACAAAAAGGTTAAATGACTTATGCAAGATCACCGAAGTTGGCCAAACCAAAATACACACCTCAGAGCTGCCTGACTCTAGAGCTCAAGTTCTCAGTTATGATTTCCTTCTTTCTTATTATGATTCTGTAATAAAATTTCACCATAATGATTTTGTTGGTACTGTATATAGCATCCACATTGGGGATATCATAGTACTTCTGGCAGGGGGTCAATGTGAGGGTGGATACCAGCCTCTCCTAGATACTTCTCCTCTGACATTAACATGGAAATGCCATGGCTTTTCTTAAACGGGGCAGATACCTGCCATCACATTCTTATTAGTTCATATCTGGTTGATAGAATGCACCTCATTCATTGTGGTACTACGTAACCAAGCTCAAAACCAGAAAGAGTAGAACCTGTTGCATGCATGAATTATTCTGGTTCCTAATATTGCTAATAGTAAGCACCTATAGACTGTTGATCAGCCTTTGTCTTACCTCCTAGAAGGCATAATTTATATAATGCAAGAGGATGAATGTGAGGTTAACAAGTATTGCATTTTCTCAAAAGTTACAGTAACCTATTACAGAAATACTGTCACTTGAGGACTGTGGCTAAGAGTGAGCCTGTATTTGGACCAAAATGAGATCCCCTCTAGAAGGTTCTGATACATCAGGGGCTGTGTGGGAAGTTTTAGAACAGGCAAAGCCAGGTAAGCATATGTGAAATCCATGTGGAGGAGGCATGTGAGGTAGTTAGGTCAAGAACACCTGAAGTTGTGCTCAGCAAGTGCCTATCTATCTTGAAGATGGTTAGTCACCCAATACGGAAGTGGCATTTCAGAGTTTCTAGGTTAATGTTGACTTTAATTGGTAGTCCAGTGCTGGGGTTATCAGTCTGGCTTTGAGTCTCACTCATCAGGGACTGTTGGACTGGAGAGTTTCTAGCAATAGTAACAGCTGGGGACACATGACTCCTTGGTTTATAACTAACTCCCAAGAGAGAGAAGCAGTCACAGGTAGGGTGACCAGAAATGTGGAAGAACTCAGATCATAGCATATTGGCAAGAATTGGAGGGCACTGAGAGGATTAGCGAGGAGGAGAGATGCTGATGGATAGAAAAAAATGTTCAGCTTGATACAAGATTTGCTTGATACAAGACTTAATGGGAAAAGGGGATTAAATGGAGATTTTACCTAGACTGAAAGTGATATGAGGACAAGGAACCATGTTTTTGCCATAATCTCCATGTGTGGCATTATGCCAATCATATCATCCAGTGTCAACGACCGTTGACATGAAGTAATAAAGTGACCGTTAGGCAAGGGACTTTATAGGAATCAGAATTGTCTGATAACCAACCCCAGAAGCCCTTATGTCACTAGGTATTTATTATCAGTGAACATACAAGACCTATTTCCTAATCCAAGGGAAATGACTAAGGAGAACATGATTGTGTTGAAAGAAAAGAGGGCAGTAAGTTCTGCTAAAGGTTAAGAGGGAGAAATCCCAGGGAAGATTTCCCGGAAAAGCTGGGTAGAAAGCAGGGTTTCTATTGATGGATAAGAATTAAACTGACAGAATCAAGGACTTCCCATAAATGGTGGAGAAAGCACAATGTGGATAAAACCATAAGGACTCAAGAAGGTGGAGAGCAAACTAGGTGTTTTGTTTATATAAACAAAAGTGAGTTATAAAGATACTAGACATCTTCAAATGCGAGGCTAAGGATGTACAGCCTCCAAATCAATGTGGTGGGGAGCCTTTGAAGGTTGAATAGGGCAATGCCTTACAAATAGCTTTTTGGGAAAAATAGCCTGGAAGCCTGGAGGAACATGGACTGATCGCATGGTACAGAGTTAGAAGGCAGAGAAACTACACAGAGATGTCTTATTCTGAGTTTGCTATTCTTCTGCTGGAAAAAAAACCCATCAGCTTCCAATGAACTGCTTTTTATTATGACACAAAAGCCATAAAGGTAGTGATGTATATAAAAGCAGTGCAGGATGTTTTTAGTGGCTTTATGAAATAAAAACAGCAGTAGATAGTTAAAATTGGAATGCCCTGCATCAGGTTATAACCATCTGAGTTTGGGAACTTGCAACAGCAATGCAATCATATTTTTATAGCTCTAACGTGGTCTTTTCACTCAAATAACTGAACTATGAGTGGGGGAGAAGGGAAAACCCAGCAAATCAATGCTGTTAAAGAGCAAAGGTGGAGATTTTTTTTGAATTTCAATGGTCATATCAGTTACCAGTTTGATAAAATAATCATTGTTTCCCCAAATCAGAAATGTGTATACTGGGAGATCAAGTTCCCTAACAAAATAATATAATTGGTACAAAGTTATCATACCAGGCACTTTGATATCTGTGACTTCATTGTGCACCTATCACAATTCTGAGAAGGATGGTTTTCACAAATTCAAAGAAGTAGATGCTGAGGTTAAGAAGAGCTAAGAAATTTGCCTGCAGTTTAGACAGGGTATCCCTGGATGTATTCCAAGATGGGTCCTAAACCTCATGTCTCCCAGTGCCATGTGAAAATTTTCATACACTTTGCTCATCGGTGAAGATTCATTATGTTCCTGAAGCTGCCACTGAGGGTGTCAGGCTGTAATGTTTCCTTTGTTCACCCGTGGCTGGGACAAATCCTGCTCAGTCCTTTTAAAAAAGAACCCTTCTTATTCATTAGCAAAGTTAACTGTCTACAGATTATACAATCAACTGAAGAGTGGTTTGCTCAAGACAAATGATTAGCTTGGTGCAGTATGTTCTTATGGCAGCAGAAATGTTGGTAGTAATGGATATTACGTGGCACGATCTGTATCATAAAGATTTGCCCCCTATTCCACCCTAGCTTGGGGCGAGTAAAATGGTATGCCAACTTTAAAAAAAATCATTGTAAGGAATCAAGGATAGATGAGGTATTTGAATATTTAAGACACTTCTACAACTAATTTGTTTTACCCTCACGGCCCAAGGCAGAACCTGAGGCCTGGAGTGGTCATGTCATTGTACATAAAAGGCAGCTCACATACTGAAAACTAGGTCAGGATAATGGTTACACCTATACTCGAATGGCCTCATTCAACCCCTGCTGTATAAGCTCTTCTATTTGCACAGATATATACAAGAAAGGTTTTGACTCAGTAGCATTCAGTTCTGTGGAGGAGAAACATGCTGATCTCTCTTAATAGGTTATGTTAATAAGGAAAATAATGTATTTTACATCAATCACCATTTTGGAGTACCTTCAGGAAGCAAAGAGGGAAATGGAGAGTCTAGGCTCCATGGTCAGCCAGGGTTTTCCTCTTGCCTCCTTGATTTACTGTTTGAATAATAATTGCATCTACTTAAAAAAGCACCGTGAGAATAGAATGACATGATGTGTGTGAGCTGCTAAGCTCTATGCTTGGTGCCTACCACAAGTTCAAATCATGGTAGATAAAATAGTAAGAACAACAATGTACTATGTATTGAATACTTATTCAGTCCTCAATACAGCCCCTTGAGGTGCGTATTATCATCTCTCATGTAAAGATGAACTAATGGAGGCATGGAGAGGTCTCACAGCCATTAAGTGGTAGATCCAGCAGAGTGACTCCATGGCCTATGATCTTTACTATGCTATGTGGCACCTCTAGTAGTTTTATAAAAGACCACTAATAGAGTACATAGTGGGAGAGGAAGTGCCCAGTTCAACACTGAGAGTCTAAATCTTTATGCCATTGGAATCCAAGCCAGGGAATGCTTTGGGGTATAGAGCAGGGACCACATCCCATTTTAAGCATGGTTCATGAAAGATACAGGATTTAAGATGGGTACAGATGGACAGACAGGAAAACACTCAGGTAACATGACTATAAAAAGAACAATTTCAACTCTATTACACAGGACTACTCAACAGCTATCTATAACATCTCACTCATTAGGTTGTGGCCAACCGTACTTCCCAGGAACTATGCAGCATGATCTGTAGGTTTCAGATAGACTTGCGTCAGATTCAGCTCTGCCACTTCTCTGTCAGAGTTTGTCAGTCAGTACATGGGGTTATCACACTCCACAGCATTGCCTGGATTCTCAATGAGATGCCCTCAATAACATGCCAACATGGGGACTGCCTATAGTAGGGTTTCGGTGAGTATTGGCTGACAGAAAAGGTCTTTGCCTTGGGTTCTGGGGCCTGAGTTTACCCAGCCAAGATTGTCTGTCCATGATGCATGCCACTATCAACCATGATTTGGAATTCTTGGTCTGCACAGCTTTGAAATATCTAGACCCATGTTAAGTTCATCTAGAAAACACATCATAAGTTACCTTTTTCTCTGTTTTGCTGACATTCTTACAATTTCTATCATGAAAGAATGTGTTGATTATTTCTGAAGGGCACATTTCCATGAGAACAACCTTTAGGTGCCTTTGGAAAGGCTCTAATATACCACTTCTCACCTGCACATGTGACATGAGCCTCCTAAGGAGGATTGCTAGATTAAAATACCTTAAATGCCTATGTAACTGGGCATCTTGCATTTTAAGTATAAAGAACATTTTGGATATACTTACACTACAATATTTTGTTTATACTTCTAAAATTTGTTGTTTATCTGAAATGCAAATTTAACTGGGTATCATATTTTTTATGTGCTATGTCTGTTAACCTTACTCTTAAGGTTCAGGGAGCGCACTAGTGGTGGAATATCAGTTTTGGAATCAGATCTGGGAATTCAAATCCTCATTCAGTCATTTACCGGCTGTATAACCTTTTCCCTCTGAAGTAAAAAGTCCTTATACTTACAAAGGTAATTATAGATGAAGACAGTCAGTCACTGAAAAGGTAGAGTGAAATAACAGAGGCCAATATGATTAGTATACTTCCCAGAGCATAACAGAAATACCCCATGTGTTAACTTTCTGTGCCGTTAAAGCACTTTATAAACAGTACTATCCCCTGAAACTGTACAGACTGATTATTACTATTTTTTCTCCAAGGCTATCCAGTGGGAAGGTGGTAAATTTGGGCTCATAGCTCAAGTGTCCAAAATTCCACTCCAGGACTTTCTCTCATGTCCCACTCTCTCTGGAAGCCTCTCTCAAATGACTGTTGTCCCCAATCAACAGAAAATTCAAAATGAAATTTATGCCCAATGTTTGCAATGTGGTCCACTGCCATGGCTTAAAGTAGGGTGATTAAGAGCAGGATTCATCAGGAAAGCATTTTTATCTTTTATGATTCTGTTTCTAAAGATAAAAATTTGATTTTAGGTGCAGGAATGAGGTGGTATAGGGTAGTGGAGCCAGGATCAGTCTCACCCAGCACATGTGATGTACAAGAGCACCAGTCACTGCATATGAACCATGGACACTCTCATGTTTGTTATTCAATGTATGAACTCAAGGTACCTGTTATGCCCATTTACAAAGGAGTGTATTGAGGCTTGGTGGAGTTATAGAATCTTTCTCCCAGTCACACATCTTTTAAGTGGTGGAGCTGGGCTTCAACCCCAAGCCTGACTCACACCAAAAGCCATTTTTTTTTTTTAACACTGCCCAAGGCAACTTCTGCTTTTCCCGAACAATGACAAAGAAACAAAGCATCTGGTTGATGAACCAAGACATGCCTCTTCTGTCTCCCTCTTTCCCCTCACCCCCTGAAAGGGGAGACAGAGGTAAGGTCTTGTAGAATTTCAACAGTTCCATTAGGGACAGTAGCCAGGAATGCTTCACAGCTGGACATACAATACTCTAAGTGCTCAGAATTTCATTTCCTCAGCCACAAAAGACATTCATTGCCACTGCGGCCCCACTATAGCTCGTGCCTTGTTCTAAGCCTGAGAAAATCCCTTAGGATCTTACTTTGCAGGGAGAAGAGCCATGCCACACCCTGGAGGTACTAATGATGGAAAGCAGCAGATCTGAGAGTTGCCAGTCTCATTTATCACCATGGTATGGTCTGGAGATAGAAAGCTGGACAGGTAAATCATCAGTCATCAGCATGACCAGCTAATGGCTACCTGGTGTTACATGACCTAACGCACTGTCAGAGCACAGCATGTTCGGATACAGTCACAGCAACAGAAGAAAGAGCACTTCTCGCAGTCTGAGAGTTAAGGTCCTGGGTGTACCCGTTAAGTGTGCCTAGATGATTACTGTCATTGTTATTATCGTTGTGAACACTTATCCATTAAACAGCAAGTTCCAGGCACTCGAGAACTACTTAAACGTAAAATGTAGCCCTGTCCCTCGTCCTCCTCCAAATTTGGCAAGAGACAGACTCTCAGACAGTATGAGAAGCACTGAGAGAGAACACAGGGCACACAGAAAAGACCTCTAAGTTGAATCTTAAAGAATAAGAAACAATGTTTTAGGTGGAGATACTGGAGACCATGTTCTGCAGAAAGAGAATACTTGCAGAGAGTGATGTCATTAAGATGGTGACATAGGTTGTTCCCAACTGTGGTCCCCCTCATAAGACAACTATCCATGGGCAAGACCCCACTATTAAGATCTTAAAACAAAGGATAAGGCTGCAGCATCCCCCTGCACCACAGAAACCTAGACAGAGAAGAGGCTACACTGACAGCACTGTCCCTCCCCCCCAGGCAGGTGCAGCACTCCATCGAGGGGGCCCCTCTGAGCCTACAGCACCTCCAGTGGCATGAGAGAGGCCCAAGGTGGACATCCAACACTCCTAGCATTGTGGGTTGCTTCTCCTGAAGCCCACTGGGGCCTCGCTTCCTATGAACTGTGGTGGAGTCTGCAGGACTTGAACATTGGGGATCAGAGCAATGGAAAAGAAGGGTGGGCTTACAGAAACCATGGTCAGACCTTGGCATACCAAGTCCTCACTGCAGTGGCCCAATCAGACCAGAGAACTCAGCAAGCCATGGGTCTGCCAGATTCAGGACTGCAAATAACAAGCCATACTGGCCTTGAAGCTAGTTCAGCCATTCTGCCTGGACAGGGAGACTAATTCATAGCCCCACCTACTTGTGGGTATAGATCCCCTACTTGCCTGACCAGGAAGCCTCTGCCCATATGCAGAGCCAAGCCAGTGGCCCCAAATGACCAAGTTTGGTGCATAGTTATGCCCGATTTGGTCCCCAAAGAGCCCTGCCAGTCCATGGGCCTGGTCTGAGGCTCCACCTGGGCAGTGAACTAATTTATAGCCTGTCCCACAGTTCAATACTCCCTCCAGCCTTCCTGATCAGGAGGCCTAATCAGAGTTCCAGGGAATCCATGAAGCCCATCCAGCAACTCTGATTATAATGCCACTTGAATATAGAGTCCAGCTGTTAGTCAAAGCTGTCCGGTCAGGGAACTTGGTGCATATTTCTCCCTAATTTGGTCCCCAAGTAAGAGTTTGGGTTGCTTTTACAACAACTAATTTGAAGCACCAACAGTGCAGAATACAGCATTCGACCTGCCTAAACAGTAAACCTAACCAGAGCATAAGGGAAGCTGTATAGCTCAGCCTCAGCTCTCGATACAGTAGCACTTGAGCAGAGAACATATTCAGTGGTTGCCCCTAGCTGCAGAGCAAAGCCACCGGCCCATTATGACCAGGGAATTAGGTGCACAGTCCTGCCTGACACAAGCTGTGCTAACCTTAGTGCCTATTCTGCTGCCCTGTCCCAGCATGCTCCTCCTGAGTATAATACCCAATCCTGCTCATCTAGAAAGCCTGACAGGAGAATCTAGGCAACTGTGGAATCCATGCAGTAGCTGCATTAGGACAGGGAATGAAGCCAACAGTCCTATTTAAATGTTCTTAGACAGTAGCACCCCCACCTCAACCTCAGAACTTGAGCAGTGCCTTGCCCAAAAAGATCCTGATGGCAACCCTACTACTCAAGGATGCTACCAGCTGACATGTCCAGAACCCCAAGCTGAGGTGACTAATGAAGGACTAGCTCTGCTAAAGCAAACTTATGAATTTAGGAAGGGAAGACCACTTCCTCAAATGAGCAGATACCAATGTAGGGAATCAAGGACCATGAAGTCAGGTTACCATGACGCCACCAAAGGAAATTAATGAAGCTACAATAACTGACCCTAAAAAAAAGAAGCTCTACGAACTGTTACACAAATAATTCAAAATAATCCTCTTAAAGAAATTAGGAAAACAGTGCATGAACAAGAAGCTCAACAAAGACAAACCATTAGGAAAAAAACAAACAAATCCTAGAGCTGCAGAATGCAATGACTGAACTCAAGAATTCAATAGTTTCAATATCAGACTTAACCCTACAGAGTAAAGAATCAGAGATCTAGAAGACAGGCCATTTGAAGTTATCCAGAGGAGCAAAAGGAAAAAAGGGGGAGGAAAAAAAAAAAGTGTTAGAGAAGAAGAAAACCTACAGGGCTTACAACATAAAAAGAAACAAGATACACATTATGAGAATCCCAGAAGTTAAATAAAAAGAGAAATGAACAGAATATATGTTTAAAGCAATCATGACTAAAAATTTCCAAAGCATGGGGAGAGAAGTGGACATGCAGATTGATGAGGCCCAAAGGATCCCAAATAGGTTGAATCTGAATAGAGCAACACTGAGACACACTATAATTGTCGAAAGTCGAATTTTGAAAGCCACAAAAAAAAAAGTTAGATATAAGGAAACCTCATAATATTATATTTCTCAATGGAAACTTTTCATGCCAGATGACAATGGGATGACATAGTCAAAATATTGAAAGAAAAAAGGTTTTCGACGAAGAATTACCTGGCAAAGCTGTCCTTCAGAAATGGAGGACAGACAACTTCCGAACAAACAAAAGCTGAGGGAGTTCATCATCACTTGACTGGCCTTAAAAGAAATGCTGAAAGGAGTTCTTTGAGTGGAAGTAAAAGGATGCTAAATAACATAGTGTAAAACTCACTGGTAATGGTAAATATATAAGCAAAGTCAGATTTTTTTATGATAATGTTGGTGTGTAATTCAGTTTAAAAGTTGAAAAAATATATTAAAAATAACTAACTACAACAATCTGTTACTGGGTATACAATATAAAAATATGTTAATTGTAGTATCAGTAAAATTAAATATGTGGTGGGGGAGTGAAAGTAAGTTTCAGAACAAGTTGTCAGTTTAAAATGGAGTGTTTAAGCTATCTTATATATGCCTCATAACCACAAAGTAAAAATCTGTGGTAGTTATACAAAAGATCATGATAACGAAGGGAAAGCATACCAATTACAAAATGTCATCGAATCACAAAAGGAAACAGCAGGATAAGCAACAAGGGAAAATGATCTAGAAACAGTCAGAAAACGTTTAACAAAATGTCAGTAGTAAGTCCTTACATATGAATTACTTTAAACATAAATGGCTTAAATTTTCCAGTCAAAAGACACAGAATGGTTGAATGAATTAAAAGTCAAGATGCAATGATACGCTGCCAACACGAGATTTACTTTAGCTTTAAAGACACACAAACAGTGAAGGAACCAAAAAGATAATTCAAGCAAAGTGTAACCAAAAAACAAAAATCAGAAATGGCTCTCCGTGTATCAGACAAAATACACTTTAGGCTAAAAGTGGTAAAAAGAGACAAAGTGGGTCACTATTTAATGATAAAGGTGTCGATCCTTTAAAAATACTCACAATTGTTTTACCTTTATGCACCTAACACTGAAGCATCAAAAAAATATAAAGTACTACTAAAATTAGATGAAAGAAACAGGAATACAATAGTTTGATATGTTAATATCCTACTCTTAAAAATGTATAAATCGTCTAGAAAAAAAAAATCAGTAAGGAAACAATCACACTATAGACAGATTTCTATGTGACTGTTAGGTCCCTTTTATCTAACAAGTGCAGAATATACATTCTTAAGCACACACAGCACATTTTCTAGGGTAGATCTTATGTTAGGCTACAAAACAAGTCTTAGCAAATTGAAGACAATAGAAATCATACCAAGTATCTTCTCTGAACACAATGGCATGAAACTATAATCAGTAAAAACTGAAAAATTTATAGATACATGGCAATCAAACAATACTCTTTCTGAGACAACACATCAAAGATTTAAAAAGAGAAATTAAGAAGTATTTTAAGACAAATGAAAATAGGAATGCAACATAACAAAACTTATGGGATACAGCAAAACCAGTTCTAAACAAGACATTTTTAGCTATAAATGCTAATGTCAAATAAAGAGACCTCAAATAAACAACCTAACTTTATATGTATGTGCAAGAACTAGAAAAGAACAAAGTAAGTCGAAGCAGAAGGAAAAAAAGGTTACAGAAGAAATAAATGAAATAGAGAACAGGAAAACAAAAGAAGAAACTAACAAAACTAAGAGTTGGTTCTTTGAAAAGAGAAGCAAAATTGACAATTCTTTAGGTAGGCTTAGCAAGGAAAACAAATGAGGACCCAAATCAACAAGAAATTGTAAATGAAAAGATGAGACATTACAACTGATCCCTCAGTAGTTCTTATGATGCTTTGTGTTTCTATGAACATCTATCAAAGTAGACATCCTAGAAAAAAATGGATCAATGCCTAGAAATAACATAATGAAATGAATCAGAAAGAAATAGCAAAACTTAAAAGCCAATTAGTAGCAAGGAGATTGGATCAGTGATTTAAAAAAAATCTTAGCAAAAGTCCAGGACTAAATGGCTTCACTGGTGAATTAAAGATAATTAATGCCAAACTCTCCCAAAAAATTGAAGAGGAAGTAACGTTCCCACACTTAATTTACAAGGCCAGCAGTACCTTGATACCAAAGACAGATGAGGACACTACAATAAAAGAAAATTAAGCAAAATATTTCTCATGACTAGAGATGCAAAAATTCTCAAGAAAATACTAGTGAACTGGAAGCAGACAGCGACGGCGCCCCCAATGAGGCTGCTGTTTATCAGAAGGAAAGATTTGTGTCGTCTGCCTTCAGAAACAATCTATCTGCATGTTCTAAAGTTTTGTTATTCAGAAAATGTCATTTATTTGGAGCAAGATGGCAGAGGAGTAGGAGACCTACATTTTATCTGGTCCTAGGAATTCAGCTAGATAGCTATCAAACTATTCTGAACACCTACAAACTCTACAGGAGATTGAAGAAAAGAATAGCAGCAACTCTCTGAATAGAAAAGCGACCACTTTCTGGAAGGTAGGACATTTGGAGAAGTGAATCTGAGGCGATATTCAGGAAGACAGACCGCAGGGGAGGGAGCCTCCATCAGCTGCTACCAGCAAGTGATAGAGAGCAGAGCACAAAATCGGAACTTTGAGAAGTCTGCTCCGCTGAGGGACGTCACTCCAATGGCTAAGCAGGGGGTGGAACCCTCGCTGGGACACTGTGGTCTCAGGACCCTCGGGGTCACAGAAAGACCGGGGGTGCCTGAGTGTGGCAGAGCTCCCGGGTATCAGAGCAGGGAAGCCGGCTGCAAAGACGGAGCCAAGGAGCAGGCTTTCAGCTCAGGTTGCCATAAACCGTGATCCACGGTACAGTCGGGCCACTGCTCTTCCAGCAGGGACCCAACAAGTGGCAGATCCGGGGAGACTCCCCTTCTTTCCCTGTGAGGAGCGCCACAGGAGCGCACCGCAGGAATCTGCTGGGTTTAGAGACTTCAAACAGGGTCGTCTGCCAGAGATAGATATGCTCAGTGACAAGCCAAGTGAGCACAGAGTGCAGCCAGAGACCAGGAAGACAGGAGTGATTGACTGCTTTTCTCTGGGGGCTCACTGATGAGTGGGACCCTGAGGGGGCTCTGCCGGGACCAGAGATTGGGAGGCTGCCATTTTCACTCTCGTCCTCCAAAGCTGTACGGAAAGCTTGCAGGGAACAAAAGCTACTGAGAGCAAACCTGAGCAGATTACTTAGCCCGGTCCCTGGCAAGGGCAGGGCAATTCCGCCTCCGGCAAAGACATTTGGGAATCACTGCAACATGCCTCTCCCCCAGAAGATCAGCAAGAACATCCAGCCAAGACCAAGTTTACTGATCAATGAGAACTGCAAAACCCCAGTCCTAGGGGAATACAGCACATAGAATTCATGGCTTTTTCCCCATGATTCTTTAGTCTTTCAAAGTTAATTTTTTAAATTTTCTTTATTTTTTTCTATTTTTTTAGTTGAATTTTTTTTTTCCTTTTTCAACCAATATCTTATCAATTCCTTTTTTAAAATCTTTTTTACTTTTTCATTTTTACAGTCATATCTCTTCATTGTATTAACCTTATTTTTTTTGTGTGTATATAATATATTGTATATATTATATGTATATATACAATATATATTGTATATATATAATGTATATATTATATATATTATATATAAGTTTTTCTTTATTTAAAATTTTGGGATACAGTTTCTTCTAACAGACCAAAATATATGCTAAATCTAGTGTATGACGTTGTCCTAGTCTCCCGCCAGATCACATTCTCCTTTTAAAAAATTTTTTTTCAGTCTCTTTTCAACCAACTTCTTGTCCAATTCCTTTTTTAAAATCCTTTTTAATTTTCATCTTTACAGTCATATTCCATCCCTTCATCATGTTTACCCTTATTTTTGTGTATATATAATTTTTTCTTTCTTTAAAATTTTGGGGGACAATTTCTTCTAACAGACCAAGATACACCCAGACTCTAGTGTGTGGCTCTGTTATATTCACCAGCCTGATCATATTCTTTTTTTTTTTTCTTTCTTTCTTTTCCCCCCTGGTTTTGGGTCTCTTCTGATATGTTTAGTGTATATTTTTCTGGGGTCATTGTTACTCTTTTATCATATTTTTTTAGAATTTTGTTCTCTCATCTCTTCTCCTCTGGACAAAATGACAAGATGGACAAAATCACCTCAAAAAAAGAACAAGAGGCAGTACCCACTGCCAGGGACCTAATCAATATAGACATTAGTAAGATGTCAGAACTAGAGTTCAGAATGACAGTTATAAAGATACTAGCTGGGCTTGAAAAAAGTATAGAAGATACTAGAGAATCCCTTTCTGGAAAAATAACTAAAATCTAACCAATTTGAAATAAAAAAGCCTACTAATGAGGTGAAATAAAAAATGGAGGCTCTAACTGCTAGGATAAATGAGGCAGAAGAGAGAATTAGGGATATAGAAGACCAAATGATGGAGAATAAAGAAGCTGAAAAAAGAGGGATAAACAACTACTGGATCAGGAGGGCAGAATTCGAGAGATAAGCCATACCATAAGACAAAACGACATTAGAATAATTGGGATCCCAGAAGAAGAACGGGGCGGGGGGGGGGGGGCAGAAGGTATACTGGAGCAAATTATACCAGAGAACTCCCCTATTTTGGGGAAGGAAACAGGCATCAAAATCCAGGAGGCACAGAGAACTCCCCCTCAAAATAAAAAATAGGTCAACACCCCAACATCTAATAGTAAAACTCACAAGTCTCAGACACAAAGAGAAAATCCTGAAAGCGGCTCAGGGCAAGAGGTCTGTAACCTACAATGGTAGAAACATTAGATTGGCAGAAGACCTATCCACAGAGACCTGGCCGACCAGAAAGGCCTGGCATGATATATTCAGAGCACTAAATGACAAAAATATGCAGCCAAGAATACTATATCCAGCTAGGCTGTCACTGAAAATAGAAGGAGAGATAAAAAGCTTCCAGGACAAACAAAAAGATTTTGTGAACACCAAACCAGCCCTACAAGAAATATTGAAAGGGGTCCTCTAAGCAAAGAGAGAACCTAAAAGTAACATAGACCAGAAAGGGACAGAGACAATATACAGTAACAGTCACCTTACAGGCAATACAATGGCACTAAATTTGTATCTTTCAGTAGTTACCCTGAATGTAAATGGGCTAAATGCCCCAATCAAAAGACACAGGGTATCAGATTGGATAAAAAAAACAAGACCCATCGATATGCTGTCTGCAAGAAACTCATTTTAGACCCAAAGTCACCTCCAGATTTAAAGTGAGGGGGTGGAAAACCATTTACCATGCTAACGGACATCAAAAGAAAGCTGGGGTGGCAATCCTTGTATCAGACAAATTAGATTTTAAGCCAAAGACTGTAATTAGAGATGAGGAAGGACACTACATCATACTTAAAGGGTCTATCCAACAAGAAGAGCTAACAATTTTAAATATGTATGCCCCTAACATGGGAGCAGCCAATTAATAACAAAATCAAAGAAACACATTGACAACAATACAATAATAGTAGGGGACTTTAACACACCCCTCATTCAAATGGACAGATCATCTAAGCAAAAGATCAACAAGGAAATAAAGACTTTAAATGACACACTGGACCAGATGGACTTCACAGATATATTCAGAACATTCCATCCCAAAGCAACAGAATACACATTCTTCTCTAGTGTACATGGAACACTCTCCACAATAGGACACATCCTGGGTCACAAATCAGGTCTCAACCAGTACCAAAGACTGGGATCATTCTCTGCATATTTTTGGACCACATTGCTTTGAAACTAGAACTCAATCACAAGAGGAAAGTTGGAAAGAACTCAAATACATGGAAGCTAAAAAGCATCCCACTAAAGAATGAATGGGTCAACCAGGAAATTAAAGAAGAATTAAAAAAATTCATGGAAACCAATGAAAATGAAAACACAACTCTTCAAAATCTTTGGGATGCAGCAAAGGCAGTCCTAAGAGGAAAGTATATAGCAATACAAGCCTTTCTCAAGAAACAAGAAAGGTCTCAAATACACAACCTAAACCTACACCTAAAGGAGCTCTAGAAAGAAAAGCAAATAAAGCCTAAACCCAGCAGGAGAAGAGAAATAGTAAAGATCAGAGCAGAAATCAATGAAATAGAAACCAAAAGAACAGTAGAACAGATCAACAAAACTAGGAGCTGGTTCTTTGAAAGAATTAATAAGATCGATAAATCCCTGGCCAGACTTATCAAAAAGAAAAGAGAAATGACCCAAATCAATAAAATCACGGATGAAAGAGATCACAGCCAACACCAAAGAAATACAAACAATTATAAGAACATATTATGAGCAACTATATGCCAGCAAATTAGATAATCTGGAAGAAATGGATGCATTCCTAGAGATGTATAAACTTATCAAAACTGAACCAGGAAGACATAGAAAACCTGAACAGACCTATAACCACTAAGGAAATTGAAGCAGTCATCAAAAATCTCCCAACAAACAAGAGCCCAGGGCCAGATGGCTTCCCAGGGGAATTCTACCAAACACTTAAAGAAGAATTAATATCTATTCTTCTGAAGCTGATTCAAAAAATAGAAATGGAAAGACAACTCCCAAATTCATTTTATGAGGCCAGCATTACCTTGATCCCAAAACCAGATGAAGACCCCATCAAAAAGGAGAATTACAGACTAATATCCCTGATGAACATGGATGCAAAATTTCTCACCAAAATACTAGCCAATAGGATCTAACAGTACATTAAAAGGATTATTCACCACAACCAACTGGGATTTATTCCTGGGCTGCAAGGTTGGTTCAACATCCGCAAATCAATCAGTGTGATACAATACATTAATAAAAGAAAGAACAAGAACCATATGATCCTCTCAATAGACCAGAAAAAGCATTTGACAAAGTACAGCATCCTTTCTTGATTAAAACTCTCTTCACAGTGTAGGAATAGAGAGTACATACCTCAATATCATAAAAGCCATCTATGAAAAACCTACAGCGAATATCATTCTCAATGGGGAACAACTGAGAGCTTTTCCCCTAAGGTCAGGAATGTGGCAGGGATGTCCACTATCACTACTGCTGTTCAACATAGTATTAGAAGTCCTAGCCTCAGCAACCAGACAACAGAAAGAAATAAAAGGCATCCAAATAGACAAAAAGAAGTGAAACTCTCACTTTTTGCAGATGATACGATACTTTATGTGGAAAGCCCAAAAGACTCCACCCCAAGACTGCTAGAATTCATACAGGAATTCAGTAAAGTGGCAAGATATAAAATCAATGCAGAGAAATCAGTTGCATTTCTATACACAAGACATAAGAAAGAGAAATTAAGGAGACAATCCCATTTACAATTGCACCCAAAACCATAAGACACCTAGGAATAAGTTTAACCAAAGAGGCAAAGGATCTATACTCAGAAAACTATAGAATACTAATGAAAGAAATTGAGGAAGACACAAAGAAATGGAAAAAATATCCATGCTTATGGATTGGAAGAACAAATATTGTGAAAATGTCTATGCTACCTAGAGCAATCTACACATTTAACGTGATCCCTATCAAAATACCATCAACTTTTTTCAAAAAAATGGAACAAATAATCCTAAAATTTGTATGGAACCAGAAAAGATCCCGAATAGCCAGAGGAACGTTGAAGAAGAAAAGCAAAGCTGGCGGCATCACAATTCCGGACTTCAAGCTCTATTACAAAGCTGTAATCATCAAGACAGTATGGTACTGGCACAAAAAACAGACACATAGATCAATGGAACAGAATAGAGAGCCCAGAAATGGACCTTCAACTCTATGGTCAACTCATCTTTGACAAAGCTGGCAAGAATGTCCAAAGGATAAAAAGAAAGTCTCTTCAACAAATGGTGTTGGGAAAATTGGACAGCCACATGCAGAAGAATGAAACTGGACCATTTCCTTACACCACACACAAAAATAGACTCAAAATGGATGAAAGACCTAAGTGTCAGACAGGAATCCATCAAACTCCTTGAGGAGAACACAGGCAGCAACTTTTTCAACCTCAGCCACAGCAACTTCTTCCTAGAAACATCACCAAAAGCAAGGGAAGCCAGGGCAAAATTGAAGTATTGGGACTTCATCAAGATAAAAAGCTTTTGCACAGCAAAGGAAACAGTCAACAAAACCAAAAGACAACCGACAGAATGGGAGAAGATATTTGCAAAGGACATATCAGATAAAGGGTTAGTATCCAAAATCTATAAAGAACTTATCAAACTCAACACCCAGAGAACAACTAATCCAATCAAGAAATGGGCAGAAGACATGAACAGACGTTTCTGCAAAGAAGACATCCAAATGGCCAACAGACACATGAAAAAGTGCTCAACCTCGCTCGGCATCAGGGAAATCCAAATCAAAACCTCAATAAGATACCACCTCACACCAGTCAGAATGGCTAAAATTAACAAGTCAGGAAATGACAGATGTTGGCGAGGATGCCGAGTAAGGGGAACCCTCCTACACTGTTGGTGGGACTGCAAGCTGATGCAGCCACTCTGGAAAACAGTATGGAGGTTCCTCAAAAAGTTGAACATAGAGCTACTGTACGACCCAGCAATTGCACTACTGGGTATTTACCCCAAAGATACAAATGTAGTGATCCGAAGGGGCACGTGCACCCCAATGTTTATAGCAACAATGTCCAGAATAGCCAAACTATGGAAAGAGCCTAGATACCCATCAACAGATGAATGGATAAAGAAGAGGTGGTATATATATACAATGGAATATTATGCAGCCATCAAAAAAATGAAATCTTGCCATTTGCAACGACATAGATGGAACTAGAGGATATTATGCTTAGTGAAATAAGTCGATCAGAGAAAGACAAGTATCATATGATCTCACTGATATGAGGAATTTGAGAAACAAGACAGAGGATCATAGGGGAACGGAGGGGAAAAATGAAACAAGATGAAACCAGAGACGGAGACTAAACAGAAGAGACTCTTAATCTCAGGAAACCAACTGAGGGTTGCTGGAGTGGAGGGGGGTGGGAGGGCTGAGGTGGCTGGGTGATGGACATTGGGGAGGGTAGGTACTATAGTGAGCACTGTGAATTGTGTAAGACTGATGAATCACAGACCTGTACCCTGAAACAAATAAGACATTATATGTTAATAAAAAAATTAAAAACAAAAGAAAATACTAGCAAACTGAACACAGCAGCACATTTTAAAGAATTATACCTCTCAAACCCTGCCCACAACAGGCAAAGAGAGCCACTAAGGATGACTGGACTTAAAGCAAATGTGGCTCAGCCACAATGGTAGGGCATATGGAAAACACATAGGTGACATAGCTGAAGCTCCAGGTTCAGGTGAACGGGACATTTCAGTGCAGGACACTACAGGACCTCTTCTTAAAAGTAGTGGCCTTATGAAGAACAGGAGACATAGCTTAGCTTCCTAACACATAGAAACAGACACAGAGAGTTAAACAAAATGAGGAGACAAAGGAATATGTCTCAAATAAAAGAACAAGACAAAAATCATAGCAAAAGAGCTAAATGAAATGGACATAAGTAATATGCCTGATAGAGAATTTAAAGTAATCATCATAATGATACTCACTGGACTTGAGAAAGAGGGGAGGACCTCTAGTGAGACCCTCAACAAAGAGAAAACCTAAGGAAAAAAAAATCAGAGATGAACTCAATAACCAGAATTGAAAATTAGAATAGTAGACTAGAGGAAGCAGAAGAATGGATCAACAACCTGGAGGACAGAGTAACGAAAATCAATCAAGTTGAACAAGAAACAGAAATAGCATAATGAATGAAAACAGACTAGGGGAACTCAGCAACACCATCAAGTGAAATAACATACATAGGATCCCAGAAGGATCCAGCAAACTCTAAGAGAGCAAGAAAGGAACAGAGAACTTCAAAAACAGCCATAAAACAAGTAACAAAATGGCATTAAGTACGTAACTATCAATAATTACTTTGAATATAAGTGGACTAAATGCTCTGGTCAAAAGACAGAGGGTCACAGAATGGATAAAAAAGCAAGACCCATCTATATCCTGCCTACAAGAGACTCATTTCAGCCCCAAAGACACATGCAGATTGAAAGTAAAGGGATGGAATAGCATTAATCATTCAAATGGAATTGAAAAGAAACCCAGGGTAGCAATACTTCTATCAGACAAAATAGACTTTAAGCAAAGACTGTAAGAACAGACAAGGATGGACACTATATAATAATAAAGGGAACAGTCCAACAGGAAAATATAATAATTATAAATATTTACACACCCAATATGGAAGCACTCAAAGATATAAAGCAGCTGATACCAAACATAAAGGACGTAACTGTTAGTGATACAATAATAGTAGGGGACGTTAACATCTCACATCAATGGATATATTATCACAACAGAAAATCAGCAAGGAAGCAGGGGCTTTGTATGACACATTGGATCAGATGGATCTAACTGATATATTGAGAACATTCCATCCTAAAATAGCAGAATGCACGTTCAAGTGCACATGGAACATGCTCCAGAATAGATCACATATAAGCCCACAAAACAAGGCTCGATAAATTCAAAAGAGTTTGAAGTCACATATTTATTTTTTCCAACCACAACACTATGAAACTAGAAATCAACAACAAAAAAATCTGGAAAGAACACAAATACATGGAGGTTAAATAACATGCTACTAAACAATGAATGGGTCAACCAAGAAATCAAAGAGGAAATTAAAAAAAAAATAGAGCTAAATGCAAGTGAAAACACAATGGTCCAAAATCTGTGGAATGCAGCAAAAACTGTTCTAAGAGGTATGTTATTACAATACCGGTCTATCTCAAGAAAGCAAGACAAATCTCAAACAACCTAACCCTGCACCTAAAGGAGCTAGAAAAAGAACAAAACCCTAGCCAGTAGAAGGAAGAACATAATGATTAAAGCAGACATTAAAAAAACAAAAACAAAAAAATACTAAAACCCCATAGAACAGATGAAACCAGGAGTTGGGTCTTTGAAAAGGGCAACCAAATTGATAACCCTTTGCCAGACTCAGAAAGAGAGAGACACAGACACACAGAGAGACACACAGAGAAGACTCAAACAAAATCAGAAATGAAAGGTGAGAAATAACTGACACCACAGAAATACAAAGGATTATAAGAGAGTATTATGAAAAATTATATGCCAACAAATTGGACAACAGGAAGAAATAGTAAGCGCCTAAACACATATAACCTTCCAAACTGAAGCAGGAAGAAACAGGAAATTTGAACAGACCTATTACCAGCAATGAAATTGAAATAGTAATCAAAAACACTCCCAACAAACAAAAGTCCAGGACCAGAGAGCTTCACAGGTGAATTCTACCAAACATTTAAAGAACAGTTAATACCTATTCTTCTCAAACTATTCCAAAAAAAAAAAGAAGAGAAAGGAAAGTCATTCTCTAAGGCCAGCATTACCCTGATATCAAAACCAGTACTATTGGACGTTCTAGCCGTAGCAATCCGACAATAAATAAAAGGCATCCAAATTGGTTAGGAAGATAAAACTTTCACTATTTGCAGATGACATTATATTCTACATTGAAAACCCGAAAGTCCAGCAAAAAAACTACTAGAACTGATAGATGAATTTGGTGAAGTCACAGCATACAAAAATCAATATAAATCCATCAGATATCTGTTGCATTTCCCAACACTAATAATGAAGTAGCAGAAAGAGAAATTAAGAAAACAATCCCATTTACAATTGCACCAAAAATAATAAAATAACTACAAATCAACTTAACCATGGAGGTAAAAGACCTGTTCTGTGAAAACTATAAAACACTGATGAAAGAAATTGAAAAGGACACAAACAAATGCAAAGATTCCATGCTCACAGGTCAGAAGAATATTGTTAAAATGTCTGTGCCACCCAAAGCCTTCTGGATATTCAGTGCTCTCTTAAAATACCAACAACATTTTTCACAGAACCAGAGCAAACAATCCTAAAATTTGTTTGGAACCACAAAAGACAAAATGCCAAAGCAGTAAAGAGAAAAAACTGGAGATATCATAATCCTAGGTATCAAGATATACTACAAATCTGTGGTAATCAAAACACTATGGTACTGGTATAAAAACAGACACATAGATCAATGGAACAGAATAGAGAGCCCAGAAACCCACCCATGATTATATCATTAATTAATCTTCGACGAAAGAGGCAAGAAATGCAATGGAGTAAAGATTGTTTGTTCAACAAATGGTGTTAGGAGAAATGCAAAAGAATGAAATTGGACCACTTTCTTGCACCATACACAATAATAAACTCAGAATGTATTAAGGACATAAATGTGAGACCTGAAACCATATAAATCCTAGAAGAGAGCACAGGCAGTAATTTCTCTAACATCAGCCATAGCAACATTTTTCTAAATAGGTCTCCAGATGCAAGGGAAACAAAAGCAAAAATAAACTATCGGGACTAAATCAAAACAGAAAGCTTCTGCACAGCAGAGCATATAATCAACAAATCCACAAGACAACCTACTGAATGGGAGAAGATATTTGCAAAGGACATATCTGATAAAGGCTTGGTAATCAAAATATATAAAGAACTTTTAAAACAACACCAAAAATCCCCAAATAATATAATTAAAAAATGGGCATTAGACATAGAGACATTTCTTCAAAAAAGACACACAGGTGGCCAACAGACACATGAAAAGATGCTCAATATCACTAATCATCAGGGAAATGCAAATAAAAACCACAATGAGGTATCACTTCACACCTGTCAGAATGGCTAAAATTAAAAATGAGAAACAAGTGTTGGCAAAGATGTGGAGAAAAATGAATTCTCGTGCACTGTTGGTGGGAATGCAAACTGGTACAGCCACTGTGTAAAACGGTATGGAAGTTCCTGAAAAAGGTAAAAGTAATTCCACTACTGGACACTTACATGAAGAATACAAAAACACCAATTACAGATATATGCACCCCTATGTTCATTGCAGCATTATTTACAATAGCCAAATTCTGGAAGCAGCCCAAGTGTCCATCAATAGATGAATGGATAAAGAAGATGTTGTATATAAATACAATGGAATATTACTCAGCCATAAGGAAGGACAAAATCTTGCCATTTACAACAATATGGAAGGACTTACAGAGTATAATGTTAAGTGAAATAAATCAGTCAGAGAAGGACAAATACCACATGATTTCATTTGTATTGCAATTTATTTTTTTAAACATTTCATTTATTTATTTGACAGAGAGAGAGTGCGAGCACAAGCGCGGGTGGGGGGAGGCAGCAGCAGGCAGAGGGAGAGGGAGAAGCAGGCTCCCAGCTAAGCAGGCAGCCCAATGTGGGGCTGAATCCCAGGACCCTGGGATCATGACCCGAGCTGAAGGCAGACACTTAATCAACTGAGCCACCCAGGCGCCCCTGTATGTGCAATTTAAGAAACAAAACAAATGAATAAAAAAATTGACAAACCAAACAGAATGATGGCTACCAGAGGAAAGGTGGGTGGGGACATGGGTAAAATAGGTGAAGGGGATTAAGAGTACACTTACAATGATGAGCACTGAGTAATATATAGAATTGTTGAATCATTATATTGTACACTTGAAACCAATAAGACATTGTATGTTAAGTATACTGGAATTAAAATAACATTTAAAAAATAAAAATAAGTAAAAGATTATACTCCATGATCAAGTGGGATTTGTCCCTGGGAATCAGAGAGGGTTCAACCTATGTGAATATATATGGAATAACTCACATTAATAGAAAGAAAGATAAAAGTCATATGATCAAGTCAATAGATGCAGAAAAAGCATTTGACAAAATACAAGTCTTTCATGATAAACTCTCAACAAATTAGGTGTAGAAGGAAAAAACTTCCACATAATAAAGGCCATACATACATGACAAGCCCACAACTAAAATTATACTCAATGGTGAAAGTTGTAAAGCTTTTCTACTATGATCAAGAAGACAAGGGTGCTCACTCTTACCACTTGAGTACCATACAGTACTCAAGAAATAAAGATATCAGACTTAGAAGAAGTAAAATTGTCTCTATTTGCAGATACATAATTTTATATATAGAAAATCCAGAAGACTCCCCCAATTACTGTTAAATCTAATCAACAAATTCAGTAAATTTGCAGGATACAAAATTAACATACCAAAAATCAATGTTTTTATTTATTTATAATGAATTATCTGAAAAAAATCCCATTTACAATATTATCTAAATAAAATACTTAAGCAGTAAAAGATCTCTACACTGAAAACTCTAAGACATTGATGAAAGGAACTGAGGATGACACAAATACATGCAAAGATCTTGTGTTCATGGATTAGAAAAATTATATTGTTAAAATGTCCATACTACCCAAAGCCATCTATAGATTCAGTGTAATCCCCATCAAGATTCCAAAGGCATTTTTTTACATAAGTAGAAAAAACAATCACAAAATTTTTGCGGGTACACAAAGGACCCTGAATAGCCACATCAATATTGAGAAAGAAGTCAATGTTGGAGGCACCACACTTTTTGATTTCAAGCTCTATTATAAAGCTATAGCAATCAAAACAGCATGGTACTGGAATAAAAATTAACACACAGACCAATGGAACAGAATCAAGAGTCCAGATTTAAACCTATGCATATACAGTTAACTGATATTTGACAAGGGAGTCAAGAGTATTCAAAGGAGAAAAGACCATGTCTTCAATAAATGGTGCTGAGAAAGTTGGATATTCACATGTAAATTAATGAAACTAGACTCACTACACTCATCTTCCACCACCAACATTAACTCAAAATATAATAAAGACTTAAATATAAGACGTGAAACCATAAAACTCTTAGAAGAAAACAGGGAAAAAGCTTCTTGACATAGATCTTGGCAATGAGTTTTGGATAGGACACTAAAAGCACTAGAATCAATAATAAAAAATAAGTTGGATTTCATCAAACTTAAAAGCTTCTGTACAGCAAGAGAAATAATCGACAAAATGAAACTTATTGGACGAGAGAAAATATTTGCAGTCCTCTATCATGGTAAGAAGTTAGTATCTAAAATATATAAAGAACTAATACAACTCAATAGCAAAAAAAAAAAAAATTAAAAAATGGTCAAGGGATCTGAACAATTTTCCAAAGAAGATATTCAAATTGACCAACAAGCTACTTCTTGAAAGACAAAGGAAGTAGGCAAAGGTCAGGACATTCAGGGACTCGTATGTCATTATTTGAAAAGTAATCATTAATCATTAGGTTAATGCAAATCAAAACGACAAGGAGTTATCACCTCATTCCTGTTAGAAAGGCTATCATCAAAAAGAGGTAACAAAAATGCTGGTGAGGCTCTGGAGGAAAAAGGACCCCCTTGTGCACTGTTGGTAAGAATGTAAATTTGTACAGCCTTTATGGAAAACAGTATGGAGGTAAGTCCTTCAAAAGTTAAAAATGTAAAAATAGTACTGTTTTATTCAGCAGTTCCACTCTTCAGTATATAGCCAAAGGGAACAAATCACTGTGTTGAGGAGATATCTGCACTTCCATGTCTATTGCAGCATTATTTACAATAGCCAAGACATCGAAATGACCTAAGTGTCCATTGATGGATGAACGGATAAAGTACATGTGGCGCTTGCGCACACACGCACATGCACACCCTGGGATATTATTCAGCCATAGGGAAGAAGGAAATCCTGCCACTGGTGAGAGCATGGGTGGATTTTGAGGGCATTATGTGAAATAAGTCAAACAGAGGAAGACATACTGTATGATCTCAATTACATGTAGAATGTTAAAAAAATCATAGGAAAAATGAGATCAGATTTGTGGTTATCAGAGGCAGTGGGTAGGAATGGGAATTAGATGCATATATTCAAAACATACAAACTTCTACTTATAAGATAAATAAGTGTTGGTGATGTAATATATAATATCTATAGTTTACAATGCTGTATGGCCTATTTGAAAGTTACTAAGAGTAAGCCCCAAAGTTCTCATCACATTAAAAAAAATGTTTTGTAACTATATGAGGTAATAAATGTTAACTTATTCTGGTAATCACTTCACAATATATACATATGTCAAGTCATTATGCCATACACCTTAAACTTACATGCTATTGAATATAAATCCTATCAATAAAATTTGGGGTGGGGGACAGGAATACATGCAAAGGTCCAGAGTTGAAAGAGACATTTTAAAACCTTTTCACATTCAAGCCTTTCCTGATGGCAGAAGCCTCAACCTTATTTTGTATCAAATATAAGTACATAGGCACAGCTCACATTATACTTTCAAGTTTTCAGTTTTGGCAAAATAACTTATTGTATAATTTAATCCATATTATTTATATAGAATTATATGAATTGAGTTATAGTTGACTTGTTTGTGGATGTTTAATTAAATATTTTGATTTCTCAGTTTTCTTTTCAGATATATAATCTGATACATTTGTTTTCCAGATCTCAAACACTTTTGACAGTATCCTTGGCCCTGAGCATCCTCTCTATAGTGTTGAGAGGATGCATCAGCTCTAAAAAGGAATGGGCCATTTTCCAGGAATTGCATGGAGTTCTTTGCCCAAGGAACAGACAGTGAATGGGGGTGAGGAGGAGAGCTACTTCTTAAAAGTTGAAGGGAGGTAGGCAAGGGTCAGGACATTCAGGGGCTCGTATGTCATACTGAGAGCTTTAGTCCAAAAGAAAAGGAGAACCATGGAAGATTTTTTAAGCAAGGAGTGATGAATATAGTTGTAGTTTAGAAAAATAATACCAGTTGTTGGCTTGGAGGATGCACTGGAGTTAGGGGTGGTGAAGAGGCTGGTGCAAATCTCCAATTCCGGGAGTGGCAGGGAGACTTATTAGAACACAAGCGTGAAGATGGAGAGAGGCTAATAGAAAGCAAAGGAAGCCATGAGGACTAGAGAGGAGGCAGTTCCAGGGAGCAGGGTTTGGGCCACGCTGGGTAGCCGGCTGTTGGTGTGAGCATCAGTGTGAGGTGTGAAAATCTCTAACATCCATGTTGTGAGGACATCTTATCCTTCCCAGGCTGTAACCAGAGGCTGAAGGTATCCATTAGCACCAACAACCTTTTCTTTTGGAGGAAGGAAAATGGGAGCGCCAGGAATCTGACCTATGGCCCTGGCTGGTCAAAGGCCTGCAAAATGTGCTTGTTAAAATGTCAGCAGCCATTTCATCTGTGGGAAACATCTTTCTTTCTCAGCCCCTGGCATGTGTGTACCCCAGGAGGGAGCCAAAGGGTCATGGGTGATGCCAGAGCCCTTGCTCCTTGCTGTTCTTGAGTCTGACATATGGAGGCAGGAAACTCCAGAATTGATGACCATGAGCAGCACTAACTGAGCCCAGCAGATGAATGAATTTCTTATTCTCAGACAAGATGTCTGTCATCCATGTGAAATGGCAGAGATAACCACAAGGATGATACTGACACCAGCTCATGTTTATTCCACCTTCACTGTGTACCTGGCATTGTGCTAAGTGTTTTATATGTGGTTTCTCATTTAATCCTCTTGACTTTATAAGGGGGTTTCAGGAAGGGTGGGCAATTGGTTAGGAATAGACAGAGCTAGGATTCTTACCCAGCCACCAGTTCTAGCACCCAGTCTAACATTTCCACAGCTCTTGTCCTTTTGACTCCTCTAATTCAGTGATTCTCATCCAGGGATGATTTTAACCTGCACCCTCCACCCATACAGTGGATTTTTGGCAAGATCAGAGATATTGTTGATTGTCACACTTGGAGGTAGGTTGTAGCTGCTGCCATCTAGTAGATAGAGGCAGAGATGCTACTGAACACCCTACAATGCACAGAACAGACCCTAAAACAAAGAAGTATCCAGCCCAAAATTCAATAGTTGCGGTACCCTGACCCAGTAACTGGGGCAAGATAAACATCCAAACAATATTTGCAGTTTTGGAATGAACAGTTTCTGCCATTCTGTTCCTTTCTTCATTCAGTTGTTTATTCATCTGTTTCTTCATTCAAGAAATTGCAATCCTTTCCTCAAGGTTTTAGTACCTTCTCTGATATAAACAGGTGGCTTTCTTGGCTTAGTGTACCTTCTAATTGGAAAGAAAAATCACACCCTGTTGTTTTCACCTGGTTGATAACCAAACGGAAAGAGATGACGTTCTCTCTGAAAGCAATTGTGTGTGTGTTGGTACTTTAAAAAAAAATTTATGGTTTGGAGTGTTAGCTGGGAAGTCTAAGGACAGTGTTGATCCCAACGCACCGTGTGTGTGTGTGTGTGTGTGTGTGTGTCTGTGTGTGTGTGTGTGTGTGTGGTAGACACCCTAAGGAAATCAGTCTGATCCCAGAGAAAACAATTAGAACCATGTGGTTTTTCATTCACCACTGTTTTCAGAAGCACTGCCAAAACATTTGAGATAAAGACAAAGGGGTCATTCATGCCCAGCAGCCCACACTGGGGGAAAGCAGAGTCCCCTGGATGGAGAAAGGCAGGCAGCCTTCTGGCTCCCACTGTTAGGGCTTTATTAGTGGGGCAGACATAATTTAGAGAATCAATGAAGAGGCCAAACACTGCTGCTGGTCAGAGAGAATCCCCCAAGGTAGGCCCCCTCTGTGCCTCAGGAGAGCTTGGCATACAAGGACTCCCCACCTCATTAGTGTCCTTCTAAATGTGCATAGACAGAAACCCACAAAGAATTTCTGTGACTATTTAATTATGGTTGGGTCTCTTTTGTCTTAAAGCAGACTACAGTCTGCTAGTCCAATGCAGTACCATGGGGAAGCTTTACAAAGTCTCCTAATGAGTGGGCCTCCCTGTGTTTCTGTCATTCCCTGAGGGTGGGAGAATTATCTGTTTGTCCCAAAAACTGACCAGCAGAAGTAGCAACCTATTCAACTTTAGGAACCTCTAAAGCTAATGAGACTCACATCAGAGCAATTCAAAACTCGACAGGTAGAAAATCCTCTTGGCATGGAAATATAGAATTCAAGAATGCAGTTCAGTAAGAGAGAAGAGGATTCCACTAGATTTAAGATGCTCTCAAGATTGGGGTTTTAAGCTTATAAATAAACAAGCTATATATATATAAACAATGCCTGGTACAGTATAGGAGCGTAATGTTTACCAAATGATCAATTAAATGGACCAGTGGAAGTTTAATTTTGTTGTCTGAAGGCCTAAGGATACTTAAATATTTTAGCATAAATTCCCTATACTAATGCAAAAATTCCTCCATGAATTTAAGTTAGGAATCAAATCTTCATTTGAAGTTGGTCTTTGGTTATAAAAAGAGTCCTTGGCTTCATGGGACCAATGGCTTTTCTTTCCTCTCTTTATGCACTTTTGTTTTATACACTTTAAGCTTCGGGGAAGATATTTGGGAAATTGTAATTTTGAGATCTTAGAAAAAAAAAATGTAAACCCAAGAAAACTACTGTTACTCTTTCCCTTGGAGAAGATTACTGGGTAAGTGCTGAGTTGTAACAACTTGCATAGAAAGCTGAATATAAAATCCTAAACAAAGGGCGGTCTAAACCCAGGGCAGCATTTAAGGCAAGGAAATTTCCTTGCTATTTTATTTAGAGCAAAGTGGCTCAGCAGGATGTATGGAAAGTGAAGTTTAATGATGTGAGGTCCAGAGGTTTGCAGTTGGTCTCCTGTTCTGCCAATGACTTGGAAGGTGGCCTTGAGGAATGACCTCTGCTCTGAACCTCCATTTCCTCTTCTGCAGGATGGAAACAGTACTATCCACCTAACATAACATTCTGAGTATTCTTGAATACCACGTAAGATATTACCCATGTATGTTATTTAAAGATTGTATAACTCTATAAACTATTTTATTGTCATTTTTTATGGTTATTTTATTTCAACATCTAACCTCAAACATCAGCTTTTGAGCTTAGAAAATACCTCTTCAGTAACACCTCATTATAGAAATCCTGTTACTTTTATATTAACTATATAGTAGTAAAATTTTCAACAACTATCAAAGTATCTACATGGTCATGTTTTATTTATAGCTATAGCCAAAATTGCCACGAAATGTAAGAAAGGATTATGGACCAAGATACTGGGGACATGAGAGTTGATGTATTTTCTTTTTTTCCCCCTTCTTCACTTTTTCCCTCTATCCCTCTCTCCTTTTCTTCTGTATTTACATGACAACCATGTATTATGTCTCATGATACAAAATAAATCAAACTGATTCCCTCATCTCAGTGACTTCAACATTTACTGGTGGTGAAGGTCAAGCTGAGATGGAATTGAAACAAAGTATCAAATACATCTCAGAGATGCTAAGGTGAAGTGGGAGGTCTAGGGAAGCTTCTTGGATAAAGAAATGCCTACTTTGGATTTTAAAGGGTAAGGGTTTGGAAGGAAAGAAAGGGTGAGAATACAGGTTTAGGGAATTCCCTGTGGTTCTATAGAATTGAATGGAAAAGTGTTTATAAGCATCTGTTAGGGAATAAGACAAAAAAGGTAGAGAGATGCCTTATTGGGAAGGGTCTTCCCAGTCACACGAGGTATTTTGATTTCATTTGAGGGAACCATGGAAGACCTTAAAATCAGCGTAGTGATGTGATCCAATAGTTATTTTCAAAAATTAATCTGTCATCCACTGGAGAGGAGATAGAAAAGGGGAGTCTAGAGGCAGGAAGACCAGTTTGGGGGCTGTTGCAATGTCCTAAGTGAAGGTCAATGGCCAAGATGTAGACCAAGGAAGGAAGGAAAGAGAAAGAGGGCATCTGAGTACTTCAGTGGTGGCATACTGGACAAGACCAAATGAATGGCTCTATGCAGGGTCAAGGGAGAGTAGAGGGCTTCCTTGTTATGCCCTACCTTGAGCTTTGCCTCATTTTGCCTCTTTTAACATTATTTTGCTAAAGTATAAAACATGTTTATATAGTTCACTTTCAGATAGCAGTTGTGTTTAGGGACCATATGTCTCCATCTGTGGGAGAACATTCCAGGTAAAGGGATAATTAGTTTGTTGGTTTGTTTTTACAGATAACATTTTAAGAAGATGAAGTTGGATAGCTTCCTTTTCTTGCTTTCTGTGTACAGAAGCAAGCTTATGTAGATCATAGCCCATCAAGGAAGGAAAGGATTTTAAGGGCCAGTTATCCTAAAAGTTTATATACTTACTACAGTAAATAATTTGTCCTTCTTCACAAGATTCCACATTGGACAGTTTAGATAATGTGCAATAATACCTTGATTGGAAGCCAGTTTTAGAGAGCTTACTGGCATATATTTGCATCTTTCTGTGGGTCTTGCTTTTCAGAGAGGACCTTTCTTTTGAATGTATCACTTATTGTCATTTTTCAAGATAATCCCTTCCCAGCCCCCTGCCTCTACCATAGTCACTCTCATTTGACCTCAGCCAAGAACTCCATCTTGGAGAGGTTGTATGTGTAGTTAATTCCATTTTCTGGCCCTATCTTTCCAAAGATTAATGCTGTTAAGGGAAGGGACTTTTAAAGCTTGTGGAAAGGATTCCCTTTGAAGAAACCACTCTTTCCCAGCATCAAACCCAAAGCCTTATTTTTCTTAGAAACATGGACCTCTGTCTCTCCCAATTATTTGGACTCTAACTCACTGTGTGATTTAAGGCATGTTAATGACTGAACTTCAATTTCCTCATTTAAGAAATTGAAATAATTTCTATTGCATAGAGATGTTTTGCAGATTCAGTCTCTACTATAGGTCTTGGCAGGCATGTGTATCAGTTAGGATAGATTAGGGCCTGCTGCAGTAACAATCAAAACCTACTTCTCAATGGTTTAAAACAACAAAGAACTATTTCTTGTGCATGCTACATGGCCAATTAAGTTTCAGAGGGGTCTCTGCAGTCTGTAGTCATACAAGGATCTGATCCAATGGAGACTCCACATCTTATGACATTCACATCTCCATACCAGGTTTCAGGATGACTCTTAATCATATTTCATTAGACAAAGCAAGTCACATGGCCACACTGAACTTCAAAGGTATGGGAAAGTATAATCCTTCCATGTCTTTGGGATGGATAGAGGAACTAGAAACACTGGTGTGGGAGGAGTCATGTTACCATCCCTGACTTCCTTCTACTTCACAAGAAGAGTAACAACTATTCATGGACAAGACACCACTGAGAAAACACTGGAACACAGGGGTGAGGCAGAAGCATAGCTTCTTCATGGTGATCCATGATCCATTGTTTTCCTGTAACACCCAGTACCCCATGCAGTACGTGCCCTCCTTAATACCCATCACTGGGCTAACCCATCCCCCCACCCCCCTCCCCTCTAAAACCCTCAGTTTGTTTCTCAGAGTCCATAGTCTCTCATGGTTCGTCTCCCCCTCCGATTTCCCCACCCCTTCATTTTTCCCTTCCTTCTCCTAATGTCCTCCATGCTATTCCTTATGTTCCACAAATAAGTGAAACCATATGATAATTGACTTTCTCTGCTTGACTTATTTCACTTAGCATAAATCTCCTCCAGTCCCATCCATGTTGATGCAAAAGTTGGGTATTCATCCTTTGTATATACAGACCACATCTTCTTTATCCATTTGTCTGTTGTAGGGCATCTTGGCTCTTTCCACAGTGTGGCTATTGTGGACATTGCTGCTATGAACATTGGGGGGCATATGGCCCTTCTTTTCACTACATCTGTGTCTTTGGGGTAAATACCCAGTAGTGCAGTTGCTGGGTCATAGGGTAGCTCTATTCTTAATTTTTTGAGTCACCTTCACACTGTTTTCCAAAGTTAGCACACATTTCTAATTTGATCTGCCAAAAAAGGAAACTTTTCCATAACTGGGGCCTGTTCAACAGCCTAACAAGGAGGGAAGCTAATTTCTAATAATACATACTACTTAATATAGCTTATAGCCCAGCCTAAGCAGTCATCTAACAAGAGCCCCCAGGGATCTGTGTAGCTCATCCTGAACATCAGATTACATTAACACTTCAGTAGAGCTAAGTAAGTGGACCTACTTACCTACAGAACTAAGACAGGAAACTTGCTGCACAGGTCTACCTAATTTGATCCCCAAATTGGAGGCCTGCCAACCTTGGAGCCTGGCCTCTGTAGGGCCACTAATTCATAGCCCTGCTTACTGCTGAATATAGCTTTCAACACTCCTGAATGGTAAAATTAACCACAGCACATGGAAAGCTGCATCCTATTGTGTTGCCTAGACTGTCAGTTGAATGGAGAGCTCAGCCCATGGCTTTCCCCATCTGCAGAGAAAACCAGTGGCCCCATCTGGCCATGTTTTTCAGTGCGGTTTAGCTTGAGTTGAGAGTCCTCAGGGATGAGTTGAGGGCCTGTTCTGCTGCCCTACCATAGCAAGGAATCTAATTCATAGCTCCACCACCTGCTGAATATGGTACCCAACTCCAATGGTCCCAGAAGCCTGACCAGAGAGAGGATCCAGGCAACTTAGGAGTCCATCCTATGGACATTACCAGCTGACACAGAGAAATCCAAACTAAGCTGACCAGTGAGAACTGTCTCTGCCAAAGTCAACCTGTAAAGTCTGGAAGAGAGACCAGTTACTGAAATGTTACATTGGTATGTAAGGAATCAAGGATCATAAAAAATTCAGGTTAACATGACACCAATCAAAGGAAACTAATAAAGCCCCAATAACTGACCCTAAGAAATGGAGATTTATGATTAGTCAGGTAAAAAATTCAACATAATTCTCTTAAAGAAGTTTGGTGAACTTTATAAACATACTAACAACAAAATAAAGAGACAACACATAGACAAAACAAGAAGCTTAAAGAAACACAAACCATCAATAACACCAAACACAATTCCTAGACCTGAAGAATACAATAACTGAACTGAATCTGAGAGAGCTTCAACATCACTCCTGACCCTGCAGAAGAAAATACCACTTACCCAGAAGACAGAGCATATGAAATTATCCATTGAGAGGAACAAAAGGAAAAAAAAAAGTGAAGAAAACCTAAAGGAAATATAGGATACCATCAAAAGAATATATAGAGAATGAGAATCACAGGAGAAGAGAAAGGGAAAGGGACAGAAAGTATATTTAAAGCAATAATGGATAAAAACTTCCCAAACCTGGAGAGAGAAATGGACATCCAGATCCATGAGGCCCAAAAGACCTCCAATAGATTGAATTTGATAGGGCAACACTGAGAAACATTAAATTGTCAAAAGTTAAAGGATTTTGAAACCACAAAAAGAAAAGGCAACATACAAGGAAACCGAATAAGACTATGGGCATATTTCTCAACAGAAACTTTTCAGGCCAGGACAGAATGGGGTGATATATTCAAAATATTGAAAGCAAGAAGATGTTAACCAAGAATTATATACCTGGCATATTTTATTTTATTTTATTTAAAGATTTTACTTATTTAAAAGAGAATGAGAGAGAGAACATGAGAGGAGAGAGGGTCAGAGGCAGAAGCAGACTCCCCGCTGAGCAGGGAGCCCAATGCGGGACTCGATCCTGGGACTCCAGGATGACCTGAGCCGAAGGCAGTCGCTTAACCAACTGAGCCACCCAGGTGCCCCTATACCTGGCATATTTTAGAAAAGGAGAGATAACAACTTCCCTGAACAAAAGCTGAGGGAGTTTATTACCACTAGACCTGTTTACAAGAAATGCTAAAGGGAGTTCTTTCATCAAAGGAGAAAGGATGCAAATTAATATCATAAAAACACGATGGTTGTGTTAAACTCACTGGTAATGGTAAACATATAATCAAAGTTAGATTCTATCATGTGGTAATATTGGTGTGTGATTAACGTTTGAACTATAGTTGTAATTCAAACAAATGAAGTAAAATTAACCATGACTACAGCAATCTACTATTGGATACACAATATAAAAATATGTAAACTGTAATATCAATAACCTAATATGTGAGGAGGAGGAAAAGTAAAAGTGTAAAGTTCAGGAATGCTATCAAGTGAAGTTGTTATCAGCTTAAAATAGGGTGTTCTAATTTTTAAAGTAAGGTGTTTAAGATATTTTATGTAAGCCTCATGGTAACCACAAGGGAAAATCCAGTAGTAATTACACAAAAGAACATATTAAGATGCTCAAGCATATAGATACCAAAAGACATCAAACCACAAAAATAAGACAGAAGGGTAAGAAAGGAACAATGGATCTATAAAACAGAAAGTAACTTTTTAAATGGAATAGTGTTTATCAATTATAACTTTCAATGTAGATGGATTAAATTCTCTAGTCTGATTAAAGACATAGAATATCTGATGGATAAGAAGCATGATTCAACGATATGCTATCTACCAGAGACTTACTTTAACTTTAAAAGACACATACGTACTGAGAATGAAGATATGGAAAGGTATTTCAAGCAAATAATAACCCCCGCCCAAAGTAACAGTAACTATACTTTTATCAGACAAAATAGAATTTAAACTAAAAGGGTAAAAAGACAGAAAGAAGGTCATTATATAATAAAGGGGTCAGTCCATCAAGAAGATATAACAGTTGTAAATACTTATAAGCACCCAAATATATATAAAAAAAATAGAACTAAAAGACAAAGTAAACAGTGAAAAAATAGTAGTTGAAGACTTTAATTACTATAGTCTCAACAATGGATACATTCCAGACAAAGAACCAGTAAGGAAACAGGATTTGGAACAATGCTATAGATCAAAGGGACCTAACAGACATATACAGAATACTCTATCTGAACCAGCAAAATATGTAGTTTTTTTTCAAGCACACAAGAAACATTTTTTAGGGTGGACAGTATGGACTAACATTTATCCTAGACAACAAGTTAGTCCATGAAACAAGTCTTAGCAAATTGAAGAAGATTAAAATCATACCAAGTATATTCTCTGACCACAATGATATGAAAACAGAAATCATTAGCAGTAGAAAAACTGGGAAACTCACGAATAAGTGGAAATTAAGGAACACTTTCATGACCAAAGAAGAAATTAAAAGGAAATTTAAAAATTTTCTTAAAATGAATGAAAATGGAGACACAATATACCAGAACTTATGGGATGCAGCAAAAGCAGTTCTAAGAGGGAAGTTCATAGCAAAAAATCATACATTAAGAAACAAGAAATCTAGTAAGCACCCTAACTCAACAGCTCAAGGAACTAGAAAAAAAAGGAACAGACTGAACAAAAAGTTACCAAAAAGAAAGAATAAAGATTAGTGAAGAAACAAGTGAAATAGAAAACAGGAAAATAGGAAAGACTGATCAAAGTAAAAGTTGATTCTTTGAAAAGAAAACTGCCAAACCTTTAGCTAGACTACTCAAGGAAAAAAAGAGAGAGGACCCATATCAAAACTGTCAATGAAAGAGAAACATTACAACTGATACCACAGTAATACAAAGGACTGTAAGAGGCTACTATGAACAACTAGATGCCATCAAAATGGATAACTTAGAAGAAATAGATAATCCAGAAGAAATGAATAAATTCTTAGAAGCATACAACCTACCAACACTAAATCAGAAAGATACAGAAAATCTCAACAGACCAATTATTAGTAAGGAGTTTTCATCAGTTTATCAAAAATCTTCCAGGGAAGACAAACACAGGACCAAATGGCTTCACTGTAAGTTTTACCAAACATTTAAAGAAGAATTAATGTCAATCCTTTTCAAGCTCTTCCCAAAAAAATTTAACAGGAGGGAATACTCTCAAACTCATTTAAGCAGTACCCTCATACCAAAGCCAGAAAAGGACACTGCAAGAAGAAAAAACTATAGGCCAACATCCCTGAAATATATCCACAGAAACATTAATAAAATACTAGAAAACCAAATTCAGCAGCACATTAAAAGGATCATTCACCATGATCAATTAAGATTTACCCCTGGGATGCAAGGATGGTTCAACATATGCAATTAAATGTGATGCACCATATTAACAGAATGAAAGATAAAAATCATATCTCAACAGATACAGGAAAAGTAGGTGACAAAATTTAACATCTATTCATGAAAAAAAAAAAAACTATTAACAAACTAGGTATAGACTATACCTCAACATGACAAAAGCCATGTATGACAAGTCCACAGCTAACATACTCAGTGGTGAGAGATTGAAAACTTTTCTTCTAACATCATGAACAAGACAAGGGTGCCCATTCTCACTACTCCTTTTAACATAATACTGGAAATTCTAGCCGAAGCCATCAGGCAAGAAATAAAAGTCAATGGAATTAGAAAGGAAGAAATAAAATTGTCCCTATTTGCAGATGACATGATTTTACATAGAGAAAATCCTAAAGACTCCACAAAACACTGTTTAGATAAAATTCAGTAAATTTGTAGGATATAAAAATAACATGCAGAAATCAGTAGTTTTATTTAAATTGAATTAGCCAACATATAGTATAGTACATCATTAGTTTCAGATGTAGAGTTCAGTAATTCATCAGTTGCATATCACACCCAGTGCTCATCACATCATGTGTCCTCCTTAATGCCCATCACAGTAGCTTTTCTATACACAAAGAATTATCATAAAGAAAAAAGGTAATATCACTTACAACAGCTTCAAAACCAATAAAATACTTCAGAATAAATTTAACCAAGGAGGTGAAAGTCTCTACATGCAAAACTAAGACTTTGATGAAGGAAACTGAAGAGGACTCAAATAAATGCAAAGATATCCTATGTTCAGGACTGGAATAATTTATTGTTAAAATGTATCATGTTATCCAGAGCCATCTATGGATTCAATGTAATCCCTATCAAGATTCTCCTAGCACTTTTTTTTTTTTAGAAGTAGAGAAAACAATCCCCAAAATTACATTGAACTACAAAAGACCCCAAATAGCCAAAGCAATCATGAGAAAGAAGAAAGCTGGAGGCATCACACTTCCTCATTTCAAACAATATTATAATGCTATAGCAATCAAAACAGACACATAGACAAATGGAACATAATTGAGAGCCCAGAAATAAACCCATACTTGTATGGTATATAAATACTTGACAAGGGAGCCAAGAACACTCAATGAAGAAATAAATGGTGCTAGAAAAATGGATTTTGACATGTAAAAGAATGAATCTAGACCCTTACCTTATACCACTCACAAATTAACTCATAATGGAGTAAAGACTTAAATATAAGATCTGAAACTATAAAACTCCTGGAAGAAACAGAAAATAAGCTCTGTGAGATGAATATTTGCAATGGATTTTTGGATAGAACAGCTAAAGCATAAGCAACAAAATAAAAGTAAACAAGCAGGACTACATAAACTAAATTGTTTCTTATGCTGTGTAGAAGCTATCAAGAAATTAAAGAGACAACCTACAGAATGGGAGAAAACATTCGCTAATCATATATTTGATTGTTACTATATAAAATTTATTAAAAAGTCATAATATAAGAGCAATACAACAAATTATATAATTAAAAATGGGCAAAAGATGGGATGCCTGGGTGGCTCAGTCAGTTAAGTGACTGCCTTCGGCTCAGGTCATGATCCCAGAGTCCTGGGTTCCAGCCCCACATCAAGCTCCCTGCTCAGCAGAGAGCCTGCTTCTCCCTCTCCCTCTGCCTGCCTCTCTGCCTACTTGTGTTCTCTAGCTCTCTGTCAAATAAATAAAATCTTTAAAAAAAATGGGCAAAAGACCTAAATAGACATTTTCCCAAAGAAGATTTTCAAATGGTCAACAGATACCTGAGAAGGTGCTCGGCATCACTCATTCTTGGGTAAATGCAAATCAAAACCTCAGTGACACATCATCTCATGCTTGTTAGCATAGCTATCATCAAAAAGACAAGAGATTACAAATGCTGGCAAGGATGTGAAGAAGAGGGAACCTTTGTGTGGTGGAATTATAAATTGGGGCAGTTACATGGAAAACAGTATGGAGGTTCCTCCAAAAATTAAAAATAAAATTACCTTATGATCCAGCAATTTCAATTCTGGGTATGTATTCATAGGAAATGATATTACTAAGTCAAAGAGATATCTGCACCCCCACCCATGTTTACTGCACATTATTTATAATAGCAAAGACATGGAAACAACCTGTGTCCACTGATATATGAACGGATAAATAAAATGTGGTATATATATTACACACACACACACACACAGAGAATACTATTCAGCCATAAAAATGGAAACCCCGCCATTTGCTATAAGAATGGATTTTGAAGGCATTGTGCCCAGTGAATTGTCAGATAAAGACAAATTTGATCTTACATATAGAATCTTATTTATAGAATTTACATGTACGATCTTAATCTTACATGTAGAATCTTAATAAAAATTTATAGAAAAAGAGATCAGATTTGTTGTTACTAGAGGCAGGGGTTGAAGTTAGGGGAATTGGATGAAAGTGTTCAAAAGGTACAAACTTCCAGTTATAAGAAAAATAAGTACTAAGAATATGTCACATGATGACTGTGGTTAACACTGCTGCATGGTATATCTAAAGGTTGCTAAGACAGTAGATCCTTAAAGTTCTCATTACAAGGCAAAAATTTTTTTTCTATGTATGTCAGAAGATAGATATTAACTAAACTTATTGTTTTAACTGTTTCACAATATGTGTAAATCATTATGCTGTGCACCTTAAGCTTGTATAGTGCTGTATATCAATTATATCTCAATAATCCTGGGAAAAGACATTTTGTTTTGTACACCAATATCTAAGCAATGTAACCACGTTCTAGTTTAAAAAAGTGCATCAGTATACAAAACGAGAAATGTTTAAAATCAAGCACACATGCTTATGAAGATATCTGGAGCGTGAGTGAATATGTGTATGTGTGTATGTGTGTGTATGTTGTATACCTGTATGGTGTGTGTGGCTGGGGTGTAAGGTAAGAGGAGCATAGGAGACAGTGACAACAGTTAACGCCTTTGGTTGTGTAATGCTATGCCAGTTTTCTATAAATTTTTATAGGTTAATGGGATAAATAATTGGTCTAAATATCATTTAATGATGCACTTTGAATATATATATATACATTAAAGTAAGGCTCACATAAGCTGCCTGACACACAGAAAGAACTTCTTGGCTCCCAAGGAAAGCTGAAACTCTTAGAAAGAAAGAAAGAAAGAAAAAATCTCAGAGCTTTCCCTGTGGTCCTGTTGGGTTACCAGCAAAATGCTGAGCAACACTGTGGTATTAGATGCAATTGGGCAGCCCCACTGTTAGCTGTATGAGAATAGGCAAGTTTTATCACCTCTCTGACAATTATTTTCCTCAAATGCAAAACAAAAACAGTAATACCCTATTTGGTTTCACAATCTTGTACTTAATACATAAATCCCATTGAGTATCTTTTAGGCTCCCAGTGACAGGGAGCTCATTACATTGACAATGAGGCTCCTTTCATTCTTGCATAGTGTTGCTAGAAACTTCTTTCTTATGTTGAGCTAAACTCAGTCCTCCATTGGTCTTTAAGGACAGGGGTATCTTTCTGTCTATGCCAATCCTACAAGAAGGCAGTGTACCTTCTTGGATTCTGCCCATATACTATCTGAATATTTTCATTTCATTTATTTTGCCCTGGTATACATCATAAAACCATTGAAGAACATTTTTCTTTAAATCTAGTAACTGAACTAGATGCCACAAAAGCTCTCAACCACTGTTAATAAGTCTTATATAAAATGAGGGAACAAGAGAAGTAAAAAAAAAAAAAAAAAGAAAAAAAAGCAGTGTCCTTGTGTGCATGCACATGTGTGCATGTACACACATGTATTAGTCTTTATTTATGTAGTTGCTCATAAGGTAGTGGTTGCTATTGATAACTCCCCCCTTATCCATTATCTCCACTAATCAGTCTTTTTCTTTAAATTTTATTTTATTAGTCACAATACAGTACATCATTAGTTTTTTTTTTTAATTTTATTATGTTAGTCACCATACAATACATCATTAGTTTTTGATGTGGTGATCCATGATCCATTGTTTTCGTATAACACCCAGTACTATTAAGGAGGGCACGTACTGCAAGTACATTATTAGTTTTTGATGTAGTGATCCACGATTCATTGTTTTCGTATAACAACCAGTGCTCCATGCAGTATGTGCCCTCCTTAATACCCATCACCGGGCTAACCCATCCCCCCACCCCCCTCCCCTCTAAAACCCTCAGTTTCTCAGAGTCCATAGTCTCTCATGGTTTGTCTCCCCCTCCGGATTCCCGCCCCCCTTCATTTTTCCCTTCCTTCTCCTAATGTCCTCCATGCTATTCCTTATGTTCCACAAATAAGTGACACCATATGATAATTGACTTTCTCTGCTTGACTTATTTCACTTAGCATAATCTCCTCCAGTCCCATCCATGTTGATGTAAAAGTTGGGTATTCATCTTTTCTGATGGCTGAGTAATATTCCATTGTATATATGGGCCACATCTTCTTTATCCATTTGTCTATTGTAGGGCATCTTGGCTCTTTCCACAGTTTGGCTATTGTGTACATTGCTACTGTGAACATTGGGGTGCATATGGCCCTTCTTTTCACTACATCTGTGTCTGTGGGGTAAATACCCAGTAGTGCAATTGCTGGGTCATAGGGTAGCTCTATTTTTAATTTTTTGAGGCACCTCCACACTGTTTTCCAAAGTGGCTGTACCAACTTGTGTTCCCACCAACAGTGTAAGAGGGTTCCCCTTTCTCTACAACTTCTCCAACATTTGTTGTTTCTTGCCTTGTCAATTTTTGACATTCTAACTGGTGTAAGGTGGTATCTCAATGTGGTTTTGATTTGAATTTCCCTGATGGCTAATGATGATGTCTTTTTAAAAAAATTTTATTAAAATATTTTAAATGCTTTTTAAAAATAGATCTTACTTATTTTGAGAGAGAGAGAGAGAGAGAGAGAGAGAGAGAGAGGGAGAGTGCATGAGCAAGGGGGAGGGGTAAGGAGAGAGGGACAGGGAGAAGCAGACTCCCCAGAGTAGGGAGCCCAATGTGGGGCTCCATCCCAGGATTCCAGTATCATGACCTGAGTTAAGGCAGACCCTTAACTGACTGAGCAACCCAGGCACCCCCACTAATCAATGTTCTTTATGGATCCCTTCCTATATGGTTTAAATCCTTAGTTGTTTTGCCTTCCACTTTGGTTGCTTCAGCTTTCTCTTAGCTTAGTATTGCACATGGGGATTCTAAAACCTGCCCAAGAGGATCCCCTAGGTTCCAGACATAGTCCTTTCTGACCCATTGTGCATCAGCAACTCAAATTTCTTTTTAATGATCAAGAACACACATCTAGCTAGGATAGTAACTTCTCCCCTTGTTGGTTTAGTGGTATATATAACAAGTCTGCAATGGGCAGATGGCAACTGAGACTGCTAATTCAGTGGAACAGTGTGTGTCCCCTGGCAAAAAAAACATTTCTCCATTGAGAACCAAAACATTCAGATTATAAGAGCTCAGAGTTGTAGGGACAGGGGGCAAATATTCTATGAATGGGTATAAAAACCAGAGGAGTTTTTCCCTCTTTTACCTCTTGATTCTCACACCTGTATTTCTGACTGTGGGAAATACACCATGTACTGGTTGCTTATTTAAAGCATATACTGCATATTTTAAGATCGAACTCCAAACTCTCAGGGTGTTGTTCCCCAGTAGGTACTGTAACTGACTCTTCAGTAGACCATTCCACCATTCCAGGATACTAGATGCTTTTGAAGGAAATGTGGTATATTATAAGATCATTGAATTGCAGGAGTATAAACCAACCACCATACTTATTTTGGTATAAAATGAGTTCTGTATTCAGAAGCAATGTTTTGTGTTCTTCCATGATAGCAAATAAAAGGTTCTCCTAGTCCATGGATGGTGGTTCTGATAGTACGTTGTGGGCAGGAAAGACAAATCTATATCTAGAATATGTATCTATTGCAGTGAAGACAAATCACTGTCTCTTCCATGCTGAAAGAATCTTGATGTAATCAAGCTGACATAAGACTGTTTCCCTAAAGAAATTATATAATTGTGATGTTACTATAGGCATATCTCTTTATTGCCATATGAATCTTAAGATGATCATATATCTTAGCTCAATGAATCATTTGGTGGGAGTTTATCCTAAGTAAATAATCAGCTATAGGGAAGGTTCTTTATGCCCAAAGGTATCAATCACAGAATTACATATATTAGCAAAACTTGGGGAACAGCTTCTGCATCCCACAATGAGGAGCAGGGGATTAAATTATGGTACATAAGGTCAATGAGTTATTACACATCGCTTCATAACAGTATATAATAACAGTGTTAAAAATAAAGAATCCAAGGGTGCCTGGGTGGTTCAGTCATTAAGCGTCTACCTTTGGCTCAGTCATGATCCCAGAGTCCTGGGATAGAGTCCTATGTCAGGCTTCCTGTTCGGCGGGGAGTCTGCTTCTCCCTCTCCCTCTGCCCCTCCTCCCTGCTTGTGCTCTCTCTCAAATAAATAAGTAAAATCTTTAAAATAAAAAGAAAAAAAGAATAAAGAATCAGAGTATAATATTTGTGTACACAATACAACATATTAAGATCAGGAGAAACCTGTATGTCAGAAAAAAAAGCTTGGAACAAATTCCATGTCCAATCAATCAGCAGGCCTGTTCATTTGCTCTTCCTAAATATCTCCTAAATCTGTGAATATCTCTACTTCTCCATCATTACCATCTTCCTCCTGGCCACTGTTTAATCTCATCAGGATGAAATCAAGAACCTCCTAATGGCCTCTCCTCATGCACCTTTGCTTCATTTTGATGAAGTCAGAGGGATATTTTTATATGAATTTGATTATAGAAGTTCCTGTGCTTAAAACACTTCAATGGCTTTTCATTCAAGAATAAGTTCTAAAGTCTTTAATGCACCTCAAAAAGCTATATATATGATTTGGCCAGAGGAAACCTTTCCCCCCTCATCATGTTTTGCTTTATCTACCCAGCCACTGTGAGGTTCAGGGAGAGCCCTGTTTTGCGTCCAGATGCTTCTGTTAACAGGCAGGAAGCTCTTAAAGCTCATTGCTGCTAACATCCAAGGTTAAGTAACAGGCTATGCGTATTTTTTAAGTCTTCCTTCCTACTACTTTGTTTTGTTTTCTTAAATATTTTTCATAGAATTAGAACCTCTATTAATGAAAATTCAACTGATACTGAAAGAATGAATGCTCTCTAACAGTTATTTTTCATGTTTACACTAGACTAGGAATATTTACAAAGGCAAATTATTTCAAGGGTTGGCTAATCAGAAAAGAATTTCAGGCAGAATGTCGACCACTGCACAGAAAGAAAAAGAGGAACTAAGTATCTGTGTCACCCATTTGTAATTATTTCATAATTATAAAATAAGTTGAGAAAACATTACCATAAGGCTGACAGGACTCAGAATAAATCTTCATAAAAGAACATGAAGCAGTTGCTATGACAAAAGTGAAGGAGTGAAAGAGTACCCCCCCCACCCCCGCCTTTTCATGCTCTATGGGGGAGGTGCTCCCCTCTTGCTCCCTAAGGCTCATACTGTGGCCCCCTGCCCTCCATCTCCCAGGTGATCTCAACATCAGTCCCTAGGGGTGGATTCCCAGGCTTCCAGTGAAGGGACAAAATCCTCAGTGTCTCACAGTTCCTTGTCACCAATAGAATTTTTAATCCATAAAGGAAATTTTTGTCTCCTCTAGTTCTTTACTGAATTGTAAAAGAAAGCAATCCTCAGATCCTATCCCATTTATGTCATTGAAATCTATTCACAATTATTCAGAAGTGCTGGAAGTGGCCATTTATTTTCACACATCCCTGTACTGGAGTGTTATATCTGGTGGAGTTTCATTTTCCTCTCCCAACTCCAATGACAGGTCTCCTGATCCATAGCTGTATCACAGATGCTTTCCCAGACAACTGATATCCAGGATAAATCTTTGCATTGTAGTATCCAGCACATCACTGGACTCTTCTGCTTGTAGTGCATGGCTTACTGGACAACTGATTTCAAGGTTGTAGCCACTGACTCAGCAAAGGGACCTCAGCTTGTATAATCACATGAATACTTCCCAGGTGCCAGGAGGAAATTTAGATGGTAGCACTGTTATTATGTCCCCAGGGACATCTTCCTGAATCTCCTTGATCAGTTAAAATTGCCCTATTATAGGCTCTCATAGCCACATGCTATCATTATACATTTATTTGTGTGTGTTGCTCTCATAGTATAAGTTTCATGAGGATGGGAATTATAGCCTTTTTTTTTTTTATTATCTCACTCCCTTTATGTTTTTATTCACCATTACATCTCCCATGTCTAACCTACTGCAAGGCACATGGTAGGGGTTCAGCAAACACTTGAATAAATTAATAGGTAAAAATTACTCAGGGAGTTTTAGTTTAGGCAATAGGGCAGCTTGCACTGAACTAATCATTCCAGAGGAAGCAAGATTTAAAAATTATGGATACAATACAATTTAAACAACAACAACAACAACAACAAAACTAGAGTGATCAAAGAGTGACCAAATATAGGCTTAAACCAGTAAGGACTTGATCCTTGGGGGAAACAAAAAGGAGCCATACTGGGTAACATCCACATTTGTATTTCCCTTGAGGATACTCTAGTAGTTATAGACAGCTAGAGCTGAAGACACAGTGTTTGGGGCCTGTGGAATCAGAATATTGTTTTGGGATTTCCAAAAATCCTGGAATGTTGAGAAGGAAAATTCTAAGATGGGATCACAGACAGGAAATTCCAAAAATCCATATATGAATTCTTTCTAATTTTAGCCTGAATCCTTACTATGCATGTTTAGATGAGACAGGATGGAGCCCAGAGGCAATATTAACAACTTGAAGAATGAAAGAACTAAGAAGAGATTTAATCTGCTGCCCACCATAGAGGAGTGAGAGCTTGGAGTTAGAATCCCTGTATGTGAGAGGTGCTTGATAAGAATCTTTGGCGTTTCACTTTCATATCTTGGACTTTACTTCCATATCTAAGAACTAAGAGGTTTGTCCTAGGACTAAGCGCAAAACCAACATAGCAACCACCCTAACAAAACCTAAAACTAAGCTGCTACAGAATCAAGGTGATCTGTAATTAATACATACAATTGATTGGGGAAAACAAAAAAGCATCCCAGTTCCAAATGAGCTAGCAAGATTCAGTGTCTGCAACATATTACCAATGATGCCCAATACACAATAAAAAAATAGGTGTATGCAAAAACAGGTCAATGTGACCCTTGTTCTTGGGGAAACCAGTCAATAAAAGTAAACCCCCCAAATGACCATAGATTAGCAAGAAATCACTTTAAGGTAACCAAGGCATTCTAGAAAAAAAAAAAACGGTGATGTAGGAGATACCAGCTTTCCCATACGCCCATAAAAATTATTAGCTATCCATGAACAAACAGCTCCAGAAGAGCTCTAGATTCCCCTTCAGAAATTTTAGCAACAATATGGAACAACACAAAAAAACCCTGAGATTATTCACATGAGAAGAAAAACAAGTTTATTTTCCTCACATCATCCCATCCCCAAGCCAGCACTGTTCAACTCCAAGAAGGAGATGTCCAGCTAGTGAGAGTTCCTGTCACCAGGAAAGAATGGGTTGAGATGAGCTTCTCTAGCCTCTCCAGGCACTGTGTGAAGGTCAAGCTTCAGTTTTTACCCCACCCCAACTGGCAAAGAGAGCCAGCTAGGAACAGGATGAAAAACAGGCTATTATTAGCAAACACACAGCAGGAATGATTGTGGTTCACAGAGACCTGCTCTTCAGACAAACTCAGCAGCTTTGCCACGGGTATTTACTATTGCTAATACTAGCTCTTCCTCATTCCCTCCCCTCTTCCTATCCCCTCCCTTAAAACTCCTTCTGCCAAAGCCTGGACCCAACACTGGTAGCTATTCAAGATCTTTGTGGCAGTGCAAGTGTAAGAAATCAGCACCTTAGTTCCTTCCCACTCCTACCAGGGCCTGGGTGCTATGCTCACAGCCAGCCCAGGCTTCTACAGCTGTGTGAGTACAGGATACCAGTATAAGCAACCTGGGCTGACCCCCACCAGCATGCCTGTGCTTGAGGTTAGCCCCTAGCCATGCACCTGCACGCCACTGCCTGATGTGGCCCCTACTGCAACACACATGCATGGAAGGGACAGCGTGCAGCCACCAATAAACACACAAATATTCAGGGCCTCCCACAGATGCTTGTCAATACAATCAAGCCCTGCCTTCTGTCACTAGTCAGCAATACCACTCCTAGCTATAGATTGCTTTAGTTCTGGCATGCCCCTAGCCCCTAGCCCTACCGCTGTCATAACCCTCACTACAGTGTGCAAACCCAGGGGAAGAGAGTCCAGCTGTAGGTGAGCACATCAATATCCAGGTCCCCCATAGCTGCTTGCAAGTCCATGTCAGGTCTTGCTTCTGTCAATGGCCAGCACCACTATGCCTACCTGTAAGCTGGTCTCTCCAGCTTTGAGCCTGCATGTCCCCCAGCTTGACCCCTATCACTGGCCTCCACCACAGTATGCGTACCAGGGAGTAGAGTGTAAACTCATAGGAGGACACACTGACACCTAGGTCTTCTACAGACACCAGTGGGCCCATAATTGGCCCTGGTCCCCATCACTACACGTATGTCTGCAGGTGACCTCTACCACTACATAGGCACCTACAGCTGAATGTGCGCACACCGCTGGCTCCAGCCCCCACCACTGCCTGCCCTCGTCCCTAGTCACCAGTCCTGGAGATGCTGCTTAGGAGCCCAATAGCCCATGTGGCCACTGTAGACTCCCCCATGCAGTGCTTGCCAAGGATGACACAGCTGTCAACAGTGTAGACCCCAGTGGCCTGAGCTAAAGAGACATCACACTGCACTTGAAGATGGTGCCACCATGTGCCCCAGCACTTGGCACCCTACATCACTAGACCCAGGGTCATAGCACAATACAGTGTGCCCTTTCTGAGATGAAGGACTTCCCTAACTGAAATTAGTGCATAATATATGTTTCTTCAGATGCACAGACAACTATTTGAGGCTGCAGGGATTATAAAGAATCAGGGAAATATGTCGACACCAAAAAATATAGTAAGCCTCCAGGACCTGGTCCCAAAGAAATGGAGATCCAGTAATTGTCTGACAGAGAAATCAAAATGATTTTTCTACAGAAACTCAGCTAAAAGAAAACAGATCATTTAACAACATGAGGAAAATACTACTAAAACAAAATGAGAAGTTCCCAGATAAAACATTAAAAAGAACCCAAACAGACATTTTGAAGTGAAAGATAAAACAATTGAACTAAAAAATTCAATAGATGACTTCAACAGCAGACCTGAAAAAGAGAGAATCAGTAAGCTAGAAGACAGATCAATTTAAATTGTACAATTAGAAGAGCAAAAAAAAAAGAATTGAAAGGAAGGAGGAAAGCCCAGAGGAGATACCATCAAAAGCAATATGTCTGCATTACTGGAGTCCCAGAAGGAGAAAAGAGGGAGAAAAGAATAGGAAGCTTATTTGAATAAATAATGGCAGAGAACTTCAAAAAGATGAGTAGAGCTTTGGACATCCAAGCTCCAGAAGGTAGTAAGTCACCTTAAAATTTCAGTCTGAAATATTCTTCTCCATTATACAGAATAAAATTGTCTAAAACCAAAGACAAAGAATTTTAAAAGTAGAAAAGAAAGAAATTCTCTCATACAAGGGAACCTCCATAAGGCTGTCAGCAGATTTTACAGCAGAGATCTCACAGGCCAGGAGGGAATGAGAAGATATATTCAAAGTACTGAAAGAAACCGCCCACCAGAATACTTTACCCCGCAAAATTGTTCTTCAGACTGAAGGCAAAATACTTTCCCTATTTAACAAAAGCTAAGGAAATTCATCATCACCGAACCTGCCTTATAAGAAAAGTTGAAAGGAGTCCTTCAAGCTGAAACAAAAGGATACTAAATAGTAACACAAAAATATATACCACACTGGTAAAGGTAAACAGGATACTCTGTATGTTTACCTAATACTGTAAAATGGTAATGTGTTAACTAAACTCTAGAATAAATGTCAAAGGATGAAAGCACTAATGAAAAAGATTATAACTTCAACAATTTTTAAATAATACACAAAAAGTAAATGTACATCCAAAATATAATAGGGGGATAAAAGGATAGAGATATGTGACCAAAGTTAAATTGTTATCAATGTAAAATAGACTATTATATCTTTACAGTGTTTATGTAAACCTCATGGGAACCATAAAGCAAAAATCTACAATAGATACACAAAAATAGAATGGAATCAAAGCATAGCACTATAGGTAATTATCAATATACAAAGAAAGTTAGCAAAAAAGGAAGAAAAATGCAACTACAAAACATCTGGAAAAACAATTAGTAAGACCTTACCTATTAGTGATTATTCTAAATATTAATGGATTTAATTCTCCAATCAAAAGGCATAGAGTGGCTGAATGTATGTAAAAAACACAAACAAAAATAGAAGACCCAATTATATGTTGCTACCACAGAGACTCACCTCAGCTCTAAGGACAGAAACAGATTCAAAGTGATTGGATAGCAAAGGTATTCTAAGAAAGTGGACACACACACACACACGCATGAGTAGCTTTATTAGCATCAGATAAAATAGACTTTAAGCCAAAAATGTAACCAGAGACAAAAATGATTATTATATAATAAGGGGGTCAAATCATCAAGAAGATCGATCACATAAATATATTGAGCAAATACCAACAGATCTGAGAGATAGACAGTAATAAGAATAGGGGACTTTAATGCCCCACTTTTAACAAGGGATAGATTATTTAGAAGAAAATCAACTGGGAAATGTTAGATTTGAAGCACACTTTAGACCAAATGGACCTAATACATAAAGAACATTTCATCCAACAGCAGCAAAAATACATTCTCAAGTGCACAATGAATTCTCCCCAGCATAGAACACAGGATTGGTCACAAGACAGGCCTCAGTAAATTTAAGAAGGTTGAAATCATACCAACTATCTTTTCCAACCACAATGGTGTAAAACTAGAAATCAATTATGAAAAAAATATGGAAAGAATAGAAATACAAGGAAGCTAAATAACATGCTACTAATGAATGGGTCAAGCAAGATAACAGAGAGGAAATAAAATATATTGAGACAAATGAAAAAGAAGACACAGTAATCCAAAATATTTGGGTTGCAGCAAAAGCAGTTCTTAGAGGGAAGTTTAGAGCAATACAGGTCCACCTCAGAACCAAGAAAAATCTCAAATACATAACTTACCCTTACACATAAGAGGGCTAGAAAAAGAAGAACAGTCAAAGCTCAAAGCTAGTAGAAGGAAGGAAATAATAAAGATTAGAGCAGAAATAGTAAAATAGAGACCAAAAATATGAAAATGAAATCAGAAACTGGTTTTTAGAAAAGATAAAAATATTGATAAACCTTTAGCTAGACATCAAGAAAAGGGAGAAGACTCAAAATCAGAAATGAAGGCAAAAAACAACTGACACCGCAGAAATACAAAAGATAAGAGAATATTATGAAAAATTATATGCCAAATTGGACAACCTAGAAGAAATGGGTCAATTCCTACAAACACATAATCTTTCAAAATTGAATCAAGAGGAAATAAAAAATTTGAAGAAACCAATTACTAGTAATGAAGTTCATCAGTAAGTAACAAAAATACTCCCAAACAAAAGCCTAGGACCAGATGAATTCATGTGGATTCTACTAAAAACATTAAAGGAGGGTTAGTATCTATTCTTCTCAAACTATTCAAAAAAAAAAAAAAATAGAAGAGGAGGGAAAGCTTCTAAATTCTTTTTATGCAGGCAATATTATCCTGATAACAAAACTAGATAAAAACACTACAAAACAAAACAGGTCAATATCTCTGATGAACATAGATGCAAAAGTCCTCAACAAAATATTAGCAAACTGAATTCAACAGTACATTAAAAATATTCACTACAATATAAGATTTATTGGAGGAATACAAGAGTGGTACAATAGTTGCAAAATCAATGTGATATATCACATTAAGATGAGATAGGATAAAAGCCATTTGGTCATCTCAGTAGATGCAGAGAAAGCATTTGGCTAAATACAACATCCACTCATGATAAAAACTCTCAACAAACTGGGTTTAGAGGGAACAAACATCAATAAAATAAGTGCCATGTATGAAAAATCCACAGCTAACATCATACTCCATGGTGAAGAACTGAGAACTTTTATTCTTAAGATCAGAATAAGACAGAATGTCTACTTTCACCACTTTTATTCAACACAGTACTGAAGTCCTAGCCACAGCAATTGGACAAGAAATAAAAGGCATCCAAATTGGTAATGAATAAGTTAATCTATCATTATTTGCAGATGATACTATACATAGAAGACCCTAAATACAACAAAAACTATTAGAACTAATAAATAAATTCAGTGAAACTGTAGGACACAAAATTAATATATAGAAATCCACTGCATTTCTATACACTAACAAAGGAAGAAAGAAATTAAGAAAACAGAGCCTTTTAGAAACAATACCATTTACAGTTACACCCAATACAGTTAGATACCTAGGAATTAACCTAAATAAAGAGGTGAAAGACCTGTACTCTGAGACCTATAAAACATCTATCAAAGAAATTGAAGAGGACACAAAGAAATGGAAAAACTTTTCATGCTCATGGGTTGGAAGAATAAATATTGTTCAAATGTCCATACTACCCAAAGCAATCTACACATTCAGTGTGATCTCTATTAAATACCACCAGCATTTTTCATACAACTAGAATAAACAATCCTAAAATTTCTATGGAACCACAAAAGACCTTGAATAGCCAAAGCAACCTTGAAAAATAAAAGCAAAGCTGAAGGCATCACAATTCTGGATGTCAAGTTGTATTACAAAGCTGTGGTAATCAAAGGAGTATGGTACTAGTACAAAACAAAACAAAACCACAAAGGTCAATAGAACAGAATAGAAAACCTAGAAATGAATGCACAATTCTATGGAATTCATCTTCAACAAAGCAGGAAAGAATATCCAATGGAAAAAAGACAGTTTCTTCAACAAATTGTGTTGGGAAAACTGGACAGCAACATGCAAAAGAATGAAACTGGACCATATCCTCACACCATTTATGAAAATAAATTCTAAATGGATTGAGACCTAAATGTGAGACCTGAAACCATCAAAATCCTAGAAGAGAGCACAGTCAGTAACTTCTTTGACGTCGGCCATAGCTACCTCTTTCTAGATATGTCTCCTGAGGTAAGGGAAACAAAAGCAAAAATAAACTATTGGGACTCCATCAACATAAAAATCTTTTGCCCAGCAAAGGCAACAATCAACAAAGGTAAAAGGCAGCCTAGTGAAAGGGAGAAGATATTTGCAAAGGACATATGCGATAAAGGGTTAGTATCTAAAATATATAAGGAACTTATGAAGCACACACCCCCAAAAATGAATAATCTAATTAGAAGTGGACAGAAGACATGAATAGACATTTTTCCAAAAAAGACATATAGATGGCCAACAGACACATGAAAAGATGCTCAATATCTCTTATCAGGGAAATGCAAACCAAAACTACAATTAGATACTACCACATACCTGTCAGAATGGCTAACATCAACAACACAAGAAAGAGCAGGTGTTGGCAAGGATGTGGAGAAAAGGGAGCCCTCGTTCACTGTTGATGGGAATGCAAACTGGTGCAGCCACTGTGGAAAACAGTATGGAGGTTCCTCAAAAAGTTAAAAATACAACTATCCTATGATCCAGCAATCACACCACTGGGTATTTACCCAAAGAATACAAATATACTATATCAAAGGGATCCATGCATCCCAATGTTTATAGCAGCTTTATCTACACTAACAAAGATATGGAAATAGCCCAGGCATCCACTGATTGATGAATAGATAAAGAAGTCACACACTCACACACACACACAGGAATATTATTCGGCCAGAGGAAGACTGAAATCTTGCCATTTGCAATGACACAGATGGAGCTAGAGAGTATTATGTTAATCAAAATCAGTCAGAGGAAGACAAATACCATATGACTTCACTCATATGTGGAATTTAAGCAACAGAACAAATCAGCAAAGGTAAAAAAAAAAAAAAAAGAGAGAGAGAGAGGGAGAGAGAGAGAGAGAGGGAGGCAAACCAAGAAACAGACTCTTAACTATAGAGAACAAAGGATGGTTACCAGAAAGATGGGGGGGATGGGTGAATAGGAGATGGGGATTAAGAAGTGCACTTGTGCACTGGATGATGTATAGAAGTAGTGAATCATTATATTGTACATCTGAAACTAATATTACACTCTATGTTAACTGGAATTTAAATAAAAACTATGAAAATAAGAAAACAATCCCTTTTATATAATTGTACCAAAAAATAAAATACCCAAGAATAAACTTAACCAAGTAAGTTAGATCTGTTCTCTGAAAACTATAAAACACTGCTGAAAGCAATTAAAGATGACACAAATGGAAAGATACCCCATGCTTATGGGTTGGTAGAATATTGTTAAAATGTCCCTACTACCCAAAGCATTCTAGAGATTCAGTGCAATCTCTAACAAAATGCCAACAGCATTTTTCAGAAAACTAGAACAAACAATCCTAAAATTTGTATGGAACCACAAAAGACTCCAAAATGCCAAAGGAATCTTAAGAAGAACAAAGCTAGAGGTATCACAATTCCAGATTTCAAGATAAACTCCAAAGCTATAGTGATCAAAATAGTATGATACTGGTACAAAAACAGACATAGAGCAATAGGAAAGAATAGACAACCCAGAAATAAACCCATGCTTCTAGGGTCAGTTAATCTGTGACAAAGGAGGCAAGAATATACAATGGGGGGAAAGACAGTCTCTTCAATAAATGGTGCTGGGAAAACTAGACATCCATGTGCAAAAGAATGAAACTGGACCGTTTTTTATACGATACACAAAAATAAGCTCAAAATGGGTTAAAGACTTAAATGTGAGACATGAAATCATAAAAGTTCTAGAAAAAAAAAAAAACAGGCTGTAATTTCTTCAACATTGACCTCAGCAACATTTTTCTAGATAGGTCTCCCCAGGCAAGGGAAAAAAAGCAAAAATTACAGGGACTATAGCAAAATAAAAAGTTTTTGCACAGTAAAGGAAACCATCAGCAAAACAAAGGTAAAACTCCTGAATAGGAGAAGATAGTGATAAATGAGATATTCAATAAGGGGTTAATATCCAAAATATGTAAAGAACTTAAACAACACCAAAAAAAACCTCCCCAAATAATCCAACTTAAAAACACACAGAAGATCTAAATAGACATTTTCCAAAGAAAACATACAGATGGCCAACAGACACATGAAAAGATGCTCAACATCACTGATCATTAGGGAAATGCAAATCCAAACCACAATGATATATCCTCATACACCTGTCAGAATGGCTAGAATCAAAAAGAAGTAAATGTCAGTGAGGATGTGGAGTAAATGGAGCCGTGTGCACTGTTGGTGGGAATGTAAGTTGGTGCAGCCACTGTGGAAAACTGTATGGAGGTTCCTCAAAAATTAAAAATAGAAATATCATATGATCCAGTAGTTCTACTCCTGGGTCACCCAGAGAAAAGGAAAACACTAATTCAAAAAGATATATGCACCCCTATGTTCATTGCAGCATTATTTCAAATAGACGTGCTATGGAAGCAACTCAAGTGTCCATCAACAAATATTACCTGTCAATTATATCAATAAAGTTGGAAAAAAAAAAGCTGCACTTTATAAAAATAAAATAATATGAAAATGTTACAGATAGTTACAATAAAGTAATGGATAATTTCAGAAGAGATATGGAAGCTTAAGAAAGCAATCAAATAGAGATCTTAAGTGGACAAGTACAATAGCTAAAACTAAAAAAAAAAAATCATGGATGGGATTAACAGGTGTGTCCAACCAAAGAAAGTAGTCATAAACTTAGACACATTAATAGTATTTATCCCAGACTAAGAACAGAGGAATGAGAAAGCAAATTGGGGGAAAAAGACCCTGTAATTGAACCCCAGAAGAAGAAAGCAAGAGTTAAAAAACACATTTGAAGTATATTGGCCAACTCAACACCCAAAGAACAAAGAATCCAATCAAGAAATGGGCAGATGAATAGACATTTTTCCAAAGATGACATCCACATGGCCAACAGACACATGAAAAAGTGCTCAACATCGCTCAGCATCAGGGAAATCCAAATCAAAACCTCAATGAGATACCACCTCACACCAGTCAGAATGACGAAAATGAACAAGTCAGGAAACGACAGATGTCGGCAGGGATGCGGAGAAAGGGGAACCCTCCTACACCGTTGGTGGGAATGCAAGCTGGTGCAGCCACTCTGGAAAACAGTATGGAGGTTCCTCTGGAAAACAGTATGGAGGTTCCTCAAAAAGTTGAAAATAGAGCTACCATACGATCCAGCAATTGCACTACTGGGTATTTACCCCAAAGATACAAATGTAGTGATCCGAAGGGGTACGTGCACCGCAGTGTTTATAGCAAATGTCCACAATAGCCAAACTATGGAAAGAGCCCAGATGTCCATCAACAGATGAATGTATAAAGAAGATGTGGTAAATATATATGCAATGGAATATTATGCAGCCATCAAAAAACCTGAAATCTTACCATTTGCAATGACATGGATGGAACTAGAGGGTATTATGCTAAGCGAAGTAAGTCAATCAGAGAAAGACATACATCATATGATCTCACTGATAGGAGGAATTCTTAGTCTCAGGAAACAAACTGAGGGTTGCTGGAGTGGTGGGGGGTGGGAGGGAAGGGGTGGCTGGTGATAGACACTGGGGACGGTATGTGCTCTGGTAAGCGCTGTGAATTGTGTAAGACTGATGAATCACAGACCTGTACCTCTGACACAAATAATACATTATATGTTAAAAAAAAAAAAAGAAGAAGATAGTAGGAAGGGAAAAATGAAGGGGGGGGGAATCAGAGGGAAAGACGACCATGAGAGACTGTGGACTCTGAGAAACAAATTCAGGGTTCTAGAGGGGAGGGGAGTGGAGGGATGGGTTAGCCTGGTGATGGGTATTAAAGAGGGCACGTATTGAATGGAGCACTGGGTATTATACGCAAACAATGAATCATGGAACACTACATCAAAAATAAATTTAAAAAAATGTTATGAAGTATATTGGCCAAACTTTTTCAAACTGTCCTCAAAATCATCAATGCACAGGTCCAAGAAGCCCAGAAAATCCCAGTCAGAACAAATACAAAGAAAATCACACCTGAGCATATTGTAGTCAAACTGCTGTCAACCAAAATAAAAGAAAAGCCTTAAAAGCACTCAGTGGAGGAGAGGAGACATACAGTAGAACCCAGGGAAGGAGGACAGCAGATTTATTATAAAGAAAGACATAAAACAAAAAACAAACAAACAAAAAACCAATGGAGACTCAGAAGATAAAGGAATGACATCTTAAAGTGTCCAGGCAGAGGGTCAACTGTGGGGAGGTACTATTACATAGATTCCACCACGAAGTATAAAATATATTTTTAAAAATAAAGAAAAAAATAAGGACAGTTTTCAGACAAACAATAGCTCAGAAAATATATTCAGAACAAACAAACAAACAAAAAGAAATGGTAAAGGAAGTTCTTTAGGTTGGTTATGAATACCACCAATGAACAATTAAATATTTAAGGGAAGCAGGAGAGCAGTAGAAATAGTAAATATTTAAAGTTTTATTTTCTTTTCTCAATTTGTATAGACTGTAATGGACTTTTTAGAGCAAAATGAACAACAAAATCAAGATTGGTAAAGTAGGGGTAAAAATATATGATGACAGCACAAAGACAGGATGGGAACACACTGTTTTAGGCTTACATGTTGTTTATTACATTATAAATGAAGTGATATGTTAATAACATATTAGATTGTTAGTAACAGTATTAGAGTAATCATAAAAAAATTTAAGAAGACTAATACAGGAGATAGGTTTAAAAAAAATCCAAAACTTTGACTAAACCAAGAGAAGACAGAAAGGACCAAGAACTGAAGTACAGAAACAATAAATTACATGCTGCTATAATTAACCCCATCTCAATACTTCTATTAAATGCAAATGACTTACACGTTCCAATTTATAAAATAGCTTTTTTGTGATGAGGATTTTTAAGATCCACTCTCTTAGCCACTTTCCAATTTGCAATGCAGTATTATTAACTATAGCCACCATGCTGTGCATTATACCCCTATGACTTATTTATTTCATACCTGGAAGTTTGTACCTTTTGACTCCTTTCATCCATCTTGCCTGCAACCCCTGCCTCTGGCAACAAGCTGTCTGTTCTCTATGAGCTTAGCTTTTTAAAAATAGTTTATTATTTTTTTTGTAGATTCCACCTATAAGTGAGATCACATGGTATTTGTCTCTCTTGGTCTTTTTTCACTTAGAATAATGCCCTCAAAATCCATTCATGTGGGGGTATGCCGTTCCCACACAGGTTTCCTCCTTTCTCTCGGCCTCTGTAAGTGCTAATGCTTCAGACAGTGGCTTGAGTTCTGGAGTGAAGATGGCAGGGAGTGGACTCCATAGGCCACAGGACGTGAACTATGAGCAAAAAGAGATCGAAGAAAAGAAGAGCAACAACTCTCTGAACAGAAAAGCGACCACTTTCTGGAAGGTAGGACGTGTGGAGAAGTGAATCCGAGGCGAAATTCGGGAGGATAGACGGCGGGGGAGGGGCCTCCGTCGGCCGCTTCTGGCAAGTGATAGAACCACGGAGCACAAAATCAGAACTTTTAGAAGTCTGCTCCGCTGAGGGACGTCACTCCGGTGGCTAAGCGGGGGGTGGGACAGTGTGGTCTCAGGACCCTCGGGGTCACAGGAATACTGGGGGTGCCTGAGTGCGGCAGAGCTCCCAGGTATTGGAGCGGGGAAGCCGGCTGCAGAGACAGAGCCCAGGTGCGGGCTCTCAGCTCGGGGTTGCCATAAACCGTGATCTGCAGCACAGGGGGGCCACTGCTCCTCCAGCAGGGACCCAACAAGCGGCAGATCCGGGGAGAGTCACTTTCTTCCCCTGGGAGGAGAGGTGCAGGGGCGCACTGCAGGGATCTGCTGGGTTTGGAGACTCCACACGGGGCCGGGTGCCAGAGATAGAAACGCGCGGTCACAGGCCGGGTGAGCACGGAGTGCGGCCGGAGACCGGGGAGACGGGAGTGACTGACGGCTTTTCTCTGGGGGCTCACTGAGGAGTGGGCCCGAGTTCTCGGCTCCTCCGAGGCAGAGACTGGGAGGCCGCCATTTTCACTCTCTGCCTCCAAAGCTGTATGGAAAGCTTGCAGGGAACAAAAGCTCCCGAGGGCAAACCTGAGCCGATTACTTAGTCCAGACCGGGCAAGGGTGGGGCAATTCCGCCTCAGGCAAAGACATTTGGGAACCATGGCAACAGGTCCCTCCCCCAGAAGATCAGCGAGAACAGCCAGCCAAGACCAAGTTTACCGATCAATGAGAATGGCAGAACTCCAGCGCTAGGGGAATACTGCACATAGAATTCATGGCTTTTTCCCCATGATTCTTTAATCTTTCAAAGTTACTTTTTTTTTTAACGGTCTTTTTTTTTTTTTTGAATTTTTCTTTTTCCCTTTTTCAACCAACATCTTATCAATCCCTTTTTTAAAAAAAAATTTTTTATTTTTCATTTTTAGAGTCATATTCTATCCCTTCATAGTAGTTACCCGTATTTTTGGCATATATATAGAAGTTGTTCTCTCTTTAAAATTTTGAGATAGTTTCTTCTAACAGATCAGAATATACCCTAAATCTCTATTGTATGGTTTTTTTCTACTCCCCTGCCTGATCACATTCTCTCCCTTTTTCTTTTTTTTTTTTTTAAATCCTCTTCTTCCTTTTTTCAAACTTCTTACCAATTCCTTTTATAAAATTTTTTATAATTTCCATCTTTACAATCATATTCCATCCCTTCATCATATCAACCCTTATTTTTCTACATATATAAGTTTTCCTTTCTTTAAAATTTTGGGAGGCACTTAATTCTAACAGACCAAATACACCCAAAATCTAGTGTGTGGCACTGATCTATATACCAGCCTGATCATATTTGATCACATTCTGTTTTTGTTTTGTTTTGCTTTTGTTTGTTTTTATCTTTTTCTTTTCCTTCTTTTTTTCTTTTTCTTTTTTCTCTCTTTCCCTTTCTTTTCCCACTGCTTCAGGTCTTTTCTGATTTGTTTAGAGTATATTTTCTGGGAACATTGCTACCCTGTTAGCATTTTGTTCTCTCATTAATCTATTCTCCTCTGGACAAAATGACAAGATGGAAAAAATCACCTCAACAAAAAGACCAAGAGGTAGTACCGACTGCCAGGGACCTACTCAATACAGACATTAGTATGATGTCAGATCTAGAGTTCAGAATCATCACTTTAAAGATACTAGCTGGGCTTGAAAAAAGCATGGAAGTTATTAGAGAAACCCTTTCTGGAGAAGTAAAAGAACTAAAATCTAACCAAGTAGAAATCAAAAAGGCTATTAATGAGGTGCAATCAAATATGGGGGCGCTAACTGCTAGGATAAATGAGGCAGAAGAAAGAATCAGTGATATAGAAGACCAAATGATGGAAAATAAAGAAGCTGAGAAAAAGAGAGATAAACAACTACTGGATCACGAGGGCAGAATTCGAGAGATAAGTGATACCATAAGACGAAACAACATCAGAATAATTGGGATCCCAGAAGAAGAAGAAAGAGAGAGAGGGGCAGAAGGTATAATGGAGCAAATTACAGCAGAGAACTTCCCTAATTTGGGAAAGGAAACAGGCATCAAAATCCAGGAAGCACAGAGAACCCCTCTCAAAATCAATAAAAATAGGTCAACACCCTGACATCTAATAGTAAAACTTACGAGTCTCAGAGACAAAGAGAAAATCCTGAAAGCAGCTCGGGAGAAGAGATATGTAAACTACAATGGTAGAAATATTAGATTGGCAACAGACCTATCCACAGAGACCTGGCAGGCCAGAAAGGACTGGCATGATATATTCAGAGCACTAAATGAGAAAAATACGCAGCAAAGAATACTATATCCAGCTAGGCTGTCACTGAAAATAGAAGGAGAGATAAAAAGCTTCTAGGACGAACAAAAACTAAAGGAATTTGCAAACACGAAACCAGCCCTACAAGAAATCTTGAAAGGGGTCCTCTAAGCAAAGAGAGAGCCTAAAAGCAACATAGACCAGAAAGGAACACAGACAATATACGGTAACAGTCACCTTACAGGCAATACAATGGCACTAAATTCCTATCTTTCAATAGTTACCCTGAATGTAAATGGGCTAAATGCCCCAATCAAAAGACACAGGCTGCCAGATTGGATTAAAAAACAAGACCCATCGATATGCTGTCTGCAAGAGACTCATTTTAGACACAAAGACACCTCCAGATTGAAAGTGAGGGGGTGGAAAACCATTTACCATGCTAATGGACACCAAAAGAAAGCTGGAGTGGCAATCCTTATATCAGACAAATTAGATTTTAAACCAAAGACTGTAATAAGGGATGAGGAAGGACACTATATCCTACATAAAGGGTCTATCCAACAAGAAGATCTAACAATTGTAAATATCTATGCCCCTAACATGGGAGCAGCCAATTACATAAGGCAATTAATAACAAAAGCAAAGAAACACATTGACAACAATACAATAATAGTGGGGGACTTTAACACCCCCCTCACTGAAATGGACAGATCGTCTAAGCAAAAGATCAACAGGGAAATAAAGACTTTAAATGACACACTGGACCAAATGGACTTCACAGACATATTCAGAACATTCCATCCCAAAGCAATGGAATACACATTCTTCTCTAGTGCCCATGGAACATTCTCCAGAATCGATCACATCCTAGGTCACAAATCAGGTCTCAACTGGTACCAAAAGATTGGGATCATTCCCTGCCTATTTTCAGACCACAATGCTTTGAAACTAGAACTCAATCACAAGAGGAAAGTCGGAAAGAACTCAAATACATGGAGGCTAAAGAGCATCCTACTAAAGAATGAATGGGTCAATCAGGAAATTAAAGAAAAATTAAAAAAATTCATGGAAACCAATGAAAATGAAAACACAACTCTTCAAAATCTTTGGGATGCAGCAAAGGCAGTCCTAAGAGGAAAGTATATAGCAACACAAGCCTTTCTCAAGAAACAAGAAAGGTCTCAAGTACACAACCTAACCCTACACCTAAAGGAGCTGGAGAAAGAACAGCAAATAAAGCCTAAACCCAGCAGGAGAAGAGAAATAATAAAGATCAGAGCAGAAATCAATGAAATAGAAACTAAAAGAACAGTAGAACAGATCAACGAAACTAGGAGCTGGTTCTTTGAAAGAATTAACAAGATTGATAAACCCCTGGCCAGACTTATCAAAAAGAAAAGAGAAATGACCCAAATCAAGAAAATCATGAATGAAAGAGGAGAGATCACAACCAACACCAAAGAAATACAAACAATTATAAGAACATATTATAAGCAACACTATGCCAGCAAATTAGATAACCTGGAAGAAATGGATGCATTCCTAGAGATGTATCAACTACCAAAACTGAACCAGGAAGAAATAGAAAACCTGAACAGACCTATAACCACTAAGGAAATTGAACCAGTCATCAAAAATCTCCCAAAAAACAAAAGCCCAGGGCCAGATGGCTTCCCAGGGAAATTCTACCAAACATTTAAAGAATAATTAATACCTATTCTTCTGAAACTGTTCCAAAAAATAGAAATGGAAGGAAAACTTCCAAACTCATTTTATGAGGCCAGCATTACCTTGATCCCAAAACCAGACAAAGACCCCATCAAAAAGGAGAATTACAGACCAATATCCCTGATGAACATGGATGCAAAAATTCTCACCAAAATACTAGCCAATAGGATCCAACAGTACATTAAAAGGATTATTCACCATGACCAAGTGGGATTTATCCCTGGGCTGCAAGGTTGGTTCAACATCCGCAAATCAACGTGATACAATACATTAACAAAAGAAAGAACAAGAATCATATGATCCTCTCAATAGATGCAGAAAAAGCATTTGACAAAGTACAGCATCCTTTCTTGATCAAAACTCTTCAGAGTATAGGCATAGAGGGTACATACCTCAATATCATAAAAGCCATCTATGAAAAACCCACAGCAAATATCATTCTCAATGGGGAAAAACTGAGAGCTTTCCCCCTAAGGTCAGGAACGCAGCAGGGATGTCCACTATCACCACTGCTATTCAACATAGTATTAGAAGTCCTAGCCACAGCAATCAGACAACAAAAAGAAATCAAAGGCATCCAAATTGGCAAAGAAGAAGTCAAACTCTCACTCTTTGCAGATGATATGATACTTTATGTGGAAAACCCCAAAGACTCCACCCCAGAACTGCTAGAACTCATACAGGAATTCAGTAAAGTGGCAGGATATAAAATCAATGCACAGAAGTCAGTGGCATTCCTATACACCAACAAGACAGAAGAAAGAGCAATTAAGGAGTCAATCCCATTTACAATTGCACCCAAAATCATAAGATACCTAGGCATAAATCTAACCAAAGAGGCAAAGGATCTGTACTCAGAAAACTATAAAATACTCATGAAAGAAATTGAGGAAGACACAAAGAAATGGAAAAACGTTCCATGCTCATGGATTGGAAGAACAAATATTGTGAAGATGTCAATACTACCTAGAGCAATCTACACATTCAATGCAATCCCCATCAAAATACCATCCACTTTTTTCAAAGAAATGGAACAAATAATCCTAAAATTTGTATGGAACCAGAAAAGACCCCGAATAGCCAGAGGAATGAAAAAGAAAAGCAAAGCTGGTGGCATCACAATTCTGGACTTCCAGCTCTATTACAAAGCTGTCATCATCAAGACAATATGGTACTGGCACAAAAACAGACACATAGATCAATGGAACAGAATAGAGAGCCCAGAAATGGACCCTCAACTCTATGGTCAACTAATCTCTGACAAAGCTGGAAAGAATGTCCAGTGGAAAAAAGACAGTCTTTTCAACAAATGGTGTTGGCAAAATTGGACAGCCACATGCAGAAGAATGAAACTGGACCATTTCCTTACACCACACACAAAAATAGACTCCAAATGGTTGAAAGACCTCAATGTGAGACAGGAGTCCATCAAAATCCTAAAGGAGAACACAGGCAGCAACCTCTTCGACCTCAGCCACAGCAACTTCTTCCTAGAAACATCGCCAAAGGCAAGGGAAGCAAGGGCAAAAATGAACTATTGGGACTTCATCAAGATAAAAAGCTTTTGCAAAGCAAAGGAAACAGTCAACAAAACCAAAAGACAACCGATAGAATGGGAGAAGATATTTGCAAATAACATATCAGATAAAGGGCTAGTATCCAAAATCTATAAAGAACTTACCAAACTCAACACCCAAAGAACAAAGAATCCAATCAAGAAATGGGCAGAAGACATGAACAGACATTTTTCCAAAGAAGACATCCAAATGGGCAACAGACACATGAAAAAGAACTCAGTATCACTCGGCATCAGGGAAATCCAAATCAAAACCTCAATGAGATACCACCTCACACCAGTCAGAATGGCTAAAATTAACAAGTCAGGAAATGACAGATGTTGGCGGGGATGCCGAGTAAGGGGAACCCTCCTACACTGTTGGTGGGAATGCAAGCTGGTGCAGCCACTCTGGAAAACAGTATGGAGGTTCCTCAAAAAGTTGAAAATAGAGCTACCATATGATCCAGCAATTGCACTACTGGGTATTTACCCCAAAGATACAAAAGTAGGGATCCAAAAGGGTACGTGCTCCCCGATGTTTATAGCAGCAATGTCCACAATAGCCAAACTGTGGAAAGAGCCAAGATGTCCATCAACAGATGAATGGATAAAGAAGATGTGGTATATATATATACAATGGAATATCATGCAGCCATCAAAAGGAATGAGATCTTGCCATTGGCAACGACGTGGATGGAACTGGAGGGTATTATGCTGAGTGAAATAAGTCAAACAGAGAAAGACATGTATCATATGACCTCACTGATATGAGGAATTCTTAATCTCAGGAAACAAACTGAGGGTTGCTGGAGTGGGGGGTGGGGTGGGAGGGATGGGGTGACTGGGTGATAGACACTGGGGAGGGTATGTGCTCTAGTAAGCGCTGTGAATTGTGCAAGACTGTTGAATCTCAGATCTGTACCTCTGAAACAAATAATGCAATATATATTAAGAAAAAAAAAAGAAGAAGATAGCAGGAGGGGAAGAATGAAGGGGGGGAATTCGGAGGGGTAGATGAACCATGAGAGATGATGGACTCTGAAAAACAAACTGAGGGTTCTAGAGGGGAGGGGGGTGGGAGGATGGGTTAGCCTGGTGATGGGTATTGAGGAGGGCATGTTCTGCATGGAGCACTGGGAGTTATGCACAAACAATGAATCATGGAACACTACATCTAAAACTAATGATGTAATGTATGGGGATTAACATAACAATAAAAAAATAAAAGTAAACTTAAAAAAAAATCCATTCATGTGGTCACAAATGGCAATATTTCCTTTTTTATTGTTGCATAATATTCCACTTAATATATATACCACATTTTCCTTGTCTATTCATGCATCCATGAATACTTAGGTTGTTTCCACATCTCAGCTATTGTAAATAATGTGGCTATGAACGTTGGGGTGCATATACCTTTCAATTAGTGTTTTCATACACATTCCAATTTTAAAGCAGGGATCGTCACACTGGATATAGAGGAAGAACCAAGTATCTGTTTTTAAAAGTAGCACTTTAAATATGAAGACATGCATGAGTGAAAGCAAAAATACAGAAAAATGATGAACAGAACCTTAATGCCCTGAGGCGCCTAGGTGGTTCAGTCGGTTAAGCATGGTCATGATTTTGGAATCCTGGGATCAAGACCCGTGTTGGGCACCATGCTCATTGGGGAGCCTGCTTCTCCCTCTACCTCGGCCCCTCCCCTTGTTCATGTTCTCTCCCATGCTCGCTCTCTCTCAAATAAATAAAATCTTAAACAAACTAACAATTAAAAAAAACCTTAATGTCCTATGTGGGTATACATGAGGAGACTCATAATTGCCTATCAGGCAAAGTGGACCTCAAGACAGGGAGATTGCTATAGATAAAGAACATTCTTTCATAATGACTAAAGGCTCAATTACTCAATTCCTAAAAATCTTCAAAGTATGTATAATGAATAATGATAAAGAAAAAACAGACAAAGTGAAAGCATAGAGAAATCCAAACAAAACCAGAGATCTTAACACCACTCAATTGTAATTGATAGAACAAGTAGACAACAATGAAGAATGTAGAAAATTTGAGGACAGTGTTAACCACCTTGAGCATAGTGACATTTGTAGAACATATACCCAGCAACTGCAGGATGCATATTCTTTTCAATTGCATATGGGACATTCATAAAGATAGACCATACGCTGACCCTTAAAACACATCTCAATAAATGCCAATCAGTTGGAACCATGGAGAGTATATTCTCTGACAAGAGTAGAAAAATATATGAAGTTAGTAACAGTAAGATAACTGGTAAAGCCCAAAGTTATTTGGAAGTTAGAAGAAATCACAGAGGTGGTTAAAAAATACTTTGAAGTAACTGATAATTAAAACATAACCTATCAAAATTTGTGGGCAGTAACTAAAGAAATACTTGGAAATGAATGTATAGCTTTAAAAGCTTACATTAGAAAAGAAGATAGGCTTAAAAATCAGTGATCTAAGCTTCCATAGTATGAAGTAAAAGTACAAATTAATTACAAAGTAATTAAAAAAAAAAAACAAGAAATAATGGAGATCAGAAATCAGGACCTAAAAAACAGACTGATAGTGACCGATGTTGACTAATAGAGAAAGTCAATGAAGGCAAAGTTCTCTAAAAGGATTCTTAGACCAACTGAAAAAAGAAGAGAAAATATAAATTACTAATATCAGTACAATAGAGGAGAAATAAATAATGTGATGTGAGTCCTCTCAAATCATCAAACCTGGGTAGTTTGGGGATCACAAGTCTTAACATATAAACATACTCATGGCTGAGGTTTTTTTTTTTTTTAAATAGCAAAAGGACAAAAAGCAAAATCAGCAAAGGGAAAAGTTTCATGGGGTAAATTCCAGAGTAAACCAGAGACAAACTTTTAAAAGTCTGTTCTAAGTAGAGTTATACAGGACATGCTTAGTTCCCCCAAAATGAGTTGTGACAACACATGTGAAATGCCTAATGAACTCATTAGAGACTCCACGTCCAAGGTTTTTACTGGGGACTGGCCATGTAGTCAGCCTCTTTCTAGAATATACCACAATTCCAGACTCCCAATAGAAAAGCAGGTATTCAGCACACACCATATTGTTTGACACTTTAGGTACAGTGAGCCAGTATTATCAGATTAGACAGTGAGGACCTTCCTGAAATCCAAGTTTTTGGTGCCAGCCAAGAGACAACATTGAAAGCAATCCTTTCAAATGATAGCCATCAGACCTGCTGTATTAACTCTTTTTAGGCACAGGTACATATCCTACAAATGTTACAAAACTAACTTTATACCAATATCAGAATGATACAGGTGAAAAACTACAGATCTTAAAAATATCACAAATTGGGGCACCTGGGTGGTTCAGTTGGTTAAGCATCTGCCTTTGGCTCAGGTCATGATCTCAGGGGTCCTGGGATCAAGCCCCATGTTGGGCTCCCTGCTCAGCGGGGAGTCTGCTTTTCCCTCTGCCCCCCTCCCCGCTCCTGTGCTTGTGTGCTCTCTCCCTCCCCCCCACCTCTCGGAAAGATAAATAAAATCTTTTTAAAAAATATTACAAATCAACTCTGTGCCAATATATTTGTCAACTGAAACAAAATGGCAAATTTCTTGGAAGTAAAACATAAAACTAACACAAGAATAATTATGATAGTAATTTATCTTTTAGAGAAATTGAATTGGGGGCAAATGTACTTATAAGAAAAATCCAGCTGAATATGTTCTTATAAATTCCATAAAACATCTAAGGAAGTTGGGGCACCTGGGCGGCTCAGTGGGTTAAGTGTCCAACTCTTGATTTCCGCTCAGGTCGTGATTTCAGGGTTGTGAGAACCAGCCCCAAGGGGCGTTCCACGCTCAGCACAATCTGCTTGGGATTTTTTTTCCCCCTCTGCCCCTCCCCCCACTTGCTCGTGCATGCTCTCTCAAATAAATAAATCTTTTTAAAAAGCCATTTAAGGAAGAAGTAACACTAATCTAACTCAAATTCTTTTAGAAAACAAAAATTAGATAACACTTCTGACCTTTTCGAGGTCAATATTACTCTGATTGACAAAACCTGAAGCATATGATGAGTAAATAAAATGTAGTCCAATATTCTTGGTGATTATAAATGCAAAAGTCCTTAAATAGTGTTGGAAAAATTAATCCAGAAACATATAAAAGGGGTAATGCATCATTGGGATTTGTTCCAGAATGCAAAATTGATTGATTTAGGCACGCTAAACCAATATAATTTACCACATTAACAAAATAAAGAAGAAAAATTATATGATTACTTTAATAGATGCAGGGGAAAAGGCATTAGACAAGAATTCAATTCCATGGCATTCCTAGAGGGGAAAAAAGCTCTCAAGAATCCAAGAATGGAAGGAAACTTTTTCAGGTTAATAAAGGACATCCATGAAAAACCTACAGCCAACATTGTGCTTTAGGTGAAATACTAAACATGTTGTACCTGAGACTGAGAACAAGATAAGGATGTCTATTCTTACCACTTCTATTCAACATTATACCACATATTTTAGCCAGTGTACTAAATAGAAGGCATGAGATTAGAAATATCTTTATTGACAGGTAACATGACTCTTTATATAGGAATAAGGAAGGTATCTAATAAAACCTACTAAAATTAATGTCAATTTAGCAAGATGACAACATACACATCAACTTACAGGATCAATTCTATTTCTATAGACTAGATTAGTAGTCAGTTACTAAGAAGGTCCTGTGATCCTTGCCTCCCACCGTTTATTCCCTGTGTAGGCCCCACAGACTTTGGATTGCAGCTGCCTTAAGTGACCAATATAGTAAGTCCTAAGTAACAAGGCATTGCAAAGGACTGCGTAAAAGGCATTGCAGCTTTTCCCTTGGTCTTTTGGATCATTTACTGTGGAGGAAGCCAGCTACCCTGATGGGAGGATAGTCAAGCAACCCCACGGGGAGGGTCACGTGGGGAATATGATAAACACCACGTGAGTGAGCTAACTGGTAATGGGATCATCTAGTCTGGGTCAAACCTTCAGATGACCGCCATTCTATTTGATGTTTTACTGCGAACTTAGGAGAGCAAAACTTGCCATCTAATTGGCACCAAATAGAGAAGGACCAATAGAGAAAGAATAAATGATTACTGTTAGTTTAAGCCACTAAATTGTTGAGTGGTTTATTGTACAGCAATTGATAACTAATATAATGATTGGAAAATGAACTTTAAAGTAGTATCATCTACAGCAACATTCACAAACATTAACAAACAGAAACAAAATATTTGAGGATGTAGATTTGTTTTTTTAAATATAAGTTAGGCCTCTGTACTAAAAAGTATAAAACACTGTCCAGATAAAAATTAAAAAGACCTAAATAAAAGGTTTACCATGTTCACGGATTGGAAGATTTCAATATTGGTAAGATGTTAAGATGTAATTCCTTCCCAAATTTTTCTAAAGATTCAATGTGTTTCTAATTAAAATCCTAGCAGGCCTATTTGTGCTAATTGATATGTAGCTTCTAAATTTTATATGTAAATGCAAAAGACCTAGGATAGCCAAAACCTATATTAATAAAAAAGATAGACTTATAGTGCCTGATTTTGAGACTTAATGAAAAGTTTCAGTGAATATTTTGTACAGCTGTACTAGGATGATAGATGAATAATTTAATTAGGACAAAAAAAAGAGTCCATAAATAAACTCACATCTACAGATACCACGGCAATTCAGTGCAGAAAGTCTTCAAGAAATAGTGTTGGATCAACTGGACACTTGTATGAAAAAAAAAAACAAACCAAGAGGGACCTCAATCCTTACTCCTATCATTCACCAAAATTAATTTGAAATGGGTCATATACCTAAGCATAAAAGCTAATATTAGCCAACTCCTACAAAAAATATAAAAGAATACTTCACGCCATAACATAGGTGAAAGTTCCTTAGATAGGACTCAAATAGTACTAATAATACAATTAAAAAAAAACAGACTTTAACATATGCTCTTGAAGAAAATTACCTTCAAAAAAGTGGAAGCCTAGAAAAAAATATTTGCAAAGGACTTTATCCAGAATATTCAAAGAATTCCTACAGTTCAAAAATAAACAGATAAGCCAATAAGAAAATGGACAAATCGCTGGCAAAAGAAGATGTACACTTAGCCAATAAGTGTATGAGAAGCCACATCACAGTCATCAGAAAAGAACAAATCAAACTCACATGAGACATCGCTTTACAGACAGACATCAGTATGGCTAAAATTTAAAAGACAATATTAAGGGGTAGTAAGTATGTGGAACATGCTGGAACACTCTTACATTGCTTTTGGGAATGTAAACTTGTTCAACTATATTGAGAAACAATTTGATGGATTCTTATAAAGCTAAAAATAAACCTATCCTGCAACTCAGAAATCCTACTCTTAGGGATTTATCCAGATGAAACAAGTGCACGTCTCTAGAAAAATTTCTATCCAGGAAAGTTCATAATAGCTTTATTCATAAGAGCCAAAACTTATCAACCTCAGAGTCCATCTACAGGTGAATGGATAAACAAACTGTGATATAATCTTATAATGGATAATGGAACACCACCCACCAATAAAATGGAACCAACTTCTGTATACAACAGCAGTGACAAATAAAACTTAAAAGCATTCTTTTGGGTGAAAGAAGCCAGACATAAAATGATCCATACTGTATGCTTCCATTTATATATAGCTCTAGAACAAACAAAACTAACCTGTGATGACAGAGTTCAGAACAGTGAATGCCCATGAAAGGAAGTGGGGTGGGTGTTGGCTGAACAGAGCATGAGGAAACATGTTGGGGTGACAGAAATGTTCTATATTTTAATTGGGATGGGAGTAGCATGGGTAATACACTTGTCAAAACTCAGTCAGCTGCACACTTCAAATCTGAGAATTTTGTTGTGTATAAATGATAATTCAGTCAGAAAACCTAAAAACCAAAAGCAATGTTCATCCTTCTGGGGTCACACGGGCTAAGAAACAAACTGGGTCAGGTTCTCCAAGCCAAGAATCTTGATTTGAAATCCCATGCTTATTTTTTTCCCCCATCTATGGTCTCCTGAGAAGCTCTCACCTTGGGAAGGGGTCACCTTTGGCTTTGCACCAGTGTCTTCCTGGCCCTGTCTGACGGGAGGGTGCCGGCAGCCCATCCCCCTGACGAGTGCCTTTCTCTCCTTCTGACTCTACACGAGGTTCTTTGATAAAAGCCTCCCTGCTGGAACAATTTCCTCCCTTATGTCCATGAGCGCTCGAAAATTTGAGGCTGATTTCTCTCAGGGGAACAATCTCCACTTAAAGGCAAAGCCACCGAGGGGCTCCTCTAATCTCAAAAGCATTTGTAGAGCTGAAAGCTGTGTTTTTATTCCCGGGTAACTTTCCCACAATCACCAAGCCTGCCTCGACATACTTTTACAGTGAGCACCGACAGGCCCCGATTTCCTTAAATATTTCTGTACCTGTTAGATGATCCGAAACTTCGGTAACAGGATGGCTTGCTGTCGTGAGTTCCCTGCTCTCCAACACAGAGGTAGGATCGACGTGTTCATACTTCCTGAATCCCCATCAGCCCTGTTGGGGATATGAGGGTTTTACAGTTTGATCACACACCTCTTCGGCAGTCACCTCCCTTCCCAGCCTCTCCATGAGCCTTTCCTCCTTCACAATCACTAATCATGTTTTCTCTCTGGACTGACACCTGCCTTATTAGGAATGTGTTCCACTCAGCAGCCGCACCTGAGCAGGGCCCGTGGCCTCCAGCCTGCCCAGGGGCGATCTGAACCCGAGAGAGGATTAATTCAGACAGGCAGTTCAGAAAATCAGAATTGAGACTCAGGGACTTCTGAATGGTGATGTCCCTGAGGGGTACGTTATGATCCATGGATATCTTCAGTCACCTGATTTGACTGTATTGTTGGATTTTGCTAGTCTTTGTATAATAGAAAACAAGCCTTCTCGCTTCAAGCCCATGTGGTTTGCATTTTGGAGAGCTCCCTCCTACAGGCAGATGCATTCACACACAGTCTGGGGGAGTTTGGAACTCAGAAAACAGACTTGTGAGGAGGTCCACCTGCGTGTGCTCCTTTTCTTAGCTCTGCTGATCGGTGTAGCAGGGCGGAGATTCTCAGCTGCCTGTGTTTGAAGCAAGAGTTTCCAGTACAGGAAATGCCACCTGGAGTTTGCATGGGAAGAACAGTGAGCAGGGGGAGCTGAAAGACTCCTTGCTATAATTAGAGAAACAGTGGAGCAGACGTGTCCCCCAGACGTTCTGCTACTGGGAAACCTCGAGACATTCTGGGAAATTGATTTCCTTGAACTTTTCCCAGGCTGGCAGCCCCAGGGGGTCCAGCCTGAGGCCATGGGAAGACATTAACTGTGTGGCTCAGGCAGAAAGGACACAAATTGCTATTCCTGACCCCACGGTTGGGTTCCAAGTGCAGGTCTGGTCTGGAGTCCTTGTGCTCAATGCTAGTGATCAGCAGGTGCCCAGATCTGTCTGCCACCTACCCTCAACATGTGGCTTCAGTGGTCCTTGCCTGCTGGCCACAGGCCTGACTGCTGTGGCCATCTGTGACCAGAGAGGGGAAGAGAATGGCGATTGAGACCAGAGGAACAGATTTTCCATCTATACAAAATGAAGGCATGGTGGTGAGCCACTGGGCAATACAGAGCAACATCAGAAATAAAGCACAGGCTTAGGGGTTAAACAGCATAAATTTGAATCCCAGCTCTGGCTCTTGCTAGATGTGTGGCTTTGGGAAAAACTATTGACCTCTCTGAGCCAACTGTTTCTTGCTCTGTGAACTAGAGAAAATATATCTTATATGGTTGTTGTGAGAATCCAAGTGGCTAATGGATAGCATAAAGTACTCAACACTGGGCTTGGCACAGAAGCCATGACTAAGTGGTAGTCATGGTTTAAGAAATTTAATTTTGGGTCATTACACCTGAGCTTGAGACCAGCTTTTATTTAACAGCTTTGCTACCTTGGGCTACTAATACAGAATCTCTCCAACTTCATTTCCTTACCTCTAAGACAAAGAAAGTAATGCCCAACGCATGAAATCGTTAGACCTCTCAGAAGCCTTCCCTGACCCCCTGCCAGCTGCGGGACTGGACATGCTCTTGTTAGGGCAGATTCTGATTCACTATGTCTGTGGTGCGGCATGAGCTTCTGCATTCCTAACAAGCCCCAGGTGATGTTTATGCTGCTGGGCCGCACTTTGAGTAGGAAGCGTGTAAAGTTGCCATTCCTTTCTCAGGTGTGTGTGTGTCCCTATAGGACAGGCTTCCCATCGGACTATCTTCTCATTCCCCACAAATGGGTCCACCATTGTCTAGGACTTGAAACAACTTTCCTAGGCAGAAGGTTCGGGCTGCTTCCCTCCTTCCACCTTAGGAGGCTTTAAATCAAGTCAACCCCTGTGACCTGAGATGGAGAAACCCAGCTCCATTTGCTGGGAAACCTCACTTTCTACCTTGGATCTCCTCCACTTCTATTCATTCTCAAAACTCAGTGTCCCAAGATGCCTGGGCGGCTCAGTCGGTTAAGTGTCTGCCTTCAGCTTGGGTCATGATCCCGGAGTCCCAGGATTGAGCCCCTGCATCCCTGCATCAGACTCCCCACTTAGTGGGGAGTCTGCTTCTTCTTCTGCCTCTGCCCCCGCTCATGCTCATTCTTTCTCTCAAATAAATAAAATCGTAAAAAAAACAAAACTCAGTGTCCCTAGAGTGGCCTTTCTCACAGACAGATTTCTCTTCACCTGCCCCCCAGCCCATATTGGCGTCAAGAATTCCATCCTGGTCTTTGTGCCCTGGATCCAGTGTCCACCATGGTGCCTGTTACACTCCACGCACGCACCCACAACCGACCTCCTAGGTGGTGAGTATCACCCACCTGACTGCATCAGACCTTTGAGTGAGGATGTGACATAGCCCTCAGTGTCTCACCCCTGTATTAGAGCCCTCTCCCACCTGTGGGGCTGGCCTAGCTCCCTTCCCCACACCACTTTCAGGCCACAAGACCCCCCTTCATGATGACCCCTGCTACGTCTCGGGGTGTGGAGTTCCAAACCAGAGTCACCAAGTTGTCCACACAATGACTGGAATGGGGGAAGGACCGATGCTGTTGAAGAAAGAGAGGCAGAACGAAGAGAGAATTCTCTGAGGCTTCCAGAGGTGCTGGAAGTATTTAGGGGTAGATGTGCGGGAGGGCATTATAAAAGCCAGAGAAAGCTTTCAAACCCTGGGCGCCGTCTAGGCCCTTCCGGCTCTGACTCCCCCCACACCCCACCCTCACACACATCCGTCCGTCACGCGTACATGCACACATCAGGGTGTTACAGTGCTCCTGCCGGTTTCTCTCTTTCAATCCTCCTTGCCTCTCTCTCTCTCTCTCTCTCCATCTCCCTGTCCCCATGCCTGTCTCTTGCATCCTCCTTTCTCCCCTCTGTGCCTGTCCCTCAATCCCTCCACTTTCTCGGCTTCCCTTTCTCTCTTGGGCTTACTCTGCTTGTTCTGACCGGCCCCAGCTTTCTGTCGGTCTCCAGAGTGTGGGCACAGTTTCCAGCTTCACATACCCAAACCAAACTGGAGAACAAGTGCAGGGAATGGGCCAGCTCTTTTCCTCTTCCAGAGCCTGACGATCTGGCCCCATGCCCTGGAGCTGGCCACGCTTCACTCTGACCCAGTGGGCCTCTGCTTTTTGGCAGGAGGGGAGCTGGGAGGCCCTGCCCGAGCAGCCCGCCTCTGCCTCATCCAGTGGGCACAAAGTGACACCGACAGCTAAGAGCGACACATACACATGCTCTTTCCAGATACCGGTTTCCAAACCTCACTGTAAACACAAGCCCCCTTTTGCTGCTGTCCCTCCTGAGACAGAAGAGTTCGCTTCACCTTCACCATCTACACTGACAGCCTCTCTGGAGGGGGGACCCTGTTTCTGCTGTCTTCACCTTTTTCAAATAATTTACAACAACCATGAATTATCTTTGTAATAAGAAAAGAATGTTATGAAATCAGGTCAGTGAGTGTTTTGAGTGTAGTCATCTTTGGACCCACCTTTCTGGCACTCACAGTCCGTGGCACTTCCCGACTTGGCCAACTCAGAAGCAAAAGAACACGGTAAGCAATGGGCAAATGCAGGCTTCTCCACTGAGGAAAGCCGTGCTCTGCAGAAATGGGCCCTGCTTCTCTTTTGGGCTTAGAAGGAAGAATCTGAGGTTTGTGACCAACATATTAGAAATATTCTAAAGCAAAATTAATCAGTGGGTGCTTGTCACCTATGCAGCATCAATCACTTGGCTACTCTCCACTTCTTCCCAAGAAGCTGCTCTGTTGGGCAGGGGAGAGCAGTTAAGTGGTCCCCCCTGCCCAGTGAAACTTCAAAATCCTGTGGATTTTGCAGGTGACATCAAGAATATCAAGGGTGACCTGTCCACAGGGAAGCCTTACCTTTGTTTCCTGAGTCAGTTTAGAAGAGGGGTGCAGTGTCTGTGGCATCTGCTGACCCTTTCTCTTCCACCCTTCTTCATCGCATTACAAAAACAAAATGGCCAGTCCCCTTCCATCTGCGCGCCTTAGCTGTCTATTCTGTTATCCCGCAATTAGCACAACGATGGGTGACTGGGGTGGGGGGGGGAATGATATTGCTGCGAGTGACCTATTATTATCTGCAAATTACATTTTACAGGGAAATTAAATGAATTCTGTCCGAGCCCCGGGGCCAGGGAGAAAAGAAAATGCCTCATTGTTCAGTTCTGTGAGCTGGAGAGACTGCGCGTGGCGATAAAGAGACCTGTGTTTGTGCAAACAAGGCGTGGGCTTCCAGTATGAAAGATGCATTTGTTACACCAAAGCTTGAAATAGGAAATATGTGTGGGCAGACACAACGGAGATGAAAGAGGAGAAAACTAATTATTACTACCACTGCGTATGTGTGTTGGGGTATTTATATAATGTGTTAAACTTCCTCTGCTGGGAAAATGGTTGTCATATCAGTATGAACGAAACTTTACCCTAAAAGGGGGTATTCTAAGCTCAGTGGGATTGTGTGTTTGAAATGATCTTCTGCCCCTTCCTCTCCTCTTCACATGTCTTTTAATGAGTAGTGTATTCAGAGTATCATCTTCTCTTTCTTGTTTGTTATATTCTCTCAACAAGTGTGCTTTTTATTTTTCTCTGTCAGGCAGATGGCAGGTATCGATACTAACTAAAGAAGGAGTGGAGAATTAACACTGGCTGAAGTCACAGTGGTTTGGGCAAACACGAGTGTCACTGAGAAATCTGTCAAAGGTCGGAGACTCACAGAGACCTTATGTGGATGGCACGACTGACCCTAAATCAAATGTTCTAAACTATGGAGAAAGAAATGGAGTGGCCTCATCCCGATGATCATGTTATCTCAACTGGGAAAAGAGATGCACACATTAAAACCAACCCCACTCCTATGTGTGAAGCAATTTGCCATTAACAAGGCATTGTGTTGGGTGTTGGAGAAGATTCGATTAGGGACAATACATAGCTAAATCCTAAACGAAACATTTCTACCAAGCATCCGATAAAACCCTTCCCCGACCACTGTGAGGGCTTTGTTCTCAAGAGTATGGAGACTATCAACATTTCTCCATGTCTGTGGATCTTGCATCTGAAATAGGAGCAGAATGACTGTGTTTGGAAACTCAACTTCAAGTCACAAGCAAGAGTGGTCAGTAGCTCTGGGATAAGCCTGCAGCTGAGCCCTGCAAGATGCAGGGTGGGGGTCCTCTACATACGTTTGAACAATGACTAGTGAAAACCAGATTCGTGAGCTCATCTTTTTTAGTCGAGGGGTGCCACAGACACGCTGAATAATTCGTTGTGTTTTTTTTCCCTTTGGATTTTCCAGTATGTAATGTATCATGAACAGTATAACAAATGGGGATTGGAAAGAGAAGTATAAGAAAATCTTCCCCCATCCACTGTGGAAATGATGCCACTAATGTACATTTTGGCCATGAGGGGATTAGATCTTTTTAGGAAATTGCTAAAATGTTGTACTAAACACTCAAGAGAGAATGCAGTTGTATTTCACATTTGCCTGTATCATAATCACCAATGGAAACTGTGAAGTATTAACATAAGCACCTATCCCTCCCACCCACCCAGTCTGATTCAGGAACTCTGGCTGGGGCCAGAGAATCTGTGCATTTCACAAACTCCCCAGGTGACCTGACACGTGTTCTTCCACCAAGCTGACAGAAACACTGGCGCTGGAGTGGAATACTCAGATTCTGCCCATTTTCATGGCTTCATAGTATGAAAGTTCCCAAAACATTGAAAGCATTTCCCGTTGAAACCCAATGGGAGAGAATGCTCATGAACATTGAAAGGTAATCTATATAAAGCACCTATGTCAAAACGGATTTCTACTGTGTGCTTAACAATAATGACTTTTATTACCTCCACTCCAGTGAGAAGGGTGGAGGTTCTTGGGGGTACTGAAAACACTCATGGACAGTTTGGAAACTCTTATTCTATACAACAGCAGAAATGCAAGGAGTCCAGAGTCTCACCTCACAATGTTAAGCTTAAGATGGCGAGACATGGAATGGAATGGAGCTTCTAACTTAGTAAAGCTGACAAAGAGGATCAAGACACACAGACAGAGAATGGTGAAGAAAAGCTTCAAAAGCAAGAAACTCTAGTGGCCTTTTATGAGATTTTGGGTGGCCTGTCGTACTTATTGAAAGGGCCCTAAAGAGGGTAATCGTAAGTTTGGTGGACACTATGAAGACTCTAGGTGACTACACATGTAGACCATCGTGAACTCCAGAAGGATCTTAGTTGTGAATCAGCCCTGATACGTGCCTTTTCTTCTTCAGTATTAGTCATACTTAATTAGTAGTTAACTTCCCAGAATACTTCTAGAAAAAAAGTCTATATATGTTAAGTTCACGTCAATAATGGGCTTCCAAATGAATACTAATGAAAAAAATCACAAAATGGAGCTCTATGAAGGAAGCCACTGAGTTGAAGTTCACCTTTGTAACTGGCACATTCTAGAATGAAAGTTTGCAGTTTGATATGTGAAGAAACTAATACATGAACATTATATACATATGGTTTTATAGTGTATATTATATGGATGGTTTTAAAATTCTTTCATTGATCCAACCCCACCAAATCACTTTATAATTATTTTTCTCATTTTGGCATTAAGGTTGTTGATGTTATAAATATGTCTTTTCTGTGAACTTCATTATTTCTAAAATTTCAGAACATGTTTTTCAGCTGCTTCTAGCTATCAATTTGGGATAGGCATACAATTTGCAATGAGGTATTTCCTTATATTCTGTAACAGAATGGCAATTTTCATGTCATATAAATTTCCATGGAAGAATAAAAGGCTTAATTCTTCATTTCATTTTAAAGTAGACATTGGAACAGGTAAAGAACCTGGAGTCTCACAGGTGATAAGAGACATTTCATAATACTAGGCCCCAAATGTGGGCCAGTCTGATTCATCTTTGGATTTTCAATCCATTCTTTCATTTTTTTTAATGTTTTAGATATAATTACATACCATATAGTTCACCCATTTAAAGTGCACATATCAATAATTTTTAGTACAGAACTGTGCAGCCATCACCACAGTCTAATTTTAGAACATATTTATCACCTTCCCAAAAACGCACACCCATCAGCAGTCTCTCTCCATTATCTCTCTAAGCCTACGACAACTATCCATCTATTTTCTCTTTCTGTGGATTCACCTGTTCTGGACATTTCATATAAATGGAACCACAGGGCGCCTGGGTGGCTCAGTTGGTTAAGCGACTGCCTTCGGCTCAGGTCATGATCCTGGAGTCCCTGGATCGAGTCCCACATTGGGCTCCCTGCTCGGCAGGGAGTCTGCTTCTCCCTCTGACCCTCCTCCCTCTCATGCTGTCTCTCATTCCCTCTCTCTCAAATAAATAAATAAAATCTTAAAAAAAAAAAAATGGAACCATTCAATATGTGGGTTTTTTTTTTTTTTTTCTGACTTTACTCTGAGCATAATGTTTTTAGGCTCATCTAGACTGTAGTATGTATCACAACTTCATAGATTATTGTTTTTTATCAAATGATTATATCACATTTTATTTAGCCTTTTTTTTTTTTTTTGAACATTTGAGTTGTTTGCACTTTTGGGCTTTGTGAATATGCTGTTATGAACATCAGTGTACAAATTTTTGTCCGGATATATGTATTCACCTCTCTTAAGCATATAGCTTGGAGTGAATTTGATGAGTCATAGGACAGCTCTATATTTAACAGTGCGCGGGAGGGCCAAACCTTTTTCTAAAGTGCCTGTGTCATCTTACATTCCACCAGCAGTGTAGAAGAGTTCCAATTCCTCCACTTTTTTGCCAGCACTTGTTATTATCTTTTCTTTTATAACCATTCCACTGGGTGTGAAGTGGTATTTCATTGTGGTTTTGATTTGCATTTCCCTAGTGACTAATGATATTGCACATCTTTTCATGTGATTCTTGATCGTTTCTGCATCTTCTTTGGAGACAATATATATTGAGACCTTTATGCCCATTTTTTAATTGGGTTGTCTATTGTTGGATCGTCCGAAATTTTTATATATTCTGGATACAAGTCCTTTACCCAATATGTGATTTGCAAGTATTTTCTCATATTCTGTGTCTGTCATTCTACTTTCTTGATAGTATCCTCTGATACACTTTTAAGAATTTACTGTGTATATTTTTGTATATGGTCTTAGATGGTTGTTTTCTTACAGATGGATAGCCACTTATGCCAATGCTATTTTGAAATAATCCATTCTTTTCCCAGGAGTTGAAATGAACCCTTGCCACCTTTGCTGCTTCTCATAAGTGTTAGTCTTTGGTATATCACTGGTTCCATTTGTTGACATTTAATATAATACTTGTGCTTATATATTCAAAAGTGAAAGTACTCTGTGTTTTTTATACTATCTTCATCAGATTTTGGTGTTTTTCTGACCGCATGTAAAACTGGTTAGTTTCCCATTTTTTTCTATGGTTGGAACTAGCTGATACAACATTTGAGTTGGCTACTTTATGAATGATGGATGAAAGTCAACTTTGTACTAGTCTGTCTTGTTGCCTTTTTCAGTGATAAATTTTAATTCCTAATATCATTTGGAGTAATATAGTACTCTATTTTTTTTCTTCCTGAGTCAATTTTGGCAGTTTATATTTTTCTAAGAAGTCATGTATTTCCTCGAAGTTTTCTAACTGATTTCATAAGATTATAGGTATGATTCCCTTCATTCTTTTAGTCTTCTGTTTGCAGTCAGGTCATCTTCCTCAGAATCTTTCATATTTCTTTCTCTCTGTCTCTGTCTCTCTTCTTAACAGAACTCCTGATCTATTTTATTGGTCTTTTAAGGAAACAGATTTTGGGTCTCACTGTCATTGAAAATTTTATTAACTATAGATTTTACTAATTCCTCCTTCCTTTTTTTTTTTCTGTTTTATTGAGTATCACATTTCTTAATTTGTTCTTATTCTTTGGTTCTGAAATGCCTTTTAAAATTTATGAGTTTAATTTTGGCTTTAATTTTCCCCTGAGTACAGTTTTGTGTTAACTTCTGTAGGTTTTGGTATGCGACAGTTTGTCTCATTACTTGAGTCCTAGGTTCAGAATTCAATTATCTAGTCCTCTTTTAAAAGTAAGTTTTCTGGGGCGCCTGGCTGGCTCAGTCGTTGGGCGTCTGCCTTCGGCTCAGGTCATGATCCCAGGGTCCTGGGATCGAGCCCCGCATCGGGCTCCCTGCTCGGCGGGGGGTCTGCTTCTCCCTCTCCCACTCCCCCTGCTTGTGTTCCCTCTCTCGCTGTGTCTCTCTCTGTCAAATAAATAAATAAAATCTTTAAAAAAAAAAAAAATAAAAAAAAAAATAAATAAAAGTAAGTTTTCTTTCTTTTTTTTTTTTTTTGGTAATTGTTTCCAATTTTATTGGATTGTGATTAGGAAATGTGACCTATATAATCTCTTCTCTTTTAGTTTTTTGAGATCAAGTATATGATTCCATATATTAATGACGATAATAAATTGGCATAGTGATTTGGGGGAAGAATTTTTCAATATCCAATAATGTTGTTAATGTGCATATTCTGTGACAGCCTATTCTATTCCACTCAGATTTATATGAAATTCATACACACACATATCCACATAAGGAGAGAGTGTATGTATCTATGTGCTTATATATACACACAGATATATGGGTGCAAATACAAAAGAGGAAAGGGTGTATTTATATATGTGTGTGTGCACATCTATGTATATATGTGTATATACAAACATATATATATATATTTTTTAAAAATTGGAATCAACCTTATTAACCTACAGGTAATTCTTCTTTATAATGGATCGAATAAACTGTGGTTAACTCACACAGTGGATTGCTACACAACAAAAAGTATTAAAATGAAAAACCTTAACATGGAGTACAAACAGATATAAAATGATATGCACAGCATGGAAGCATTTATTTACACTTTAAATTTTCACAACACTACATATTTGTGGAAATATCCACATGTATCCACATAGAAAAACATGCATGAAAAAGTTACAAATCAACTTCCAATTTGGTCACCTTGGGAGTTAGCCACAGGTGAAGGAATGTGTGGTAGGGTTTTAGCCACACTGTATTATTTATTCCCTAAAAGAAAATTGAAGCAAATATAATGAAATGATAGCATCTGTTTAATCTTTGAGCAAAGTACCTGGGTGTCTGTTTATTGCCTATTTCCTTTCTTTATTAGACAGAGAAGTTGTCTGGGCTCCTCAGCATGAAGCACAGTGATGAGGAGACACTCGATTTGAAATGGTAAGTTAGGAAGTGAAGTTCAAGTCATACTAGAGCCAGTAGAAAGAAATGACTTTTGTTAAGCCCAGATAATACAAGACTTAAGGAGATTAGGATTACTCTTTTAAAATTATTCCAGGGATATTTTCCTAAGGGAAAGAACTGGACCTGTTCTATGTAGGTAGGCAAATAGAGAAACAGTGGATGGGACCTGAAAGGATGAAGGTTCTAGCCCGAGTTACAGCAGATCTATCCAATGGCCAGAAGGGTCTGGAATTGAGACAGAGTGCTCAGAAGCAATCTTCTTGTCAGAAAATGTTCAAACAAAAACAAAGCAGCCCTGTTTATAGAATGTTTTGCAGGGATCCCTAATGCTTAATGAATATAATTTATTGAGTACTCACTATGTTTTAAGCATTTTATATGTATTAATTTTTAAATTCCCAAAACAATCCTATGAAGTTGTGGCAGTTTGTCGAAATAATTGCTATGATGCTTACAAAGCACATGCCACAGTCCCTGCTACCTGATCATCTCTCAGGGAATTATGTAGCAATTAGTTCTCTTAACAAGCTTGATTAGGACTCCATTTCTTGCAAAAAAAATGTGCTAGTCAATTGAGAGGTTATCACTCAGAACACAGACTCAGAGTCTTAACACATTTGCAACTCATGGTCTGTTATTTAATCTAAGTCACTCTTACATGAGGCAGTAAGAGCTAGAATAAGGAAGTGAGGGTAGAATGGAAGTGACTGGACCTAGCTCACATATCACTGAATGGCAACCATCAAATTTGGGTGTTGGAGAAAGGGTACTGCACTCAGAAGTGTGCAGGCTCATAGTAGAAATGTCTGGCTTTGTGTCCATGAGCTAGTACCTTTGTGTCACTAAGTCTCCATCTCCCTATCTTAGGTTCCTTTTGTCTCCAAACTGTGTAGCCTGTTTACTTCCAACATGGGGTCAATGAGGGTGAGTTCTCAGAAAATAGATGAACCAGACACGGACGTGGGAGATAGTTCGTTCCTTCATTTAACCCTGTTCCAAAGGTACTCTATTGTATTAACCACCAGCACTCTCTGCAGATGTTTGCAGATTGCATCCTATGTGGCAGCCTCTTCCCAATGACAGGCATGGTTTTGAGCTTTCAAACCCTGGGAATGATTTGGGTGGATAATGTCAACCGATTATGAATTTCTGGTGTGTGGCCCACAGCTATTGGTGATGAATCAAGCTGCTACACAAGGGGACTTTTGATCAAGAGCACATTTCTGCATAATGAAAAGTAAAGTAGTGCAGATTAATGGTGTCAGCATTTTAATGGGACCTAGGGAAATGGCTGGGTGATGGATTCTTTTTACAGAGAGCAGCCCCGTCTTCTGTCTCCCAGATTTGCCTCAAGGAGAGCCCAAGGGTAGCCACTGAAAGGTCACTGCATCTCTCTTTGACAGGTGTTGGCACAAGCGTTTCCCCGTTGTGTCCACCTCCTCTTTGTTGCTGACCTTTCCCCCACTGAGTGTGAAACTCAGAGCAAGACATGGAAAATTGTCCAGAGTTCAGGATGTCTGAAGCACCAACGTTAAACAACTTACAAAATAAGCATGTAGTCAGCAGGTAGTGTTGGGCTCACTAACATGGCCCTTGCCAAGCAAGGAAGCAATTCAAAGGTGGCCCACCTTTCTGTCTGGGTGAGGGATACCTGACCTGTCCTCTACATAACCTTTGCTGCCTTAGGCAGACGGGGAGGAGGAAGACCTATAAGGATATACACATGAACATAGCCTGTCAAGAGCAGCCAGGGCCAAGGTCAAGGCATTCCAAGAAGTTTGGGCTATTGCTATGAAAACCAGGTAGCATCTGTTAAACATCTACAGGATGCCTAGAAGATACACATGCTTTGCATTTAACATTTAAGTTAATAATGTCCCTGCATTGAAGGTATTGGTATTCCCATTTTGTGGCTGAGGACCTTGAGGCTCTGGGAGTTTGTTTGCCTCTTTTAAAATTATTAAGTTAGTAACAGTAGAATAATCATGATTATAATCATGATCAAAATTGTCAACATTTATGTAGCTCTCCTATGAGTGGGGCAGTCTTCTAAGAGCTCTTTATATATCAATTTGAATATCAAAATAATGCCACAATATTGAGCATTGTATTTTTACATTTTACAAATGAGGAAATTGAGGCACAGTAAGGTTATGTAACCTGCCCAGAGTCACATAGTAAGTTACAGAGGTAGGATTTGAACTCTAGCATTTGGTGTTCACTGCTAGGCCTTCAGTGCCACACTGCAGATGCCATCCAGCCGTGCTAACTGGGGCACAGTCATCTTTCCCTGGTCCCCACTGCTTCCTCCCCTAATCCCAGCTCTGCCTTCAAATTACTCAAGATTACACACTGACCCCTACCATTGTGTTAGGTCTCTGTTATTTGTCTGCATATCCCTGTATTCTTCCCTTACTTGAACACTCATGAGATCTTACTGTGGTTTCTTGCATAACATTTGTCTTCCCTCAAAGACTTTAAGCTGCAGGAGAACAGGTGGTGGGCCTCCCTTGTTTAGGATGACATGCTCGAGGTCCAGTACTGTGTCCATATAAATAAAATCACATTTCTGATTGTTTGTTACCACATTTCACAAATATCTGTGGATGTAACACCAGCAATTTAGAAGGTATGTTTGGGATGGTCTAAGATAAAATATAAACTATTTGTCAAAGCTCAAATTCCCACTGGGTGTCTCCGGGGGGGCGGGGCACCATACCAAAAACAAAACAAAACAAAAAAACAAAACAAAACAATAACAGACCACTGCATTTCTGAGCTATAGCCACTGAGATACAACAAGATGCCCCAGGACAGCCAAATGGAAAAGAAAATTCCTTCATGCAAGGTCATATGAAATAGCAAATACACTGTGATTACAAACACAAGCTCTAAATCAAAAGGCTATATGCTTTGACTCACAATCAAATTTCTCATCTCGACGATTCTAGATACCATGTTTAGTGGTAAGTAGCAAATATATTATTAACGACAGATTTTCTCAGTCATGGAATAAACATTTGCTGATGAATGAACAAATGATTGAATAAAGGAACGAATATAAACAAAGGTAAGTCTGCCAAGGCGATCTGTGTAAAAACTGATACTTTCCTATCATGACATGATGCTCCCTTTTACTTCCAGTGACCCTTTATGTGTACTCACTACAGTTTAAATGTTGTGGGCTGAATGTTATGGATCTGCACGTTAGAAAGGGAGAAAGGGCAGCTCACAGAGGTGAAGAGATTTTTTTTTATATATTGCATCATTGCTGTTGCTGCTGTTATTGTTTTTACTCATCATTATGATGCCACATAATGATGCCTTTTGCACCTGTTACATGCTAGGGACTACAAGCCCAAAGAAAAACAAGTGCGGAAGGGATTGTAGGTTGAGAAAAGAGCACAGGGGCCCAGAGACCAGGACAGCTGAAGAGGTGAAATCTGGGTCTGAGGAATAAGCAGTGATTCAACATTCCCGAGTCTACCGCCCAGCAACACTTAGCATATTCTCAGATCTTCAGTGCTGACCTAATTCTCAGGGCCCCATCTTACTGTGACAGGTTTTCCTGCTCATGATATCCATGACTCTACGATGTTTATAAACCCAATGTCAGTCCCTTTGCTACTAACTTGACTTTGGTATCAAAAAAATGTTTCATTAGATATGGCTTTGTTTATTCAAAGTTCATTCCTCCTTCACATCTTCTTAATGATTTTTAGGCTCAGACTATTAATCTTCTTACCCAAGTTAAACCTTTCTCTCAATCTGTTCTTTTATAGATATTTCCAAACTCAGAAGCTTACATTCATTGCCCTCTGTGGGCTTTCTTAAGGCAATAATTAGCTAGAAACTCTGTTGTCAGTTAGAAATGCTGAAGAAAGTGTTCTAGTATTAGGTGGGACTGAGAACTTGATGCTTGCTGGGGGTATTCATCCTGCCCAGTGTTGCTGAATCAAACAATTTAATTCATTTTGGTAAAGGCACCGAGTTTCTCTCTGTACCGGCCACTGTGTTAGTCCACGGAATAAGGTGTATGGAGGCCACCACCAAGTTGAGAAGGATGTAGTGACATAGCAGAATTGTGAATGAATGAGCACCATGGAAGAGTTTGAATGAAGAGTTGTCAAGGAAGAAGTAACTCCATCAGGGGAGACACTGGGCAAACTTTTAGAACATTAATATTGAACCAAGTATGCACTAGATTGAGAAAGGGAACAGAAGACAAGAACACAGAAGGGCACAAATTTATATGTATGTTACGTTGGGAGAACTCTTCCTCCTCTGCCAGTATTCTGGCTTCTTTCATTTTCTTGAATATAGCATGTTCTTTTTCAACACTGGGTCTTCTTGACCACTCTTCCTTCTGCCTGTAACAGTGTTCCCAGCCCAACTCTGGTCACTAACTAACTTCTACCCATTTCTTTCAATTCCCTGGTTAAATGTCATGTTCTCAAGTTGGCCTATCCTGACACAGGAGAGTCAGTTAAATTCTTACATTTATGCGCTCATCACACTTTTAAAATCCTCTTTGTTAACTTGCATTATACTCAACATACTTGCTTACATGCCTGCCTTCCCCAATCCAGTGTGTTAAATTAATTAAACAAGGAGGCCACAAGACTGATGAGTCCCTAATCCATCGAGGACTAAGTAAGCAAACCAAAATCTAAGCCTGTAAATGCCTCGAAGTTACAAAATTAAAATGCTAAGGACAACCAATCACAAACAGCCGTTTTTTTACACTGTACAACTTTACACTATAGCCAATCACGTAATTTCCTTTCTTTGCTTCTGCACTTTTTCTGTACAAGTTTTTCCCCTGATTCCTGTCAGCAATGTGCTCCTAACCACTTCTGGTTTGATGCTGCCTGATCTGAATTGGTTTTTGGTCAAATAAAATCTTAAAATTTCTAATATGCCTCAGTCTATCTTTTAACAAGTGTAAATTCATGAGGGCTCAGACCACGTCTGTCTTGTTCTCCATGGATTCTCAGCACTTTCCTCAAGACCTGATACCTAGTTACCACTTTTCTATACATATTTTATGCAGTGGTGGGCTGGGGGACTCAGGGCACGGTGGAAAGTGGCTAGGAATGAGAACAACAAATTAACAGAGGGAGATAAAATTATAGAGCCCTTTGACTAATGTCTTGCACTTAAGTATGCTCCCAGACACCTTCATTTTGAAAAACCAAACCAAATGTGGAAGAAACACAAACACACCAGATTTTCTTCAAGCTTTGCAGGAACTTATAGGAAAGGAAGATAAAAGATGGGTAGTTGACAAACACTGACATGATGATGGTTTTCTAAGAATCTCATGGGGCATAGTGGTAGCAGAAAATGGTGGCAGCCTCAAATATGTGGTAGCCTCTAAATATTCCTGAAAGTATGGAGCAAGTTATCAATGTCTATACTCCAAAAGCAGAAAGGAAAAAGAGAGGGAAAAGTAAGGTTTTATTTGTATCTATGGTAATTGGAAGTAGACATGGTCATGTGAATCACATGCAAGGAATGTAGTACCTTGGCTACTGGTTGGTCAGTCAATACATTCATTCATTTGATGAGTATTCATCAAGCTAAGTTTACCTAGTGTTATGTCATCATTACACTAGGCCGAGATCTTGCCCTTACAAAATCTGCCATACAACAGAGGAGAAAGACCATCAAATACACAAATGAACCAGCAATTTATTCACCACAATGGCAAGGAGTCTACAAAGGGAGAAGCACAGACTTGAAGGCAACCTTGGCCATGGGAATGCCTATCAGAAGGCATCTGAGAGATCTTATGCTTTGGCATTGACTAAGGAAAGTTAGATTTTGATTATACTTACGAGGCCTCATGGGTCTATGATATGCCATTTCTCTGAAGCCTGTGCATAAATATTCACTGGGAAATTGGCAGAATCACATGACCCTTTCAACCTGCAAATGTCCCTAAACCCTACCTACAGGCACCCAAAACTCAAGCGGTTTTGTTTTTTCTTATCATGTAATACTAAATGATACTTATTAAAGATTAAGTTGGGTGACTCCAAGTTTTAGCTTTGTTTTACTGAATTATGTGGGGGTAAATTGTGTGCTACTGAGGCACTCATGAATGTGAATTTTTAGAGGCATTTCTTAGGACGTACCCTTTATCTAAGTCAAGGACTTATACCATGACTTTCCACCTGTATTTACAAATATGACTCCTTCTTAGGCAAAGAGAAAAAATTAGGGATATGCTCAGAATATGCTCACTAAAGGTCTGAAAAACCCCAGTATGGACCTTTAGTCCCAAACAAGGGGTAGGGTGCCCCTCCTCTTACATAGATGACCTTCAGGCCAAAAGTAGTATGAAAAAATATATGAGAGAGTGATATATTATTTTTTAATAAGAGAGTAACATTTTAATTCTCACATTTTGATTTTTGTTTTAAATTTGTTTCTTCCCAGACCTTTTCTCCCCTTGTGTTTTCTCTTGGTTTAAAAAAATAAAGAACATGAAGAGCAACAACAATGGAATGAAACATTAACAAAAAGACTCCCAACAAAGAGTCCAGGGCCAGATGGCTTCACAAGTAAATCTACCAAAAATTTAAAGAAGAGTTAATACCTATTCTCTTCAAATTATTCCAAAAAATAGAGGAGGAAGGACAGTTTCCAAATACATTCTGTAAGACCAGCATTATCCTGACAGCAAAACCAGACAGACACCACAAAAGAGAAGACACAAAAAGAGAAAACTACAGGCCAATATCCTTCCTGAGCACAAATGCAAAATACCTCAGCAAATATAAGCAAACCAAATTCGACAATATATTAAAAGTATCATTCACCACAATCAAGTGGGACTTATTCTAGGGATACAAGGATGGTTCGATATTCACCCATTAATCAACATGATATACCACATCAAAAAAGGAAGAATTAAAATCGTAAGAACATCTCAAATAGATGCAGAAAAAGCATTTGACAAAATTCAACACACATTCATGATAAAAACTCTAAACAAAGTGGGTTTAGAGAGAACGTACCTCAACATGATAAAGGCCATATATGAAAAACCCACAGATAACATCACTCAATGGTGAAAAACTGAGAACTTTTCCTCTAAGATCAGGAACAAGACAAGGTTGTCCACTCTCACCACTTTTATTCAACATAGTACTGGAAGTTGTAGCCACAGCAATCGGACAAGAAAAAGAAATAAAAGGCATCCAAATTGGTAAGGAAGAAGTTAAATTATTACTATTTGCAGTTAACATGATACTATACATAGAAAACTCTAATGGCTTCACCAAAAACTAGAAAAATAAATGAATTCAGTAGAGTTGCAGGATACAAAATTAATACACAGATATCAGTTGCATTTCTATACACGAATAACAAATAACAGAGAAATTAGGAAAATAGTCCCATTTACAATTGCATCAAGAGAATAAAATATCTAGGAATAAACTTAACCTAGGAGGTGAAAGATGTGTACTCTGAAAACTATAAAACACTGATGAAAGAAATTAAAGATGACACAAATGGAAAGATAGTCCATGCTCATAGATTAGAAGAATATTGTTAAAATGTCCATACTACCCAAAGCACTCTATATATTCTATGCAATCCTGATTCTCAAAGAACTAGAACAAAATAATACTAAAATTTGTATGGAACCATAAAAGACCCTGAATAGCAAAAAAAAATCTTGAAAAAGAACAACAAATCCAGAGGTATCACAATTCCAAACTTCAAGATATACTACAAAGCTATAGTAATCAAAGCTGTATGGTACTGGTATGAAAATAGACACATAGATCAATAGAAGAGAATAGATGGCCTAGAAGTAAAACCATACTTATATGGTCAATTAATCTATGACAGAGGAGGCAGGAATATACAATGGGGAAAAGACAGTCTCTTCAATAAACGGTGTTGGGAAAACTGGACAGCAACATGCAAAGGAATAAAACTGGACCACTTTCTTACACCATACACAAAAATAAACTCAAAATGGATTAAAGACCTAAATGTGAGACATGAAATCATAAAACGCTTAGAAAAACATAGGCAATAATTTCTTTGACATTGACCTTAGCAACATTTTTCTAGATAGGTCTCCTCAAGCAAGGGAAACAAAAGCAAAAATAAATTATTGCAAATGCACCAAAATAAAAAGCTTTTGCACGGTGAAAGAAACTGTCAACAAAATGAAAGGCAACCTACTTAATGGGAGAAGAAAGTCAAGTGCTATATTCAATAAAGGGCTAATATCCAAAATATATAAAGAACTTATATAACTCCATACCAAAAAAACAAAACAAAACAAAAAACCAAATAATCCAACTTAAAAATGGGCAGAGGACCAGAATAGACATTTTTTCCAAAAAAGACATGCTAATATGCAACACACACATGAAAAGATGCTCTACATTACTAATCATCTGGAAAACACAAATCCAGACCACAATGAGATACCAGGTTACACATGTCAGAACGGCTAAAATCAAAATGACAAGAAATAACAGGTGTTAATGAAGATGTGGAGAAAAAGGAACCCTCACGTGGGAATGCAAACTGGTGCAGCCACTGTGTAAAAAAAAATGTCAGTTCCTCAAAAAATTAAAAATAGAATACCATATGACCCAGTAATTCCAATACTGGGTATTCACCTAAAACAAAAACACAAATTCAAAAAGATATATTTATCTTTATCCCTTATATTTAGTGCAGCACTATTTACAATACTCAAAATATGAAAGCAACCCAAGTGTCCAATGATAGATGAATAAATACAGAAGGTGTGGTATACTGGTGCCTGGGTGGCTCAATCAAGCATCTGACTCTTGATTTCAGCTTAGGTCATGATTTCAGGGATGTGAGACTGAGCCCCATGTCAGGCTTCACACCCAGCTTGGGATTCTCTCTCTCTCTCTCTCTCTCAAAAAAAAAAAAAAAAAGGTGGTAAATATATGCAATGGAATATTACAAAGCCATAGAAAGAATGAGATCTTGCCATTTGCAACAACCTAGATGGACCTAGTGGGTATTAGGCTTCATGAAATAAGTCAGAAAGAGAAAGACAAATACCATATGATTTCACTTATATGCGGAATCTAAAAAACAAATGAAAAAGCAAAAAGCAGAAACAGACCCATAAATACAGAGAACCGACTGATGGTTGCTATAGGGAAGAGGAGAGGGGGCTGGGTCAATGGGTGAAGGGGAGTGGGAAATACAGGCTTTCAGTAATGGAATGAATAAATCATGGATAAAAGTCACCACACAACTCTATGGTTTCTAGACTCCTCAACAATCCCCTGCCAAGGGCTCATGCCAGTTATTAGATCCTTGATCTAGAACCAGAGTCCTGGGTTTCACTTGTCTTATGATTTATGTTTACTTTTGGAATGGGTAGAATGCTAGCATTAGGGATGAAGAGATGGGTGGGGATGCAGGTAGATCTAAAATGGCATGTGTTCAACCGTCGTCAGGGAAGGAAGAATAAAAATCCCTGGACAAGGACTTCATCCCCAGGATGTCCAAATACAGGCTGTTGACACATTTTGGACCCTGTTGGAATACCTTCTGTGATGGTTAATTTTATGCGTCAACTTAGCTAGACTGTGGTGCTCAGTTGTTTTGTCAAACACAGGTACGTTTTTAAAGATGTAATTAACATTTAAATCAGTGGAGTTCACGTAAAGCAAATTACCCTCCATAATGTAAGCGGGCCTCATCCAATCAGCTGAAGACCTCAAGAACAAAGTGAGGTTTCCTGGTGATGAAGGAATTCTCAAGACTGCAACATCAACTCTAACCTCAATCTCTAGCCTGCTAGTCTTCCCTATAAATTTCAGATTTGTCAGCACCTACAATCACATCAGCTAATTCCTCAAAATAAATCTCTATCAACCTATCTTTGGAGAGCACTGACTAATCTGATTCATGCACTTTCTTTTCAGGAAAAGTTTGTTTCATTTTGATATCAAATAAAGGGAGCCTAGACCAGCAGTCCTGGAAGGGACCTTACCCCTTTGGGCCAGTGGAATCTGGACCTAAATGATAGTTTACACTCCACTTCCTATAATGAGGGCAGATCATCCTGGCTGAGTGACAGGATCTCCTAGAATACCCTCACAGCATGAAGACCACACCTTGCTCGTGGACCACCCACAGACCCCCAGGCCTCCCACGGGAGGCCTTGCCTTTCTCCCTGCTTTGTCTGACCCAGGACTCCTGCCACTGGAACAATTGGGAACTTAGAGCAGAAGGAGAAGTAAGGTTTCTTCTAGCTCTGCAGTTGTAAGACTTTAACTTTGTTGAATGTTGGAATTAAAAGGGCAAAACCTCCACCCCAGATCTCTGCAGTCGCCCCACGGATTGGCTGCAGAAGGGAGCCTGGCGAGAGGTAATTAACCGCAGATCACTAATGGCTCAATGGGAAGGCCTGTGTCCAGGAATTCCTTTTGCCAGAGGTCCTGGGAGCATTTGCTGCAGAGAAACGAGTTTGCAAATAAGCACTTTTCTTTGTAAAGGCCCCCTTCCCCAGCTCCATTAGCTCCCAGCTCCGTTTTCAACTGTGAGGGCTGTCTTTTCATCTTGAACTTGACATATTCTTCTAGTTTAGCCCAGTCACATGGAGCCCTCTGGCAAGCCACTCTCTCTCCCACTGTGAATTGTTGCGAACCTCGGCTGAGAATAAAATTCGGAGTCGGCCAACTTTTCCCCCACAACCCCCCACTTTGCCTCTCTTTGTGCTTAACAATGGATTGCAAGATCTTTGGTTTTCTTTGTCATCAGGAAAGATGTTGGAGTCAAACAAAGGAGAACAAAAATTCCAGACGTGCTGAGAAAATGAAAGTGTGTGTGTGTGTGTGCGCGCGCACGTTGGCATAGTCTCACCCACCACCGTCAAATGCCACTGATCAGCATTGTAACCCTTAGGAATGTATGTCATTTGGGGTTGAGTTAGTGGTTTGAGCAATGTTCCTTCCAACTTCCTGCTGGAAAATTTAACCTCTTTTTAGTCTTTTAGTCTTTAGCCAGGCAAGGAAGCTGAGCATCATTTTATTTGTTCTTATCTTCGGCGTTATCTCCTGAATCCAGTCCCCGCTGCCCATTTCCACTGTTCTGCCCATTCTCCTCTTTCAAGATCACCACTGTGTCCTAACTCTTCTCTTCCCTGCTTTGCTCCCTCCAAAACATCTTCCCACCACAGCCACGGTGATCTGTCTAAAATGCACATCTGACTACCTTGTTGCTCATTTCCTGAAGAATCAAGTTTAAGTTCCTGGCAGGGCAGCCAAGATGCTCCTGGGGTTCTGGTTGTATCCCCCGGCCCCCTCAACCCCTGATTAAATCAGCCTCTTTCTGTGCACTATTTCATATTTTTTGTAGCTGCGTTGCCTTCTTGAAATGTTTGTTTTTGTTTTTTTGAGTAAACTCTGCCCCTTCCCTAAATTCCTCTGGGCCCTTATCTACTCTCTCCACCCTAGATAGAGTGAGAAGTTTCTGGAGTTGTTATGGCTTTTCTTTATTGTCAGTGTATCACCTGTATTTGCTCACCTTCCTGGCCGGCCTGAGAGTCCTCTGGGGTGGAAACTTTCTATCCCTAATAGTGTGTGCAGCACAGTGCAGAGCACATAAAATATCCTCAGTTAATGTCTCTGGAATAATGGGAAGCATAATACAACATACTGTGGGAGTGAAGCACTCTGGCTCTATAACTAGATTTGTGTGGATGTGAATCCCAGTTTTCATCACCTGAGCTTCCATCTCCTCACCTCTGAAAGAGGCACAACCCTATCAACATCAGAGCACCGATAGTCAAAATTCACTGAAATAATCCTTCAAAGTGCTCAACACATCCCTGAAATCTCCTAACACCTCACTGTTTAGCATAGTTAGGAAGAACAGTTTGCTCCACTCACATGGGCAACCCTCCATCTATTTCCACCCTCTTTGTTAACAGACTCCTCCATCTCCAATCCCCACTGAAGTCATCAACTACAGGGGGCAGAAAGAGTTAAGCCTGACTCTGTTCACCGCAAATCCACGGGCACTAAATAAGGCTCCAGCGTTCAGGCTTTAAGTATGGGCTGCAGTTAACTATAAACAGCTGTTGCAAGATAATAGCCTTCTACTGGTAAAATAAGGCCAGCCCCCCTCCTTCACAATGAAACCTTTCTTGCAAAGAGCATTCAGAACTGATAGATAGATCTCAGGCTGGCAGTAATCAGAATTAAAAGATGAGGGAAGGGGGAAGGTTGTCAGGCTTCCCAGATCAAGCTGTCATGTATACAGCTATTCTGTTTCCGTTTCCAAAAGCCAAAACACCCCAGTGCCTCTTATCTGCAGCACATTCCCCCTGTTGTTCTAAGGGGGAAAAACAACTCTGCTCCCTTCCTGTGACGGCATTAACTCTAATGACTGGAAAAAGAGCAGACATTAGCCAAGAAGACATATGTGTTGCTCTTTATACTGCAGCCCCTTCATCCAACTAATCCTCCCTTCCTATTTTAGGAAATTGAGTATGAATCAAAGCACAGCAATGTGCATCCATATGGAATTTGGGAACTTTTAGGTCCACTGCAGAATTTAACAGAGGTGGGATTCATGTGAATTACTTCTACTCCACTGGAGACAGATGAATGTCTTGGTTTGGGGAATTGATTATGGAAAATGTTGTTTGTTTCAGAAAATATCCAGAATTTATTAAGTCTATATCTGGTGTCAGGCACATTGTAGGTGCTTGATATTTGTGTGTTCTTTTGAGCTTGTTAAACACTTTCCATGTGTGAAGAGTGGTAAAGGAACTCCAGGAATAAATGAATTTGCTTTCAGAGAATGGGTTGATGAAGCCACAGAATCTCTGAAATGGAAACTGAGTGGGTTTACTGGTGAAAATCCTATCTATCTTCTTTTATCAAGGGAGTTTGATGAGACCTAGGGAAATTCAGTGGTTTATAGAGGGTCAACCAGCAAGTTAGCAGCAACAGGAAATGGACCAACCTGATTCCCAAGCCAGTGAGTTCGAACAGCTCACATTGAAAATTTTAAGACTGAAGCAAAGATCTCTTTGATAAACAAAATTCAGGAAGAACAGCACTGAGGATTTTAATTCTGTTTATGACTATGGTCTCAGGAGTAGTAGATGTAACTACTGATGTTGTCTCCAGCTAGATAATACATCTTAAAGAATAGCAGGGCACAATAAGGGCTGTTTAATTAAAGAATGACATGAATTATGGACTTGGCCATTGCTGTGAAGGCATCTTTTGAATCTAGGACAGTACAAAAATAACTAATACCCATGGTTTTCTCACTATTTATGAACCAGTAAATAACAGCTCTTAAGGTGGGTGTTTTAGTTAGTACCATTTTGTAGATTAGGAAACTACGGTATAGAAAGATTATGGCATTTGCTCATTGTCACCCAGATAAGAAGCTCTAGAGCCCAGGTTCAAAGCCTTAATTTGTGACCTAGAGCTTGATTTAACTGCTATAATGCCTTACTGAAAAGCAAATTGAAAAATCATGATGCTCTTGTGTATGATGCAATCACAGTTTCCTTTTTTGCTTTGTATCTTTAGACTGCCAAAAATGTACCATCCTGAGAAGTAACTTCATATTCCTATTTCACACCAGGGAGATCTGTTGGTTTGCAACCTTCCCAGAGCTTCCCAGGTGTAATCTGAAACCGGACCCATACTTGGAGCGCAGGGAGAGGCAGGGCACTCCAGGTTGGTAGATGGCGGTTTTAATAAGCAAAGGGAACTTACATGCAAGGCTTGTCATGGGCAGCAGCAAAATGAATGGATCCCTGCACCTACCTGCCAAATCTTAAAAGTTTATAAAGAGGCTCTACCTGTGCTCAGTCACGTATACCATGTAGATGTTCTCAGTACCATGTCACAATCTCAAGGCTATGTCCTTGGAACAGCCTCTGGGAGCAGGAAAGGCACATTCCAAGGACAGGAGTAGGGGATGGGGAGCCTCTGAGCGCCCACGTCCAGCTCACAGGTCAATCGGCAGTCACCTCTTTTTGATGACATCCCCAACAAGATCAGAGACTCTGATAAGGCACATGGCTTGTTCAAGGTGACCCAGTTTGTAAGATATAGCGATTTCTAAAATCAAGTCCAGTGTTTCTTTCATGACAACATTATTATCTCCTTGGATATTTTGAATCCACAAAATGTTATCTATGCTGTGTTTCTAGCAAATCATAAAGAGTTATAAGGCCTGCTGGCATCAAAATGATCAAACCAATGAAAGAACAAAAAGGAACAAGGTCCAGGCTTGGGTTAGGGCAAGGATGGCACATGTATCCCAACTTCTCGTCCAATTCCAATCAATTACTCTGAGGTCCCTGGAGGGCTATGCTAAGAAAGATCATGAGATTACTTCTGTATTGTTCAAATTTTTAGTATATGTGCTGCCAAAGTGAGCACAGATCATGAGATTGCTTCTGATCCCAATGGGAAAACATCTTTTGATATTGAGCTAAGTTGATTCCATGTTGGAATGCATAAGGGGGACTGGGATGGCTGTGTTTTATTTACCTACCCATATCCACTTTCCCTTTTCATTCTGCTCTGTGCTTGACCTCTACAGTCTACATCCAGGGGGTCCCTCACCTCCCAGCTTCCAAATGGATTGGGCCAGTGGAGAACCCATCAGGAGATTGAAACGAGGGAGAAAAAAGACTGAAGTGGGAGCATTTATTTCCCTGGTTCCCTCACTGTGGATCACCATGGATGACTTCACCCCCTCAAAAGGAAGGGCACAGCTCCTGTAAGGAGGTCCCTCTGCTCTCAAGTCTCTCTCCAGATCCCAGTCACTGTTTCCCTACCCTTGCTTCTTTACTAGGCTTGGAGTACTGTACATACGTCCTGTGGGTTTCCTACATGGTGTCATGTCTTTAGTAAATATTCTATTAAACTCTCAAGTCACTCAATTGGAATGCACCACAACGCTGACTGACAGAATGGCCATGTTACAAGGGGATGGATTAGATACTAAGTCATGGGTGAATGAGGAGTGAGTGCTTGCCTCTCTTGTGAAGGGAATCCTAAGGATGTTCTTTTTTTTTTATTTTTGTAGCATGCCATTGTAGACACTTCTCACATCAGTCCAACCTCTTATGGCTGAAGGCAATGTTGCATAGTGACGAGGGATGAGATTTCACACCAAATGTGACAGGTCTTGATTTACATCCAGCCCTAACCCTGCCTGTCTATGTCTAAGCTTGGGCACGATGGTTAGACTCTTGAGGCCTCAGTTTCTTACCCCACAAAATTAGGATAATAACACCTACATTGCTAACTTACAAATCATGGAAGGGATGGCATTTGTAAAATTACCCTTTTATTTATAGCATTTGGCTAGCTTTACATGGATCCACAGAGAAGTTTTTGGATAAGACTTTTTTTTCCATCTGCCCCAATTCAGTAAGGTAGCAGGGTTATTTCCTTCTTTCCTTATTATATGAATCTTGTTGCTTCTTTTCAAACCTTAAATGTGTGATTCCGTGGTTCTCACCTCTAGGAGTCGTCAAGACTCACAGAGCAGAAAGGTTTAACCATCAGCCTTTTATGCTCTAAAAACCTCAGCAATCCAGACCCCTAGGGGCAGATTCTCAAATTAGATGTTGAGCTTCCTGAAGACAGGGATCAATATTATTTATTTCTCTATCCCCTGTTCCTGTCACACAATTTATACACAGTAAATGTTTATTGAGTTAATGAGGTAAACTGAATAATCTTGCTTTCCACACATTTAAGGCTTACCTACTTGAAATACAGAAATATTTACTTATTCTAATCATTTTGAATAAAAAAAAATTTCAGGTATTTGTATCTAAAAAAATAATTTGGAAACATTTTTCCCAGCACAGATCATACCATTGTGCTTCAATGAACGAGCAATTTCAGGGGGAGTAGAGGCTCCTAGAGACACTGTGCCCCTGATCTAAACCTCCCCCCTGCCCCCAGTTTCCTATTTTGAACACTTCATGCCTAATCCTTCCAGTCCCCACTCGCCTCTCTGCCAGTTGCTGTTTCGAATATGCAGTATGCCTGGAGATCAAGTAATTACTGCCATTTGGACTGTGTGTGTAAAATAAGAGTGAAGAAGCCCCACGTAAGTGTGTGCAAATGAAGAGGGAATGGAGTGAACACCACCTGCTCTGTTCAGAAGTTTTACTCTTTACTTCTTAGTTTCGGGGTATTTAAAAAAAATGATGTTAGATATGAGAAAACATGGATACCTAAGAAGGACCTGGGAAGACAAAAGGGAACATCTGCTTTCTTTGCCACAGAAGGCCACTGGCCGCTCTGCAGTGCCGTGATACAACATCTGGGCCTGGCTCGCCTACTGGGAATTGTCAAGTCCATGTATATGAAATCTCAGTCCCTCTAACGTGGATTCTCACAGGAATCAGAAATGAGGAAGCATACTCTCTGGTTTAGATGACCTTTATTTGGGGTTCTATCCCCAAAGTCATCAAGGGTGATAGAAATGGCAAGAGTCATTTTGGGGAGTGGGGAGAAAGCTGGATACTGGAATTGAGTTCCTTGTCCTCACTGTGTGCTATCAGGAAATCAAGCCCTCTCTGACCCTCCACTTATCTATAAAATGGGGATGACCATATACCTGGGAAGACTTCCCAGGTGGGCATGAACATGAGAAGAGGATGAACACACAGAAGCATTCTGTAAAGACAGGGCTAATGTGTCCCTTCAAATGTCCCTCATGATGAGGGTGGTGATGAAGGCTCTTATCCAATGCTGGCAGCGAATCTCACACACTCACATGAACTTCTGGGGGAGAGAGTCCTGGAGCAACCATAAGGAATTTGAAATGCAAGTTTCTCTGGACTTAGGGTTTATTTCAATACCTGCCATCTGGGAGTCTGCATGTAGATCCCAAGTCAACCTTAGTTCACCCCACCCTGCCATGGAGCCCACTGAGCTGCTACTCAGTGTTTAGGGCCAGGAGAGAATCTAGCTAGCTGATCCTGCTATACTTCTTTTCATCAGCTTGGCAGCCAGGAGACTCCAAGCCAACTTTAATTCTCTCCCACTGCAGTAATTCTTTGAAGCTAAGCTCTGATAGGGTTTATCTATTCCATGCCTCTCTGTAGATTTTAATCTTTTCTACTTTAAATGCCATCAGAGACATTTTCTAAATGTCAGTTAATTCAACTTATTTTTGAGTATGTGATAGGAGTGCTATAAACAATGAATGACTGGGGAATAAATAGATGATGAAAAATGAATGAATAATTGAACTGTACAGCACAAAGAATGAACCTTAATGCACGCACATAAAAAAATCATTTAGGAAATCAGGAGAACCTCAGGAAGAAATGTAGATCGTGACAAGAGAATCCAAGTGTATTACAAATGTGTAAGACAACCTCGCTGAAGCGGGCAGCGAGGAGAAGGTGCTGACTGAGGTAGCTTTGGAAATGAGTGCAGTCTGTAAGATTAAAGGCAAAAAGAACTACACATAAGCACTGTACTCAGGCCGATAATGTTGTTTCCCACAGGGCTACAGGTTAACAATTCTCATGCAGCTATGTGTGCACACTGGAACAAAACAATTAAGCAAATGGATGGCAGGTGATGGGAGCTAGGTTTCTCACTGTTTAAGTAGGAATTTACTGATAGGCAAGGTAAGGAAGCTAGAGCGATTCATGTAGTAATGGATTAAAGCTGGAGATAGGAGTATGAACTCATGAGTAGCTTCATATAGATACAGATGGTTACAGTAGAAATATCCATGTGTGTAATACATGAGTATATAAATGCATATGTACAGGAGTTAGTATACACATATGTACAAAATACATACAGTTTTTTTTTTTTTTTTTCCTCATTTGAGAAGACCTAAAAGAAACAACACCCCGGTAGCAATGTGCACAGTTAGAACCCAGATCATTGTTGCTAAACTGGGGCTTCTAGGAGAAATGGTTGACGCCAGGGCAGGAAAGATACAAGATAAGCCTGGACCAGAAAGAAGGAACTCAAAAATTTAAAAAACTTGCATTGATGGGGCGGGGGGGGGGGGGCAGTCAAAGGAGCACAGGAGTCACTTGAAAGAAATTTCAATGGCCAAAGCTGGTATGATTTAAGCAACAAAATTAAGTAGTGTTGGATTAAAACCCAAAATAGAAAAAAAATATTCATGAGTCCATGCTTTTCTAAATAAGTGATAAAATAAATGTATCAGGAAAAGAGACAAATCTCCTATGTAGAATTCCAAACAATTATGTAGATACTCTGCCCTGAAGGAGGAGGAAGCCTAACTCCAGACCCCTTCTGTTTGATCTCTGCACAATGACTTTGTTCCAAAAATATATGTAAATGGGGAAAGCATAAGTAATTTTACAGTAGAGAAAACTGACAAATACTATCTCAGCCAGGTGATCAAGGTCAACATCAGCAGACAAAAGTCATGTGGATAGTAAGTATCTTTGATACGACAGGATAGAAATGCAACTTTACCACTGTGATCTTACTCTCAAAAACTCACAACTCTAACTCTGAAAACTATAAAACACTGATGAAAGAAATTAAAGACAACATGAAGAAATGGAAAGGCATCCCAGGCTCACGGGTTGGAAGAATACTGTTCAAGTGTCTATACTACCCAAAGCAATCTACACATTCAGTGTGATCTCTATTAAATACCACCACCATTTTTCACACAACTAGAATAAACAATCCTAAAATGTGTATGAAACTACAAAAGACCTCCAATAGCTAAAACAACCTTGAAAAATAAAAGCAAAGCTGGAGGCATTACAATTCCAGACTTCAAGCTATAATACAAAGCTGTGGTAATCAAGAGTATGGTATTAGCACAAAAACAGACACACAGATCAGAACAGAATAGAAAACCCAGAAACAAAGCAGGAAAGAATATCCAATGGGAAAAAGAGAGTCTCTTCAACAAATGGTGTTGGGAAAACTGGACAGCAACCTGCAAAAGAATGAAACTGGACCACTTCCTTACATCATATACAGAGATAAATTCAAAATGGAATAAAGACTAAATGTGAGACCTGAAACCGTTAAAATCATAGAAGAGAGCACAGTCAGGAATTTCTCTGACATCAGCTGTAGGCAACTTTTTTTCTAGATGTGTCTCCTGAGGCAAGGGAAGCAAAAGCAAAAATAAACTATTGGGACTCCATCAAAATAAAAAGCTTCTGTACAGCAAAGACAACAATCAAAACTAAAAGGCAACCTACAGATGGGAGAAGATATTTGTAAAGGACATATCCAATAAAGGGTTGGTATCCAAAATATATAAAGAACTTATAAAACTCAACACTCAAAAAACAATCTAATAAAAAAATGGGGAGACTGCAGGAACAAACATCTCTTCAAAGAAGACATACAGATGGCCAACAGACACATGGAAAGATGCTCAACATCACTCATCATCAGGGAAATGCAAATCAAAACTACAATGATCTATCACCTCACACCTGTCAGAATAGCTAAAATCACCAATACGAGAAACAAGTGTGGCGAAGATGTGGGGGGGAAAAAAGGAACCCTTTCGCACTGTTGGAATGCAAACTGGTGCAGCGCTCTGGGAAACAGTATGGAGATTCCTCAAAAAGTTAAAAATAAAACTACCCTATGATGCAGCAATTACATTACTAGGTATTTTCCCAAAGAATACAAAGACACTAATTCAAAGGGATATATGCACCCCTATTTTATAGCATTATTTATAATAGCCAACATATGGAAGCAGCCCAAGTGTCCATCAGTTGATGAATGGATAAGGAAGATATGGTGTGTGTGTGTGTGTGTGTGTGTGTGTGTGTGTGTGTGTGTGTGTGTATGATGGAATATTAGTTCAAAAAAGAATGAAATCTTGCCATTTCCAATAGCATGGGTGGAGCTAGAGAGTATAAAGCAAAGTGGGGTCGGAAAAAGACAACATATGATTTCACTCACATGTGAAATTTAAGAAACAAAACAAAAAAGGGGAAAAGAGAGAGAGAGACAAACCAAAACACAGACTCTTAACTATAGAGAACAAACTGATGGTTACCAGAGGGGAGGTGGGGGTTGGGGATTAAGGAACACACTGGTTGTGATGAGCAGTGGTCTTGTATGCAAGTGTTAAATCCTTATACTGTACACCTGAAACTGATCGAACACTCTATGTTAACTAACTGGAATTAAAATAAAGCCTTTAAAACACCCAACAACTCTAGACTGATCATGAGAGAACCATCAAATTCCTATGGAGAGGCACCTACAAAAGACCTGAGTAATACTCTTTAAAACTGTCAAGGTCATCAAAAAAACGAGGCAAGTCTGACAAACTGTCCCAGCCAAGAGGAGCCTAAGGAGACATGACAACAGAATGTACTATGATGTCCTGCATGGGATGCTGGAGCAGAAAGGACAATAGGTAAAAACTAAGGAAATCTGAATAAACTATCAACTTTAGTTAATATTCATGTATAAATATTGGCTCATTTATTGTAAATATAGGATACTAATGCATGATGTTAATAATAGGGAAAACCAGGTGTGGAGTATATGGAAACTTTCTGTACTCTATTTTCAATGTTTTTGTAAATCTAAGACTGCTCTAAAAATAAAGCCTATTTCTAAAAATGAATGAATAGGAAGTTATCAATTTAGCTTTACAAATTATTGAGCAGTACTATGCTTACTATATTCCAGATACTATTACATTTGGGAAGCTCGAGATTTTTTGTTGTTGTTAATTTCCAATCCCATAGAGCTGTATGAATATTTAAAATGAGAATACATGTAAAGTGATTAGAACAGTGGCTAGAACCTAGTAGACCCTCAATGATTGCTTGTGTGTGGGGGTGATGATGATAGAAGTATGCTTGAGGTGGCCCCTCTGCTCTGGTCTGAGACTGGTCTAAGATGGGTTTTTGGATAAGGTGAGTCCTTAAGGATGAGTAACAGTTTGCTGGGTGAGGAAGGCAGGGGCAGCATTCCTGCAGCAGAACCAGCATCATCGAAGGCATAGGAGCATCACGCTGTGAGTTCAATAAGCGGGATTGCGGCTACATGTGATTAGCTTTTGCTGAAGAACATTATGGAAGGCTGGAAGGAGAGAAGGAAAATAAGGCTGGAGTGGTCAGTGATGGACATGTCACAAAAGGCAGTGGGTTGGAAGCTAAGGAGCCTGAACTTTCTTCCGCAGATGAGGGAGCCGTTGAGAATTTTTAGCCCCACAGAGAGGCAATCACATTTGCATTTTGGATAGACTCATTCTGGCTGTGGTATGGGGTGGGACTGGAGCTCAGCCAGACAGCGTGTGTGTTGCAAGGCCAGCGAGACTGAAGCCTTTTGAAAAGCACGGCATTTTCTTGGGGGCAGTTATAAACCCCTGACTTCCTAAGCTAACCACGATTTTGTGAAGTGCCTGTCTAAATATTCTCTTTTTATGTGTATTAGCTATAAAGCTAACTTTGGCACAGAAATGCATCTGTGAGGCAGAGTGAAACGTTTCCTTTACGACCGATCCTTATTCCAGCCTTCCTTGCCAGGAGAGAAGAATGTGAGCTGGGAGTGAAAACTCGGTGAGACTTCCGGAGTCGCCTTTGTGAAGCTCTCCTCTTATACATGGAGCCATAGTGTTTTGTAGATCCTGAATTTTTCTATTCTTTTTTTTTTTTTAAGGTTTTATTTATTTGAGAGAGGGAGGGAGAGAGGGAGGCAGGGAGGGAGAGAGCACAAGCAGGGGGAGCAGCAGAGGGAGAGGGAGAAGCAGACTCCCCCCTGAACAGGGAGCCTGACCCAGAACTCAATCCCAGGACCCTGAGATCATGACCTGAGCCAAAGGCAGACGCTTAACCAACTGAGCCACCCAGGCGCCCTGGTCCTGGATTTTTCATTCATCTTTCCACTGTGTTTAGCATGGCTAACCCCAAGCTAACCTTGAGCAACTGGCTAATGTTCTAGTTCCTCAACATGGCTGAGTGGGCAGTAAGCCGAGCTTGGAGTTTGGGTGTCTGAGTTCTTGCCTCAGCTTGGCTATGTACCAGCTGTGGGACTTTTCTATAATCCTTTGTCACTTTGGAGCCCATTTAAAATTTTTTCTTAAATAGGAAATCTATCCCCAAATTATCACCATCACCACCATCAACCACATCAACGGCATCACCAGCCTGACTCCTCCACCCTGGGTCCTGATGAGGAATAAATGTAACCGTGTATAGCTGGGCAGCCGGCACTTGTCACCAAAAGATGATAGCATTGGAATAACCATCAAACTACATGAAACTTCGATCAAATTAGTGCTTTGATCAAATTAAGAGGCACTCTGGGAATATTTGCTGAATGGAAATCAGGCCATTTATTATGGCCTCCCCCCCCCCCCCCACTATTTAGATGCCCACTCTATGATATGGAAACGAGGCATCATAACTTGTGTCTTTCCAGGCTTTCTGGTACAAAGGAGCTTAATGAAATGTGAGCAGACTTACACCATAAGCATTGGCATGACTTTGGTTCTGTTACTATTACTGGGGACTCTAGCTATGCCCTAAAACATGCTAACGATCTCTTAGAGTGGCTTTGACTCATTAATCATTGAATCTACTGCAAAACAAGGAGATCCTTTCATGGAGTATTTATATATCTATGTAACATCACACAGATCATTGTCTTATTCCCGAGCACTAGCTTCTCTGTTGTCTATTGTTGCTCAGGGCCAAGCTGCTCTCGCCATCACAGACTCCATGTTTCGCTCCTATCACCCTCAATGACTAGATGGTAAAGCCTCCCTTCCTTCTATGTCAAATGGCCTCAGCCCCAGACTTGAATTGGCTTCTCTCTTGTCAGGAAAACCAGCTGCCTTTTCAATAAGGATATTTTCTTAAAAACAAAAACAAAACAAAAATCCCTGATTCAGACTTCCAAATACAACTAAGACAACGTAGTATACACAGGATATTTTCTCTAGCCTCTCTCAAGCTATGGGGCTACATGGGACCCCCTCTGTGGTAGAAACTTATTAGATTTCTGTGCCTTAGCATTGAGCACAAGGTCTGGGGCAGAGCAGAAAATAAATATTTGCAGAGTAAATATTCTCTTTCTTCAAGTCTTGGGGCTGGACTAGAACTCAGGGATAATGTAGTGCTTTGCTGCTCCAAGTACAATCTATAGACAAGCTGTGTTGACAACACCTGGGAGCTCGTTAGCCCTGCAGAACCCTACGCCTCACTTGGAACCTATTAGATCACAATATTCATTTTCACTAGATTCTGATTTGGGAGTCATTTTTTATGTCCAATTGTTATGAACCTTAGCTGAAATTGGAATTATCTAAAGAACTTTAAAAACAATTGATATTAGGATCCCATAGAGATTCTGATTTATTTGGTCTGGGAATGTTGCCTGAATACTGAGATTTTTAAAAGCTCCCCATGTTATTCAAAAGATAAGCCAAGGCTGAGAACCATCGATCTAGTTCAACTTTCTCATGTAAAAATAGATACTTTTCCGAAGCTCGATATACACATCTGGGTATTCAATAGTGCTTTATAGAGAGTGGGGAATGAGCAACATTTAATCTACTACTTCTTCCTTTTAAACCTCTCTCCTTTTCCTCTCTTACTAAAATCATCAATCTGTCCCTGTATCACAGACTCGTATCTTATATGCATGATGCCCAAGAACCCTCAATACCCATTAGTTATTTCATGACTCTACTCACCACCCAGAGCTGATTAGAGCAAGTATAGGCTCCAGCCAGAAGAATCAGATTCCATCTTCTAGGAATTTCAAACTGAGACCAAGAACAGCATTGACGGTCTCTGTTTCTCATTGGTCCTCAGGTAAATACAGGATCTGTGGAGCCACATATTCTACCATGGAACTGGGAGCAGAGAGGGGCTGTAAGGAAAAGAGAAGAAACCATGAATTGAGCACATGAAGGGAAGCAGGAATATCAAGTGGAGAGAACCGATGATCAGATCTACTTAAAGCTTCTAGTCCTGGTTTGCAGACCCTTCCATAGCTAAGCTCAGTTGCTATTTCCATCCTATCATTTCATGAAACATCACTATTGCTAATACACCATCTGTGTTTTTCCTTAAGCCAGCTCAAGTTGGGTTTAGTCTTGGCAAGCACAAAAAGTCCTAACTAATTCATTTTATTTCCCTAACTCTTATTAGCACATATGTAAGATCACCAATGAAACCCATAGTTAAGGGATGAGCTAATAAGCCATCCAACTTAAAGCGGGGGGGATACCGATTATCCATATGTGATGGCAATTCTCTTTCTATGGCATAGAGGGCACTGTAAAAAATTAAATGCATGTGCCTGAGGCTTTGAGCTGGACCCTTCCAAAAACTGTGACTGTTTAATCCTCTCAACATTAACTCCATGATAGAGATAGGGACACTGGAGCTCAGAGTGGCTAGCTGACTTTCTTTTGGTTGTATAGTTGCAAAGTAGCATTGCTTGGATTGAAGTCAGTCAGACTTTGCACCCATGCTTGGGTTCCTGCAGGACTGGCTGGCAGGGAAGCATGGGGTGGAGGTGGGGGGCAGAAAGCTGGTGAAGTGAGCAGGGACCAAGGATGAAAGACCTTGCTTGTTGTCAATCAGGGGTCTGATAATGGGGCAGGTTAATCAGAGCACCTCAGAGATCTTCTTCTACCTATTTTTTTTCAATGAGATGATAACTTTAGAATATTTTGGGGACAACTTAAGATGGTATCTTCTGCTTTTATTCCATGCCAGTGGGCCATGTTGTCTTACCAACAGCAGTCTCAGTACCCTCATCCAACTCCACCTGCAAACTGTAAAAATGAAACACACCTTTCTGATGTGTGCTTTCCAGTTCATCTTGGGACATATTTGAAGAGCAGCCTGGACCAGAACACTCTTTGTCCCTTGAAGCAAGGGATAGCAAATGTCCCCTACAGTTCTGTTTCATGTCTTTTCCTTTACCATTTAGGTAAAAAGTTTGCAAGATCCAAGTGTTTAACTAAAAGGTTGCATATGTGTCCAGGATTTTAGTTGATTGTGTAAGTAGACCTTCTCAGCTGTCAGGAGAGCTCAAGCAAGGTCCACTGGCCATCGACCAGGGAATGGAGTCTTTGGGGAAGGGAGGGACTAGGATCATTCTACACTCAATCCTGGGACTTCTCTCCAGGGTGTAGGTAGTGCAGGCAAGGCTAGACTCATCTGAAGATTATTTCAGTACTTATATTCCAACCCAGTCATTGGAGGTGTAAGAAGATCTTGTCTTGATTGTGTGAATTCATTAGGAATTCACTAAGCTATTCATGAACCTAAAATTACAGTTAGAATGTAGCAGCCTTGTCTGAAGGAATTCTTGGTCTTTAGTTGGATCAGAGAGAACCTAAGGCACTGGTTTCTGTGTATCGTACACCCCACAGGGCTGAGACTGTGTTCAATTAACACTCCCTGAACACCTACTGTGCATAAGGTAAGGTGCTACCAAACCTCTGGGCTCTCACATATACTATCCTTAATCTTGGAAGTGCCCTTCCCTCCTGTCCATTCTTACTTTGCGAAAACTACATCTCATCCTCCAGAAGCTTTTCCTGATCCCAATTCACTTTTTATGCATTCTTTGATCTGTACATATTACCCTCTAAATGTATCTCTCATACCAGACTGTAATGCAGCTGTTTTCTTGAGGGACACCCTTCCAGAGCAGGGCTCCTTGAGCAGAGAGAACATGCTTTAACCAGTTCTGGATCCTCAGCTTCTTGCTCTGTGCTCAACAAGGAGCTCAGAGATAATTGACCCTCCATATACAACGTTATTTGGTTTCTCATTCTCAATTTGAAGATGAAGACCAAAAAGTCTGTAAGAAAACACCATTTACCCTTAGGTTGTTATATCAGGGGCTTTGGCAGACCTATGTTTAGAAATGAATGTAGCCTTCCCAAGAACATGCATTTGTATTGAAGTTTTCCAACTACCAAAATGTAAAATACACATCCACTTTGGCCTAGCAGCCACCCTTGTAGGAATTTACTCCACGAACATGCTCACGAGACCTGAGTCAGGACGTGTGTGAGGATGCTGCTTAGCTAGCACCTCGAAACCACTTAGTGTGGCCGCTTCGAGGGCTAATAGATCCTCCAGAATGTACATCTGCCTGTGATTTCATGTGAACATAATTCAAAAGGACTAAACATATCTGTATATAAGTAGGTGAAAAAAGTCATCATCATGAAGAAAGCCGAGTACTGGCACATATATAGATTTATTCCTTTGGCTGACATTAAAGAATCATAGATGACAGCTGGATACTCATTTAGAGGCTGGTATATACCTAACAGTAGCAAAATGACATCATTCTTAATATGCAGGAAATTTTTAATATTGTGATTCATTTAAACCTCACAACCGTATGATGAGCCCCATTTTACAGGAGAAAATGAGGCAAAAAGAGGCGGTCTTCAAAAATCACACAGCTGGAAATGGTAGAGCTGAGATTTAGCATCCTCATTTAACAACTTTTAAATGGGCATGTCTGGGGGCCCCTTGCCAGACCTGCTGAACCAGAATCTGGAAGCTTGGAGCCCCGCAACCGGTGACTCGGTGAGCGTTCCAGGTGACGGCAACGTCCACGCAGACGAGAGAAGCACCACTCTAAGCCACGACGCTCTGCCGGTAACACCATTTCTGGAGGTACCACACAACTCTATTACCTGTTGCGACACTGAGCTTGGAAAGGCGGGTGGAGGACATTCACTTTAACTTTCTTACTGAACTTTTTGAATTGTCTAGACCTACCTATACTGTATTTTTTTCCATTTTGATTGGTTTTAAAGGTCAACAGAAATCACTGGGTAGGGGGATGATGGGCCATTTTTATAGGTTTGGTTTGTTTGTTTTTTTTCCTCTATACTTCTATTAAGACAATAAGAAAACCAGATTAACCAATACAGGCTATTAAAACAAAGCCCCGGTCAGAAACGCGTGGCGTTCAGCAAGCTGCCAGGAGAGCTCCTCCGGAGAGCGTGCTTGGGATCAGCCTCGGGAAAGCTGCTCCTGGCAAAACAGATGATTCTTTCACACACACCCCCCCCCCCCACCCCGAGGAGCTGCCCCTCCTCTCCCCGTATTGGTAGCATCCATCTCCTTCAGCCCAGGCATGGTGGCTTTTCAATCCTGAGCCCCAGTGTGATCATTGCTGTAATTTCCCCGAGATAATGTGGAGGTTAATGAGGTGCAGGGAGCTTGAGGTCATCCACTTTCATCTTCAGCTCAGGGAACTCGGGCTCTGAGGAGTTGGAGAAAACCAACCGAAAACAAGACTGAAAAGGATCACAGGAGAATGTGGGTGCGGACCCGAGACCAGAGGGCAAGAAGAATCATCCCAGCCCTCGGGTGATGCTCCCCTAACCTGGAGGAGGAAGAGTCTTTCTCCAGGAGGGCCAGGGGACACTCTGGCATATTCCAACTTGGTTTTGTAGTATGGTTAGTATTCCTTGGGACTTTTGGGGGAAAAAAAATGAAAATCAATTTTATTAATTAAAGAAGAATCCTCAATATCTGGAAAAGACTATCTACCTTAGCAAATCCTAAAGCACCTGAGAGTATTTAAGGCTTTGTGACATCCAGCAGTAAGAAAACATGTTGAACATCGATTTCCCTAGAGTTATCCAGGCTAATTTGATTATGGAACAACCTTTCTGTTGTGATTATAATTTGATTCACTTCTAAGAAAGCCACAGTACTGTAGTGTCTTCCTGGCAGTGTAACTTGGGGATTTCTGGTAGAAACAAAGGTAGTGTCTTCAGACTAGACTGTGGAAGTTATGAATGCATTCATTTATTTGGCCTCCACGGGCTGGTTGTGCACGCCCTGCCCTGGGGTAGGTATGGAGATGAAATGTACAATGTCTCCACCCTGAATGCCCTCATTATCTCCAAGGGAGAGAGGAATATCAACAAACAAGAATGAAGCCAGGAGGACAAGGCTGTGGCAGAGGCAAGGCTTTCATATCACGAGAGCACGGGGAGGAGCTCGGGCCAGGAAAGCACCCAGAGAAGCAGGAAGTGAAGGAGGAGATGGAGAAACCCCCAGAGAACAGGGCTTATGTGTGGGCTGTGGATTCAGAGGCTCAAGCTCTGCCACCTACCAGCTCTGTAATCTTGGGCACTTCATTTATCCCTCTGCACTCTGTAAACAGAGGCAGTAAGAATCCCTTGCTTCTGGGATTGGTGCAAGGATTAAATGCACACATGCACCTATATGATGCTCCCGGTGTAGAGGACATCCCTAACACAGGGGCAGTTTCCTCAGGTAAAGAGCTGACAAGGTGCAGGTGCCAAAGGGATGGGGGGGCTAGGGAAGTCCAGAAGGAACCAACCTTATCAACACCTTGATTTTGGACTTCTGGCTTCTGGAACTAAAATCAAATAAATGTCTGCCATTTGAAGCCACCCAATATGTGGTGCTTGGTTACACAGCCCTAGAAAATAAATTGTCAGGGCTTCTCACCCTTAGCACTGCTGACATCGGGGCAGGATCGATTCTTTGCTGGGAGGCGGAGAGGACGATTCTGTGCACAGTACAACACTAAGCAGCACCCCGGGCTTTTATCCACTGTGCCAGCAGCACCCCCCCCAATTGGGACAAATGTCTGCTCACTTATTGACTTGTTAATTTATTCATCTATTTGTTTATTCATTCATTGGTGCATTTGTTTATATTCAGCAACTACTTACTTAGAACTGAGTATAGACCGGGTATCTTTCTAGGCTCTGGGAACGCAACAGAAACGGTCTTTAGGTTCATGAAGGCTACAGTGGAGTGGGAAACTCAGATTGCCATCAAATAATCACACAGAGCCTTACAAATTAGGGTAAATGCTCAGAATAAAAGGGCTCTGGTTCTGGGCAGACATTACAACAAAGGGGTCTAACCTGAATGGGGGGCTCAGGGAGGTTTGGCTGGAGGTCTGGAAACTAAAGGTTAGTAGGCACAGATGGCAGGGACAGATGAGCATTACAGGTAGAATAAGAGCACCTGCAAAGGCCCTGTGGTAGAAAGAGCCCAGGGAAGATGGGAAGGAAGACAGTGGCTGAGGGAGGTCAAATACAGGACTCAGGCTTGGGTCTGCATCCCAGGATTTGACCTTGTTTTGGGCACGAGGACAGAGATGTCACAGCAGGAGAGACAGAGAGGGGCCCCTGATGATGACTTCAATCATCTCTAAGGTTATACCAGGACAACTAGCCACTGATTTCCATCCCCCCAAAGAGCGGCCCTTTCTGCCATGTGGCTATAGGCTCCCAGCTCCACCTGGGACACAGGTAGATGTGCAGTTTCTGGAATGGGCTGTCTGGCCTTCTATGGTTTAGCAAAGAGGGGACCAGAGGCCATCATGTCAGCTCATAAAAAATGTTCTGAAATCTATATTTAGGCCTTGTAGCTCTCTTGTGCAAATAGCATATTGTCCTACAAGATGGATGCATCCAGCCCCTTCCAGGCAGTATGATTTTTCCCTGGAAGGCCCTTCAGAGATGGATGTGCTGCCTCGCTGCCCACTGATTTGGGTTCATGGGGAATAGTCCTGCCTAGCAGGCATGAGGTCCGGAGCAAATTGCACCCACTTCCAGCTGCACCCTTGTCTCCACAGCACGCATCTTCAATTTTTGTATCAACACAACTGATCATGAGGCATCCCAAGCAACAGATTTTAAGCACGAAACATTGGTGTTCTTCATCCCAGGTCTATAGCTCCCTAGATGCAGCTCACTGGGGAAGGCCCCTCTATTCCTTGGATTCTCAGCTTTCTCTTCTATAAAATGGGGTGAATAATCCCTGCCCTAGATGGTCCCAAATTCTGCCTTCAGGTCAAATGAAAGTCCTGCGTGTGAATGACTCTAGAAACTATGGCCCCTTTTGCAGTAAGGGAGGTCCCCAGGCTCTGGTGAAAGCATGGGCCAATCACCAGGAGTCTGGAGATACAGGGTTAAATGTTGAATCCCCCAGTTACCAGCTCTGAGGCCATTTTACCACCCTGAGCCTCAATTTTCTCATCTATAGAAAGGGCATAATCATGCTATCCTATGAATGTGTGGAAAGGATGAAAAATCTACCTCTGGACGTTTCTTAGCACAATCTTGCCTCAACGCACAGTTGCAGTTACTAACGTAAATGTGAGCTTTGGGAAGAACAGAAAGGAACACAGAGCAACCTCCTGGAGACTGGGAGGCTGGTGTCCAGGGACAGGTGCATTAAGACCTCTGACAGTCACGTGGGCAGCCTCCCGGCTTGAAGCCCCTCTGGCCCCTTTCATCTGCAGACACGCAGCACCATCTCCACCTGGTCCCACTGGGCCTTCTCTGCAGTGTCTCTCGATGGCCCTATCCTCCCCATTTTCCCTCACTGCCTGTCACAAAGGAGGTGGCATGGACTAGGCCTTCCCTCCTCTGTTCAGGGGATTTGGTCACAGCTGTGAGATCCATCTGATGTCACTTTGGGGCTGAGCCTCCCCCATCCCTGCTGGCAGAGGCCATCTCTTGCATCTCTCCACTCCCTGAGCACTCTGTCCACTCCTTTCTTACAACTTCTGTTTCCTTTTTTCCCTTCTGATCTTGTGTTACAGCTTCCCCAGCATTTGCTGGGCCCACCTACCTAGACTATGAGCTCAGTGGGAGAGCTCTCCATGTTCCTCTCAGAGCCCACGCCCCTCCAGGGTCCTGGTCAGAGTGCCCTCTCTCCTCCTCTCCCTCCAAGAACATCTCATCACCTTGGCACCCTTATGTGCCCAGCACTGTACCAGGGGCAGATTCAGAGGCATGCTGAGAGGAAGCCCACTCCCTGGGAGAGACAGTTACTATACAAAATTAAATTAAACAAATAGGTAAGAACAACAGGTCCTGAGAGGCCCCATGCAAAAAAAAATGTTGGCAGGGCGCCTGGGTGGCTCAGTTGGTTAAGTGACTGCCTTAGGCTCAGGTCATGATCCTGGAGTCCCGGAATCGAGTCCCGCATCGGGCTCCCTGCTCAGCAGGGAGTCTGCTTCTCCCTCTGACCCTCCCCGCTCTCATGCTCTATCTCATTCTCTCTCTCAAATAAATAAATAAAATCTTAAAAAAAAAAATGTTGGCAGAATAAGCCAAGAGAGAGTGTCAGAAGAAGCTATTTTAGAAAAGGGGGAGGGTCAGGGCCCACAGAGGGTGTGGAGGCTTGACAGGGCATCCTGGGTGGGGTATGGAGGCCTGCCTGTTCTCTTCCCAAATCTCAGAGTCTGCCCCTCATCCTGAGAAGTTGATCCGAGGCCACCTCTGCCTCTTTAGCAAGATTATTAGTGCCCTAGGGCTGCAGCACTAAATTATGACCATATTGGTGGCTACAGCAACGGAAATTTATTCTCTCATAGTTCGAGAGGCCAGAAGTCTGAAATCAAGGTGTCGGCAGAGTCATGGTCCCTCTGATGGCTCCAGGGGAGAACCCTGCCATGCCTCTCCAGCTTCTGGTGGATCACTTCAATCTCTGCCTTCGTTGTCATGTGGCTTTCTCCCTGAGTCTTTGTGTCTTCTCTTCTGACTCGTCCAAGTGTCTCACCAGAACCATCGCCCTTGGATTTAAGGCTCATCCAAATACTCAGGAATCATCTCATCTCGGAATCCTTAACTCATTTACATCTGCAAAGACCTTTTCCCAGATAAGGTTGTGTTCACAGGTTTGGGGGTAATCCAGACACACGGGGATATGGACAAATCTTTTTGGGGTCACCAGTCAAAACATTACAGCAGGTGAAGGGAAGAACCAATCCTAAAGTTGCTATCTGTTCACGCAGAGGATTCCAGCTTCTATGCATGGATTATCAGCATTTTTCTTTGAATTGAATTTACTTCCAGTTTTATTTTAAAGCATTTAAAACTTTGGTGCCACACCACATGGGTTTCCTTATTAGGCACTGTCACTTTCTTCCTCTCCTCTGAAGGCTTGTACAGCTCCTCCCCACCGCTCTCCCCCCTTGTCCCCCCTTGTGCTCACACATCAAAACAACAGCACCTGCCAGGGGAGGGGGGTGGCAGTCCTCCCTCCCTCGGCCCAGGCCTTTTCAGCCTCCTGCTAGATCTGGGCTCATTCAGGACTGAAGGCAAGAAAATGAAATGATTCCCAGCTGGAAAAACAACCGCGTCTGCGGGGCTGGCCCAGAACACAGGGAAGGAGCTCAAGGCCCAGGGTTCGACCTATCATTGTTTTCTTTTGTGTTTTAATGCAAATCCCTCGTTTCTGTAGCTCTCTCTCTCTCTCTCTCACACACACATACATTCTCTCTACACATACAAACCATTCATGCGAGCATGAAATAAGGTGGGAAGTATACAATGAAATGGAAAATTCTTTTTCTCTTTTCCTTTTGCCAAATCCTACTCTTACAGGTACTTTCTCCAGAAATGTATTTTCTCCAGAAAACATACCCATCCCCCCGCCCAGGTGATGCACGTTTGTATGCACACCTAGAGTCTGTTTTTCAGTTTTGTTTTACATTTTATCCATGTACATATTTACACGTAAATGCTTTTCATTGAGGAAAAGGGGCATCCTTTCCCATGGCCTTGCACACTGATTCTCCTTCTACTGATCTTCTTGAACAGCTTTCCTTATTGGGATATCTGGAGAGATCTTATTTTTAACAGCTACAAAGAACTCCATCCAATGGCTGGACCATCATTTGTATAACCATGCCAACTAGTTTCTGATGGAGTTACACACAAGGTTTAGCCTCCCGAGTCAGCCCAGCGTGCTTTTCCCTGTAGCTGTGCATATAGCAAATTTATCTATAAATAATATAACATCTATAATTTTATACATGTAAAATGTTATATAACATATGTAATATACACATAATCACATTTAATTATCACAACTCTGAATGATTATAATCCTTACTTTATAATGAACTGAATTTTTAACCTCTGATAGGAGGATAGGGAAATGAAGGTTCACGGAGGTGAGGAGCTTTATGCAGAGTCTAAGGAAGTGAGATTCTAAGTCCTTTATCCATTATGCAGTGCCCCCCCACCTTTTTTTCCCCAACCTTCTTTCAACAATTTGGCACAGACCACACCCTTTTGGTTTCCAGCCCTAGCATCCTTTCTGGTGGGAAACATTTTTTTTTTTCCAAGTCGATTCTCTGTTCCTGAATACCAGTGGGAATGCAAACATCCTCATGTCTGGGTAAGTGCAGAGGGAGGGATGATGCGTCAAGCCTGGCTGGCTCCTGATGGACTGTGAATCCCACACCCTACGGGGCCCACATGGGTCTGCATCACTTCCTGTGTAGCCTTCTCCTCTGGATCACTCGTGAAGGGAAAAGAAAAATAAACTTGACTCAGTGTTAGCCTGTCTTGATTCCTGGGTGGGCCTACTAGCTGTGGGGCTCTAGTCATTTAGCTCGTGGGCCTGGTTACAACTTCCTGCTCTTTGAAAAGAGCACAGGAGAAGAGCGCATTGAATGAGCTTTACAGTTGCAGTAGACGCCAACTTGTTCAAGCCCAACACTGGCCCACGATGGCCTCATTTGAGTCCGTGCGATAGAATGCTGGCAGTGGACCCATGTTCTAGCCTCTAGGACTGTGTGTGCTTGGGAAAGCCCCTAACTCCCTGAGCCTCTGTTTCTTCAACTGCCAAAAGAAGCGGTCAATCCCCCATTGTAGGATTGTTGGTGAGTAAATGGGAATGAGAGAAGCTTCCAGAGCAGCGGTTCTCAAACTTTGCCACACATTTGACCCCACCTAGAGGGCTTCACAAACCCGAATGCCTAGGCAACATTCCGGAACAATTAAATCAGAATATCTGAGACTGGGACCCAGGATTCAGTATTTATAAACCAATCAACCACCCACCCACAGCTCCCAGTGTGTAGCCAAGGATGAGAACCAGAGATTTAACCCAGTGCCTGCCCCATACCTAGTCATCACTCAACGAATGCTAATAACTGCCTTCTCTTCCCTAAATCCTAAAGAAAATGTAAATCTCCAAATGCTTTTTGAGAAACCACCCATACATAAAGCCAAACAGTCAAAGGGGTGCCAAGGCAGCCATCTTAGGCAAGTTCCCTGACTCTCCATTCACTCTGAGAGCAAGGGTACAGTGTGAGGTCAGGGTTGATTTTTTGGAAGCTTCTGGAAAGTGAAGCAATGGCATTTCTGAAATTCCTGCCCTTCCTTCTTATCACAATCCCTTTATCAGCTCAGTTCTGAGCCAGTCTGTCAGGGAGGGTGTTGAGTGAGCCCCCTCTACCAGAGAGCCTCCTGGCGGGGGGGGGGGGGCACGCAGGGCACCTCTGTCTGCAGACCTCATGCAAGACTCAAAACCCCACCAACTCCGGGTCCCCCTAAAGTCTCTATTTGCTCTCACCTCTGAAAGTCAACTAGTTGAAGTTAAAACTGAACTTGTGATTTAAGATACTGAGAATAATCACGAATCTAGGGACACCTGTAAGGATTCATGACTAACCACTCCTCTTAGGGAAATTACCTAGACCACCAAATCCTTGAGGACCATCCTGGTCATACCTGCATCAGTTGCCATTGTCCACCCCGTATACGCCGCCACCCCCCCACCCCCCACCCCTCCATCAACAGCTCTGCCATCACAGCTCCCATACAGCCTACACGAGGGTTTCCCAAACGGTGACCCTTTGGGGTACAATCACTTCAGGTTCAGCCTAGGAACCCTGGGCTTAACATGCCCCTCAAGCAACACCTCTATTCACACAACTGAAAATGCCTTTCCTAAACTTTTCCCAGAGAATGGTGTGTGTAGCTAATCTGGGTGCCAGGAGAACAGAGCAGGAAAGGAAGCTGAGCTGCGTCCTCTGTGCTCTGGCTCCCTTATCCATCTTGTTCAGGATGACGCCCTAGTGTCTGCTCTGCAAAGGCTAGAACGCCCACCAGGAAGGCACAGCAGAGACTTACCTGCTCGGAGCGTGGGAGGCCGCAAGCCCGCTGGGGAGGAAACCGAAAGCGGAGCTGCTGTTGAAAAGGAAACGCGCTTGAGACTGAGGCCTTTTATACTGACCTGTCCTGAATTACCTGGAATGGCTTCCATCTGTGTAAAAATTGCCTAAAGGGCCAGGTTCCAATTCCTCTTTTTCTGCGGAAGTTCTTTTTCCCCAAGTGTGGGCCCAGAACATTCGTTTCCTGGGATGTTCTTGACAGGGGGATATCATTCCGTTGTCAGAAGATCATGTTAATTATGAGAGACCACATTTCTCTTCTGCGCACTCATAATGCATCTTAGCCTCTTAAAGATGCTGAGAAATCCTGCATTAAAAAAAAGTATCCTTCATCTTTAGTGCAAGATTTCCCAAAATTATTTGACTAAGGAATGTTCCATCTCTTTCTCTACCTTCTCTCTTCACGTCCGTTTTCTAGTCTAACATTAAGAGCAGACCACGGGAACAATGTTCTTCAGAGGGAACACTGGAAACACTACCCTAGGAGGAACAGTCCTTTTTTTAATGAACGAATGAATCAAACAGCTCACAGCAATGCCCCTTGCGGTATTCACGCTACATCACTGCCTGCAGCTGCATTCCCACCTCTGCAGAGAAGCCTAATCTGACCGTTAACAGGCTGCCCCAGGGTCGGTGTAAAAAGGTTTCACATGACCACCTCTGGTCAGGGCGAGAAGCCCTTAAAGTAAACCCGAAGTGTTCAATTCAGGTGTTGTTCTGGCAGTGCTGGGAGTGCTCATGGGATTAATGTGGTGAGTGTCAGCCATGGGGACAAAAGCGGGCACTGGAGGCCTGCTCTTCCGCAGACCTTCAAAACTGAGGCTATTTGATGTGGGGGACCCGCGACCAGGTGCCGGCGATGCGTTTATATCGGGCATTAATTGGTTCACTTTCAGAGCTGGAGACCAGTTCCAGGATGCTCAGTGGTCTCTGTGACCTGCGGAAGACCAGGTGGATCGGAAGGTCTCTCTGTGCTGCCAGGTCCCTCGGGGAGCTGCCCCTCCTGTGCTCTTTGAGATCTTTCCCCAACTTACTGATGAGGAACTGGGGACCCAGAGAGGAGAGATAACACGTCCAAGGTCACAGCGCTCATAAGTGATGGGCTGATGTAGCCCAGCTTTAGGGCTGGATCCCACTGTGATTGCCAGTTGCCAAAACCAAGGTACTCGCCACTTCTCCTTTCCATGGCCACTGAAGCCTGGGTTTGAAGCCACATATATCTTATAAAAACAAAACAACAACAAAACAATTGGTGTGTATGTGTGCGTGTGTGCATTCATGTGCCTGTTTGTTTCTGCAGGCATCCAACACATATTTGTAAATGCTGACCAAATACATGCCACAAATATGTGGAGACAGGAGCGAGAACAAGGGTGGCATCCCTCTTGTCCTCAAGGAGAGGCATCTTGGTATAATGCTAAAAAACAAAACAAAACACTATTTGAAACCAGATAGGCCTGCTTTCCATAATCAGCCCTGCTTCATTATCTTACTGAGTGACTTTGATCCTTTACCCCCTGTGCCTTACTTTTCTCAACTAAAAATTGGGCATAAATTTCAAGGTTCTTGTAAAGACTGATTTAACATAAGCAAGGTTCCCAGCATTATTATATCCAATGTCATTTAGTGTTTTCTGAGTAGGAAATTTGGAGGGCCTCCCCTAGAGCAAGCAGAGGAATCTCTTTTCAAAATGAGGAACTGGAGATGACAAAAGGTGGTGTTCACACAGCACCACCCAGGATGGTGCGCATATGTACTGCATGTCTGTGGGTGCGCGTTTCAGTGTTTATTGGAGGAAAAAAAGAGTTTCAAGCAGTACCCACACACGACTGGCTAAAAATGTGCAGAGGGATGTACTGAATTAAAATCCTTCCAATTACTGTTTGTCACTTCCTTACAGGTTACATTAGCCTGTACTGACATGAGTGAAAGATTCCAATGGGAAAGAGGGGAAAAAAGAAAAGAAGAAAAAGCAAAGAATCTTTTAAGAAAAGGATCGAAACTCATTTGCAACTTCTGCCTAACACCAGGAGCAGGGTTTAAACAAAATCGCATGACCACTGGATGAAAACGACGTTGTGGTTTTCACACACACACACGGGACTCCATAGTCACACACATTCACTTCGGGAGCACTAAACACGCCCCGGAGGCTCCCAAAGTTCTCCATATGGATCATCCACTCAGCATCCACTGTTAATATCCCCGTTTCACAAACCGGGGAAACTGAGGTTTCCTGAGGTTCAGTCGTTTGCTGAGTCAGGGCTCCAACCCTCCCAGCAATTAGGGTCAAGCTCGGGCTCACAAACCCTGGTTGTAACGCGGTGAGGGGACACTCACAAATTACAACCCAGGAAGGAGGCAGAGGTGAACTTTGGAGAAAAGGTGGCCTTGGGGTCGGAAAGCCTGGCTTCTATTCTGGCCGTGCCCCGCTGTGCCCCAGCCTGGGTATCAGGGGTTCTCAGCCCAAGAGTTAATAGGAGGACCTTAATGGACTGTGTGTGAAAGCGGGTGCACAGCCAGATACAGACTCTGGGACGTTTCCCTTTTGTCCTTTCTTCCTAACCAAAGCGCCCCATCCTTGAGCACGAGGACTTGGTTTTACTTTCTTTGGCTTGAGAGCAGTCTTTGAGTGAAGTCAACAGTCCGGAGACAGGGGAGACAGCCAGGCAGAGGAAGACAAACAAAACTGACACCCAGCAAAAATGCAAAGGTATTCAAAACGCAAGCTCTAATTTCCACTCCCCTGCCTGAAGCCTGCCAGACACAAGGCTTTGAGAAAGAAAAAAAAAAAAAATCTGATTTGTACTGAAAGGGGCCAAAAATAACCTTGCTTTCTCCTGCAGAAGAAAACAGAAAACTCTGCGGTTTCCTCCCATTTGGATGTCCTTTTTCGCGGGCCGGCAGTCGGCAGACTGAACTCAGAGCCCGGGCTTGGAAGGAGACAATAGGCCAAAACCTGGGGCGTGACAAGGGGGAGAGGAGGCCAGTGAGAAGTGAAGCCTGGGTTTTGCCAGGGGCACAGTGGCAAGGCCCGAGAAGGAGGCATTCATTAGGAGGGAGGTCTTCATTTGCATATGCTAATTCCAAGCTATTTCTAACCAGTAATAGGCCTGTTTTTTTAGCCTTCCAAAAAAAATCTTGTGCGTCCCTACTTTCCATCCCCAGTACCTCTGCACTGTTTTGACTTTTTTTTCTTTTGGCCAAAACCTCCTCCCTGGGCTTTCTGTGTCCGGGCTATTCCTATCTTCCCCACATTTTCTAAACTACAACTCTGATGTCCCTTCTTGTTTAAAAGCTTCCGGTGACACCCCATCAACCACAGAAAACTGTTTATATCAGGTCCCAAGCTGTGTTTTGTCTCTGTCTCCCTCCGCCCTCCGCCAGCCCTGGGTATACCTCCTTTTCCCCAGCCTTTTGCTTTGTTTAGGTCAGCAAACCCCACTCACTCTTCCTTTCTGGATCCCTGCCTCTTGTACATCCTGGCCAGCATATCTCCAGTCTCCCCTGGGATGTCCCCCTCAGCCTCAGCCCCCAGTGGTTCCTTTTCTCTGCAGAAAGGACTCTTTTCGGAAATGCTCTGTCAGTGTAAGTTGTCACAGTGGCTCTGAAACCCAAGTACAATTTCCCCCAACTTACTGATGAGGAAGCCAGGGCCCATAGAGGAGACGATACGCTCAAGGTCACATGACTCATAAGTGATGGACTTAGCACACCCCCAACTTGGTGAGCGGGGCTGGATCCCGCTGTGATTGACAGCTGCCAAAACCAAGCACGAGGTTTCCTCACAATGATCCTGAAACCTCTAAACGGCATGTCATTGCTTCCGAAATAATTAAGCAGCCATTCCAGGTGTTGCTGCTTCTGGAGAGAGGGTTGATGTTGCCTTGTACTTTTTTGGCCTCTAAGTTTCCCCACAACGCTGAGAATCTATTTTTAGCTCAGAAATCAAGCAGTGTGTGATTATTCCTGCCAAAAAAAAAATTTTTTTTTTCTTTTTCAAGTGCGTGCCCATTAGCTACACACAGAGGAAAATCCTGGCCAGACCAAGGAGAGCTCGAACTCAAGTATGGACAGCACAGGACAGAGTAAGGGGCCCCGTGATGAGGAGGTTCCGGGATTCCACCGGGGGAGCTGAAGTGTTTTGAAATGCTCCGACTGATGAAGACTGTGGGTGGAGTGACGATGGAAACAGGCCCACTGGGAAAGTCCTGGGGTCGGAAGTGAGCATTGCCAGGACCGAGTGTCCCCTGGGCCCCCATCTGGGTGCACAGCAGACCTCAACTCACAGAGGGCTCAGTGCTCTGGCCCCTTCCCCCAAGCAGCCAAAGTCATGGTTCTCACCAGCCCCACTCACGAGGGGGCACCGGCCCTGAAAGCTGTCTGTCCGCCCCTAGACTTGGCAAAGGCGTGGCCTCCGTCCAGACGGACATGCAGGCTGACTCAGTCCTTCACAACAGCCCTAAGAAGTGTTCGTGAATTCCCGAGATAAGTAACTAAGTCCACCAGGAGATGCTCTGGAGCAGTGGTGGTCAAAGTGCCTGATCAGCAGCTTCAGCACCACCTGGGACCTTGTTAGAAATGCAAATTCTCAGGCCCCATCCTGGACCCGTTTAATCAGAAGCAGAGAGGGGCACAGTCTGTCTCAACCAGTCTTGCAGGCGATTCTAAGGAATGTTTGAGGACCGCTGTTACAGAGAGGTATGGACGCCGGAGGCCCTCTGCTGCATCCCCACACAACAGAAGCCCGCACAGCAGTCCCCCTCAGAGAGGCAGTGTCGCCTAGACCTCACACAATCCTATTTTCCCAAGGTTCACCCAGTCACTGACGTGTTGCTTGCTCCAGCTTCCATGTGGCTTCAGCTCCCTCAGCCCAGGGGACTTGCTTCTCCTGTCCAGGCTGCGATAGAGAAGACCCGAAGGTCCCTCGCTAACTAGACACGCAGCGCCTTGTCTGGGCCAGGCATTGTGTTAACCTGTAGAGAAGTGGAGGAAAGTAAGAAGGACAATAGTGCCTGCCTTTGTGGAACTCAGTGCCTGGCCAGAATAGTAGACATTATTAAAAGTGAGAGATATTCAACTTGTGCTGTGGGAGTTTGTCACCCTAATGGAGAAGGAGAGGGAGCGATGTGAATGCATGGCAAGAGGACCCAGCCTGACCAAGATAAAGTTCACCTTATAAAGAGGAAAGGGAGAGAAAAGGAAAGAGGGAGGAAGGGAACAAGGAAGGAAGGAAGGAAGGAAAGTGTGAAGGAAGGAAGGAAAGAAAACACTTGGCTAAATTTTGGTCCCTAAAAGAACTTACAGATACCTTTCACATTTGCCTTAGATGAACATCTTGGGAAGGGTTTGCAAGCAAAACCATTTGGTGATTCAGCCTTCTTTCTGCCCAGTGGACTCTTCTTTGATGGAAAATCCATCATTCTCCTGCCACCCAGCAAATTTCCCTATAATACAACAGGATTTCATAGGATGTGTAAAAGCCTTGGCCATCACCCCCTTGCTAGCAAGGAACCCAGAATCTTGGAGGTTTGTGTTGGAAACAGGACCTTTCCCAAGAGCAGGTGGCCACTGGGAATCCTCAGTTCAACCTCAGTGCATGTGGATCCCTGCCCCTCCTCATGCTGGCTGTAGGAGACTGGGGGAGGAGGTTGCTGACTAATACCCATGCCCTTCTTCCTTTTTCAGCATGACCCCAGATGGTCAGTGTATGGTACCTTGTATCTCAGGCGAGTCTGTAACCCTTTGGGAGTCAACAAGTCAATCTACAGTAGTCTTGACCAGTGGTTGTCCAACCACTTTGGGAAATCATTTGAGCAGCTTTTAAAATATATCCCCACTGGGATTATTTGTTTGAGATCCACTTTTGGTCAATGAGCTATGATGGCAGATGTCCTGAAGGGCTTTCTCATTCTTCATAAGAGACCCATGGAGGGAAGACAAAGCCCCTTTCTGCCTTAATACAGTGTTGTCTGCTTTGAATACCTGGGACTTTCAGTAGCCAGCTGGAGATAAGCTGACCCACTGGGGATAGTGGAACAGAAAGGTGGAAAGAACTGGGGTCATCGAGGATGTCAGTGACCCCCTAATTAACCAGCTCTGAACCATTCTACCTCTGTATTTAGTAGCCCAGTGGCTTTGGGCATATCAACTAAGTCTCATTTTCTTTATTTGTAAAATGAGGATAAAATCACTGATCTCATAGTGTTGCTGTGGAGATTGATGAATTATGAATTAAACTATCTGAAATGCTTAGCAGAGTGCTTGACACTAAAAAAATGGCAGATGATTATAATAATAATAATGTTATTATTAATATTAATGATAATGCTGCTGCTGATAGTTTATCTGAGGACGAATGGCAGGCAGTTATTACCTCCTATATCCACACTTTGGATATTCTGCTTTTCATAATATACTTTAAAATTATGTTAGGGTTTTACTTGTTTGTGGATTTGCCCTTTCAAATTTTAACAGTTGTCATTATAATACAATTATGCACGTTTTCCCCAATGGATCATGCCATTGATTTGTTTTGGGGGTAAATTAGGTTTTTATCATATGAATTGTTGCTGGACCAGCTCTCTTCTCCTTCCTGCTTTCCTGTTGAGTGTGTGAACCCAGGACTGGGTCCTACAAGCCAGTCCTGCAGGCTGGGCTGGACTGCACTGGGTGCTGTGACTAATGTTGCCCCAGGAGATTGGCTGCCTCGTCTTCTGCCCATACCATTTTCATCAGACACACCAATGCTTACTTGTAAGGAGCATGACAGTTACATGTGAACTCTTGCAAGGTGGTCTCCAGACAACCTCATATCAGGTGTTTTCAACTCCCTCTGGCCCTCTCTCTGGTATGGGCTCAGCCAGTGAGGGTTTGGTGGTCCTTCTTGTCTATGTGCTTGGAGCATCTCAGGATGAAGAGCAGACTTCGCATCATGGCCCAGAAGGTGACAGCTAACACCATGTTGTAGATGTGAAAGGAAACTCTGGGGCAAACTCTCTGCGTTTGAATTTGCCCATTTGTGTTTGGTGACCTTAAGTGAGTCATGTCCCCTCCTGGGTCATCAGTTTCTGCACTGTTAAAATGAGGTGGCTGGACTTTCCAGCTTCAAGATTTGAAACTGCCAGAGACATCTATTTCTCATGAAAGCATGTATTTATTTATTTTCACAGAAAGAGGTTTCTCTCAAGGTGAAGGTTCTCAGTGTTTGGATAAAGTAAGTTTTCCTCGAGTGGGCTGTGCATTTTTATAATATTCAATTGTCTTCACATCTGGATGAAAAGACCCCAAATTTTACACAGTAAAGTTTGCATCAATCTTTTATTTCTACCAGATAGCTCAAGGTTATGATGTTCTCTTGTCTTCAAAAGAAAATAAGGCCAGACGAAACAGAATATATGAATCAGACTCAGCTTTCCCCTTTGGAGAAGCAGGAGGGTGGAGGGGAGACACTGCAGCTCCTTCTTTTGGTTGTTGTTCATAATTCATTATTATAAAGATTTATAAAGGGCCTTTTCATAAGCACTTCACAAAGCAGATTGGAACAGAAATGTCTTATAATTTAGTTAAATCTACTAAATTGCTGATGCAGGGGAAAAGTTCCCTTGCATTTGAGGAACCAAGTGTGATCGATAATATTTTCCTCGGAGATACTGAGATGCTGTCCTTGGTGAGGCCTCATTGACTCCATTCTGGGCAGCAGGAGCCGTGACTGCAGAGTAGCTGGTCTCTCTAAATCCAGCATCCTCTTGGATTGCTGCCTCTTGCCTCCACACCCCTTGCTAGGTTGCTCAGCATGCTTCCCAAATTTCGTTGTAGACTCTTCCAATGCTGTTGTCTCCGTGTCACACTTCTTCCAGAAATCCTCCCTTGACTAGCCTCCTCTCACAAGTCAGGAGCCCCTTTTTCTGTGTCCCCACCCTAGGCTGAGCTTGCCCTATTAGAATCACCTGTTGACTTGCTGAATCCCTCATTAGCTTGGGAGCTCTGGGAGGAAGAAGGCTTTGCCCCCCTTGCTCACCACTGCATGCCCAGTATCTCACACAAGGCCCCATATGCTTTGTAGATTCTAAATAAATGTCTTTCCAATGAACGAATAGATTTATACATTCACATCTTCACTTTTACTGGAGACCCATTCTAGAATGGCTGGACTTTCTCCTCCACTTGAAGACTTAACTCAAGTCCATATTTTCCATGAGACACCCCTAGACACACCCACCTTCACCAACTTCACCTCACACTTACCTAGAAACAGTAGATCAGTGTGAGCTGAGGTACGTAGGGATCACAATTATGGATTTGGGAGTGAAATTTTGTTAAGTTTTCCAGAATTCCCCTATCTGTGGGATCTTGGGCAAATAACTTAACCTCTGGATTCTTGCTTCCTCATCTATACAGTGGAAATGTTAGTACCTATTCCTCAATATTGCTGTGAGGATTAAGTGAATTAATATTTGTAAAGCCCTTTGCACAGTGCCTAACTCAATCTAAGTGCTTATTGAAATGAAGTAGCCAACACCTAAAGTATAATTTGGGGCTTCTAGAATGTTCAAGCTCTGCTGTGGAGGAGGATTTGGGCTCTCTGAACTTCTCCTCAAAATGTGACATCCAGATCACCATGCTGGAGGCAGCCATGCTGAGCCTCTGCACACACCATTCTTAAAGCCTGTGCTGGCCCACTGTGTAATCGTTTGAATGCCTTTCGCCCCACGAGGGCACAAGTTCTTCCAAGCCAGGCATCATGACATTTTATTACTGTGTCCCAAAGCTTCACATGATATTTGGACCAAAGCCAGCGCCCAATAAATATCTGTTGAATAAATAAGTGAGAAGAATAGAAACACATCCCACCTCAGAGTGGTATCCATTGCTCCTTAAGTGAGGTTTGAGCATCACTTCCTTCCCCTATCCTAAGATGTTTTTCACTGTAGGACTAGTCCACACACCTGGCCTTTGTCTTAGGGGTCTGCCTTAGGTCTCCAACCATGTACTAAATCACAGCTCACAAGTCTGAGGCTCTATCTGTTCCCCAACACTGGCTGCATCCTTCCTCCATCTGCAATTTGGCAAATATTTCTAGAAAACTAGTGTGCTGACTCTTTCTGTGCTGGGTGCTACGGATATAATCATGAATGAAAAAGGTGTGGGCCTTGTCCTCATAGAGATTATACTCTATCATGGCTTATCATGGGTTATAATTCCTGGAAGGAATGCATGCTCTCCCTACTGCCTCCTCTCCGGGGCAGGCTTTATGCCACTTTGGTACTAATCACATCTCAAGTGCAGGGCTCTCTAAAGAATCCTGATGTTATGTTATTGTGAATATTAGCACTGGGCCAAGACCAAATTTCAGCCTCTCATGCCTCCTTGGACACTGACACTCTTCATAGGTTAGTTCCCTAAACTTGACCCAACCCAATCCCACCTCCATTCACCCTCTTCTTGGTAGCTGGCAGCCAAAACCCACTCATCATGCCCTGGGCTCTGCATCTCCTGCCATCTCCCAGAAAATATATCAAAGTAGCATTCAAGTTAGCCCTTCCAAAACTTCAGCTTACGTGGAACTTGGTCACACACTAGGCTAAGAGAACTTTTTAGATTTAAATATCCATCACTCCCCCTACTATTCTATAATAATTTCCTCTTAAATTCAAACAGGGCAGTGTGATGACTATACCCCTCTAACAAAAAAAATTAATATGGTCCAACTGGCTATAAATTTTGCATTCATTTCCTCCACATTTACAGACATTCATAAAAAATTGAGAAATCTCATGAGCTATATGGATGGGTCATTGTATAATTGCCTACAAAGAGAGAAAAAAAGTATTTAGGATATAGAAGTGAAAGAATAATATATAATTCATAATATGGAGATGAAAGGTGGGTGAACATGAAGTGGCTCTTCCCTTGAAAATGTTTAATCATTTTTACTATTAACACACCTTATTATAAAGACAACATGGCTTATCCAAATACAATCAGTAAAGTACTACAGTCTTTAATCAAAAGATTATGGAATTCTCAAACAGTCGCTAGGATAGAGCATTTTATGAATATGGTTTGAATATTAGTTAAATACAGATTTCTTAATAGTTGAGCCATTATGTAATTAAATAATATTTATATAATGACAATTGCATACTCCGTAAGTGAAAGTTAGATTTAATGAGACATTTATTAGCACAAATGATTAATAATAAAGCTCTCCCCGCTGTAGGTAATTTATACACATATGATATGGACAAAATGAAAAGCTCCTTTTAGTGCTTACCTTGTGTGCCATGTTACCTACTCCTATTCAGTTCAAATCAATTCCTTGTTAAAAAACATCAGCCCAGAAGTTAAGGGCAATAATTGTGAGGAGTAAAACAATGGACAAAGGCACCTTTTTAAACATGTTGAGGTTATAGCAGATTTGTGCTAAGATTTAAATTTTATTTTGCTAGTAAATTGGTACTTTTTCCTCAATAATTTATGGAAATGTCTCAGGGACCAAAATAAGCTTAATCCTGATTTTTTTTTGTGGGGGCCGGGGGTGTAAGTGCATATTTGAAAAGTAGATAAATTGGTAGTAATGTGTCATGATCTCAAATGTGACAAGTGCGGGAATATGTGATATATGCCAAGCACTTGTCAAGTGCCAAGCGCTGTGCTAGGTAATTTAATGCACAATTCCAGAGGCAGAGGAAACACGGGCTTTTTTTGGACTTGTAACTAGAACATCCCAACAGGTGACTATCATGATCCTCCAAATAAGTAGTTAGGAAAGCAAATTGGGCAGGACAGGTCTTATGGTATTTTAGGTATAATGTGTCTAAATGACCATTTGTAACTCCTTACAATGCCCCCATTTACATCACAAAGCACAAACATCGGTGTGAGTTCTGGATTGACTACTTTCTACCTATGCTTCACCCTCAATAAGTCACTAAGTGCTTCATGGGTCTCAGTTTCCTCCTCAGCAAAATAAGAATATTGAAGTGTCCCTGCTACCTCCCATACTTAAGAGAAACAAATATAACATTGGTGACCACGGACTGAGTTCTCTTTGCTCTTTTCCCAGACTCTAAGTAGAAAACATGCCATAATATACAATTTTATCTGTGTTGTATCCTTCATACCTGCCCTGGAACTTTGTGCAGAGAACACACCAAGTAGTATGAAGGCATGAATAAGTATGTTGATAGAACTCTATTTAAATGTTATTCAATTATTTCGATTATTCCATAATAAGTGGAAAAGAGAGATGTCACAATACCTGGAGACAATGCACACATGTTGGAAACAGTGAACTCAGCATCCAGTTGCCATGACTTTGGTCCCTTCCTGAGAACTGCAACATAGCCACACTACCTTTTCTGAAATGGATCTGAGTAACAACATCCTGAGTTTGGAGTTGCCAAAATTGCTACTTTGCATTGGAAAACAGACTTCTCAGTAAAAGCAGTCTGGACTGACCCTGAGGTTTATTTGGCTTCTCCACATTCATGGTTAAAGGGGAGGATATCAAGGGTGATTAAAACCATAAAGAAGTACTGGACAAAGTTAATAATTTAGTAAGGAAGATTTCTGAAGGTGGGATATGGAGAGTGGGGTGGTTAATAAGTATTTGCTCTTATTTTTGCTAAAATTTTAGCCATGGTTGTGGTTGGGTAGAGGGACTATGGAATTTTGTTTACTCCACTTCAGTCTAAATTTTTAGACAGTAGTATACAATGGTCACAAATGAGTTACATGCATTTTAGAAAACAATATTTCTCCTGCAATGGGCAAATCACTTCATGAGGCTTCACAATGGGCTTTCACACAGGATTTTGGGGGTTTTAATCCTATCCCCACCGATTAGTTGCTGCATAGCCTTGGAGGCCAAATTCTCGATGCCTCTCAGCCTTGGTTACTCACCTTTAAAATGGAGATGATTATAACAATCTAATATGGCTGCAGAATTTAGAGACTCAGCTCTGTTCTTAATATGGAGAAAATAATTCCAGTCCTCTGACTCTAACTTAGAGATTTTCTAAGACACAGATATTGGGATACATTCTCACTTGATATATCTTGATATCACCTCTCCCAAGGTCTTTTGGGCACATGCGAACACACGCACATGCACACACACACACACACACACACACACAGTTTTTCTGAACCTTTCCCCAAAACTAAAGTCTTTTCTTGGGCCAAGAGGCAGTCCATTCCTTGAACATCACTAATTTTTGGTCCTTGCATTTCCTAATGTGAAAAAAGTGACTTGGACACATTCTCCAGTAAGTCTTCCTATCAACACATTCCTTAGTCAGATTCTAGATCAATGGGTTCAACAGACTTAGTTCCTCATCCTCGTTATCAGCTAAAAAGAAGAAAATATGATCTTATCAAGAAAGAGGGCAGGCTGCATTCCATGAGCCACATAGAGAATGCCATATTTGGTTATTCTCTCATAGCCTCATCCTTTCAAAATATACCTTGAAAATTATGGGAGAGAAGTCTAGGTCCACAAAATCCTGTTATCTTTTCTGCCTGGGAACACAGCTGGACCACGACTCTCATGCCCCTTTTCATTTCAGTGGAGTGTGGAGCTGAGTTATGACCAAAGACATGTGAGCAGAAATGGTAAATCTCACCAGGCTCAACCAGTACAGCTCCCTGTGCAACCTGAGGGGTTCTTGCCCAGGCTGCTGGTAGGGTCCAGGAGATGGCAGAACCACCAGCAAGTGAGGTCTGGGTCTCTAACTAACAGTTGTGGAAGACCACATCTAATGCTCACTTCTACTCCACGTGAGCAAGAAATATACTTTTTGCATATTAAGCCACTGAGGTTCTGGGGTTGTTGGTTACAGCATTCAGCCACACCATAATACAAGAGACAAACTTGGATCCTACTCAATGATTACAGCTGATAGGCAATTTGGCAAATCCCTCCCAGTGTTAAGTACATTTACAAAAGAAACCAGAGTTTCTGACAACTGCAGGTATGGATCTTGAAAGACAGGCGGAGTTTAGAACTCAGAGGCTCTGCCTGAGAGGCATCTGCTCCCCGAACAAGACTTCTGACCCCTGGGGACTGACAAAGCTTTGGCAGACAGGAAACATCCCTGGGCCAAGCCCCCCGCTGCCCTAATCACTGCTTCCAGAAAATGAGATCACCTCCACAAGAGTATTTTTAGATCAGCCTAATTTCTAGAAAAAGCCACATGTGAGTGCCCGCACTAGATGTGCATGCTGTTACGGATGTGTTTGCTACTCATTTTCATTATTAATATTTACTACAATACGATTAGTCTCGTTATGAGCCTTTGAGTTAGAGGGTATTATAACTTCTCCAACTATCAAGCCCATGAACTTGTATTCTGTCTCTTCTCGATGATCCCACAGATTCTTGGTGTATGTGCCCTTCTTCTCTTGGGTTATGTGCCCTGTGTGATTAGGCTTTAGGATCACTTCCCTAAAAAGGTTTCACTGATTACTCTTCAGCTGGGCTCAGTCCCCTTCCTAAGACCTCATAACATCTGATGCTAATGAATGACAATTATTTCAATGAGAGTGTATTTTAAATATTTCAATTTGCTTCTCCCAGCCTGTGAGCAGGGATTGAGTCAATACAATTTAATTTCCAGCACTGGAGACACAGCCTGGTATGCCCTTTTATTCATTTAAGAAAGATTCATTGAATACCTGCTCTGTGCCAGGCACTAGGTAGTCAATGGAGTACTAACAGCTGCCAGGGTCCCAGTTCTCAAGGAGCTAACAGTCTAAAGAGGGAGACTGACAGTTAGCAAAGACTGGCTCTAATGCATGCATAATCAGTAATGAGTTAGGTGATCTAGAAGAGATGAGCATGCTCCTGTGATGATCTCTTACTTTGTCTCCCCTCAAATAGACCCTTAGACAACAGTTTGTGTACAAATTATTTAGGGAGGTAATTTCAGGGAGTTCAGTGAGAGAGTGGAGGAATGAGACAAGAAATTGAGGAAAGCCAGTAAAGGTTAGGTCAAGGAGCAAATTAATGCTCCTGCAGTGGGCAACTGCAGCTCAGCTCTGCTCGGGCCCTCTGAAAGACTATATGGAACATGCCTGAGAATTGCCCCTCTATGGGGCAAGACAGTGATCTTAGCCAAAAATCAGATGCTTAGAAACGCAAACGGCTGGCTGGCTGGCTGGCTGGCTGAATCCTGCATGCTAGGGTCTAACTGAAAAACTGAAGGTGGCAATGAACTAATAAGGACTGAATGAGGAATGAATGAATGATGGATGCATGATGAAATCCAGTGGTCTATGCAAGGGAATGCCTGTCACCTGCACTGTATTACCACACTGAAAGCTGCTTGAGACTAGGAATGTGCTCATTCATGTGCTAACACTTGGAAGGAGATGCAAAACCAGCCCGAGTGTTCTCATGCACACAGGTGGACCCTTGAAAAAATTGCAAACTTATTCACAACCAATTACCTTCAGTTTAATGATGCTGTGTCCCATATGCTCTTCATGGTCTTCAAACAGTACTTGTGGTTCTAAGTCAACCTTCCTAGAAGTCCCAGAAATGCTGACTTGGCATGGCCGGGCTTGTAGATAGAGGCACCTTGGCAAGTAAGGAAAGGAATGCAGTGAACCTCCTGGGGCTGTCTGGATGGGGCAGAAGGGTGAGTTATTACACAGATGTGAAAACTTACATATTTGTTTGTTTTATATCTTAAAATGGTTTCTATGCATATATTAGAGAACCATGCATTCACTTTTATTAACTCATTTATTCATTCGTTTCGTACATATTTATTGAGCATCTACTAGGTACCAGGTGGTGGCAATCCCATGGTGAGCAGGAGACACCATCTCTCCTGCTCAGAGATTTCCCTACCGAAGGCTGAAGATGTTCAGTACACAGAATTATGATATTGTAAAGAGGGAAACAGTACAGAGTCCCATGGGATGACACATGTGGGCACTTAATCTATACTGGAAAGAAACAGAAAGACTCCTTGAAGAAAGGGTAGGTAAGTAGGAAGTACCAAGTAAAGGTGGAACCAAAGAGGAGCCAGGGGGAGGAGTCCATGCCAACACTACCACAAGGTGAAAGACTTGGGCCCATTCACAATGCTGGGGAGGCAGGAACACAGAAAGGCAGAGAGAACTTGGCAGGACACAGGGCTGGAGAAATGGGTAGGGGACCCAGATGCGCAGTGATTCCTGTACGTGATGCTTTACATATTTCAAAACTTATTCACATGCAGCCAGTTAAGTAGATTTTATAGATTAACAAACCAAGGTGCAGAGAACACTTGCATTAAAGAAATAGAAGGCACCTCTAGGAGTTTCCTGCCCTCTGTGTTAATTTCTTTCAGTGGCACACATTTACTGAGTAGCCCTTCTGTGCTAGGTCCTGGGTGGGGACTGAGGTACGAAGAGGATGCATGGCCAGGCAGACATGGAGTCCAGAGGCCACAGGGCACAGAGGCTCTTGTGTCCCAGCCTGAGATTTTAGGGGACCTTGCCATTCAGAGAGGCCATCTTTTTCCCACCCTCTGTATTCTGCATATTTGCCAACATGGGATATTGACTCAGAGACACATTAGAATCTCATCTCTACCATACACAATCAATGTGACCTAGTTACCCTAACTCACTGAGGCTCACTGATTTCTACAAAATGGGAATATTGCGTATTCCTACCTGACATACTTGTGTGTGTTGGGGGCGGGGGGTTTATGAAAGAGATTGGCTGGCCCAATAGCTGGTGCTTCCTAAATGCTAATTAATGTCTATGTAGATGATGGATTTTCCATGAGACCACAAAGAATATAAACAGGGCTAGAAGCTATAAGCTTCAGAATGGTCTCTTGGTGTGAGGTAAGGAAGGTGGTTCTCAAGGTCATACCTGTCTGAGAATGGAAAAGTCTGTTCTTAGAGGTCAGAGAGACTTCTAGCCCAGCCCTGAAGTATTTAAACAGAAATTTTAAAAACATCAGTGGGGTTGGTATGGATAGAGAGTTGGGCCATATCAGCATCTTCCAAATGCCTTTTATCCTTAAGCCAGGAAAGCTTTTGTCCTAAAGACTTTTCTTGCAACAGCCAGATACATAAAAGAGAAAAACATGGCTGTTCTGGCCATACTGGGGGTGGGGGACCAGATCCATGATTGTCAGCACCCCCTTTCCCCCACTGCAGCTTCTCATCTTCTCACTGTAGCCCTACAGAGCTGCTAGAAAACCTCAGGTCTCCACCCCCTGCTTCCTGGGGTCTTTGGAAGCTCCAATTCAGCTCAAGCCTACATCTGGGCCAGCAGCAGCCCGCCAAGAGTGGTCCCAGCTGCCGTGAGTTGGGCAATGGTTTCCCCCAGTGGTTCTGCTGCATCCTGGACAGGGGTCTCACTCCAGTCAAGCATGTTCTTGCTTCCTGCTGTGCCAAGGACGCAGGTCCATCTTCCTTATGGTCCCTTAGGCCCTGCTCCCAAAGCTGTGGACCCAAGATTTTGACACCTCTGATCATCCAAGGTGGTTCACTCCAGCTGCACACCCAGAAGCTGGGCCCTGCAGACCCAAGGGAAGCCTCTTGGGTGGCAGCCGTATAGGTCTGGGAACACTTGATTTTGAGCTGGCAATTTCAGGTCAAATTGGTTCTTTCGGGGCTTTCCTGCTTTAAAATCCACTGGGTTTGTCCCCAAATGATGAAGATGGTGAAAAGGGAAACCCTGTTTCTTTCTCCCCTTCCAAGAGAGTGTCCTAGTGCCTCACAGTGCAAGAGGTCCAAAGTCTCCCCCAGAAGCTTGCTTCTGTCCCTCAGCCTTGCCTTGCTAAAGTCAGGCTCAGGTTTCCCAGAGGGAGGCAACTGAGCAGCATTTACAGGAATAATCAATTGATAGATGACATCCTGAGAATGACAGAGCTATGGCAACAAAAGTCAGCAACTTGGGGATATATCCTTTGGCAGGAGTTGGCAGTGGGGAGGGTCATGAGAAGGTGAAGGCTGATAGCAGACATTTTTTTTTTTTAGGGAAGTCTATAAAGGGGCCTTGAAAAGTTCAAAATATTTGGGGTTCTCTACCATCTGAATTAAAATTTCAGCTCAGATATTTCCTACCTGTGTTAGTTAACCACTTTGTTCTGTTTCTTCACCTAAAAAAAAAAAAAAAGGAAAAATATTTTAGCCTCCAGCATGAAGGGCTATGAGAAGAAATACATTTTTAAAAATTCCTTCAAAGCATTTGACACATGGTAGGTGCTTTGTAAATGTAACTTTATTTTATGTAATTTTCTCTTTTGCTTGAATTTAGAATGTGTGCAGATCTGTTCTGGCCGTTCATTCACTCATTGGCTCATTCATCAGACATTACCTCTGCCTCCAATGTCCTAAACCCCAAACTGAGAACGAAGGGTGGAAAGACATGTTTCCTGCCTGGGGCCTCAAATCTACCCTTGACTCGAGCCTCTGGTTATGATGAAAAGTCTCAGGTGTCAAGTGAAGTTCAGAGATTTTATTTCCTCTTGTAGCTTTATGACTTTCAGACTGTTCCCCCAAAATTGTGCTTAATTTTAACTTCATTAACTTCCTGTTCTGTCACAACAGTTGAACAAGGATTTCTCCATGAGCAGTATTCAAATCAGCTTTTAATGAGCTATTTAATTAAAGGCTAATTGAGGTGAATTCATTAAAGTTTTTTAAATTATGCTTATCAGGGTGGCTATGTTTTAAGATAAGTTTTAAATATTTGTTTTATATTGCATTGTTTGATCATAAAAGTATGTATAAAATTACTTTTTAAAATTACTAATTAGAATGTGCATGCATTTTTCTTCCTTAATACTTGGGTGGGGCAGTTATCAAATCAATTTAATATATGTCTAATGTTGGGCTGAGGTAATAAGTGGTTACTAGTGACTATGGTTGAAGCTGTCTTTGGGTCATGAAACATTCCCATCTCTTGACATGAGGCATTGTTGAGCTGTTTTTGATCTGGTGTTCTAGTTGCAGTGTAAATCATAACTGCTGAGATGTAGGGTTTTTGCCAAACCCTGGTGACTTTCGGGTTTCAGGTTGACTCTCTGGAGAATGGTACCGCATCTTCTCCATGCCCAATACTGCTCAGGAAATGAATATGTGACACATGATATGGCCTCCCCAGATATGCCAGGGCAGTCCTAATCTTCAAGGCTCCATTTATTGGGGATAAAAGTTGAGCTCAACAAACATGCACTGAGTGTCTCCTCCATTCTAGGTATGGTCCCAGACCCCAAGGATACAGATGAACTGGGATCTGTGGTTTAATGGGAGAGATACACAAGGCACCAGATATGTCTACTCCACTGTGATATGTTTGTCCTTCAGGGCCAGGAAAAAGCCTCATGAGAAAAGGGTGGTGTGCTAACTTGACTTGGGCCATCAGGACTGCCACCATGAGGGGTGGGACTCTAATTCTTGACAGACAAGTAGGTGTTGCCCAGCAAATAAGTGGGGAAGGCCATTATTGGCAGTAGGTGGAAGAACATGACGAGGCTGAGGATTAATGTGGTGTTCAAAAAGCACAGTATGGAGATGGGGAAGTGAGATGGGGCTAGCTAGGGAATCAGGTGATGGATAGATCACCAAGGGCAGTATATGAATCTGAAGTTTGAGCTTAAACTTTCAGGTGTTTTAAAGCCTTTGGAAACCTATCGTCTCACCACACACACACACACACACACACAAATCAAAGATATTTTAAAGAAGGAAAGGGCAAGCTCAGATTGCACAATTTGTAGTCCTTGGGGAAGTGTTAATAATGTTGAGGCAAGAGTAAAAAGACTGGAGACAAGATTATAGTTTAATTGGAGATTTTTGTACTCTTTAGGCAAGAGAAGAACAGCTAATAGATTAGAGAAGGTAAAAAAACAAGGGAAAATTAAGAGACACATATCACAAGGTTGTGTGATTTGCATGTAGAAAGAGAATGGTCCCAGTCAGTTCAGGCTGCTCTAACAGAACACCACAGCCTGCGTGGCTTATAAACAACAGACGATTCTTTCTCACAGTCCTGGAGGCCGACAGTCTGAGATCAGGGCAGCAGCATGGTTGTGTTCTGGGTGAGGTCCCCCTTCTGGGATGCAGACTGCCAACTTCCCATGGTATCCTCATATGGTAGAGGGAGGGTGAGAGAGCTCTCTGGGGTCTTGTTTATAAGGGCACCAATCCCATTCATGAGAGTTCTACCCTTCTGACATAATCCCCTACCAAATGTCCCATCTCCTGATACCATCACAGTGGGGGTTAGGATTTCAACATAGGAATTTGGTGTGGGGGAGACACAAACATTCAGTCTTTAATAAGAAGCGAAATGAAAATTGGTGTCTGGGGGGAGGATGGTTCCAGCAACCAAGACAGAGACTCTTTGCCAATACATGCCTGGAACACTCTACTCAAGGCCTGCACCTCATATTAAGAGAGACAATGACCAAACTGGGCCTTGGTTAGATCAATGACCAGGCTGGTGGAGGCACTGAAATCATCTGCCCTGTGCATCTACTACAGGAACTGGAGCCATTAAACAAGCAAACCTTGTGAACGGCTGCCACAGGAAAGGTGGGGTAGAGCTGTCTGAACATGGGGAGGACAACCAGATTTTTCTTCCTTGGGTCAAAACTAACAGTTTGAATAAATTGGCAGTAGCATGGAGGAGAGTGTTGTAAAGTGGTGGGCTCCCTGTCCCAACTTTTCTAGAGGAAATTCTGATCGGGATGGAATAAAGATGGGTTGGTGGACTTAATTGCTGTGAAGGCCCCATCCAGAGCTGCAACTGAACGGTTCTGTGAATCCCTGATTGCACTAATTAATCAATCATTTGGACCTCTCTTGCAAGGACTGGCTCCCTCGCTCTGTGTGTGCACGTGTGAGGTGAAGGAAGAAAACCCACATTATAAATACTGTGGAAAATGGTGCTTCGCTAATGTCACAAACCCAACTGAGTAAAACCACGTTCCTTTAAAAAAGCTATGTTGCAACTGACATTGGAAAGACATTCTCAAAGACAGGGGCTTATCTAAAAAGCAGAAAGGCTGATGAATGACAATTACCAATACCAGTGTCCCCACTAAGTGTCAGCGAGGTGGACACTGCCCCTTCTTTGCATTCTTCTCACTCAAACAATGCATGTGCAATCCCTGCTGTGTGACAGGGAGAGGGAGAACAGAGGGTTTGTCCCTTTGCATGCAGAGCAAGAGGCTCCCCCACACAAAGGCACCACAGAAGGCAGAGAAGTGTCTCGTTCCTACAGGGGACAGACACAGAAAGACAAGAGGTCTCATTTCACTGACTGTAGGGAAAAGACAGGGTTTTCATAAATGTCTATGGGGCTTGATTTATTCATTCTGTAGATTTCACTAACTCATGCATTCACTTATTCATTCATTCACTTATTCAAAGCACAGTGTTCTGTTTCCTGGCTTCATCTTTTTTTTTTTTTTAAAGATTTTATTTATTTATTTGACAGAGAGAGAGAGACAGCGAGAGAGGGAACACAAGCAGGGGGAGGGGGAGAGGGAGAAGCAGGCTTCCCGCCGAGCAGGGAGCCCGATGCGGGGCTTGATCCCAGGACCCTGGGATCATGACCTGAGCTGAAGGCAGATGCTTAACTGACTGAGCCACCCAGGCGCCCCTCCCGGCGTCATTGTGAGACCCTCTCCTCTCCCTAACCTCACTTTCATTATCCTCTTGCTAGGCAACTGCAATAGCTCCTAACTGGTCTCCCCATATATATTTTTGCCATGCCATGATCTCTTCTCCATACTTCTCTCAAAGCAGTGGCTATAAAAACAAATCGGCCCCGGGACTCTTTATTACCCTTCATTGGCTCTTTTACCCTTGGACTGAAAGATCCAACCCAACTGGTCTTCATCAAGTGGGAGGAACAGTATCCCCCCCACAAGTTCATACATTAAAGTCCTTAACCACAGTATCTTAGAATGTGACTGTATTTGGAAACATGGTCTTTAAAGAGGTGATGAAGCTAAAATGAGATCATTTATTTGAGTAGGCCCTAATCCAATAGGACTGGTGTCTTTCTAAAAAGAGGAAATTTGGACACAGATGGGTATAGAGGAAAGACTATGTGAAGACACAGGGGGAAGACAGCCATCTGGAAGCCAAAGAGAAAGGCGTCCCAAGAAACTAACCCTGCTGACACCCTGATCTCAGGCTTCCAGCCTCCAGAATTGTGAGAAAACAAATTTCTGTTGTTTAAGCCACCCAGGCTGTGGTACTTTGTTATGGCGGCCATAGCGGACTAACACATGAGTTTCCCAAACATGTCAAATTCTGACATAACCGGTCCTCTTTGATGCCAGGAGTTGTCTCTCCTCTCTCGTGCAATGCCTGGGTCCTTCTTACTCCTCCAGTATCAACAGAAATGTCTCCTTGCCATAAATTCTTTCTCTGTCCCCAAATTGAATGAAGCTCCCCTTTCTCATTAGTGTCTCACAGCGCCTGTCCATTTCCTTTCTTGCTCTCCACAATTATCTGCTAATTCAAGTCTCCCCTCATGTAGCATGAGCTCTGTGAGTCCAAAAGCCATGCTTGTTTTGTTGATTGTTGTAATCCAAGGGTTTAGCACAGTGCTTGCTCATAGAAGGCCCTCACATGGTTTGTTGAATGAATGAACAAATGAATGAAGCACTGATTGGGTAGGTCGCAATGCCCACCATTAACCTGGCATGGGGAGGAGGATGATCAAGTCAGACTTCGGCTCTGTCAGTGCGTGACGTATAATTCCACAAGTAAGATTTACATCAGATAGGTAAATATGATGAAGTATAAAAATGTCGTCTTGGGAGAAGCGCTCCAGACCTCACCATCGATGTCATCTTTGGCTGTCCTTTCTGCAGTTGTTGGTGAAGAGGACACCTTTATTGAATAATTTCTGATGAGCTGCTATTGAATGAAATATTATGGCTCTTAATAAGCTGTTTTTTCACTGAGAAACAATTCAACATAAAATTGGTGTGCTTGAATTTGGGCGTCCCACACTCTCCTGGTGGCGAATTTGCAGATTCTAATTCCCAGAAGTGTCACAGATGGAGGCAGCAAAAGGCGGAGGATCTATCATGCTCTAGCTGGAGCAGAGCTCAGTTAAGAGAAGGCCAGGGAGAATTTACTACCTCTGGAGGCAGATTGATTAGAAAGAACTGCCAGGCAATTGCCATTTGCATTTTTGCCGGGGTAGGTCTGGGGAAAGGGAGATGGTTCTAAATGAGAACAGCCCAATCATTTTCTCCTAAAACTTGCTCCAATTTGTCTCCTGCTCCCAGAAGTTACTACCTTGCATAACCCAGGGAGCAAGGTAATCAGCACTTTGAGTTACATCGGTTTTGCCTGTTTCCTTGATAAAATGGCAAAATTCGCCTATGAAATCCTGGAGTTCATTATGGTGTGGTTTTCTCTCCTCTTAAATCAAAGCCATTTTATCTCCATTGGTCAAAACAGTCTCCAGAAACAGCATCTTTACTTCTTCTTGCTTTCAATTATTCATATTCGTTTTCTGACAAAAACCCAGGGAGTGTGATCCTTGGGTGAGTTTTAGCTCAGACGCTGCCAACTGCGCACCAGAGCCGGGCCGGAATTCCCATCATTCACCACCAAATGGAAAAACAGTCACCCAAGCGAGAGCCATGGCACCGTGAAAACGCAATTGTGTTGGGAGTGCATATGGACACAGAGTCTCGCAAATGCAGGCCTTAATTGAAAAATAAAACAATTACCTTTTAATACTTTTGAAATAACAGAGGGAAGCACATTTATAGGATGACTGGGAAGAAACAGCCATACGCTGTTTCTTTTTTAATAACATTGAATTGTGTTCACTGTTAAGCTTATTAAAACACGAAAGCAGAACATAGCAGGACACTGGGATACCATTCAATCGATTATTTGTGAACGGTCCTTGCTTCTGACTCTTTTCTTAAAAACAGAACAAAAAACACGAACTGGAGAAAAGACTTCTGTATGTAGGCGCTTGTAGGTGTTTTAATCTGTCCCAAGGTCTAGTTACACAAGATTGTGCACTAAGGGGCTTTTGAGATCCACAGAAGGACACAAGGGCTTTAGACGTTGTGTGTTGGTCAATCTGTCTGGGAGGCAGTTTATGGATATGAGCACTGCACTTCATCTCAGGAGGAGGTATCCCCAAGGTGCTCCAAACAAGAGACCTAAGCCTCCAGCCAGCCAGCTGATTTCCACAGTGGCTCTTTATTTTGAATGGGGGGTGGCATGAGGGGATGGGAATCATTATAACTCTGAAAGGAAGGTCTAGACTCTGTTCTGGTGCTTATCTACTCAAAAGGCATCTGGGGATCCTCCAGCTACTCAGCATGGCCTATAGAGGCCTCCAAAAAGTGGCCACTAGGACCTGTCTACCTTCATTTCTGGACACCCCACCTGCAATTCACATCCATCTGCACCCATCTGCTTGAGTTGGTTTTGCAACTCGACGCCTTGACACAAAACGGTTCCCCCTACACTCAGGTATTGCCCTCCTCTTCTGGCAAACTCTTAATCATCCTTACAGTTTCCCCTCAGATAAAACCCCCTTTGTGAAGCCCCGAATTCAGATAATGTATCCCCTCCTCCTGACCTTGCAGCCTTCTGTTTGTATCTCTCTACATCTGTTACGGTCTCTGTGTGGGGGTCATCTCACTGCCCTAGACTATGTTGAGAGCACAGCAAGCCTCAGCTCACATTTGGCAGGCTGTAGTTGCCCAACATTATCTGTGAATGCAACAGAAACAGAGGCCGACTGGGATGCCCTGCTGCCAGGAGGACGTGCTGGGGCCAGAACGGGGAGTTTTTTGGGGAGTTTTGTCACTCTTCTCATCCAGCTTGTAGGGTGTCTTAGAGAATATGGCCAAAGGACAACATGGAAAAGTCCATATTATTACCATTTGATTTTTTTTTTTTTCAAGTAGGCTCCATTCTCACTGTGGAGCCCAAGGTGGGTCTTGAACTCACAACCCTGAGATCAAGACCTGAGCTGAGATCCAGAGTTGGACGCTTAACTGACTGAGCCACCCTGGTGCCCCTTCTGTTTGAGTTTTAAAAATTGATATTGATTAAAAATAGTGATCAATGGAAGGATATTTTAAATAAAAAGGTAAGGTAAACTGCTCCAAGTCTCACTATCCAGAAATTAATGATTTTATCTTTCCAATGTCTATCTGCATGGACAGATGTTTTTGCATGATTATTGTTACAAGTCACACACAATCAGACATTTTGCTTTTCTCACTTTTTAAATTACTTATCGACTTTTCACTTCACCTAGTTCTTCAAGGTGTTTAAGACAGATGCTCATGTTCCCCCTTCCACTGTATGAGTAAGTATCCCATTGCTGCATAGTCTTCACACTTGCCTTCCTAAACAATGGGGCCATATGTGCAAATGTAGGTTTTTGGTATTCAACTATCTTTGTTAAAATCCTCGCTTCATCACTTTCCAGGTCCTTGGCATTAATGAAGTTACTTTAAAATGAGTATGATACTAGTATTTGAAAAATATTATTGTTACAAAAATTTAAAAACAGAATTGTGGAAGAGTATAAGAATAATGTTCAGAACATACTAATAGATATCTTATCATGGCCATTAATACTAGCAGAAGAAGAAAATGGCAATTTACAACAAAATCTCATGCTCATCATTCATAAAATCGGGTCAACCCCCACATATGTGTTTGTTCGTTGTCATTTTTGTTTGCAGGAGGATAAAAAGAGATGGCACAGATAAAGTACCCATGTTTCTAAAAATAATTGTTGAACAAATGTGTGGTCTTTCAATTAGAGGGTAGTGTGTGTGTGAAATCAGAGAGGAATGCACACACATTTTTAACCACTGCAGGACACTGCCTAAATAGATGTCTGATGATGAGGGCAACGGAGTGGTCATGACATTAAGCCAGAGACTATTACTGGTCTAGCAGAATAGAAATGGCTCTCCATTGGTGGGTCATGGCTCTATCTGGGATTTGTTTTTCTCATCTGTACATCAGGATGGTGGGCAAGGTGATCTCCAGAGATAATTCCAGCTCTAAGAGTTCTTCCTCTTCCCCTAAATCTGCTCTTGGCACACGGACAGATTTTCAATGAAGATTTTCTTGAGCTGTTCCTCCTATCTTCTATACCCCAGCGAATATACATTACTAAAGGGGACTACTGTCATGTAAGTATTTGATGTTCCACTGAGTTGCCATATTGAAGTAATGTGTATTTAAATATGAAAAAATGGGTCACTTTGGGAAATAATGAGTCTGCATCCCCTAAAATATTCCACTAAGCATTATGGTACCTTTGAGTTCTTGTAAGGATGCCTAAGCTATCCCATTAGGAATTGGACTTGATAACCCTAGAGAACTTTTTGTAACCTCAGAGTGCATGAAAATGCTCCTTCCATACTCTGGAAAGATGTTCTACATGAGGAATTGCAACAATTAACTTTTAATTGCACTTAGTCATCTCCATTTTTAAGCTAAAGAGAAGGTCGGTCCTCATTGCTTCTCCCATGAAGCTGAGGCAGAGACTTGGGAACACAGACATGGCTGGTTTGTTTCTTTGCAAAAATGCAGGGTATGCAATATTCATAGATCGAATCCATACATTGGCCCCTCAGTCTGCCACTTGCTGGGATTTATGTACCAACCACCTGCCATGTGGACAACAGTGGGCCATTATGGTGCTAAAGTTCAGCCCTTCTTAGAGCCAAAGTAAAGAAAGGCAACTGTGTTTATTTTAAATACATAATCAATCATAACCCTGTGAATAGCCACTTTTCTATTAATGCCTTCATATATCATCTAAAGCCCTCTTGATTCTACATAATTCTCTTTTGTCTGGTTCCTTGTCTTTCACTTTACAGTTCCATTCAGAGGGTAATATAGAACTGCTGCTCCAAACAAATCTTGCCTCTATATTCTCTCTTTAGGTCCACTGTTAGCAAGAGAATATTTTCTGTAAATAATGCAGATGAGAATGACTCATAAACTAATTTCAGCTACAAAGGATTTGTGGAGCAAGGGAAAGATGAAATGACTTTTGGGGAGTGAGCCCTCAGGCTCTGAGTGTTGACTTTGCCCTTCAGTGTCTGTGTGACCACAAGCCAATCATTGCCTTTCTTAATCACAATTTCCTCAAGTCTAAAACAGGAACGTTGTAGAGCTGCTTGCGAGGACCCAAGCAGTTGAACACAGTGGTTCGTGAGCATTACACCCATCTATTGATGTTACTTATTTACTTTTGGTCAAAGCTATATTTATATTTTATTTTAAGAGGCTCATTGACTGACAGACATCTAGAGATAAGCGAACAACAGGGAGAAGAGGCTAAAACCTACAACGACAACTTAAAACAATCATTTAAAGAAAAATGGGTGATTAGCTTTGGGGGAAGTCTTAGGAGTAAGAAAACGAAAAACAAAAACAAAAACAAACTACCTTCAAATACAGAAAATTGAGACGGCTTGCTTTTTCTGCTTCTGAGAGAAGTCCAAGAATGGGTGGACCACTATTGGAGGCATATTTTAAGATCCAATTGCTCATACTGTCTATTCATAGAAGAGGCTGCCTTGTAGGTTGTGAGCTTACTTTGCTAAAGGTATGTAGACATGAGCTGTACATTTGGTGGGGGGTCCCAGTATGGGTACAGAGAGCTTTTTGGTATCAAAGAGTGTTTCTAACTCTCAAAACCTAAGTCTTCCCCATGACAGATGATAATTCCTTGGCCAAAATATTGACTATAATAAAAACCTCTCATTATTATTCATGTTACCTGGACTCTTTTGGAAAGGGGAGAAGGCCCTGTCACTATGCACCAGCCATTGGCTACTTACATTATTTCAACCTCATAACCCCTAGTGTAGGATCAGTTATCTGGTAGATGATCAGTAAATATCTGTCAGAGAATGAAGAAATGAATGAATGGCCCTCTAAAATGCCTTATTGTGCACATTTTACAAATGGGAGAAGACAGTTTATAAATAAGAAGTAGCCATTTCAAGTGGTCTTTCAAAACATGCCTTTAACTTTAGAATATCTTTGAGGAGGAGTTTTTACCAGCGAGATACAGAAGTCAAATTTCATTTCATCTTAGTGGAAAGTTCTGAGTTGCAAAATCAGCAGTTTAGAGAATCCTGCTGTTTATCAAAAGTTAGAATGTCAGCCATCAGCAGACAGGACAACTGCACTAATGAAAATGTATGGCTTTTCATTATTAGGCCAATTTGCACAATGCAATTGGAATTGAGTAAGTTGCAACAGCTACAAGATTTGTATAAAACACTAGGATAATTTTAATGTTACAATTACCATAAATCTTCAACACTTTGTTTACAAAAGACTCTGAAAAAGGATGCTTCCAGCAGGTGTGATGTTAATATCCTTGTATAAGTAATTTTTTAAAAAGTCACTGAGACCAGATGCTAAACTGAATGAAATCCATGAGTTCATTTTCAATTCCCATAACTAGGAGAAACTTATTGCTCTCCTGCCGATATTCTCTGTCATGCAGAAGAACAGGGTCTCCCAGATTGAACTTTTAAGCTTTTACGTTCAGAAAGGCCTCTATCCTTAGGAATCTACTCCAGTGATGATTTCAGGAATTACCCTTGAACAAACTTCAGGTTAGAATTCCCTAAACCTGTGGCTAGATTAGAAACAGAGGCAGAGTCTGTGGAACACACCATCTTTACCCCCCCACACCCAGAAATTCAGCAAATACGGGATTAAGTGCATGTGGTCTCAGATGTCACAGGATGTGAAAGTGGGACCCCTCTGACTTACCCAGCAACCATTTTCTTTCTTCAGGGACAGTTAATTTTGCATACACTTTGGGGTTAAAAAAATGAAGAAAGCAGAAGGTAGCTGATGATGAAAATTGGCTTTCATTGTTTCTCTAGTGAAGGTGTGTGCAGTAATTTGGGCACTAGATTGGAAAGTTGACAGTGAATTGAAGAAAAGTTCTTTTTTTTTTTTTTTTGGTCATCTGTTAATTTACTGAGTTGTGCAAATGTGAAGTTTCTAATTGGTATGTTGAGTGCCTTTCAAAGGTCAGTGGTAAAGTCAAGAGTAAAACCCCAGTGACTCTGTCTTGTTGAATTCCACTAGGCTGAATAATCCACCACAGAAAGCTTAAATTTTTCTTAGACATCCCAAAAAAGGCATTTTGGGCATTTAACTGCTGTCCTCAGTCATTGACCTAGGAATTCTTAGCAAGGAATTAAAGAGGATTAAGGTTTTTTTTAAGTGTGGGGGTGTGGGTGATAGGTTGGGGGATGGAGGGAGTCCATTGCTTGTATTGTTTTGCTCATTTCTGTACTTTTTTGAAAGAGCTTACAGTCTATTTGGAGAGGCAGACCATACAAACAAGCCAACATGAATATACATAAAATAATATGTAATTATGAATTGTCCTATACAGTTTGTTGAATGACTATTCGTGTCATTTCTTGGTATTAAAAAAGTACTTTGTATTATTTACCTAAGCACATGTGAGAAGACTCTGTGCAAGGAAATTGAGAGCTTGTGATAGAATCTTATGAACAAAGGTCTAGAGAAGAAAGCTGATCATGCTGTGAAGTGTTAATAAAGGGACTGCTAATCCTTGAAGGGGACTTCCTGCAGGAGGTGGCACAGAGTTGGACCTTAAAAGATTGGGCAGAGATGTGCAAGCAAAAAGTGAATGCAAGGAGGCCATTCTGGGAAGTGGGGGTTCCACGGGTAGATACACGGTGTTAGGAAGAGTATGGAGTGTTATGAAATGAGGAGAAATTTGGGATGATGGTATCAAGTTGTATGGGAGAATGATGATGGAGAGTTGGAATTAGTGGGTTAGAGACATCTAACAAAATCTTAGGAATGTGAACTTTATCATCTGGGTAATGGGAAGCCCAGAACTTCCAGAAGTAGCCAAGCACCCCATTGCCTAGAAATAGTGGAGAAGGAATGACTCTGGCTTCCATATTCAAGGCTGGAATGGACTAGGAAGGCGTTAGAAGCTGGTATCAATAATCTTCATGATTTGGTCCTGATCACCTCTGTAGCTTTATTTCTCACCACTGTCTCCCTGAAGTTCAAGCAAAAATGATACCAGATTTCTTTTACTGCACCATTTTTGGCCCCTGGGCCTTTACACATTCTGGAACATGCCACTGTAACACTCTCTGTTCCCTCTATATCTGGCTTTTCACTCATCCTTCAGGTTTCAGCCTAGACACTACTTCCTCCAGAAGGTATTATTGGATTCAGCAAACTTGAGTTAGGACCCTGGCACTGGGTTCCTCCAGCTTTTGGTTCTTCATCAACAGGATACGTATGTCATTCCTTGGTTACTTATCTGCAGTCAACCTCCCCTTTCCCCTTATCATATACCCATAAATGAGCTGTGAGCTCATGAGGACAGGGGCTGTGTAAGTAAGTAAATGGGGCATTCTAGTTGGCTTATGTTCTGAGTCATGGAACTTGGTTAAAAAAGAAAAGTTAGTTTTTAAAATTTTACTTATGTATTTATTAAGATGAAAGCCATGAAAGACCTTCTGAAGACAGAGGGTTAAAATGTGTGAAAGACAGACATGGTATGATATATGGCAGTGTGGCTGCCTTTTAAAAAATGTCACCAGCTTTCTGATCCCAAAATGGTAACAGCTGTAGGACCATGCGCTGCCCAATCCCTCCCCACCCTTGCACTTTCTGGCATTCCTGCCATTATGATGGGATTTAGAAGGGTCCTTTTCAAAGGAGGGAGATCAGGGAGAGCTTTGACAGAGGTGTAAAAATAGTGTTGGAGTTGAGTGAACAGAAACCATAACCGAGCTGCTGTTGAAACATAAGACAGAGAAGGGAATGGAGCCGGCAGGGGCCCAGGTGCTGGAGGGATGCGGCTGGCACCTCTGTACCTGGGGCCACATAGAAAGTCATTAGTGCAGACCTGCTTCAGCTTGATTTTAGCTGTTGTGGGTTTAAAAGTAAACAGAGATTAATTGGAGTCTTTGGATGCTTAGGTGGCAGAAGTAGATTTTTCAGTTGGAAAATCTGCCTCAATTCCAGATGTTCAGGAGGAGAGGACATAGAAGTGTCCAAATCTGAAGGGGCCAAAGGCAGGAACTGAAGCTGAGGTAGGGAGCTAAGACATGGGGGCCAGGTTGCAGGTGAGTGGTTAGGCCTGAAGATAGGGTGCAGGGAGAGGGTGTCATCTGAAACCCATTATTGCAGTTTGCTTTTCCAGCCATATCTTTCTTTGGTCGTACACACCAGCCAATACCAAATGGCCCCAATTATTGTATTTTTCTGTCTCGCCTTACATTACCACCACCACCACCACCAACACACACACACACACACACACACACACACACACACACACACACACCTTCCCTTCTATACCTGGGTCACAGTGAGGTCACCATTAAGCTTGACCAGGATGGAACAGGAAGTTCTCCCAAGTCACATTCTACTACAGTCATTAGTCAGGTTCCCAGGAAAAGCAATCAATAGTCAACAGAGCAATCCGAGAAAGGCTGCAGGAGGTCCAGAGTAGCTAAGAGTACACAAGAAGTCCTGCCTGGGGCTTGACTCAGATTGACTGCTCTTGTCTTATGCCCTCTCCACACTGAATTTAAGAACACAGGGTCACAGGATATTACACAACTCCCAAACCAGCAGAACATAGGTTCTTCATGTACAAGACATTGGAAACATCTTGAAAAGCACCTTCCTATTCTAAAAGAAACTCTCGGCACCTAAAGAGCCTTGATATAATTGGAAACTCACCTACTCTACTTGACTTTATTTAGAATTCAATTCTATTGTATTTCATGGTGATATATATTATACTAAAACATTTGGTTATATATGAAGAACTCTTAAGTCAAAACTCAGTATAGCATGAGGCATCTAATATGCTCCTGTGTATTCCTTGGATTACTCTTCTATCTCTTTTCTCTGAGGTCACTGAGGAAGGGACTAAGAAAGGACAATGTGAACCCTCCCACAAGATAGTCGAGCTTTTAAGTTTATGAAAATAAGTAGGTTTTATTTTGAAAAGATGTCATTCATTCTAATGCCTGGTGTAGATGCACAAAGCAAAAGATTTTGCCAAGTAGAGACTTGTCCTGAATGCCTGGTAGATTCTCTGACCCTAGAAACATCAAATCCTTCTTCTAGTCTAAATGACCTGCTTCTCCTCTCATGGGTGGGGAGATGGAGCTCGTGATCAACATCAGTCAAGGCCCAGAGCTGGTGGTAACAGAATGGGAGGGAGGGTTGTAAAATGCATGATGCTGGTCATGAGAACAAGGAATGTTCCTGTGAGAAATGAGAAACTCTGGGGGCAGAGAGCAAACAAACCTAAAATCATATGGTGAAATCAGGATAAGCTCCAGAGGAAAAAAGATATAAGAAGAATGCCTAGTCTGGTGTTGGGTATAAATAGAAGCAAAGAGATGTGGGGTTTAAGGATGCCAGTCTTCTCAACATCAGCTGTCCTTGACGTTAGCCCCTCATCAGATATTTATTGAATACATGCTTTGAACCAGGTCCACTGCTGGATGATGAGGTTATAGGACTGAACAGAGATGTCTCACTCCCTGAATGGCATTTACATCCCAACTGTGGTGCATAGGGAGGCAGAATGAAGTTGGGATTTAGTTAGGCTCAAGCCTTGGTTTTACAACTGTAGGTCACCAAGGTATATTTGGAACTCCAAGGCATCCAGATAACCCGTCACTGCTTCCGTTTCAAAACTGATAAAATTTATTGGACAAGCACTTAATGGAGTCATTTTTAATAGCTACTGTTAATTTACTAGTAATAGCCAAGTATCTCTTCTTCCTTATGGTAATTGGGTTCCTGCCCTTTGACACTCAAGGGGAGATGACATCTACAGAGGATGGGTGGTAGAACCATATAAAGCAAAGCTTTTCAGTCTGTAAATAGCAGATCAATGAAAATGAATTGTCCTTGAGAAATTTCTTAAAAGAAAAAACATGAAGATGCCCATCTTTACTTGGCTGCTTGTTTTTTCCTGTATTAATTATTCCATTCTTTGGGATGAAAATATTAAGGGATTTGTAAGCACTGAGATGCCTATGGGTTTGAAGTTACTTATTGACCTAAGGTTGTTTCTTTTAGTCAATTTTTTTTCTTTGCTGTCTTTCCATGGAGAAGAACATGCCACCAGCTAATAATGTCCAGCACAGTAGCATTAGAGTAAGATGCCACAAGGCCTATTGTTGGCTGCTGGCACTGTTCTTTCTCCATAGTTTCCTGTCCCTTTGGCATTTTGTTACCTTAGTGACATGACAACAAGAACTGGAAAAGTGACTACTGCTTTTGATCTAGGCAGACCTTTTCGGATTCAAGGGTATCAGTAGGAGTATGGAGTCAGCATTATAAGGTGCCCCATCTGACTTGGTATTGAACTTTCAACTGTATTATTTTATGTACACCATAGACCTTCATCCATATGTGTCTTTATCATAAATGTCTGTCTTGAATTTCCAAATTGAAAGAATTAACTATTCAACTTAAATTAGACCATGCCCTATATATTTAAAAATTTTTTTCTATCACTTAAACTAGTAGCCATTGTTTTGGCAACAAACTATGTGTTTAGTAGACACTAAAATATGTGATATCGAAACTTCATAGCAACCCTACAGAGGCAAGTGATATGATGGCCACTTTCTGATGAGAAGAAGAAGGCTCATAGTTTTCTCAATAAATATCAAATCTGTAGTGAACAAATCCAAACCAGGCAAACCTGGAAAGTCTTTTAATCCAAGCCAACACAGGCACCTCTTGTCTTTATGTTTCAAGTTTCTGCATTCAGATGACTCAGAGCCTGCAAAGGGGTCTCATCAATTTCTTCTTGTGCCCTGGGTTTCTAGTCTGCTCTAAGTCAACACTGTGATCATGTTGATCTGTATTGGAAGCTAAGAGCTTGAGCAAGCTGGAGTCCCCATCGCCGTGAATGATGGGACCAACCACTGAACTTGCCATTAATAAACTGAGCTGTTCACATTTCTCTGTGGCATAGCTTGACATTTAGGCTGAGGGTTTGTAATTCCAATAAACAGCTCAGGATGTGATGCATATGTGTGTCTTTGACTGTCACACAATTAAAAGCTAAACCAAGGAGGCTAAGGCTTTCATTAAAAGCCATTCGCTTTTATTTATTTAGTGTTTCAGGGACCTGGAGAGAGTACAAATCAGGAATAGGCCTCCAGGGGACAGCTTTTTACACACTAGCTGGTGATACCATTCTAACTATTAAACGGCAGACAGCCTGATTATTAGGTTAAAAAAAATGAACCAAAGAATGTGGTCATTTGAAGAAATCAGACGTATGATTATTTTTCCCTTGCTATAGAAGTACCCGAGAGATCTACCAGCCCCTTCTTTGATTAATAATGCTTGCGGTGGTTGCACACTGCTCAACTTGGCATTGCATTTATCAAAATTTTCCAGGGCAGACAGGCATTGCCATGCTAGAAGAATGATTGTAATGGGCCTTCGTGCCTTGCAGGGAATATCTGGGTTCCTTGAATGCAAGAGGTGGGCATGCCAGGATGGACTCATGATCTGGGCTCTTGTTCTTTCTTCCCCAAACCATTACAGTCCCATAAGAAGCTTTTAAGATGAAGACTTCACCTCTTATCTTCCACATGAGGTGACCCACATGGTAGATGTTCTTTAGGGGTCCCAGTCTCCTTGACCTTTGCCACATGGCTTCTGCCAAAGGCCAGAAGAGAGAAAAGGTCTTCAGGAAGAGCCATCTCAAAACCATTTGTTTTCAAATGCTGACCCAAATTGTCTCCTGTTGACTCATCTGGAGAGTGAGTTAAAAAAACCCAAAACCAAAAAACAAAAAATAAAAACACATTCCTGAATGCTATCTCCAGTGTCCCTAATAAAGGAGAAAAAAAAATCCACAAGTGATTCTGATGTTTAATCATTTTTGTGAAACTCTGATTTCTAAATGTCATGCTGACCTTGTCTCTTGACACCCAACCTTTGTCCCGATGGACCCTGAGCTAAAGGGTCATTCTCTGGAAACCCGAATGTGATATAGGTCTTTACGGTACTTCTATTACAAACCTGAAATATATCATCCTTGTCCTCACACAATTGCCATCGCTGACTTGGACGACAGCCAGCTCTTCTAACTTTAATTGAAGGTTGTGCTAAAAGCTCAAAGAATGAATTTAACTTCTGCATTTGCAGTAAAATTTTGGCAGATAATATTGACCTTCATATTACCCACATTGCCCTTGCATAAATGGCCCAGAAAAGAAGTTTCACTCAGAAATCAAGTTTCTTTTTGACTCAGTTATAGAATTGGGAAGATGTCTAATGTCGTAAGAAATAGACTGTTTCCTTCTTTATCTTGGATGCCAGGGAGCTCAGAGCCTTACTTTATGCTTAATCACAGAAACACTGGAACACTAACAACTGTTTTTTTTGTTTTTTCTTTTTTACTCAATGATTTTCCTTTTCAATTCCTACTTCATCAACATCATCTGAATAAACCATCTGAAAACTTTTGGGGGAACAAATTACGAAAATCTGAGGGTTGGAGAGTGCAGTATAACGTCCATGGGAAGAGGAGTGCAGGTCTGAAGCATCCTGCTAGAAGGAAATAGGGACAATTAGGTGCTTGCATCCTTTCTTCCTCTCTTTTGTCTGCTGCAATATGTTCCCTGCCTTAAACTCCTTCTTGTGCCCTTCAAGAAAATGGTTGTGCTATTGGACAAATCCTTCCCCAGCACCCAGACCACATCATAGATCTTCTTAGATTGCGAATATTATTCACCAGCCTGAGATACGTTTCTAATATTTTCCAGGTTCACACACATAAAACTTTAAAATTATATAGGTCTATAGATTTCTCTTATTACTTTTTATATCTAAATCCATTAATATGAAAAATTTCAAAGCCATTTTAGATTGGAAGTAATTCAGCCAGATAGGATTTGAATATGAAGTCTGATTTCAGTTGGTTTAGAAATATTGAGAGGGTCCTGCATGTGGCTGTTCTTATTTCAAGAGCCTGGCTAAGCTTGAAACCATAAAGTTTTGCCTTCCACAGAACTGCCTCTCTCTGTGAATCTAAAGTGCTCACTTAAGTCGGAGTTGGACATGAGGGCCAAAGTTCTGACCTCTTCCCAAATAACCTTGCAACACAAATCCAAAATAAACAAATAAATAAAACAAAAGAAGAAGTGAAAAATAAACTCGGGAAGTAAAATTTACAGTTTTTATAAGGAAAAGCATAGGAAGTATTTGTCACAGGCCTTAAACATGCCCAAATCTGTAGACCTAGTGATTCTATTTATTGGTTTAATTCCAATAACTTATTGGAGATATTCCAAAAAAAGAGGGAAAAACAAACTATGCACAAACATTGCTTTGTAGTGATATTTATAACATCAAGGTATTGGGAAAATATACATATTCAGTGAAGTAGGAGTGGTTACAAGCTTTAACATATGCCTACTGATCGGTGTTTAAAGACAACAGTTGTATTCATTGGCACAGAGGTGCATGAGTGAATCATTTTTCATTTTTTTGATAATCATTAATATTATATTAATATTCTTGGTGCAGGAAAGGACATTTTCACTTAAATAATTTCCACCCAGAAGCAAAAGTGTCCACAGCTCAGAAATTTTAGATTGTTTATTTAATAATACTAAATTTAAGGAAATTATACTGTTGTCTTTCAATGACTTCAATTTGGCATGATCAGGAAAGGGGAATGAACAGGGCCTGTTTTTATTTTCCAACAGTTTCTTACATCCATTTTGTGATGAAGTCTTCACAAAAACATTTCAAAATATGTTTCTTAGTTGTCACCTGCCTGAGGGTGAAAGCAGGGTCACAGCAACTTTCTCAAATGGCATTTTTTTTTCCTATGTGCACTAACCTACCGTGTAGGAAAGTCAGGGTGTTCCAAGCCCCCCCTACATAATTCCTGGGAATGTTTAAATGAGGGATGTCTGTATCTGTGGGCTCTGCCAGGTGATTTCTTCAGCTCATGTAATATCTTCCAGTGTCCTGGTTTCTGTGAGCTGAGATGCTGCCGCTGTCCTCTCCTGCTGCTGCTGCTGGCAAAGCCCCCAGCGGGGTGGTGCTGAGGGTGCTGGTCCTGGTGCTGAGGCACCTTTGCCCATGTCTGCTGAAGTCATGTGTTCTGAATCCACTCAAAGCCTCCTGGGGACTTCAGGAAGCCAGTGCTTTGGACTTAAGTGAAGTATTTTCTTAGAATAATCACATATATAAGAAAGGTGCATGAATCATACATTCAGAGCTCAAAGAAGTTTTGCAAAATGAAAACACCTGTGTAACCACCCCTTGCATCACGAAATAGAACCTTCTAGTGCCTTTTTCTGTATGCCTTCCCAGTCACTCCCATCACAAAGCCGACTGGTACTATTCTCATGTTGAAACCCATCAACTAGTTTGGCTTATTTTTGAACTTTGTAAAAATGAAATCACAGAACACATTAATCATTCTACTGTTGATGGACATTTAGATATTTTCAGTTTGGACTCATTATGAATCACACTGGTATAAACATTCTTTCACTTGTCCCAGCCTTTAGGTTTTACTTGCAGCAAATGCTTTCCGTAAAGCCGCTTGCCTTAGTAAAATGGTTTCCAATCTCCCGCTAGCACCTCCATCCAACACAAACCCACAGGTCATCATGCCAATGGCAGTCATCAGAGCTTTCTAGAGCAAAGAGTACCAAATGGAGGGAGAACATCTCACTCAGCACGTACTTGGAAAGAGTCTTGGAAAAGCACCTTCTCCCTCGGGTGGGGACATGTGCAATGGATTAAAGAGTTTTTGGGTGGAGGGCACCCAGAGTGAGAGGCACTAAGCTTCCCCCAAATCCCCATTCCTTTCTGCTCCCACAGTGTCCCATGGGTGACTTCATTTTTCTCTCCTCTCGGTGGCTTTTTCTCCAGGGCTCAGGGAGGTACTTTCCCACTAGAACTGGGATAAATCGAGCATAGATTCAAACTAGGGCTCTTGATTGGTATTGAAAATGGGTTCTGCTGAGGAAAAGGCTAAGAAAAGTAAGTTGATCATTTATAGTTGTGGACATTTCCTGCCATAATCCTAGGTGAGGTAGATCGGTATAGCAAAGGAATTTCCTGCTTTTGCATAAAGCGATGATTCCAATAATAATGACAGTTGAAAAGTACTGAACATTTGCTATACATAGGTGCTGTGTTGTTGTGCAAGTACTTCACCAGCACCCAAGCCACATCATAGATGTTAACATGTATGTATCATACAGTCTCCAGTAGCTTTATGAAGTCAATACGATTATGTCCATTTTATGTTCATATCTGTTTATGTCCATTTTCCAGAGAAGGAGCCTGAGGCTTTACAACTCTAAGTAATCTTCCCACCAAGGTCATTCAACTAGGAGGTGTAGAGCCAATAGTTGAACTTGGGTTTGTGTGACTTCAGAAGCCATGGTCTTAACCTCCTTGCCACTTTGCTTTCTACTCAGGGATTCCTGTGTATTTGTTTTTTTCGATATGAAACGTAATGATGCCCAACACCAGGCTCCATTATAATTGGATTATAAGACACAGGACTGTCTTATATGAGAAGAGAGTATAGTGAATGATGTTCGCACAAGTCTGTTATGTTTATTTTTCATGGCTCTGAGTGTTCCTCCTTGTACCTGATCTTTGTGCACAGCGGATGGCAGCATGCTTACTCGTGTTAGGGTCGAAGGAGGCAGAGTCCATATTAATGGGATCAGAGCACCTTCTCCACAAAGTCACGCCAACAGGCCTGGCCCGTGCTGACCCCACAGCATATAAAGTCAGGCTGCTAACAGGAAACCGGGTGATTTCTGACTTGCTTTCAAGTCCACTGTCATCTGGTGTCGGAAGGATCCTCATTACCATCTCAGAAACAGAGCTACCAGGATGCAACTCTTTCTCCCTCCTGCTGATACAGGAGGTAAAATGCAAGTCTTTCTTCCCTGGGATTGATGACTGCAATTTGTCTTTCTGGGGCTTCCACCACGGCTTGGGCAGGCTGCAGCCAGGCCGGAGAAGCCCTCCCGATGCTTCGAGTCAGCAGATTGCTTCTGGGCTGGCCACGCTTCAGCACCTTCCCGTTAAATACTGTATTGATTTCAGGGCCTTTTTCCTTCTGTGCAACCCAAGACCCCAGGTTGGCTGGGCTAGGAAAATGGGGAGGAAGGTGTAATGAGGAGAGCCACTCAGCAGGTCTGCACACACAACCTTAAGCTATCTGATGCTACTGATTTATTTATTTAACAAATGTAGTAAGACACGATGCCTCCAGTAAAATAGAGGGTTCAGTGGGAGGAGAGACGTAGGGATGAGTCAGTAGGTACAAGGAGTAAATTGATGGGAAACAGAAAAAGAGGTTGCATTAAGAAGGAACAACAAGGAATCAAGTGAATGGAACTCCATTTGTCTTTGCAGAATCCCTCGGCCTCCCTCCTCTTCAGAGCCTCCGTGGTCCCTTATGCAGACTACTGAAACCATCTCCATGCAGCCTTCCTCACGTCCTCCTCCTAACTAATGCTCCATGCAATTGCTAGGCATCCATTTTTTTTAATTGCAGTAAAATACATATACTATAAAATTTACCATTTTCACCGTTTTGAGGCATACAATTTAACGGCATTAGATGCATCCACAGTATTATGCAAGCACTATCACCACTGTCTAATTCTAGAACTTAGAACTCCAGTTCATCACTCCAAAAGGAAACCTTGCACCCACCAGCAGTCACTTCCCATTTCTTCTCTCCTCCAGCCCCTGGCAACTTCTAACCTGCCTTCTGACTCCATGGATTTGCCTATCATGGACACTTCCCATAAGTGGAGTCGTACAATACATGGCCTTTTGTGTCTGACTTTTTTCCACTTTGCATAACGTGTTCAAGGTTCATCCATTTTGTAACATGTAGACGGTGTTAGAACCCTCTTCCATAGATGTGGGAATGTAAAATGGTAGCCACTGCAGCAGTTCCTTAAGAAGCTAAATATTTAATTAACCCAGCAATGTCACTCTTAGGTACATACCCAAAAGAATTGAAAACCGGTATTCAAACAAAAGCTTGTCTATGAACATTCACAGTAGCGCTATTCACAATAGCCACCAGGTAGGAACAACCAAAATATCTATCAACTACTGAATGGATGAAAAATGTGTTATAGCCACACAAAGGGCATCCTTCTTAAAACAAATCATGTCACTTTCTTGCTTAAACCTTTCAAGGGCTTTCCATTTCATTTCATATTACACTGGAAGGCACCATCCATGGCTACAAGGCGCCAGGTCACCTAGTCCATTCTGCCTTTCCAGCTCAGTCTTATATTATTCCTCTCCTTTCTCACCACCTTGCTATGAAATTTCATGGAAGTGCTGGGTCCTTTCTTGACTCAGCCTTTTGTGGATACTATGTCCTGAATTTTCTGGTTCCTCAGACTCATGGACACTATCACCTCTGTTATTTTCCTATTTCCATGACCCATGGGGCAGAGGAGGGGACTGGGCCTTATCAACTGAGTCTGAGTGCAGACTTTCACATCCTGTTCCCGGACAACAAACAGTTATTGTGTTGTTGTTGTTCATTAAACCTCTTACTATGATTTTGACCTAAGTGTGTTTTACCCTTCACATCAGCTATTCCAGGGGTTCCAGAAAACTGGACTCTCTCATCCAGCAACACTGTGCAATAACTCCACTGTGGAGGAGAGGGGGGGCGTTCTGAAATACTGTCTGTGAGGAGTAGCTACTAAACATGTAACTATGCATTTGTCTATTTCAATGGCATGTATGTATGTGTGTTTGCATGTATTCATTAGCAACTACTAATTGACTGCCTGCTGCAGCTCAGACCACCTGAAATGAAATCACTTTGAGAACTTGTTAACAACGTAGGTTCCTGACACTAACCAGATGGCCATCTAAGACTCTATGGCTCATGAGGTTATGAGGCCCATGTTCCAGTTTCTCTACCAGTCCCCTGGTGCTTTTCGTGCACTGCAGAGTTGGAGCATTACTGGCCTCCTGTGCACACTATCCTAGGTGAGACTGAAGAGCCCCTCACCTCCAGCATCACTTCCAGGGAACCTACTGTCCTCACGTAGGTGGGTTTTGGGGCTCCTTCTGTGTTTTCTCTCAGCCCCTACAGATAGCTCAGCTGCACCCCCTTCACTGTCAGCTGAGATACGTACGCCTAACACATTGTCTTCACTGCACTGTGAGCTCCCTGAGGGAGTTTCCTGCACATCACTCCACACCCTCACCCTCCGTACCTTTCTCTCTATGGCTCGGCACCTCGACAGACCTTAGTATTGAAGTACACACCTTAGGAGATATTTGAAGACTCATGAATCAGCCAACCAATCAATCAATACGTGATCAATAACCAAATAAAGAAGTTTGAGTATAGTGGAAGAAATGAATGTCACACATAATGTGGAGAGAGAACGATGACTTAGCAGGGGGGATTAAGAAACGGGGCAAAGACAGTACTTGGCGTGGGGCTGAGAAAAGAAGCAGAGAGAGTCAAGATGGCAAACTTGGCCACTGGGTTTGGACACATTGTCTTATCCCTTGAATAAAGCGGGTTTCCCTGGTCTGGAATAGAGCCAGTGACTGGGGCTGCTCTTAAACTCTGCTCTAAACAGTCTATTACATTGGTTTAGAGCAAAGCTCAGGACAAGGACACCCTGACTCTGAATCCTGGCTGTACCACTAACTAGCTGTATGTTCTGGATGAGATTTTAGCATCGGAGTCCATTTGCCCATCTGTGAGATGGGAGTAGTGACAATAACTGTCTCCTGGGACTGAGTGAACTTGAAGTGAGATGAAGCTCAGCATAGTGCCCGGTGCCTCTATTGCTATGATGATCATGTCTATTCAGAGCTCTATGAAGAATGTGAAACCCCTGGATTCCACCTCTGTGCTACCTGCCACATTTTAGTTTTTTCAACTTTTACTTTAATATCAAGAGGATCTCTCTCACTTTTTTTTTTTTAACTTGCTGCCACAAGGGATTTGCAGATCGTCATCCATTTGTATTTATGCCTTAGGCTTACTGCTTTAATTTGGTCTTTACCTCATTTTCAAGTTTGTGTAATTATGTTCTCAGCTCCAGGTGGTGGGTTTTTTTTTTTTTTTTTCCCAAAGCCCCTTGTGAACAGTGCATGAGGTGAGGCAATGAGCCTCTTGCTGCTGTTCCTGGAGCGACTGCAAAAGGACATCAGAGTATCTCCTGCTCTGTCTTCCTGAGACTTGTGTCCAGCAAGGAAAGTTCCTTTCACCATTAATGTTTAAACCTGGTGATTTTGCATCTGAAGGAGTTCAACTGGAATGCTTACCAGATGGTGGCTTTGTGTGTTCTGTTCTTGTTTGTATGCAGTGGAAACAAACACTGCAGGAGGAATCAAGATGGAGCAGATGCTGGCCAGCCCCACAGCCCATTGGAAAGGCAAGAAGACTCATCCAGAGGTCACACCATGACTTGGTAGCCAAACCAGGTTTCACATCTCTGGGTTCAGAACCATTGCTGTGAGAAGTCTGGTGGTATCTGATGTGGTTTGCATGGGGTTCCGGGGAAGAGCAAAAAGAGGTTGAAAGATGTGCGTTTGAATTACAGCTCTGCCACTTTTAGACTATTATAGGCAAACTATTAAACTTTCTGAACCTTAGTATTTTTATCTATAGAAAGTAATATTTCCTACTGGATAAGGTTGTGGTGAAAATTAAATAACTTATTGTGTATGAGATTTAAATAAAATTATACGTGTAATACACTTATAGTATTGGCATGTACTTAACATTTATTAGGTGCTAATATTAATAATAAATATTAGTGTTAATATTAATCATATTAGTATTACCATTATTATTATTATTAGCACCCATAGAGGCCCCTTGAGTCTACTGTGCATTACAAATTGTGCTATGCCTGGGTTTGAACTCTAGCTCTGCGACTCACTAACTAAAGGATCTTAAGCAAATTGCATGACCTTCCTTTCAGATTCCTCTTCTTTCAAATGGAAACAAGAACTTTTGCTTTGTTCTTGGAATTATAGCAAGGTTCAAAGAAAATGGGTTATTGAAAATGAGTTATTGAAAGCTCTGCAGCCCTGCCCCTCAGTCATCTTTTAAGAACAAATGCTAGTTAGGTAAATACTGATAGGCAACCCTCAGCCATAGCCATCCAGAGTTAACCTTCTCTGATACTGATATTGGATGAGGTTGTTTTGTTGTGGTGTCAAACGAGCAAAAAGAGCAAAAGCTGACTCTATTGTGCATGTTAAGCCAATAAAATATTATCAGCAGGTACATTTCCATTGTCAGAAACCATGGAGAGGGAGAAAAATATTAAGATCACCTCCCTCCATACACACACACACACACACACACACACACAAATAGTTATCCCCCAGAGAGTTGAAAAAGGTGAGACTTGTTATTAACACTGGTGTTATTGCTTCTGCTGGCAGAGGGCTGGTCTGGCACTCTGTCTCCTCCAGGGCACACTATGGGCTGGAGTTCATCCCCACTTGTGGCCCTCCATTATTGATAATGGTGAGAACCAACTGCGATAGGTGAACCACCATTTGATTATTCCATTCTGTAAGAAAGTGTCTCCCACAATCATATCAGGTGCCATGTTCTCCCACAGGGGCCCCTTCCGGTCTGTTTTTAATGAAATACCTGGGCAGAGAAATTACTTCTCTGAACACTCCTTTTCCTTTCTCTAGCGTGGTGAAATAAATGGTTTAAGGTCTGGAGGCATAATTTACTGACTTCATTTAAATTGGACTGGAGGTGATGCTATTTACACAGCTGGTTTTGTACCGTGCCCACTCGCCTACTCCTTGCCACATCACAGAAGGTGAACTCCAAGTCACCAAGTCCCATGTTCTTTATTAGGAACAGTACGTCTCCTCTAACCTTGTTGGTTTAAACATGTGTGAATAGAGTGAAAGCAGAAATGGTTAGATTGTATTGGAAAAAATCAATGAACCTGGACTCAGAACAGTGGAGTCCAAATACTTGAATACAATTACGGGGCTCAGGATTAATCACTTAAACCCTCTGAGTTCATTCATTCTCCTTCATTCATTTATTCAAGCAATGTTTATTGAACCAGACCCTCTTACAGACACAGGGGGGATGGTAGTGAATAAGAATAGCATGGTCTCTGGGCTCTCTGGATCCTCTATTAAAGTGGGGTAAGACCAACAACACACAAGTCAATAATATATAACCAAGACTGTAAAACATGCTTCCAAAGAGATAAGTGAGAATGACACTGAACATGACTTTAGATGAAGTGGCCAAAGTAGTGCTCTTAGAAGAGGAGGCATTTGGGCTGAGACCTGAAGAATGCTAGTGAGTCAACCACATGAAGAGCTGCTAGAACAGGCATCCTGGCAGAAACAAGAGCAGATGCAAAGACCTGAGAGTGATGAAGCCATTGAAATATAGCCAAGGAACAGAAAGAAGCCAGGATGGTGAGCTCTGGGGAGAAGAGATAAGATGTCTTTTAAACAGATAGCCAGGAGCCTGAGCATCTTTGGCATTTGTAGACCATACTAAGGAGACTGAAGTTTCTAGATCAGTGATTCTCAGACTGTGTTTTACACTGGAAACATCTGGAAGACTTTGAAAAATACCAGGTCCTTCTCCCAGGGGTTCTAATTTAATTGGTCTGGAATAGGAGCTGGGCATCACAACTTCAAACTCTCCAGGTGCTCTGGTGGGCAACCATAGTTGAGAGCCACTGTGGTAGGTGGATGGAAATTAACTGAAAAGTTTGAAGCAGTGCGTGATCATGATCACAATTACATAAGAAACTTAATTTTTCTCCTTTAATAAAATGAGCAACAAGAGACCAACTCTGCACCCTTGTTGTAAGGACTGAAAAAGAGGATCCATGGAAAGTAATGTTGCATAGTAGATGCTCATCAAAAGGGTGGTGATTCTTAAATTTTTTATAGCATTTTATGGTTCTAAAAATGTGGCTATTTCATCTGTTTGCAGAATTTTTTTATGGGGGCAACATATATCTCTAATGGATCAGAAGTCTTCTTAGACATCCAAATTATTTTCATAGCTGAAGTCAAGTGGATTGGTCTGAATATATTTTCCCACATCAGGTAGGGTCCTACAAGGTATTCACATTGGATATTTGTCACTGGTTTGTCATGAAGCACATGCATGCTCAGAGGGAAGGTGACAAAGCTGCTTTTAAACTCCTGGTAGGTGGTGGGTCTCATGGGGATACAAATGAGAACATGGTGGGAGACATACCATCCTCAAAGAAAGTGGGCTATCCTACAAAGCCAACCAATCTGGATTTATGATGAGGAAATCACATCCCCTTTTATCCTCAGTGTCCTCAAATGTACAGTGGCACTAAGAAAAATGTTTTCTTACATTTTTCTTAAAATAACATTTCCTGAAACAACCACTGAGATAATGAATCTGAGAGGGCTTTGCACACTTTACATCAGTGGTCCTCAGACTTAGATGTGCATTTGAATCAACTGGAGAGCTTATTAAAACAGATTGCTGGGCCCCACCCCCCGTGTTTCTGATCAGGTGGGTTGAAGTGGAGCCTAAGAATTTGTATTTTTAACAAGTTCTCACATGATGTTGATGCTGCCATTCCTGAGACCACACTTTGAGAATCATGGCTTTAAAGTGTAGATAATTAAAAAGAACACATGTTAAATCAAAGGAGACTACAGGGTTGTGAGAGAGCAGATGGCTTTCTAATTTTCTATCTCTCTCCTCATAGTCTCAAGCTTTTGATTGTTAGACACTTTTTTTTTTTTTCAAATGAAGTTGTCTAGGCAAGCTCTGACCCCATGACCACAGTTCCCAAGCAACCTCAGTTTTATAGGCTAACAGGGCAGAAGAGCATTTAATGGAACACCACCAGCCATCCTCTGCCTGCAGCTTTCCATGTCCTAGCTTCATGAAGTCACACAAAAGCCTTCTGGAGATACCTCTACTTGATCTCTCTTGTCCAGGAGCCAGTAGAGCAAAGAGCATGACCCTGCATGTCCTAAAACTGGATTGGCATCTTGGCTCTGACATGGACAGGCTGTGTCCTTGGAGAGCTTCTGCCCTTCTGAACCTCAGTTCTACCCCTGCAAAATGGGATCAGTGGTAGCTGTAGACCTCATTATGTTGTTATGGGGAGTAGGGGCCTGGGTGCTGTTCTGACATGTAGAATGTTCAAAAATTCTTATTCTCTTCTCTCTTTCTCTGTTCTCTCTCTCTATCCCTGTCTTTCTCCTCTCTCTCCCTCCTTCCTTTGCTGTTTCTTGCTCTTAATAAAGATACGAGATGAAACTATGAACTCTGTCCCCAGAAAAAAATGGAAATACACCAACATGATATAGGATGGAGGGTGTTTTCCTATCCCCTCACATTCACCCATGAATTACAGACTGGAGACTGCTGTGTCTCCCAGTCACCTGTCCTTCTTCCCTTGCACCCTTTCCCTCTGCCTTTCTAGCTGCCTCCAGCACTGGTCTGGATGCAGTTCTTTCAGCATGTGATGTCCTACTCCATCCTCTCCCCCAACCCACCACGATGTCTTTCCCCTGATGTTTCTTTGCCTAAAACACATTCACATGCTCTCCCTCCACTAAGTTAATCCCAGATGTCCTTCAGATTTTACTCTGATATGGTATGTCAAATCACAGTCATGTGTGAAAGGTGTTGGGGGAACTCATGGAAAGCTGGAGAAATGGCTTTCCCAGAGGAAGAGACATTTGATAAGGGCTTTGATGAATAGGATTTTGCAAGGTGGACCTACAGTAGAGGAGACTCTTTCATTCAGACCGAGAATCACATGTAAAGGGAAGAAGTTGAGCAAGTGTCTACATGCCCAGGGGATACAAAGGCATTCAGTGGTGGCAGGAAATTCGGGTGCCTGGGACAGGGAGGTGGGAGATGAAGCTAGATATGTATAATAGAGTGAGTGTGTCAAGTACCCTAAATCACCCTATCTTGGCTTAAAACCCATAGGTCAGGTATTAAAAACTCAAGTGCTTTCAGGGGCTGGGTGAAGAAGGTCAGTAAACAAAATAGGACTAAAATAAAATAGAAGGAAGCAGTAAGAATTAATTGGGTTAGTAAATGCAGTTTAAAAATACTCAGCTTGAAAATTAATTATGACAAACAATGTTTTAAATCTAAATTTGGCCCATAGGGAGTGGAATGTCTTAGGTCAAGTCCCTAGAAGTGGATTCTGAGATGAGGATTCATATGCAAGCGGCTTATTAAGAAGGTATTCCCAGGAGAAGCCAGTCTGGGAAAGGGGGATGACGTAGGGCAGGCCAGGGGTGGAAAAGCAGGAGTGTGTTTGCAAGGAAGACCTGTGGAAGGGAGCCTCAGGCTGCTTCTGCAGATGAGTTTTGCAGTGGAAGTGATGCCTCAGAGTAGTCCTGACCTGAGGCAAGGGGGCTTGCTTTCACATTTTCACACTTCATGCCCATGAGGGTTTGGAGCCCTCCCACAGGATGGAAACCTCTAGGTACTCCCTGTGCTATAGGTGAAGAGTCTCCATCCCTACTGTAGGGGCAAAGCACATGGAAGCCAAGAGAAGGTCAAGTAAAAACTGCAAAAAAGACATGAGCAAACCTGAGAGGAATCCCATCAACATCCCCTACAGGCACCCTGCTTGTAACCTCTGTCAGATAATGGGAACTACTCAAGATTTTAAAACCAGTTATGTCAAGCTCAACTCCATGTGAGAGCTTTGCTTGTGGACAGCATAGAGAATGGCTGGGAATGGACAAGAATGAGGGCAGAGTGACCCCAAGGAAGCAATGACTAGGGGCCAGAGAGTGTAGGCAGAAGAGGGCACCCTGAGCCAGAATCAACAGCACTTTGTCAGTAAAGCTGAGAGAAAGAGGAGGAACATCATACTATGCTCTCTGTTTTTTTTTGTTTTTTTTTTAGTTATTATTATTAAAACATTTGTTTTTGAGAAGTAGAAAGACACAAAAAGTGAATTGATAAAGAAAAGACAAACATGCAAAAATGCCAATTTAGTAAGTCCCACCAAAGTTTTCATTAGGGTTGGGGATTAGGTGGAAGACACCTCCTTGATGGATGGAACATTTCTTAACTGCTGACCCCACCCTGGGCCCCTGCCTGGCTTTAACATCAGTTCCAGCTTTCACATTTAACTGTGAAAAAGAAAATGTGGCCCTAACCCTACCAGGCAATGAAGAAATTTTCCTCTAGGTTTTTGGTCTTCCTTACAAGTAGGCAGGAAACACACAGGCCGGGCAGAGTTCCCATTGGTACAACAGAAGTCACTGTCCTTCGGAAATGAATAGCAGCTGGGTATCTGGAGACCCGGCCCTGGACCCCAGGACTGTATCGAAGCTGTTGTGTCATATTTTTGGTCACGCTGTAACTCTTTAGCAGCATCATTTCTCATCAGAGCTTACATAATTCTCTCAGGTGCAGGGCTCTTTTCTTACATTTAAACTAATATTTATGGGGCATAGCTTCAAGGCTAAGCACTCTGAGACCATTTCACAAAACGCTGATTCCCTTTCTTTCTGATAACTTCATTAGCTGGGGCAATTTTGCTCCTTACGAGTTAGATAAATTCAGGTGCGACCCCAATCCATGATTCTAAGACAGTCCAATTGCCTCTTCATGATTTTCATAGATTCCTTGAGAGCTATGTTCTCATTGCCAACTTTGACTCAGAGCACTGGTATTAAGCCTATTCTTTGTTACACACCATGTCGTTATCTACTTTGATTTTCACAAAATAAAACGTAAATTAAAAGAAAAAAGTACATGTGTGTTTCTGTAGAAGATTTTGATGAGGAGAATATAAAACCAACCAAGGCAACAGGTTTTAATGGAATAGCAGAAATTCCTATTACTAAGCCACTACAAGAGATTTCCCACTGGCTACAGCAGCCTGGTATTTCCCTTTCCCTAGATTATTAATGTCTCTTTTCCAGCCCCTACTACCTATCTTGCTGTGATAGTCATTTGTGCTACTGGACACATATTTCTAACTCTGCCTTCTGAGCACATGGAAGGACTATGCTCTTCAACTTCCCTTGTGTTGAGTGGGCCATGAGCAAGTTGAGTTTTAATGACCAAGTATCTTGTGACATTTCAAAACTTGAGCATTCATTCATTCATTCATTCATTTACTTAAGTAAGCTCTACACCCAACATGGGGCTTGAACTCACGACCCTGAGATCAGGAGATGCATGTTCTTCTGACTCAGCCAGCCAGACGCCCCCAGACTTGAATATTTAAATGTCAGTACAAAATCCTCTTAATTCTTCTTCTGGAGAGTGGCTGTTCTTCAGCCTGGCTGTAGCAAAACCCTCCTGTTAACTCACAATGGACACACAACATAAGCAAGAAACAAATTCTTGTTTTACGTCACTGAGATTATGAGGTTATTAATTACCACAAAACTACCTAGCTGCCCTGATAGACTGCCTCATTCCTGCAGTATCAGACTGCCCCTTCCCTACTTTGGGCACAAACAGAATCATACAGTATTTACTGGCCTGTCTGGTTTATTTTGCTCGACATAAAAATTTATTTATTTTTATATTTTTAAATGATTTATTTATTTTTTAATTTAATTTAATTTAATTATGTTATGTTAGTCACCATACAGTACATCATTAGTTTTTGATGTAGTGTTCCATGATTCATTGTTTTCGTATAACACCCAGTGCTCCATGCAATATGTGCCCTCCTTAATATCCATCACTGGGCTAACCCGTCCCCCCACACCCCTCCCCTCTAAAACTCTCAGTGCAGTGACTTTGCTGATTTTACTCATTTAATTCTCATAGTTTATTTGTTGCCTTTTGGTTTTTCTACATACCCAGTCATGTCATCTGTGAATAAAAAGAATTATAACTCTTACTTTTATAATATTATGTCTTGTATTTCTTTTTCTTACCTCATTTTCACTGACTGGAGCCTCAAATACAATGTTGACTAGATGAGGTAAGAGTGAATATATTTGCTTTATTTCTATGCATAGAGGGTAAAGCATTCAATATTTACTATTAAGTATTCGTTAACTATAGTTTGTCTAATGTCCTTTATCAGATTAAGCTATTTACCTCCATTCTTAATTTTCTGAGAGATTTTTTCGCTTATCATGAATGAGTATTGACTTTAACAGAAGCTTTCTCTGCATTTACTGAAATGTTCATATTTTTTTTCTCTTTTTCCGTTAAAATGGTGAATTTAATTGACTGAATACATGGTGATTGACCTATCTATTATAACTGCTTCTTTTCCCTTCTTAATTATAGTATATTTCAACATATAGAAAAGTATAAAAAAATAACAATCAGATATTACTATGCCTATTGACCACATTTTAAACTGCTACTATTTTGCCATGTTTACCTTATTATTATTACTATTATTATTTTGCAAAGAGATAAAATATTAAGAGACACAGCTGAAGACCCACCATTCTCATTTCATTCTCCTTCTATGGCCCTAAAATTGATGAGAAATCTTCCCATGAATGCTCTCACATTTTAATTTCATATATATGTCCCTACAACTATATTTTGGATTGTTTCATATGTTTTAACATGGAAATTAGTGCCATCTGTCTTTAACATTTTGTACCTCTGGAGGTTATTTTCGTGTATTTAGTGTGAGGCAATTATCTAAATGTATTTTATTTTGTATATGGATGACAATCTGGACCCCCCCCCAACTCAATGCCATTTATTAAACTGTATATCCACTGCTCAATCATTATAAAGCCAAATGTGAAATATAGTGGGGTGCCTGGGTGACTCAGTTGGTTAAGCATCTGCCTTTGGCTCAGTTCATGATCTTGGGGTTCTGGGATCCAGCCCCAGCGTCGGGTTCTGTGCTCAGCAAGGAGTCTGCTTGTCCCTCTCCCTCTGTTCCTCCCCCCTGCTCATGCTCACTTTTTCTCTCTCTCTCTCAAATAAATTATTTATTTATTTATTTATTTATTTATTTAAAAAATGTGAAGTATAGCAAGTACCCATTCATATGTGGCCATGTTTTGGGACTCTCTAATTACAGCAGTATAATATTATTGCATAGGTACACTGACCTATTTGTCCATTGTTGCATCGTACTACTCTAAAATAATGATCCATATTAAATTTTGTTAATTGTTAATCCTCACCTTTTTGCTTTCTCTTACCAAAATTAATATATATTAAGCTTACCGAGTTCTCAAGAGAAAACCCTTTGGGATTTTGATAGTATTTGAAGGGAGTAAAGAATATGTTTTAGTATAAGAGTCACATCCGATTAATTTAAGAAAAATTGGTATATTTAAAACATTAAATCTTCCCATTTATTATATTTATTATTATTATGGTATATTTCACCTTTTATTTAGGTCTTCACGTCCCTCTATAAGGTTTTACAAATTTCTCATAGTATTTTATATTTTTGTTTCTAATATTAATCTTTAAAAATTCCATTTTCTAATTTGTTTCTATTAGTTATAAAAAACCAGTTTTTTAAATTTGTGTATTTTGACATTGATCTCTTACTAACAATACTGATAAACACTCTTATTAGTTCTAATAAATTATCTGTAAATATTCATGTCCTAATATTTTCAACAAAGACAGTATCATACACTTTTGATTCTTCCCTTTCAGTGGCTTCCCTCCCTTCCTCCCTTTCTTCCTCCCTTCCTTCATCCCTTCCTTCCTTCCTTCCTTCGTTCCTTCCTTTCTTCCTTCCTTCCTTCCTTCGTGGGCTAAGATATGTAGAATGTAGTTGATGTAATAATGTGAATTCACATCTTGGCCCTGAGTTTAATAGAAAAGTTTTTAAATTTTCATTTACCTTTTGTCAGGTTAAAGGAATTCTCTTCCATTGCTAATTTCCTAGAACTGTTATTTTTAAAATCAGGAATAGGTGCTAAATTTTATTTAATTTTTTTCTGTATCTTTTGGAAAGATTATATAATTTTTCTCCTTGAATTATGTAATATGGTGAATTACATGAGCTTTTCTAACATTTAGCCATTGTTACATTCTTCAATGTATCCTATTTGGTCATGGCAATCTAGAATTTCTTCTGCTAACATACTATGTAGGATTTTTACATCTATGTTATTGAGTAAGATCAATTTATCATTTCCCATTTAATTGAATTACCACAGATAGAAATGTCTGCATCTTTAATGTTATTACAAATATGAGATAAAAGGTGTATTGTACAACTAGATGTCCTGTGGCTAAACTGCTGATGTATTTCTAAAATTCTGATGGCTACAAATGGAGTCAGGTTTGAATTTAAAATCAGTACCGTTATTTTTAATTTTTCCTCTATTGCTCTGGAGAAGTAGGTCTGACAAAAAGATTTCCCCTTCTAAGGGATCCAGGAAAATATGGGTATAGATTCTGAGAGGAGTCAGGGAACAATTAAGCACTTTCTTCCACCAGGGGGGTCTAATCTGGCTCCTGCAACAGGACAGCAGGCCAGAGGCTGAGTGGAAAGATGGGGAGGAGGTATTCCCCTGTAGAAGCACAGGACCTGAAAAATCCAGAGTACACAATCTAGCTTGGAGTTTTATATGCCTTTATTATATTGTCTGCTTTAAGTCCTGAGGTCACAGGCTTATTTTCAAACAGCCTGGTTTCAGCTGTGCTATAGGGGATTAAGAGAGAGTCAACGTCTACTTCTTAGGCTCAGAGGAATAGGCAGAGCAACAGCATGAAGAAACAGTGAGAATTGGGCAACAGATGATCTGCGAGGACAGGAACAGCTGTCCAGGGAGTGCTGAAGCAAACAGTTAGACCAGAGATTGAAATGTGTCAGCTGACCCAGGACTGAGCAGAAAACACTGGAGTGTCCATTAGGCCTCCAATAGAAAATCTAATTCTGTTCTCCTCCATGATGGATTAATTCTCACACAACACATGGTGGCAGAATGGCTGCCAGCACTTGAAGGCTCACATCTTTTCAAGCTCTAATTCAACAGGAAAGAGGACACCTCACCCCAGAAATCCTGAGATTGAACAGAAGGTGACATGCTGCTTCTTGAACCAATCACTGTGGCCAGGGAGTCCACCTGGGCTGATCCTGGAAACCTGGGTTCACACCTGACACTGGAGATCTGATGGAGATAATGTCAACCTAAGTACATAGACTGTGGCGTTCGACACCATGGGGGAGATAGCGTGGTATCAAAGGAAAGTCATCGACTTTTTAAAGCTGGGAATGCAGTCATTTGGATGTTACAACAGTTTCATTGCTAAAAACATGCAATGAAGTCAACAAATTATAAAAGTTTAGAACACGTGTTGCAAAGACATAGGTGGGATCAAGTGGTTAAAAAAATTCATGAAATAACTGAAGGCTGAGAAGAAATCATTAGGCTTAGAAGACAGAGTGACTTGCAATCCTTGAGATAAAGAATTTAAAGATTACAGAGAGAGCACATACCAGATTGAAAAGGTTGTTGAGTGATAACACACTATCACTACCCCACATTTTGTTGAATTCCTGGGGGTAATTCCAGTCTGAAAATAATTCCATTAGTGGCATGGGTTTCCTCCACCAAGGTCAGTGGTGTTTGTAGGTCTATTCATAGATGCATACTGAAAACAACATTGTACCACTGGGACTCGGAGGAGAAAAATAAGGTCCAGCCAAACCAGCCTGAATAATAGGCTGTAGAAATAAGACCATTCTTCTGAGAATAAAGTTCTAGATGACATGTAAACAAATTGTGCTCTTCACATGTACAAATGCACTGCCTCTGCTCTGAAGTTTAACTTTTCTCTAAGTATTTGATTCAAGGTCTTAACATTCCAATGTGCTTCAAAATGGGTTGTTGGGGGAAAGATTAGTGTTAAAGTCATGGGTTTTTTTTTTTTTTTTGGAAGCAGCTCAATTGTTTGTGTTCCTCAGGAAACTTTATTTACCTTAAAAAAATTTTTTTTTCTTATTTCTCTGTCTCTGCCTCTGTCTCTCCCTTCTTGCCTTTCTTCCTATCTTTGTTTATAGTAAATGTTTCCTTTCCTCTGGGTAGGATAAATTTAAGGTTGAGCATGTGGGCTAGAGAAATCCTGTTTGGATTTGACTTTTAGCTAGCTACATGGTAGCTGTGTGACTTTGAACAGCTGGTTTAATGGCTACTAAAATCTCTGTTTTCTCACTTGTGAAGTGGAGGTCAGATGTTCCTTGCCTCCAATGTTTTGAGGATTAAATGAGATTCATATATGAAATTCTTAGCACACTGCCTCTCATGTAAGAACTGAATTTGTATATGTTATTGTGTATAAGCTCACTCCTACTCTCTATCTTGAAAATTGTATTGACCATCAGCTTTCTGGATAAACATTGCCTTTTACTCTCAGCTTTGACATAGCTAAGTATCTCACTTGATGGCTAAGGGAGGAATTTGTGTGAGGTCAGAGAGAGAGATTTTCTCAAGTGAGATGCCATGGAGTTAACAACAGTTTATGGGGAATAAGATTCCACATGGTACCAGGGATAATGCTGTTTTGTGTGGGAAAAAAACACTTGGACAACCTTTGCTTATCTGTCTGTAGTGCCATCTTTCTCTCCTTCAAACTCTTCAAACGTTACTCAACTGGGTTTGGGATCATGAAAATGGATGTGGGAACTACCATGTATTAGAAGCCAACCATGCACTAGAAGACATGGGCATTTTTGTTTTCTTTCCTTTTTTGTTTTCTAATTTAATGACATATTCATTTTGCCCCAGCTCTATGAGTTGTGTATAATCCTACTGGTTATGTATAATTAGCTCCCTTTTCTAAATAAGAAATTGCCACTTAGAGGGTTTCTTACCCAAGGTTATTGAGTTAGAAAGATATCTTAGAAATTGGAGTCTTGAGATATCTGACTGCCAAGTCTCTGCTTTCTCTACTTTAATTATTGTATTTGGTGCTGTCGCTGTTGTCATTAGTACTATTATTATCATTTTTGTAATATTTTGCCATTGTTATTGGTGGAGGTGGTGATGATTCATACTGGTACAATGTACCAGTACTATTTTTTTCACCGTAATGTTGACAGACATTTCTTCGAGAAATTAAATGTTGCCATACCAACTGGCTCAACTGACAAGAAAAATAGACTGTCACATCAATGTAAATAGTATTTAAAAATCCATAAAGAAAACTGGGGTGGGAGAAATAGTTTTTAGTTTATCAAGTTATTATATAAAATACTTACAATAATGTCTCATCTTATAAAAGTATAAAAAGAACAAAGTATATTAGTGTAGCATTTATCCTCTCATTGGCAAAGAAATGGTCCTAACAAACTTTTAATGACATTTTGTTCTTTCATTCAATATTTTTTGAGAAATATGCATGTGCTATTCCTCTTCTGGCTTCTATCCTTGCCAACATTGTGCTTTGAAACCAAACCAACCCACCCATATCCCACTCAGTCAGCAGCCAGTACAATGGCACATTGGGGCCTCAAGGACATCCAAGTTCATATCCAAGACACATGTATATTATTTATGCCCTGCCCCCAACTCTCCTAGCCCTTACTTAATTCTGTAGCCCAGTAACTCCTGAGTCCTTACTTTGTCTTCTTTCTGCATTACTCACTGGTTCTCCTTGCAACCAGTCTACATTTGAGTTTGAATTCTCTGAGTTGGCCATTGATGTTCCTTTGGACAGGGAAAACACCTTAGACCTTTCTGGTCATGCTTGGTGAAAAAAAAATTAACCCAGTTCTGGACCCTTGAACACTACCCTTAAAATACCATGTGTAGCTGTATAATAGATGCTCAGGTTAAGCTTAGACTTGCCACTCCATGCTGCCCTCACCCCCCAAATTCCTAACAGAGAATCTGATAGCTGTCTCAATTGAGGAACTGTTTGTGAACAGCTGAGGAGTGAGTGCAGATATTTCTAATAATGTTTTCATATCAGTTCAACCAAAATCACAGCGGGTGGTTTGTTGTGCTGAAGCACTGAGAACATTAATTGTGGGTGTCTGTGTTCTGCTTCAGACAATTTTTATTCCTTGAAGACTCAAAGAGTAAATGGACCTTTCCAAAAACATAATTTTTGTTTCTTTATTCTTTTCTACAATTGTATATAAATTATAGGTGTTTTTCATGGTTGTAAACATCCATTCCTCTCTCACTGTTCTTCAGTAGACAGGGTCTGAAAGAATGCTTACTTTTTATAAGTTAAAGAGGGCTCACATTTTATTGCCATTTCTCACTTACTGTCTGTCATATTTCTCAGGCTACAAAGTCTGTGTGTGATGGAATGCGGTTTGTCATACTCAACAGGTAGAAGCCAGATAAATCACAAGTACAACAGTCTGATGATTAGAAATGAAGTTGTCCTGTACCTACTTTGAAAAACTCAGTTTATGCTCCTTTTTTATGTAGAGCTATTTTAAGATGAGTTTTGGACATTGGCTCTGGCAGCTGATAATCTTAAAATAGGAGTTCTCAACTGGATGGCGAAAATCTATGGGATGACGGTAAAATGTTGTTTTCCCATTATATCGCAGGAACAGATTTTGAGCCATTTTTGTTTGAGATATCACTGGAAAAGCTGACCCTGAAGGCTAGATAATGTGGTGATCTCTCAAGCTATAAAATGAAATTATAAATAAATGGTGAAATTTAAAGGTGCTCAGTATCCAAAGACAAAGAAGCTCAAGGCTGTAAAGGGCTTCACAAAGAGGGTGATGAGTGATATCAAATGGTTCAGCAAGTTCCGGGAACATGATGACTGAGAAGAGGACATTAATTTTGGTGAGAAAAGGGTCATTTGTGATCTTTGAAAAAGGAATTTCAAGGTTGTGGTAGGAACAGATAAACAATTGCAAGTGATTGCAGAATGATTGCATACCATCTGTACTCATAGCTTTGCTGAACTCCTGGTAGGATAAGAAATAATTGTATTAGTAGGGCTACTTTGAATTCCAAGGCCAGTGATATATATGGATCTATTCATAAACCTGAACAGAAAACATCCCATAAAGATGGAAGAGGCATCATGGTCAGCCACACCACCATGGCTATGCAATTAAGAATATCGTTTTGAACCTAAAAGCTTGAAAAAACATTAATAGAAATTCTTACAAATTACACATAATTTGTCATTGAGGAGAAGTTCAGCCTTTTCTCAGGGGTATTTTATTCAAGTGCTTAGTATTTCAAGGCACTTTGAATAGATACCATTGAAAACAATGAGCTTGAAAGAAAAGTAGGGATAGAGCAGCCTAAGTATTTATACTGTTCAGGAAATGATGTCCCTGTCTTGTTTTCTCTGTATCTGCCTTTTTCTCTTCCCATTTATCACTTTATCTCCCTCCATGTGCCTGTTAGCAGAAACACACAGTTGAGGTTTGAGGGCCCTGGAAATAGCTTTCATGGCTCGGAACACCAAATTCACTACTTCCTAGCCAGCTGACCTTGGGCAAACTTCTAATATCTCTAAGCCTTGGTTTATTGGCACCTGCTAAATGGAATAGCAAGTGTCCTTACTTCATAGAGTATTGTAAGTTCCTAAATGAGATAATCTTTGTAAAATGCATACCAGGTTGCATGATACATATTCAGCACCCAGTAATAGTCCCCTTGAATTGCATCAAAATTCACAGTAAATCCACACTTGCATGACAAATATAAGCGGTCGAGTAGGAACCATGATAACATTATGTCTTTTTGTGGTTATTAGAATTGGGTCTAATTATTTAGGAAGACAAGGCTAGACCTAGAATTTCTGAGTTACACCTATTCTTTTATTCCGATTCATCCAATCATTTTTTGAATATCCATGTTGTGTCTCTGTGATAGACATTAACTCGACTTTTTGGTACAGAGTGTCCCTCAGACTTCCCAAGCCAACCTCACTGTGAAGTTATAGTGACCCATAAATGACTTCTCCATGTCTCAGTTTCTTCTGTGAAGTAAGGGTAATAATAGTAGATTCTTCCTAAGATTAGTGTGAAGATGAAATGTTTCTTACATATGAGGTGCTTGGCGAAAGTGCCTAGTCATAGTATTTGTTAAATAAAATCTATTTATTATCACTGTTATTCTTGCTATTATTATTTTAAATGACTAAAATAAAATGTGACAAGAGCTGGTGAATACATATGCGTAAAGTATCGAGCAAATAAACAGGCATAAACAATTCAGGCTCAAACATTTGAGAGACATTTCTCAGGAAATGGTATCTGTGGACCGGGATTTTAATAATGAGAAGCAATTTTCCTGGTACAAAGAGGTATTTTGGGATTAGTAATAGCAAGAGCAAAAGTATGAAGGATAGAAGAGCATGAAAGATTTGGAAGATGGAGACACACTTGATGATACGAAATAATTCTATCATCTTATTAATCCATGATACCTAGCAGACTGTTTGACATAGAGCTGTTGGATGGATGCATGGATGAATGGATGGAGGGGCAGATGGAGGGAAGGAAGGACAAATGGAGGGATGGAGGCAGAGATAAATGGGTGGATGAACGGATGGATGGGTGGATGGATGGATGGATGAATTTTACTCTGGCCTCAGCCTCCTTGATGGTTTTGCGGGGCAAGTCTGAGATGACTTTTTCATACCTCAGACTGGGTTAAACATCCCTTCCTAAGGCTTCCTGCACTTTTGCTCAAAAAGACCAAATATAATCGATAAGCAAACTTGATCCTACAACCCACAAGAGGCAACTGTGTGAAGAGTGTCTTTGAATTTGTGGTAATACTACAGACCTCAAGAATCCCATAATGAATCTGGCTGTCAAATTTTAGAGGTTGCCAGAACTAATGGGAGAAGAGAACCCTACTTGCAAAGAGCCTCACCTAAGTGTGTTTTCTACCTTCTGGTAGTCAGCCAAACACTGACAATATAAAACAATGGACTCACATCCCTGTCCTTCGGTGTTGCTTTTAGCCTTAAACTGCCACCTCCATTTACGAAGGCCGTCAAAGAAAGAGCCCTCACTTTGATACATTTTGGAGCATAAGCCCTTAATTGCCTTGCACGGTGGACAGTGCTAAATGCTGCAGTTGGGTGCATTTTTTCCCCTTCTTGTTTCTTTCCCTTTTTGATCTTTTTTAAACTGCCTGTTGGATGTTTGGTGCCAAGTTAAAAAAAAAATCAATAAGCCAAAACATTACAGCAGCAAGTTTAATATAGCTTACCTTCCTGGAACAGGCCTCAGGGAAAGCGAGAAGCATCACGTTAAAACGGTGCTGAGCTCACATCTCGAAAGATGCCTGGGATGGAAGAGACTTGCTCAGCAAGATTTTGATACCTCCAGATGCAAATGAGACAGCCCCTGCAGGACCAGGCTTGGTGTAAGAGCATATTGAGATACTGTGGTGAAATGATTCTTCAATAAGGTCCGATGGCCATCCTGGGAGTACAAAGATGGCAGAGAATGCAAGAAGATCACAACTTCATAGTCACTGGAGGTCTGCTGGAAGGTTAAAGGCAGAACCCATGGCTTGAGTCCTGTGGAGACCTGTCTTGCTACAGAGAACAAACTGCCACAATTTTTACCATGCCATTCTTCACTTCACGAGCAACACACTGAGTTTCTGCTTTTCTTTTCTTCTTTTGAAGAAAGGGCCAAATATGTCAATCATTTTGAATAACTAAGAACAATAATGACTCCATTCATCCATTCCTTGCTTCAACAAATGTTCATTGAAGGTCAATATTGTGATCACTTTTACCACTACATGCTGGAGACATAATGGTGAGCAAACACAGCTCCCGTGCTGTCTTCACAGGCTCCTGACCTGGTGGGGGAAGACACAAAAATCGGGTGATAATCCAAATCACTGTGAAATTACAACTGTGATATATGCAACAAAGAAGAAGGGTTATGGCCAACACGTGTTCAGTATTTACTCCATCAGGCTCTTAGTAGGCATTATTATTTTTTTTTTTTTAAAGATTTTATTTATTTATTTGAGAGAGAGAGCACAAGAGGCGGGAGCAGGAGAGGGAGAAGCAGACTCCCTGCTGAGCAGGGAGCCCGATGCGGGACTCGATCCCGGGACTCCAGGATCATGACCTGAGCCGAAGGCAGTCGCTTAACCAACTGAGCCACCCAGGCGCCCAGTAGGCATTATCTTATTTAAATCTCACAACAGCACTTCCATTTGATGTGTTCATCCAAACTGTAAGTCAATATGAAATGTAGCATTCATCCCAGCCAACTTTAGAAGAAAGGAATTTTGAACATAGAAAAAGGTGTAGATATTGCAGACATCATGGACCCTGTTGCCTCCTCATCCCTGTGCTCCTCACAGTAGCTCCGTATCTCAGCAGCAAGGCATGATTCGGTAGTTGTGGACTATGTGCAAACACCTGGGGATGCCACCTCCCACTTCTTGACTGGTCCCTGCCCCCTTACCCCCCACAGTCTAATGGAGAGGGTACCTAGAGTCCAGTGAAGGAAGCGAACAAAAATCAAGCAAAGAAAACATTACTCTGTTATTCCACCTGAGTCTCTGGGTCTCTACTGAATAGAAATTAGATAAGTGTGAATAAAATCCTACAACCATCATGTTTAAAAAACCCAATCACTTAAGCCCGTAATCGGTTATTAATTTTTATTAAAAGGGTATGTAGATATCTTATTTATTCTGCAACAAGGTATTTACATAGTTTGAAAGGAGAAACACTTTGTAAATAAGAAGCTCCATGACTACACTGATTAGTTGGTCCAGCACTCTGTGCAATGGGTGTTTAACAAGTCATATTATAAATCATCTTCTGAAATGTTAATTAAGTGGTAAAACATTTGCTGAAAGTTAAAAGTTACCAAGGATTTAATTATAACTTTGCGGACACCATTTCCAGTTAATTATATACCCTTCTTATACTCTTGATAAACCACAAAATGCACCCTGTTAATGATCAATTGGTATTAAATTAGCTGGAATTAGTTTTATTAAATCTAAATTAGATTTTTATTTGCGATACAATAAAATAGTGCACCCAGCCCTTGCCACTGTAATTTGGGATATTTCTGTAGAGAGTGATTACCAGATGTCTAATTGGGCAATTAATAGATACAGTTTCCAAATTAACATAATTGGGGGACCTAAAAAGAAAACAAAATGACTATTCAGCCAGCCGACCATCTTTTTTGCATCCTGCCACTCAGTCAGGGATGTCAACCAACCCCTTATTCTTTCAGAAAATTGTGCTTCCCGGGGCTGGCTTCCCACCAAAAAGGGTTGTTATGACCCTAAAGTGAACAGCTTCAAAGTGCTCCGATGTGGAGACAGCAACTGCCAAGGCCACCCAGACAGGCACCTCTAACAGGCGTTTTTTTTTTTTTTTTTTTCCAGTGTGTGCTGCACCCATAGGCAGGTACAGTGAGCCTGCATGGGGCTTACAGAACCATGAAGATAACCAGCTAGATAATGGGGTGTTTACACAGCTGACAGGAGTCCAAATGCACAAGCTCATCTCTTTCCAAAAACAATTTGCCAGATGAGTTTAGTTTGAAGTTCCAAAGCTTTTTCATTTTACCATTTAATATACCACAGAAGGGATCAAGACTTCACCTCTCCATTTCTACTATCTACTTAAATCCCTTCATAACTGCTTTCTCAACATGTTCAGTGCATAGTCTGAAAGTGTGTCCTCTGCCATCTGTATTCTTTTAAGAGATGGTCCTGCCCCATACGTGTAAGTAGGCTTCGTTCACATCCAAGCTGTAAAAAGGAGCATCGGCTGCTTTGTTCATTCTGGGTACCCAGGCTTCACTTTGATTTTGTTTGTCTAATAGTTTTCTTAAAACTCAGGATACTGTTAGTAACAACAACACACAAAAATTAATAAGCAAACAAAAATTGGTGAGAATTACTGAAAACAAATGGATAAGCTCCTTATGTAATACACACACACACACTTACATACATATTTAAAAAAAAGAAAGAGAATTCACACTACTGAGTTACATAAAGTTTATAAAGAGGTAGTGAGGAGTACATCATGTTCCATTTGTACTCATGGCCTCATCATGACACTCTGCTATTCACTTCTTCCAGGGACACTGGTGAAACTGGGCAGGATGGGCTATTACAGTTCAGTGCTGTTTTTATTGCTAGTCCCTTTCTCTTAGCTGCTTCCCAATGGTATGTTGATCCACCCCATCCCTCACTCATTAAATGGATCTGTGTTTTCAATCACTTCTCCCTTTTGGAGCTCATTCATTCATTTAGCAAACACACATAAACTGCCCGCTTTGCCCAGCTGTGCACTTAGACATGGGCATACACAGAAGTAGACAGGTTGATCACCATCCCTATTCTCATGGGGTGCTGTCTGAGTGGGAGAAACAGACTGAAGGGATAAATATGTATAATTATAAATTACCATAAGTGCTCTACAAGGCAAGAAGAAGTGAGAGCTATATGGAAAATAACAAGGAAATCTTTAATTAGGTGGATAAGAAAGGCGTGTTTGAAAACTGGTGATTTAAGTTGAAAGCTGTGTGGAAGAAAGTGTGCTACGGGCAGGAGGGACAAGATTCAAATGGGCCTTGAGGTGGTTATTGAAGAAACTTAAGTGAACCTGAAGAACAATGTGATTGTGGCATGGTGAACAAGGGGGGTGGTGGCATGAGTTGAGAATTGGAAGGGGAGAGGAAGTGGAGAGGAAGGGGCAGACAACAAAGGTGACTCAGGAACATGAAAGGAGCAGCCGGAGAATTTGAAGTTAAGCCATGGAATGACCCAATCTGCTTGGGCTTTGCAATCTTCAATCATGCTATCATGCTGATCGGTGGAGAATGCACAGGAGGAAGGCCAGAGATGGGAAAGCTGACAGGAAGCCGTTGAAGTTCTCCAGGAGAGATGGTGGCCTGGAGTGAGGTATGGACGGTGGGAGTGGGGAGAGGGGGATAATAAGAAAGAACCAAAAGGATGGGCTGGATAAGGGACCGAGGCTAGAGAAAAACTCAAGAAGTCTCCTAGGATCTGGCTTGAGCAACTGAGTTTATTTGCTCACTTAACATGTATTCCTTGGGCACTTAGTATGTGCCCGATTTTGGATGTTAGGAAGGTGGACCTGACAGCAAAGATGTCATGCTCTTGTGAAGTTAACATCCCTTGAGAGGAGAGTTGATAGGCTATTGCAAAGAATTCCTTCTCTTTCCAATCATTCAAAATCTGGTTTTAGGAGTATAGGACTTTTATCAGCTACAATTCTGACACAATTTGCTTTGGCAATGATTGTGACTTGCTCTCTTCCAATACAAATTTAGTTTTCTCCAAAATGACTTTGCTTCTCTCCTGCTGGTATGTGAAGGATTTCAGAGACCTCTTTGGCACTGTCATATTACAAATGATGACTAGGTCTAGGGTCACCTCTGTAAGTGTGACTGGGGTGGCTCCATCAAATAGCCTTCTGTCACTTCCAGCCCAAGCTGCTGAAGCCACATATAAGACTCTTCATTTGGGGCCTTGACGATCTATCATAGAAGGACTTCACAATGGATTCTACATTTTTGTTTTAAATAGTTTCTTTCTAATTATTTCAATGATATGGGCTGCCTATATAAAATCTGGAAAATAAAAAAGGAAATAGAAGTATAATCACTTATGATTCCATTCAAGGTTTTGTAAAGTAGTTTTATAATTCTGATGGCTTCTTGATATGCATATTTCAAGGAAGTTTTGATTCTAAAAAACTTACTTTTGAATTTAACAATAACAAAATTTGTTTTTAAGGTAGTTTTCATAGATACGAATTTAATTCTTTGGATATGTAAAGTTATTTTCAGCATATCACTACCATAAGTATCATTTCCAAAAAGGTCTTTATGCATGAACTTCTTGTGTTCATTTTTATGTGTATCCTGGAAGTGGAATTAATGGGTCAAAAGTTAGGAATGTTTTAAAGGCACATGATACATATTGCTAAAATGTTCCTAAAAGGGTTGTGCTAATTAACACTCCCTAGCGAAATGCAGAAAGGAAGTTAAGCCAAACTCTTTCAAGCATCATTTTCTCTTCTCTCCTGTCTTTTAAATTTTTAATGTGTGTTAATTAGATGGGTGAAAAACTGCCTCTCATTTTTGCAATTGCTTCTTTTTTAATTTTTATTAGAGAGGTTGAAAATCCTCTCCCCACCCCACAAAGTGCCTGTTAATCATTTCTAATACCTCTTTTGTGAATTGTTTTGTTTATGTCCTTTACTTCTCTATTACGGGGCTTAGTTTTAGTTTTTCTTTCCTTGTTTATTTACATGAAATCTTTATGTATGTGGCATCACAGAGTTCTCTTCTCCTTTACTGGCTCTGTCCTTCCTAGCCTCACCCCTGGTGAAGAGGGGTGTGTTTAAATGTCCCAGTACATCAATTTCTATAAAAATGATCAATGTAAGCGAGATAGTTTTTTTTTTTCCAATGAATTAATCCACTAGTTAAGAAACTCTAAAAGCCAGAAGTTTATCCCACCAGGAACTGTAGGGAAACACATGCAGTAAGCTCTGCCATTGTTACGGACTCACTATGCCTTCCCAGGATGAGATCCAGGAGGACACTCCACTGCTTTGGAGTACACTCTCTCCAACACCGATCATGTGAGTGAGGCAGGAAGAATAAGGAAGTTCTGGATATTTGCAGGAGGAACAAAAACAGGGAACTGAGTTTGACACCTGAGAGTCTGTGGAGATTAAGTGACTTTGTGATATACCTGTGATTTGTCATGACCACAAGCATCCTGCTGCTGCTGCTGAAGTGTGGCATGCATGTGCACAACGACTGACAATGACCCCTCCACTGGGGGCGCTAGAGGACTCCTAGTAGATGCTGACTCTGTATGGAGTATCCACAAGAGAAAAATCAGCCTGTGCCTGCAGAGTAGGCACAGGAGGTAACAGAGCATGCATAATAAATATTATGTAGAGTTCCTAGAAAATCCCTGCCTATTTTCAGAACCCCGCATGAGTATTTTGTGCCCAAATTATAACCACCCATAAGAATCGGAGCCCCATATCTGCCCTGGGTGACTCAGATTCTCTGAGTTCACCCACACCTCTTCTGGAGTGTGTACTTTCGCTTGGCAATAAAACTTCTTCTGCTATGCTTCACTCTGACTCGTCTTTGAATTCTTTCTTGCATGAAGTCAAGAACCTGCTGGTGGTTGAAGTCTCAGGCACCAAGAACTCCCCCAGCCTCCCATATCAGGAGAGCACTGATGGGGTTCAGTCCAGGACTAACATGGAACCAGAGAACTAGAAAAGGGGGCAATGTGGCCTTAGGAACTGCACCTCCCCAAAACCAATGAAAACCAATACAAATGCAAATAAACAAATACCATCAACAAAATGCATAAACTAAGAGCTATTTTCACTTTTAAACACTAAGTCATTTAATGATTGGCTATCAGCAATTAGTGTTTTTTTCCAGAAACAGGTGAAGCTGGAATATCCTTCTAACCACTGTGCCCATAGCAGCTCCTTTTTGTCCATAATCAAGCAAAGAGGAGTGACTGTTGATTGCTTTTTTCTTTCTGTCTCCAGGAATTCTGCCCTTAGCTGAGTCTAAATTATAGGTGATCTCAATTGTAAGGATTCCTCTGAATTCCTTTATATACCTATCTATCTATCTGTCAACCTATTGATATATCTATTGGTTTATCTGTGATAGTTCATTTTATGTGCCAACCTGACTGTGCCATGGAGTATCCAGATATGTGGTTCAACACCATTCTGGATATGTCTGTGAGGGGTTTCTAGATGGGATTAACATTTGAGTAAGTAGACTGAGTCAAGCAGATTGACCTTCCTGATGTGGATGGGCCTCATCCAATCCTTGAAAGGCCTAAATAGAACAAAAAGTCTGAGTAAGGGAGAATTCGCTCTCTCGACCTGTCTTCAAGCCGGGACATTGGCCTTCTCCAGCCCTTGAATTATACTTTACATCCCAGGTCTCCTAGAATCTCAGGCCTTCAGACTCAGACACCTATTGACAGGTTATTCTGTTTTGCTGATGATCTGTTCATGAAGGTATGTGCTTTGAGTGTGAGTATGTGCCATTTTTGCAATAGGCCAAGGAGTGAACCCTGACTCTTGCAAGGGTAATTGGCTGCTGCAGTGTGGCAGGGCTGGGGTCACTGGACAGAGCCACCTAAATTTGGGTCCCAACTCCATGGTTACTATGATTCCTACTAAGCCCACCATGTAACTTAAATGTATTGTTCTTCCTGTAAGGTGTAACAGTTTTCTGTTACTGCTATAACACATTATCACAAACACGATGGCTTAAAACAACACAAATTTATTATTCTAGTGTTTTATGGGTGATTAAGTCTGACTGGGCTAAAAGCAAGGTATTGATAAGGCAGTGTTCTTCTGGAGGCTTTAGTAAAAAGTCTGTTTCCTTAACTTTTCCAGCTTCTCAAAGTTGCTCACATCCTTTGGCTCATGGCTCTCCTTCTGCATCTTCAAAGACAGCAATGTTACTTTTCTCTGACAATTCCATAGTCACATCTCCCTCCCTCTGACCACAGCCATCCACCTGGATGATCCTGGATGAACTCTCCATCTCAAAGTCCTTAACCACATCTGCAGAGTCCCTTTTGCTATGTAAGGTAACATATTCACAATTTCCTGGAATTGGGACGTGGACATCTTGCGGGGTAGGAGTGTTTTGTTCTGCCTACCTGTCTTAGTTCAGGCTGCTATAACAAAATGCCAGAGACTGGGTGGCTTTTAACAATGGAAATTTATTTCTCACAGTACTAGAGGCTGAAAGTCCCAGATCAGGATGCCAGGATGGTCAAGTTCTGTTGAGGGTCCTCTTTCAGGTTGCACATTGCTGATTTCTCCTTATACCCTCACATGATGGAGAGCAGAAAGAGGAGCGGCAAGCTCTCAAGTGATTCTTAAAAGGACACTAATCCCATTCATGAGGGTTCTACCCTCATGACCTCATCCAATCGTAATTACCTCCCCAAAGCCCCAGCTCCCAATACCATCACGTTGTGGGGTGTGGTTTCAATGTATGGATTTTGGAGAGACACAAACACCTGCTCCATAGCCCTACCACAGGAGGTAAACTCCATTAAGAAGGGAAAAAAATGCATTCTATATTTAGGGTAGATTCTTGGTGTAAGGTCATCAACTTGTGGTCCTGAGCAAGACTTCTGATCTCCTAAGATGTTACATACTGGAGTATTAAATATGATATAGAAGAAAACGTATAGACTTGATTTAAATGCTTACAATGAAACTCCTTTCTGTGTGGACTCAGAAGAATGGCCCCACCTCCATGACTGGCCTCTCAAAGAATTCTTGACACCACTCCAGTCTTCCTTGGAGTGGGATAATAAGGCTGCTTATGCAAGGTTCCTAGTGTAGTCAGAGTCTCAAAAATATGCAGTCTCCCACTCACCCCAGAGACTTCCATTCTCCTTTGGATTCCCCTGGACGGTAGGCCAGTCTGCTCCCACATTTCTGCATATTCCCTTTTGCCATCCCTAATTTCTTAGAGAAGGGATGACACTGAGGACTTTGATTACCCTAGCCCAATGACTAAAATTTGCACACTGAAATCTAGATTTATTTCTGTGCCTGCCTACCCAAAATCTCAAAATTGCCATGTCCGAAATCAAATTCATTGTTCTCCCCATACTACTTACCAAGCCTGGGGACCTTTGGGGACCTATTGAGACTCCTATTACAGTTAATGGCACCGGCAGTTACCTTTCTCTCCCATAGGTCACCTGCCTCCTTACTAGTTGTGGAATTCTTCCACTTATTCAACACCCCCCTGGTATGAGCAGCAACCCTCATCTGTTGCCTTTAGTGGCCACCTAAATGGCATCTCCATACCACCTCTCACTCCTGTCAACACATTTTCCAGAAAACAGCCGGGATTATTTTTTCAAAATAAGCATCTGGTTGTGTCATCTCCTCTGATCAAAAAAAAATTCAATTCCAGCAGGATCTGGGTCATGCTTGACCTGGGCAAGCCCTGGAGTCACCTTCAGCAAACATCCCTTCACTCGATGCTTTCAGCCATGCAGAATGTCGTGTATAATTCACCCTGCTAAGATTTTGTTGTCCTTAATGAAGTTTGTGATTGTGTTCTCATGAAGGTGAGGGAATGTGTCCGCTTAGGATTATAGCTTCTGCACATAGCACAGGCATGGCATGCAGAAGCCCTCAAATGTGTTATTATATATTATTTGCATAATAAATGCATGAAGTCTATAGTTTCAACTAAGGTTGCCCTATATCACCTTCACATATATTATTGTGTATATATTACTGCAAAAGCTTAACAGGTTTCTCTCTCTCTCTCTCCCCACAGGGCCACCAGAATGTGCTCTCAAATGCACAAATCTGATGATGCTAATACTCTCTCTCCCTCCCTCTCTCTCTTATATATATATATATATATATATATATATATATATATATATATGCAATGAGTATGGTTTTCTGTTACCTACTGAGAGTATCCTAACATCCCTAGACTTTATTCATAGCATTTCCTACCTGATTCCCCTCCTTTCTCCTCCACACATCCATAATGTGGCCAATCTAATCTGGTCACTGTTGCTGGGATTTGATGCTGTAACTTTCAAGCTTACCTTTCCCTCTGCTGCCCTAGTTGCCCTTCTTCCCATCTCTTCGTGTCCTGAGCTTACCCATAGGCTAAGCTCCCGAACCGGCTCTGCTAGTAGTCTGTTTTCATCCTCCCCATTGATTCATCCTCTCTCCAGCCTGTAAATGCTCACATCTCTCTCCACCACTCACACAGGGCAGCAGGATTGAGCTGTAACATGCACATGTCCCATTCATGCATCTCTTCCAGCCAGGTAATACATGTTCACTGAGCTTCCATAGCTTCCATTATACAGCAGGCACTATGGATATAAGGATGGAGAAACATAATCCCTGCCCTCAAGGAGCTTACACTCTAGTGAGCAATAGATAAGCAAGTAGTAACTGAATGTAGTCTTCAAAGTACTATGATCAGCCCAAATTGTCTATAAACTCTAGAAGAAATAACTCCCTCCTATTTTTGACATCCCCTTCACTTACATGTATCTTAGTGAAGAAGCATTGTACAAAAAATAATCAAGCCCTCAGGGGCTTGTGGTAGAAAATGTAACTCTCTCTGTGTCTAAATGCAACAAGATGTAGCAAAGACTATAGCATTTGATAAAGTCCTGCATATTAAGGTATTTCTGCATCAGGAATAGAGCCAGACCCAGTCCCTGCAGGCCCATCCCATGTCTGTCATTAACAGCCAAATGACTACACTCTTTACTCGGAATAATGAATAGCAATGCTGATTGCCAGTATCACACGTGACAGCCAAAACCATTCCGAGAGGCACTTTGAGAATACTGCCTTAATGCAGTGTTGTCTTCATCAAATACTTCTTTATTGATTTCTTATGGTTTAAAAAAAAAATGATGTTTGCGTAACTGCCCCTAAGGAGAGGTGTTAGCCGTGGCAGCTTTATTAGGCCTTTGTCCAAGTCAACCATGATGACCCAGATCCTGCTGGAATCATTTTTAGAGAAATAACCCAAAAATACGATCAACAAATTAGATCATATATATGCATTTAAAAATATTAAATGATTTTTACAAGGCAAAAATGAGAAAAATTGCAGCAAATGTGAGAGGTTAGACAGTATCCTCATTTCTTGTATTTTCTAAATATATGCCTCCTTGGCTTAGAGTCTCCTGTTTCATCTACCTAGACCGCTCTCTCCACACTGTTTCCCAGGCAGGCACATGGCGTCCTCAGCTCGTGCCCCCGCCATAACCACACCACACTTCTCAAGCTCCTTATAGCCTGTACTGCACTATCTTGTGAACTCAAAACAGGCAACGGTCAGGTCCCTTCTTTCTCTATGTCCCTGCAACATGCTGTAGGTGTGTGTCTAATGAAGGAAGAGTTCATTCCAGTTGGTTGGAAAACTAATAATTAAGTGGTAAAAGGAGAGAAGATATCAATACTCTCCACAATAGATAACACGATTTCACAGTAAACATTGGAAATACAATATTTAAAGTTATTAATAAAAATGATGATGAAAACAAACTTATCACTACTAAATAAACATGGTCTTAGAATGATAATGCCAGATGCTATAGAACTCATGGTGAAACTGGGATGGATCACCACTGCACTTAAGCACGATGATGCATATAGTTTTATTTATGCTAGGAAAGCACTTGGAGATGAATTAGTAAATCATGGCATATAAATCCAATAGAACATTCCACAACAATTAATGATAGTTTTGAAGACTATTCTAACATGAAACTGTTTGTGAAACTGTATATTCCATAATACACAAGAGTTGCAAAGAAGACAGAAACAGTTTGATTTTGGATATCACACTATGGGTGAATTTTTAATATGTTTTATGTTTATTAGTGTGTTGTACCACTTTAAGCATAAAAATTGATCATCTCTTTCAGGGCTATGTTCTAAAGTTCCATATTAAAATACAACATGATCTCTAGCAATTTCATTTCTGCACGATATTGTGACTCAACACATTTTTTTTTTTAATTTTAAAAATATCCCTTTCACCTTCTCACATAAATACTGTATGTATGTGGTTATGAATCTGTGTGGTTGTGACTAGTTTATTGTATTTACATAAAGAAGAAAAAGTTACAGGTAGATTCCAATAAAGATGGGAGATTGAGGATATACATATATTTTCTCTCCTCAAAATCCAATTAAAATGACAATAAAGGGTTTCTTTAAAAGGCATAAATAAGAAACAGAGAATGAAAGATGGGGCAACATCCACAAAATTCTGTAAACTGGAAAGCAGGTGCTTAAGTAGTAATTGGCTTGATCGTACTGAGAAAAGTGAATCAAGCTGGTAATAGGGAAATTTGAGAAGTAACCCAATTTAGACCATAGAACCCTCATATGGATCAGGATTAGACAGCACGTTTGAAAGTGACGGTGAAGATAATAGTTTTAAGGAGCAGGACCACTGCTAAATGTGTGCCTGAGAAACAGCTGGATTTTCAGATTGCTTCCCCCACCCTGCTGACCAACTTTTTCTCCTCTGTACCAGCATAAGACTAGAGTTTTATTCTCTATTGAATATAAAGCAAAGGTTCTGCTTTGCAAAATAAGAAACCTTATAAAATGAATGTGTATATTTGCCTTTTTTTCCAATGCAAATTTTTTTATTTAAATTCAATTAGCCACCATATAGTACATCATTAGTTTCAGATGTAGTGTTCAATAATTCATCAGTTGCCTATAACACCCAGTGCTCATCACATCACGTGCCCTCCTTAATGCCCATCACCCAATTACCCCATCCCCTCACCCACCTCCCTTCCAGCAACCCTCAGTTTGTTTCCTATAGTTAAGAGACTCTCATGGTTTTTCTCCCTCTCTGGTGACCTTCCATTCAGTTTTCCCTCCCTTCCTCTATGGTCCTCTGCGCTGTTTCTTATATTCCACATATGAGTGAAACTACATGATAATTGTCTTTCTCTGGTTGACTTATTTCACTCAGCATTATACCCCCCAGTTCCATCCACGGCGATGTAAATGGTAGGTATTCAACCTTTCTGATGGCCGAGTAATATTCCATGGTATATATGAACCACATTTTATTTATATATTCACCTTTTAGAGCCACCAAACAATGCCTGGGGTGAAAGACTGAAAGGTGAGTTGGAGCCAGAAGGCAGGAAAACCAGTTAGCCAACTTGTAAAAACTGGGTAGGAGGTCCTTTGGATAGGGAAGCGCTGGGGAGATATTTTTGGGGGAATAGAAATCACAGGCCTTAGTAAGTGTTTGGTTGCAGGGGTGGGGCAGAGAGGAATAAGTCAAGGACAATTCCCAGAGCACTGGGTGACTTCTATATGGTCTCTTCCTTTCTCTCTTTCCTTCCCCCTAATTATTTTAATTGTCTCAATATTTTTATGATAAATCCTGGTAGCTCAAAACTTTGGAAAGGAAGTGGAAAAAGCCTGCCTCAGCAATCATTTCACTAACCTTCTACTCCAAACTCCATAGCAGGAGTGAGTTTTAAGGAAACTAGGGAGAGAGTAGACTACCATTTTGGGTGAGGTGCTTTTAAACCAGGTGGTAGCAACTTAGGATTTCATTTATTGAATATGTAAATGCAAAGTGATCGCTTTTTCTGTGCAAATTAACCACTTCTACTATGTGCTATCTGGAGCAATGATTCCATTTGTCTTTGCTATATAAGTCATTTGGAGAATAACAACTCACCCTAGCATCAAACCTGTCCTCAGTATAATTCTCCATCCAAGTTGTTGATAATTCTTGGGTAATACTGTTGGAGAACAGGGCACAGGGAGAGAGAAAGATCAAGTGAATTCTTGCTTCACCTAATCTGGGCAGCACTTCTTTTAAGTGGCATTTACTGGTATTTGACAGTAGAATGAAGCACATTTTATTGTCATGTAACCTTTTAAAAAACACCATTGCTTATATTTTTTATGTCTTTCCTGTAATTGTAGAAGGAATCAAGAAATGAAGAGATTGACCTTAACAATGGTTGAGTATGGCACCTAGACTCAGTTTATCCATTACAAAGATAACAAGCCTCATTACTGCGGCCAGTTCCTGAAAGCCACATGCAATTGAGCCTTAAAAAAAAAAAAAACCCTTTTCATTATGGCCAGGGAACAACTGCAGAATATCTGCATGGCTAATGCTGCCACATCTTTTTTTTAGGAGAACAGCGGGTAGCTCGATGGCTTTTTTCCCTTAAAACAAAAAAAAAGTGCCTCTTGCTCTGAAGTTTTAGCAGAAAGCTGCTGCTTCATCGAGTCATGTCACATATTTTATGGTGCTAAACCTTGCTGTAGGAGTTGAGAAACAAAAATGAAAGAAAATTGATGCACTATATGAATTGGTGGCAGTGAACAGAAAGTAATGGGTGGGCATAAAATGCAGCATCCACTGAGAGTGAAGGGTGCACAGTCCCCGTTGACATTCGGAACTTGAACATTAGAACAATTTCAGATGCCTGGAGGAACGATAATGCTCAGCACAGGGTTTATCGGTGGTGGTATGATGTGATCATGGGTTTCTGGTGCAATTTCAGGGGAATGGAGTGCGGAAGAGAATGAACTCAGATGAAAAGGCTTTGACTCTGAAAGAAGATCAGAAATGATGTGACAGATTCCTTAGAAATGAGAAACAAAAGTCACTATGATACTTTCCACATGGTCACAGGCATGAATGCAACAAATATGCACCTGTCTTTAATACATAAGAAGAGAAATAACTCTGTCTCATGATTTTATTAAAAGGGAGACAGTACATCTGAGTAATTAATAAAAAAGTATTAATATAATTTATATATAAAGAATATTTATAAATAATTAAGAAAGAACATCCTATGATACATAAAGAAATGACAGAAATACTGAACATTACACAAGAAGAAATCCACCTAGTGAATAAACATTTAAAAGGTTTAGCCTGAGTAATAAACAAAGAGTGGTAAGTAGAACAACTATGAGGTATCATTTTGTATCCTTCATTTTGATAGAAAATGATAACACAAAAGGTGCATTGGAATGGTCCTGCTTTTATACAGCTGATGGCAATAAATTTTTATAAATCTCTTTCTTGGAAGGAATTTGTCAAGAGCTATAAATACATTCCTATGTGGTAATCAACACCGGGGATCTTTCCTGGGTTTTATAATCCAAAATGCAGGAGAAGGTGTATGAATGGAAATTGCTAATTTGTGTGTGTGTGTGTGTGTGTGTGTGTGTGTGTGTGTGTGTATTTAAAGTTGGAGGCAGCCTTAATATCCAACACAGAACAGGTTAGATAAATGGTGACATATCCATTGCCTAGATGAATTACTGAACATTCTAATGATGACAACTTTGTAGCAACATGAAAAGTATTTATAATATCCAATTAGGTGGAAAATAAATAAGAAGAATATTTAATAGGAACTATACAGCTAACATTTATATAGTATTCTTTATTGCCAGCCACTTTATTAAGCACTTTGCATTGACTATCCTATTGAATCTTCATAACAGCCCCAAGAGGTCAACATCCCTTTACGGACAAGGGAACTTTGACTTAGAGGGATTAAGTTACTTGCCTAAGGTGACAGAGGGAGAAGTAGACTGAGGTATTCTAGTCTTAGCTCTGGAGTTCTTAACCAATACTCCACATCACCCTTTCTGTGAGAACAGAAGAAAGAACTGGACAAGAACATGAAAAAATTAAAATAAGCATATTCAACTGGTGGGATTGTCACCCAAATTTCTTAGATATTAGGTTTTCATTCTGGCAATACAAATCATTCTTTAAAATCCATATTTCTGATGAAAAGCAGATGGAATCAAATTACTGCACTAAATGGATGTAATGAAGGGGAATGGCACCTTGGTCTCATTCATTCTTCCCCAAGTGCTGGGGAAAAAGAAGCTCTAGCCATCGGCCTCAACCGTATGTTATAGTGGAGAAGGATGTGCCAGCTAATTACCCTACTGCAGGGATCTCAATCTCAGCACTATGACATTTTGAACTGGAAATTTCTTTGTTGTGGGGGTGTCCTGTCCTGTGATTTGTAGGATGCCTAGCAGCATGCCAGCTTCTATCCATCAAATATCAGTAGCACACTCCCTCCACTTTGTGACAACCAAAAATGTTTCCAGACATTGTCAAATGTCTCCTTGGGGGCAAAACCATCTTTGATTGAGAAGCACTGCCCGAGGTATTCATTTCCTTTCATTTGGTCTCCATGGTCTCCACATGGCCTTTTGATATTAATATGGTTATCTAGGGTGGTTTTTCTACTGAAAAGAGGACCTCCAACCAGCTAACACAAGGATCACCCTAGGACAAGGATATTTCTATTTCTCAAAGAATGCTGACCACTAACATTTATGTGGATCAGTTAGCCTATTGAAAATTTCTCACTTCTGGGGCGCCTGGGTGGCTCAGTCATTAAACATCTGCCTTCAGCTCAGGTCCTGATCCCAGAGTCCTGGGATCGAGCCATGCATCGGGCTCCCTGCTCCACGGGAAGCCTGCTTCTCCCTCTCCCTCTCCCCCTGCTTGTGATCCTGCTCTCACTGTGTCTCTCTGTCAAATAAATAAATAAAATCTTTAAAAAAAAAAAAAGAAAATTTCTCACTTTTAAGTTCATTCTCCAAGGACAGCATGGGACACTACCCAGCACTTAGAGCCTGACATCTAGTAGACCATGTTTTCACATTTACTAGGTGGGAGTAATCTTGCCTCTTTGAACCTCAATTTTATGATCTTGAAATGGGGATAATAATAATAATAGCTAGTTTGAAGAGTTGTAAGATTAGAAAAGAAAGCATACGAAATCATAAGAAATTTTAGGGTAGTCCCAATGAGTTTACAAGGTACAGTGGGAGGGATACAGTTCTGGGTGAGAGGATCTGAGGATTTCCCTGCTCCAGATTAGCTTTTCCCAGCAGGTGTTTCCTTAGATAGCTCCTAGTACCTCTCCCAGCATTACATTCATCATGGTTTAAGTGATTTTCCATCAAGACTCTAGGTTATGAGGGCAAGGACTAGGTCATCGCAATATATATCTCTAGTATCTGGCACAATGTCTGGCTTACATTAGGCATTCAAAAGGCAATTTTTAAAATAATCAAGTGAATAAATAACGGTGGAATGTATAGAGTGTGATGAAAAGAGAAAAGAGGAGGGAGTAATTAACTCTGCCTAAATCAGGGGCAGAAAGGCAGGCAAGAAAATTTGGCTACATTTGTGTTGGGTCTTGAAAGATGAGCAGAGTTTCTCCAGGCAGAACTAAATATAAAGGATGTTCTAGGCAACAGATAGTACATGAAATGGCCGGGCTGTGAAAAGTCTGTGTCCCATCTTAAATGGTTTGGAATTCAACCTGAAAACCACAGAGGAGCTCATTGAGAGGTTTAAACGTAGAACTGTCACTCTCAAATTCATAAATGTTACCATGCATTCTCTGATGATATTTTTATAAAGCTTTTTTAAATATAGAAAAGATTAAGCACATATAAGAGTAGGAGGAACAACATAATGAACCTCCATGTATCCATCACTTAGTTTCAAAATATATTAGCTCATAGCAATCTTTACTTCATTTATATCCCTACCGACCTTCCCTGCCTGGCTAATTCTGAAGCAAGTTCCAGACAACAATTTATTTCATATGTAAATATCTCATTATGTATCTCTAAAAGAAAAGAACTATGACTTCAGCACAACTATATCATTATCAAACTCCTCTCCCCTCCTCTCCCTCTCCTTCTCTCTCTCTGCCATTCCCTAACCTATTTCTTCTTCCATTTTTGCCTCTTTCTCCAATTCTCCAATTTATTTGTTGAAGAAAACAAATCCTTTGTCTTACAGAATTTCCCACATCCTAGATTTTCTTGATTCTATCTCCATGATGTCATTGAACATGTTACTCTGTTTCTTCCATTGTCTCTAAGTTGGAAGTTTGATCCAGAGGCTTGATTAGATTCAGGCATGATTTTGTTTTTTCAAGACAACTTCACAGGTAGTGTGTAATCCATTGGGAGGTTCTTAATGTCTGATTGTCTCTCTTTCTGTGATATTAACAACCCATTAATGATCATTTCTTGGATGTATTATTTCATTAGGGGTAAAAATTGCTAGCACTGCATCATTCCATATTCACGTATTAATGGAAATATTGTACAAAGAGAAATTGTTCCTTATAGACTCCATTACACTGAGATACACACTTTATACAGGAAAGGCTTTATTCTTTTCCTTTATTTACCAGTACTCAGAATAAATCTGGTTCCCTAACACCATCCAAAAGTAATCAAAGTGTAGTGTGTCTTAAATATAATTATGGCCTCATGGATGAACTCAAGTGTATTTGATATATTTCATTCCATTGCTATTATTACCCTTATTATCTTACTGCCTTTTACCAGTGAACTCAATTTGACTCCTGAGTTCTTTTGCCATGACAGATTGACTAGAAACCTTTGAGAGCTCCCTTGTTCTGTGGTGTGATAAGATGATTCAGACTTCATCTTGTACCAAGAACCTTCTTCGTTTTTTGTGTGTTTTTTGTTTTTTTTTTTTTTAATGGAAAATAGTACTTAGAGACCATACTCTATATACCTAAAGTCCTCATTGCTATTGAGTTGACCATTGTTTCTACTTCTTTGAAAATAACAGAACTAAGATATACATTGCTTTACAGGTGAAATACACTATGGATTTTAACTTAGGACTACAAAGTTTTGGGTTTTTTTTTTTTAAGATTTTATTTATTTGAGAGAGAGAGAATGAGAGAGAGTACATGAGAGGGGGGAGGGTCAGAGGGAGAAGCAGACTCCCCGCCGAGCAGGGAGCCCGATGCGGGACTCCATCCAGGGACTCCAGGATCATGACCTGAGCTGAAGGCAGCCGCTTAACCAACTGAGCCCCAAAGTTTTGGGTTTTTTTAAAGATTTTATTTATTTATTTGAGAGAGAGAGAGAGAGAGCAAGAGTCGGGGGGGGGGCAGAGGGAGAGGGATGAGCAGACTCCCCATTGAGCAGGGAGCCAGACTTGGGGCTCTATACCAGGACCCTGGGATCATGAGCTGAAGGCAGCTCATAACATACTGAGCCACCCAGGCGCCCCCAAAGTTTTTACTTAATTTCTTTAATAGTGTATCTTTATCTCCTTACTCTTACGTTGAAACTCCTGGTTCCCAGTATCACTATACACTTAATTTTCCCACGATATGCAACAGTCTCATAATAATGATACCAACATTACCACAAAATAAGATTACCAAAAAGAATTGAAGATTTTTTGGAATTAACTTTGTATATCTTATTAGAGATGTACAATTAAACCACTGTGTTTTAAAGTTATTGAAATCATTCCTGTCTGTGCTAACATCAACAACTTAATACACCATTAATTTGTTTTACTTTTTATATCACTTTTAGAAAGTCCTTTCTAAGAGTTAATTTTGTTTCATAATTATTAAGATAGTGATTATGTTTCCCGAGTCAAGCCTATACAGTAAGTCATGTTCAATCCAGAATTTAGATTTATCGCTGTCCCTTCTCCCCTTTTTCTCCCCTTCTGCAGCTTTTACAAAAAAAAAATCAAATTATGTGTGTAACTGTGTATTTGTATCTCTTCCTTTTCTTATATACTACGGACCTTTTTGTCACTTTCCTTTTTCACTTGAAAGTACATTTTATATATCGTATATTTCTCATATTGGCATTACGCCTGCATTATATGGATATATGTTAGTGTTCAAAGTCCAGTCTTTATGGCAATTTCCCCCCATCCTTTGCTATTATAAATAGTGCTGCAAGAATTGGTCTTTTGCCTATTTCTTTTATTTTTTTGTCTGTGTATCTTAGAGCAGAGTTGCTGGGTCAAAGTTAAATGGCTAAGTAATTCGGCTAGCTATTGTCAAGTTCTCCTGCATACCAGTTACACATTGTTGCATTTCCTCCAACAATGCAGGAGAATGCCTATTTCTCCATAGAGCTGCCAATAGACAAAGTTATCACTTGGATCTTTGCCAGCCTGATAGGTGAGAAAAAGTATTTCATTGTGGTTTTAATCTGCATTTCTGTGCTCAAGGTTAAGGATCTTTTCACATATTTATGGGATTTTGCATTTCTTTTTTTTGTGTGTGAATTGCCTGACTATATTTCTTGCCCATATTACTATAGAATTGTTATTTTTATTCTCTATTTTTAGAAGATTATTTCTCTATAAGGGATATTAATCCCACTTGTGTGATTTCAGGTGCAAAAATTTTTTTCTAATTTGTCATTTGATCTGTGACTATCTTTTAAAACGGAAATCCATACATGCGTTTGCAATTTCGAAGCCAGGTTTGTATTATAGATTTCATATTGATGTGGTGTTGAAAGGCTACATAAAGTAGTCTTCTTAAATCCTTGAAAAATAAGTATTCCCCAAAGAGGTTATTGCATCACATGGAGCCAGATAAATTATTTAAAACATTATTTGAGTTTTCTACCACTTGTAAGGTATTTCTAAGACAGAGAGCATAGAAAAGCAGAATTTCATGATTCCCCAACCACAATTTTGTATGGATACCATAAAAAATATGGTGATTTACAATCTATATGTTATTTTCATGTCTTTTAAATCATTAACATTTAAAACATCTGGAAAACGACTTTTGGTAACTAACCTTTTAAAAATGAACAGTCTATTTACCCATGTGTTTCAAAGGTCTTGGCACATCACAATACTTCAAAAATGTTTAAAGATAGAGCATAAAAGGGAAAAAATAAAGAGGAAAGGAAGAAAGAATAAATAAATGGAGAGTGAACAGGAACCAGAGTCAGGCCCATTTTTTCATGAAACATGACATTTCCCACCAAGATGCCTGTAGCAAAGAACTCTCTAAATCCTTTCCCTAAGAAAACAGCATCACACACAAAGTCCACAGCGAAGATATCCCTAATAAGATACTATATCAAAATAAATATTTATGCTGGTGGTGTCCACAAGTTCAGTACACACGGAGGAATCACTGCTTTTTAAATTGGAGTGGATATGGATTTGAGATTGGACACAGCCATCTGTTCTTGAGAAAGTGTGTCTCCCTTTGTCTGTCAAGGACTCTGGCAGTGGATTAATTATGAGAAGGACCTTGCGGAACCTGGGAAGGTGAAAGGGAGGACAACCAATGATTCATCGAAGCTTTGCTCATGTGAGTTATAGAAGAATATTATGCAGGTCGAACAGTTATAAGTGGACAGAAAGAGCTGAATTTTAAAGAGCATTAAATCTGAAAGAGACAGACTTACAAATTCCATGTAAAGTAGAAATCTATATAGATAAGACATATATAGGAATATACTTTAGTATGTAAATAAATACATAGATGCAGTGAATTCCTCTTTAAAAAATCTAGCAGAAAGTTATAATATTAGAGCTCAGAGGATAAAGGAATAAATAATATTTATTGGGTAATACCATATGCAAAATATTTTGCAAGCTTGATCTTATTTCATGCCTTCCAAAGATCCTATGAGGGTTAGCCCATTTTATAGCTGAAGACACAAAGGCTCCAAGCAGTTAAATAATTTTCCAAAGTTTACCCACAAGAAGTTAGGAAGCTAGAACCTAAAGCTGAGTCTTCAGCTTTTCATTATTTTTTTCCACTATACCTGCTGACTTTAAAATATATTGATGGTTTCCCACACTACTGCAATGGATTTGTGACTCAAATCCATTAGTTCTCAACAAAGAGCCACAAGACACTAAGAATCCAGACCAAGTTCTATTTTTCATTAAGTGGAGTTATGAGAATAAACAAGAAATATTGCTAATGTAAAATACAATGCACTCTTCTGCTCAGGAATGAGTTAGAAATCCAAGGAAAAACCAAACTGAGCCACAACTAATAACTAGATATTTTTTTGGCCAAAGCAACGATAGAAGGATTACTTAGTATTGATGCTCTTATTCATGGTGTTGAGGCAGAGCCTAGAGAAGTCTTGGATCTTTTATTGGAATAGTACATAATTATCCTGTAAGAGACAGATCTCTTTTGTTTGTAAGAAAAACTACTTGGGTTACCTTATCATTGACTCTGTAAGGATCTTGGAAGTATGATCTTAATATAATTGTGAAATGAAGATGTAATTTGAAGATACTCCATTATGTTGTAAAGTTTCCCTCTACATTACTCAAAGTATTTTGTGAACAGTAACTAAGTTATTTAATAATTGACAGAAATCCTGTCTCCATCTATTCTCCAACAAATTACCCTATCCAATATTTTAAAAATCTTTGGACACAGATTAAACTAATAAAAATATTTTGAACAGAAAAACTGAGTACTCCACACATGTTTTTAGATCTTTTCAAAGACTAGATCTGAGGTACAATTTTTGAGGGGATAAAAATACATCATAAGTCTAATTCTGGACTGCAAGGTTTTTACTTGACCTCTTCAGTCTTGTGTCTTCATGTTTTTTCTTTCACAATGAAAATCCTGCTAGCTGACATAACTAACATTATTCCTCATTTATTTTTCCATAATACTTAACAGTGTGCATGAGAATCACAACTCCATCTTTATATTACTTGAGTTTTTAAAAAACAGTAGCACAGTTCTGATCCTCAAAAGTAAGAGAATCCTACCCAGGTGTTTGTGGATAGTGTTTAGAATTTGGACTCAGGGGACCCATGTGGGGTTCCAGGCTCTCTACCACTTGCTCACTGGCTGAAGTCACTTAACCTCTGTGAACATCAGTGCTGTTACTTTCAGAATCATACCAGCCACACGCGTTTGTGTGGATTAAACAGTATCTTTCAAGTAAAAGCCGTTAGAGTGGATGTTAAGTTAGTGTAGATGCTGTTGGTGAAAAGATGCATTTGTCTAGAAGTCTTTCTACAAACTATATTTCTTTAAAAATGAGTGACTTAACCCTAAGCTTTACAAAGGTAACTTGGTTCAAAGCTTCATGAGGGTGGACACTGTTTCTCTTTTGCTCACCCAGAAATCACAGTGCCTGGGACATTGCCTGGCATAGCACAGGGTCTCAAAGTCATAGCTTTTGAGTAAGGAGAGATGTTAATTAATCAATCAATAAGTCAGTCAGTCATCAGGTATTGACTGAGGGCATATAATGCACATGTGTGTGGAGCAGAAGGGAAATATGTGGCTGCTTTATTATTCTATTGAAAGCTCTGTGAGAACAGCTACCAGTCCAACTGTCTCCGTTCTATCACTGTAGTTCTGTAGTACTGAAAGCAGTTTCTCTTCAGTAAATATAGGTACAGAGTGAGTGATTCCTATCATGTGTATGTGACAGCAGTAGGGAGAATGTAGATTCACATTAAAACTTTAAGAACCACTTATCTCAATCTGTGGGCATCTCAATCTTGGAGATGCTGAGGTGGGCAAAGCTTTCACTGAAGAGCTTCACAGCCGAGGTGAGAACCAGCTACCATGAAAACATGAGTAGACTTTTAGGGAGTGGAAAAGAATCAGGATGACTTTCTCTGAAGGGAATAAGCAAGAGCAAACACAGAGAAGTGGGTGCAAGTATGGTGTGGCTAGAAAGAGATGTACAGCCATAGGGCCACTTCACAGCATTGCTTGGAGGGGGCTTCACCACTGCTGATGAGCTCATGCTGCTCTGGCATGGGATTGATAGATGGGTCAGCCATTAACATTCTCTCAATCTCAGCAGTTCTGGGATGTCCTAGTTGTAGCACTTATCACAGAGAGTCCTGGAAATGACAGTGTCTCTAAGATTTTTGAAACATGAAAATTGCCATTTCAAACATTTAAATTATTTTCTGTCTCTCAGGCTTAACTTTGCATTTATCATTGTAACAGATTGTCTCTCTTTCCATGGAAATCACCTCAAGGGTCTCTTAGACACCACAACATTAAACAAAACCCCACCCAAAGACCTTAGAGAAAATGGAAAACTTGACCCACTTCAATGCAGGTGATTTAGGCAGAGAGTAAGTTCTACAAAGCTGTGTAGCTGACCATTCTATAGCTTTGGAGGAAGAAATTATGTTTTCATTATATATATATCAGTTTACTTTAGAATTATGTGTGTCCTTTGGACAATCTATTGCTAGAGATGTAAAATATTGCTACAAGGATGTGTAGGCACATGCTACCCCTTATCATTGACCCAGAGGCAGTAAAACTCAAATGGACTGGCTTTGATGTGACTCAACAAAGATGTAATCCTTTGAAATGCAAAATGTGATGTTATTTAATAGCAAATAAAGCACTGAGGTGGCACAATTCTTTTCGAATGTATTTTAATTGCAGGGAGGGATTGGGTTTCCCTGAAAAGATTAGACATTGCGATTATCAGTCTTCCTGGAAAGAGGCTGGAGGTATGATCAGAGCCAATGAGTAAGGGCATTAGGTTGGAGTGAAGGAAAATCATTTTCATCTCTCTGGTCCTCACTGCATTTGGAGCCTGGATCCCTGAAGAGCAGACACGCTCAGGATAGTACATATGTAGGAGGCCAGCTGCCCCACTGTCCAGCTCTACATGGTAGTCACAAGCAAGGCAAGGTGGCACTTCTGCCCAGACTACTGCCATTGGTTGTTGGCGCACACTGTGGTTAGCAGCATGCCCTCAGAAGTCAGATGGCTTGAGTTAAATTCATACTTGATTCTTTGCTAGCTGGGCAAATTACTTTGCCTCTCTGTGCTTCTGTTTTTTCACTTAAGAATAATATAGCATCTGTCTATTCAATGATGGGCTACTGAGGTAATCCATGTAAGTTCTCCTTACTGTGCTTTATTTCTTTTTTTTCTCATTAGCACATATCATAATCTGTAGGTTTTTATGCTTATGGTTATTTTTATTTACTCTTTCTCCTTATGGGAATGTAAGCTAGCCAAGTATAGGAATTTTTGACTAATCATTAGTATAACATTTTTTGTGTCATTCAAAGTGTAGTGTCTGGCCCACAGTATGTGCTTAATAAATGTTTCTTGAATGAATAAAGAGCTTAGAAGGATGCTCAATCAATGTAAATGGTTATTATCATTACTCTCACCCACAGTGTCTGGTAAAGTCTTGTACATTTGAGTCTCGTCTCTGGTACGTGGTGGACAATACAAAGCAATCTTTTTCATGGTTGAGACACAATGTCCCTACTACCTCCACTGTGGCTTTCTCCTGCCTGTACCATGGGACGGACAACCATCAGCAATCATAGGAACCCCATATAGAATTTAATTCTGGTTTATAAACCAGCAGAGTCTGGACATTTGTCTTATATAAGGTAAGAGGGAGAAAAGAAAGCTAGTGCTACTTTACTTTTTTCTACCAAGGTTGTAGACCTTATCCCAATAGCATTATAAGGAGGTCAGGTCTACGGTGATTTATTGTCCCTCTATGGCAGATATTTTGTTTCACCCTTGAGATAATAAGATAATAAAAGAATAATAATATTAATAACAACAAAATTGTGGCTAATATTTACTGGGTACCCTTCTAAGTGCTTCAGATGCATTATCACATTTATTCCCAACAAGATGGAGTTAGGTAGTGATGTAGTCATTTCAGATGAGGAAGCTGAGACCCAGGGAAATACATGGATATACCAGTTGTCACTGAGTGACGAGGCAACCAAAAAGGAAGCACACCACATGTGTCTGTGGCTCAAAAACTACAGTATTATACTGACTTTAAATCCACATGTGGTTCCAACTTATGGTGGACTTATGGGGGTGACTTGCAGGGGGTGAATAAATCAACATTCACAGAACAGTGCTTTAGGATGGGGGGTAAGGCACCCTGAGTGGGGGAAGCTGAACATGCCTTATAGGAAAATAAGAGTTTTTCTAGAAGTAGTGACATCTCCTAGACAGCAGGAGGGAAGCAACAGTATTTCATAGGGCAAGAGCGCGCCCACAGAGGAAGTGAAGAGGGTCCATGGCACCAAGATGAGAAAGATAATGCTGCTTCCAGGGGATGCTGACATGGACAACAGGCCTGTATTTAAGTCTTGGTTGCTTAAACTTTGGTGTGCACAGAAATCACCTTTGAAGCTATTGATAAATGCAGTTTACTCGGGCTTATTGAGTCCAGGACAGAGCTCAGGAGTTAGCATTTTAGCAAGTACTCTGAGCACTTCTGATGATAATCCTGTGAATCAAATTTTGGGAAACGTGGCTATTTTGGCTTTTAAGAAAGGATAAAATAAAGAATGTGGTCATATCCCTGTTTTATAAAACCCCTCTCATGGGGCTTGAAGGATGGCCAAGAAGAGAAGAACTGAGGCAGGGTTAGCTTAGAAGGCTGATCCTAGTAATCCAGGTGTGAGAGGCAAGTGGCCCAATCTGGGCAGGTGGGAGGTGGGAGATGTCACAGAAGCAGGCTCACAGCTATGGGCAGCTTCCCTTGTTGGGATTCCTCATTCAGTACAGTCATGACTCACTGGCTGGGGCAAGAGCAGCATGATGGTCAGTGCCTTCTGGAGGAAAACTCCATGTTAACAACAGTAATGAAATATACCCAGGAACAAAAGGAGGCGGACAAGCAAGCATTGCATGATTCAATCAGAAATATCCTGAGAAGTAGAAATGTTCACCTTTCATGACATTTTAGCTTTCAAATAACATTCTGGAGTATTTCATAGTCATAGGTATTCTTGATTAACTCAGCAGTAAGCAATGCTAAAGTGGTGACATCACATCATCATCTCAAGGGATGAAGTGAGTTGTATTTACAGGGAACCTACTATGGTACAAAGGAATAGAGGCAAGGGCAAAAAATGGCTCAGATTCAGCATGCCCTTTAGGGTGGGAGAGATGGAATAGAATAGCACAATTGATGATGCAACCAGGTTCTGGGAGAGGCACAGGTACAAGTCTACAGATGTCCAGAGGTAGGAGGGATGGCTCCTGGCTGAGAGGGTAATCCAGGAGGCAGTGGGCCTTGGAAGGGGGACCTGGTTGTGCATGCAGAAATGAGATGGCAAAAAGATTTTAGGTTGAGGAAAGTGCTTGAGAGCATGACTTAGGGATAGCCAAATGAGGATTGAAAACACAAGGCACAGAAGCTCATGCAAACTAAAGCTTAGGGTTCACAAATGGGTGAAGTATTGGAAACAAGTATTTATTGAGCACCTACCATGTACTGGCAGTGCTCTAAGACCTTGACTGTATTGACTCTGAATCTTACTGCAACCTTATGGGGTGGCTCTCAAGCCTGCCAGACAGAAGGGTTGAAGGGCCTTGAATATTGTACTAATGAGCTGGGATTTACTTCTTGGGCCAGTGATCTCAAACTGCTTGTGTTGCCCTAGTGTTCCATAGAGGTGTCTTGGAAGTGCTCTGGGGCCTAAAGAAGGGAATCCAAGGGGCAAAGTCCCCCAACTTCTCAAGTCTAAAGTAAAATTGATCTGCTCTCACCTGTTTTATTTCCTAGGCTTCTCAGCAAGATTTTTTTTTTTGATAAAACATTACATTTGTTTTTTAAGTTTGTACATCATTTGGAGACATGGAGTGTGATGTTAAAGACCGAATTTATAAGCACAAGATTAATCTGGGTGTATGTGTAGGCTGAAATAAAGAGCAAAGTCAGCTTAAAAGTTGTTTAAATAGTCCAGGCAAGAGTTAATAGAACCAAGTGCTGGGGTAATGGCAGGGGTTATGGTGGAATGGGGTTGGGATATGCATGGATCTAGAGCTAAGGCACAGGTAGACTCCAGGTGGCTTGGAAACTGAGGGGGGAGAACAAAGAAGGAGGGAGGAGGACTAGAAGGCTCTGATGTAAGCTGAACAAGCAGGGCTCAAGGGATGAGAGGAAGAGCTCAGGTTTGGCTGTAATCAGGTTCTGTCTCATCATACTCAACATCTCTCTGTATAGAGGAGTCAACTTTCCCACTGGGAAGGACTCTGCAGTTATTTTACACCCAGCACGGCAATTCTAATGAAGTAAGACCTTGATAAATCTGTACTGATTTGACTATCCCATGACATCATCTCAAGTTCAAGTTTTAGACAAGGTGGAGACAGAAGGTGCCTTTGCTTTTGATTTGAAATAAATGGAGGGAATGAGACAAGCTTCCAGGCAGCTCTTGGGGCATGGATTTATAAGGCAGAGTGATGCTGCACAGAAAGCAATGGTCTTCACAACTAGAAGGACCCAGTTTCAGATCCTGCCTTGTCCAGTTTCAGATGTACCCCTTTGGGAAAGCTTCCTTAACTGTTCAGCATTTTTTTAAATGAGGGAAATAATATATGTCTTCTAAAAAATGTTGTGAGAATACATTGTGATAATTTATGTAATGCTCAGAATACTGTTTGGGTATTCAGTAGGTGCTATGCAAATATTAGCACTCCCATTTCCCACCAGACCATGTTAAAGAATTATTCCCTCTCATACCCCTGGTGTCCAAGGTCATACAGATCAATCTCCTTAAAGAGTGCTTGTGTATTTTGAAGACACTTAGGTAAATTAATGCTAGCATCCATTATATTCTTTATTTTGTTTTTTTTAATTAAGATTTTATTTATTTATTTGACAGAGAGAGACAGAGAGAGTGAGAGAGAGAGAACACGAGCAGGGTGAGGGGCAGGAGGAGAAGCAGACTCCTGGCTGAGCAGGGAGCCCAATGCGGGGCTCGATCCCAGGACTCCAGGACCATGACCGGAGCTGAAGGCAGACGCCCTACCAACTGAGCCACCCAGACACCCCCATGATATTCTTTAAAGTGGATGCGAAGATGATAAATCCACTAGGCCAAGCCCTGAATGAGGGTTGCATTCAGCTCAGTACTGGGAAAAGGTAAAACCTTCAATTAGAGTGAGAGAACCACCCTCTGACCCAAGGGCATGACATTTTATTATAGGTGCCATGTGGGAGGTCAGAAATCTCAGAGAACTGAGATCATTCATAAAGTGCTTTTTTTCATAAGCATTTAAGATTATTAAGTATACTTCAGATATGATTTGATTCTTCATTTTTGTTTTTTGAAGGACAGTATACATACATATAGAACTTGATTTTGAAAACACACACACACACACACACACACACACAATTCCAGCTTTTTGATTTAAAAACAGTAACTGTGAAGCACTTGAAGGCGAGAAGTCAAATACTGAGGATTTAATACCAATGTCATTTGTAATTTGCATAGACTACAAAAGTAATCAATCTTGTATTGTTTTAAGTTCAATGAGTACACAGCAGTTGATGACTTTGCCCAGGATAATCCTTTTCAAATGTTATTTTCAATTCAAAAGTGCCTGCTGAATAATACTGGATTTCCCAAGTACGACAATGCTTTGCTGCCCACGGAGGGTGGGTCTTCTGCAGAGGTGAAAGAGATGATTCAGAAGCCTGGAGCACCTGGGGTACCTCCAGGTGTTGCACATGAATGGTGGAGGGGGCAGGCATCTCCTGAGAGGCCTCTATTTTGGGTTTCTCCAGGCACAGTCACGGCCTGGCACTAACCCAGAAGGAGGGCAGGTGGGATGTGAACACGTTCCTCCTGTGGTTTGGTTTGTTGAAGCTGGCTTGTATTGGCTTGCCAGATTTCATTGTTATACATTCAGAAATTTGGGGAGCTAGTTGTTGAACTGCTGGTAGCTTGAAAGAGAACATGGTGGGAGTACTTATACCAGGGAAATAGGCAAACTCTACAGTAAGTGGCCAGGTAAGAACCAAAACTGAGTTCTGCCTAAGCACATCCCCTCAGGACCAGTGATCATCTTGAGAAGTGAAGTGTTTATTTTCAGTGAGATGTCTCAGAATGAGCAAAGGAATCCAGGACCATTTTCTGCACATGCCTCAACTTTCCATTTCTCTTGACTCTTGAAAACAGAGGAAAGAAACAGCCCTTCTTCCTTTTGCATCTTACTTTGGGGGGATGAAACCTGCATCATCAGACTCTGCTTCCCTTTGAAGTACAGTGAGGTTCTGCATGGCCATTTTGATGAGTTATTTCTACATTTTGACAGATTTTCTCAGAATATGATCTACCTCTGAAGAGCAATAACATCCCAGATGGCATCTTCAATGAGGTATCTGAATGGCCGTTAATTCCGAATCAATATGATTACTCAGAGTGAGTTGTGTGTGTTTGCAGAGAGTGTCTGTGGGTGTTCCCAACAGCAAGCTTGCACGATTGAAAGAGCAGAGATTCTGAGATTCTTTGAGAAGGCAGCTGCAGGGTGGGAAAATGGTTAGCAGGATGGGAAGGGTAGAATGAGGGATGTGTTATCTTGTATTGCGTGGTACCCATTTAATCCCCAAAGGAATCGTTATTTATTCATTCATTCACTTATTCCTTTTCTTTTGTTCAAAAAATATTTTTGAACATTAATGGTACTGTGTCATGTGCTAAGGAGGGAGTAGTGAAAAAGACAGGTGGTCCCTGCCCATAGGGGGTGGCCAAATGGGGAAGACAGTTATCCAACTAATTATTACACTCATAATTATTTAATTTCAACTGTAATAGTTGCTCCAGTGGAGAACTATGGGATGCAACAAGGACAGATAACAGATCCCACTTAGGCCTAGGGGGTCAAGTAGGACTTCCTGGAGGAAGTGATATTTAGCACTGATTTGAAGGAGGAGGAGTTGGCCAGATAAAGAGAGAAGGGTAAAGAGTTCCAGAAGGAGGAATATAGGTCAGAAAGGTTATAGGCATGTTCAGGGAGGGGAGAAAGTCAGTGTGGCTGGGGTGCAGTGAGAGAAGAGGAAATGTGTGATAGGAAGAAGCCAGAGCAATAGCCTGGGGGCAATCTTGCAAGGCCTAGGAGGTACCTTCTGGTGGGATGTTTATCCTAAGCTAGGAGTAACATGTTGAGGGATTTGTTTTTAAAAGACATCTTGAGCTACTGGGGAAAACCAGCAAGAAGTAGGAGAGGAAAGTGAGAAGATCCTGTATTCCTGAACTCACTCTCATCCATTCATTCAACAATTGCTAGACATTCGTTAACTTCTCTACAGTCTGCCCCCACTCTCCATCCTAAAACAACCTTAAGGAAGAGAGTGATGCACAGAAGTACAGGCACTGACCGAATAATAGAGGTATATGGCATTTTAGAAACAGAACTTGTAATGTTTACTGACTCCTGATTTCTTCTTTCTCTAAGCTTCATGACACATGGGTGCAGATTTTCAGCACCTTCCACAGACTGCCCCAACCTTGTTCATATACTGTGTTCGGGGGAATTAGTTATGCAATTAAAAAATTTTTATTTATTTATTTGAGACAGATAGAGGAAGCACAAGCAGAGGGAACAGCAGAGGGAGAGGGAGAAGCAGACTCCCCACTGAGCAGGGAGCCAGATGCGAGCTCAATCCCAGGATGCTGGGATCATGATCTGAACTGAAGGCAGATGCTTAACAGACTGAGCTACCCCGGTGCCCCTGCAATTTTTAATAAAGGGATCTAGGCTGCTTTCTTCCTCACATGCCCTGCCACTTAAAATATTTCAATTTTGGTTATTGATGTAGAGAAGCAAAGGGTATCTCCTTTTAGAGGGGACAAGTAAATTTTAGCAATCCACACAATGCATGTATTCATTCAACAGTCCTGCATCAGTGCTATCCTTGGGGATCTAAAAATGAAAATGTTGTTCCCTGTCCCTGGGGAGCTCACTGTCTAATGGCCCATTTGATATTGATATGAAATGACATAAATGCAATGATAAAGGGAAACATGGGGTCTGGGGAAGCAGAGAGGAAGAAACCAGTAACTAAGTCTTAAGAGTCCTTCCGGAAGAATGAATGCCTGTGTTGAAGCTTAATTCAAAAGTGGGAGTTAACCATGGAAACAGCGGTGGTAGTTAGGGGGAGGGGACCACAGCAGCTACAAACAAAGGTATAGAGGAATAGACCTCTGGTTTCTAGACCTCTATGAAGCACTAGATGAAATGCATTTAACTATGTATCTTCATATTTGCTCTTTCCCTTGAAAGTGTCAGGTTCAAAAGAGTGCAACATTTTCCTCCATGGATGTACCTTGAGGCAGTGTCCCATGACAGAAAAAGAGCAATATGTGGATCCCACAGAACTTGATTTGGTTCCCACTGCTCCCATTAGCCATGTGACCTTGGACAAAGCACTTTAACCTTTTGGCGCCAGTTCCTTCATCCGTGAGGTTGGGCAACAGTGTTTGTGAGTGTTCACTTACACGTGATTCTCTAGGTAAGGTAACAAGAAGAAGACACCCATAGATGTTGAAACGGACTGAGGTCTTTTGATGATCCACAATCCAGCTACTATTTCTGTTATTTTTTATGACTTATTTATTTATAATAAATAAATATATAATAAATAAATAAATAAATAAATAAATATAAGAGAGAGAGAGTCTGTGTGTGCAAGTGGGGGAGGGGGAGAGGGAGTAAGAAACCCAAGCAGGCGCCACACTGAGTGCAGAGACCCAGGTGGCCCCTGATCTCATGACCCCGAGATAACAACTTGAGCTGAAACCAAGAGTCACACACTTAATGGACTGCACCACCCTGGCACATTTTTTAATGTATATTTTCCTTTCATGTTTCTGGCATTTAAACATAGCCTTAGAAGGGATTCAAGCATCAAAATCAACCTTGTGAAAATTGCTTCATCTGTACAATGAAGAGCTCTGTTTAGGCGCCCTTCTACTTTTGAAACCTTACGATTGAATTCAAAGACAATCCTTGTTATAAATACTGAGTAGTGTATAGAACTGTTGAATCACTATAGTGTACAACTGAAACTAATATAAAACCGTATGTTAACTATACTGGAATTGAAATAAAAAACTTAATAATAATAATAATAATAATGATAATAATAATAATAATAATAAAAGATGATCCTAGTTAATGGAGCCACATGCTCCTTCTTCCAGCAGCAGGCTGGATCCCTATGGTCAGGAGACTTGAGAGATGCATTTACTAAGCTATTATTAACTTTTTATTGGGGTCTTCTATGTAACATGGGTAATTTCCACTTTTGCCTATACCATTTGGATTTCTATTTTCAATGAAATGAAACTTTCCCCCAAATTTTCTCTTTCTAAATATTGGATATTGACAGTAATTGCTTGCACAAAGGTCACTCCTCTAATTGGTTTTACATAATTAATTTGGGAATATGTTTTATAAACTTGAATTCTGACACTTGTACCCAGAACAGAATTTACTTCATTATATCCAGGAGCTATCAATTTTAAGGTATATCATTATTATATATACAACTAAAAAAGAAAAATTGCTTCCAATTAAACTATGACACAGTAATTTCTTATCACTCTGAGTTTTTAAAAAACTCATTGAAATAGTTCCTTTAGACTTACTCAGACATAAGCTTTTGTCACATATAACTCTTGTGCATTTATTTGAAAAAAGTGAAATTAATTGATTAAGGGATTAATAAAACATCTTCACATTCAAAGTAAAAATATTCAGGTTCACTTTTCAGTTCAGAGCTATTGATATCTGGTCTTCCCCATACCAAGGCCACTGGTGATACAGCATTTCTTGAAAGAATGTGGCATTATTGCAATGGGGATTTCCTAAGCTATTGATCCTCATTCTGCAACTTTTAATACATTTGAATAGGCAATGAGAACTACATCAAGATTTCTGCCTGGCAAATCAGTAGCATTCTGACTCTAAAGTTAATATATGAAAGAAAGGGTGCCTGGGTGGCTCAGTCGTTAAGCATCTGCCTTCGGCTCAGGTCATGATCCCAGGGTCCTGGGATCGAGTCCCACATCAGGCTCCCTGCTCGGCGGGAAGCCTGCTTCTCCCTCTCCCACTCCCCCTGCTTGTGTTCCTGCTCTCGCTGTCTCTCTCTCTGTCAGATAAATAAATAAAATCTTTAAAAATATATATATATATGAAAGAAAAAAAGGTAAATCAAATGTGTCTGAGAATTACTGAAAAAGAGTAAAAACTATGGTGTAGAATGTACCTGAGACTCATCAACTGGTCTGGAGCTTATTTTGATCAGTAGGAATCTGTATAATTGTGCAAGGATATGCCAGGAGTCATATTTTCAACTCCAGGACTAACATTTCACTTCATGAAGTTAGAAAAGGTCCATCACAACTGTTTTATTGTTTCTGTTAAAATTCCATTCTGAACCCCAAACTCTACAGCATCACTTAATGCTGATCAAATTGCACCTTGGTGACATGCCCAGTGCCATGTGACTCTTCCAAGAAAATAGGAACATTCATTTTGCAATAACAGTAACTGCAAGAGTCCATATGATACAAAGGGAAACTTTTTTCCCTCTGATTTTATATTTTATCTCATCAATTTTCCCCTTCTATTTCACTTCGAAAATTGCTGCACAAATCTCTGGTGGAACTATGTGTGTGAGAAAGGCTTTTTATTTACTTTCAGTTCCTACCATTTGTACTTCCCATTATGCACCTGACATACCAGGTAAGTGAAATGACCTGCAGAAGGGGGCCTCTGAGAACAGCCTGGGCGTCATGTAGCAGCCCCTGAAACTATAGCAACATTACCCCGTGTCTCCCTGGTGGGTTATCCATAGGTTTCTTACTAGCAAACTAACTATATTATAGCTTACTCATCTATTCTTCTATATATTCAGCAAAAATTTATGGACCAGACTCCATACAGTTTCCTGGGATACAGTGGCATAAAGGAAATATCCCTGTTTTCTACAAGTTCAGAGCCTAGCAATAGGATATAAAAGATAATGGAAGAAATTCAAGCAGGCTTTAAGTGCCAAGATCAAGTTAAATATGGGGTATTATGAGAGTGATGAAGGGGGCTGGGACACTCAGATAAGAACAAGGGAGTGGAGGAAGTAACATGAAATGAAAGAATACATACTGGGTTCAAAAAAACAGTACAGAGTGGTCCCATGCACACATCGCCCAGATCCCTCCAAGGGTGGTGTCTTATAGAACCACAGTGCATTGTCAAAACCGGGAAATTGATATTGACACAATACAATAACCAGTCTACAGACCTGACTCAAAATTCACCAATTTCTGCATGCACTCATTTTGTCTGTATAAAATCAGTGCATTTTAAGCCTGAAAATTTTAGTGGAGCAATTTGCAGAGCATGTGGGAAGAAGAAAAGTTCAGAATTCAAGCAAAAGTTGCCTTCTTTCTCCAATATGCTTGTTAGTTTCCTTCTGTGTCCAGGGAGCAGAAGTGACCAAGAGTGGCAGAGATAAGAGACAGACAAATCGAGAGCAATCAATCCCAGCCTCCATCTGGGTGATGTGCCAGTCAGGAGATGAACCAGCTGTTGAGCATTGCCAATGGAATCCAGCTATATTTATTTCATAATGTGTCACTGGCGTCAGCTGACATTGAGTTTTTATTTGAATTTTGATGAAAAAGTTAATGCGGTACAGTGAAAAGGTGCTTGGGCCTTGGTGTCAGACCCACTAGTATCTTAATCTTAACTGCCACCTCCAGCTCTGTAACCGTGAATAAATCACTGTATCTGAGTGGCAGCCTCTTCATCTGTGAAATGGGCATGCAAATAGCACTGCCCCAGGAAGAGGTAAGGTTTCTGGCACAATACCTGGCAATTAGTAGGAGCTCAGTGAATGGGGAATGTGATTCTATTTATCATTAACGTTCTTCTATGACTTTCACATTCTATATCTTCATGATATGACCCAATGTTTATTTTTTTTCTTTTAAATTATAGAGTGCCTGCGAGTTTGCAAAATGCTTACACATACATATTTCTTGTTTGTTCCTTTCAACAGTCTGGCAAGACTCCTAAGGATGACTTGCCTGAGGTTACACACGTAGTAAGAGGCAGGGTCAGATCTAAGCTCCAGTCTAATGATTTCAAATTCCATGTTCTTCCTGCTGTACCCAGCCATCTCCCAGGTGCCAAAGGGGTTGTCAAGATTCTTCTGAGGAAGAGAGATGAAATAGCTCTGGATAATTTAGGGGCCAAGGAGAGAAAGCTTTCAAGTTTATAACATAGCCACAGCTAGAGTGTGAGTTTGTCCCTTCAGGGGAGTACCCAGGAGCACTTGACAGTGATACTGAGTTTTGTTTTGGTTTATGTATTTCCTGTGGCATAGAGGATATTTTTGTCCTTTCTCCTATTCTCTGCCAAGTCATCTGTTTGGCTGCCCATTAACTGAGGATATACGGTGTGTTTCTCTTTTCTGCTCTAACCCAGAGTGTTAGAATGAAAAGGTACCTAGATAATACATCACCCTTTAGTTTCTGTTGAGGACCTGTTGTTTCTGGGGTAATTAGCAAACAGCTTGGCAAACGTTATTGGGTAGAGGACAAATAGGAAACACACATAATTATTTCTCCTAGTTAGAGACCAGAAGCTACATTTGTCCCTTTGGGAAGGGAATATAAAACATCTCCGGTAAACATATCTTGTCAGGTAGCTGTTCTCCACCAGGGAAAATCTCCACAGCTCCTGGTACAGAAAAACCAAGAAACATAGCTAGTCCATCATCATTATTAGCCTCCACTCCATCCTGTCTTCACTCATAAAAGTGTGCTCTCTCTGCCGCATGGAGTCTGTTGGAATTGGAGCCTGGCATGGAATGTGCTCTGGGGTTTGGGCAAGGGAGGCAGATGGACTGGAGTGGTATCCTAAATCCTTGATTGCCTGTGTGACCCTGGGTAAGGTTTCCTAATCGCTGACGCTCCTTCTATTCTCATTTACATAATGTGGGTTCCAATATGTCCTTTAAAGTGTTAATGTGAGGATTCAGTAAGACAATGTATATTAAATGCTGATAACAATAATCTGGCATACAGTAGGTGTTTGATAAATGTCAATCTCAACTCTTTCTTCTGATGTTTCTGTTCATTCCCTATAGGCAAGCAGTAAAAATTATCATGTCTTAAAGAGCTGATACAATCTTGCCTGATTGCCTACTTAACCCATTTTTGTAACTCTCAGGGCCCTAGCCCTCTGGGCAATGAGGTTCAAGCTCTCTCTGCCTGCTAAGAGCTGGGCTGCCATCTTGGCAGGGCACTTGACGCTTCTGCCTGGTCACTATGCCCTAAGCATTTGCCTCTACCCACCACTGGATGGATGGGAGCAATTCTCCAGCTAATTTGCCAGTTACATGGAAGAGTGCTTCCCAAATCACAAGGCTGTTGAGATTAAACTGATAATTACCACATGCAGATTTCCCGAAGTGTTCACTTGTCTGTATCCAACACTGACTGAGTGTCTGGGATTTTGAGTGGCCTTTGAGCCAGATTTCAATTGTGGCAGAGGTGAATAAACATTAAGACTAGGGAGAAGTTATTAATGATGACATACTCAGCCATGGGGTGTGGAGAGTGTCAGCCAGGGCTGCAGACCTTGTAATGCAGGTCTCTTCTTCCTGTGGCTGAAGCCCACTATCCTTCCATACCAAGCACCGACACCTTCCCGTCAAAGCCTTCCATGACCCCCATTCCTCAACCCAACTTAGAGTAATTGCTCCAGATCTATACACTGATAACATCCACAGGGATCTCCACACCCTGTGACAATTCTTTTTTTTTTAAGATTTTATTTATTTGACAGAGAGAGACAGTGAGAGAGGGAACACAGCAGGGGGAGTGGGAGAGGGAGAAGCAGGCTTCCCACCGAGCAGGGAGCCCGATGCGGGGCTCGATCCCAGGACCCTGGGATCATGACCTGAGCCGAAGGCAGACGCCCAACGACTGAGCCACCCAGGCACCCCACCCTGTGACAATTCTTGATGAATGTATGGGTTGTTTGCCTCTACCAGATTATTCTGCTCTATGACACAGAACTACACAACCACCACACTCCCACCTGTGCCGCCTCATATGAGGAAAGCTGCCTGACTCCTTCAGAGGGAGAGTGGATCAGGAACCTTTACTTCCAACAGTCTTCTCCCTGGAACGCCCCCTCTGCCCCCCCCCCCCCCCCCCCCGCCAAAACACACACACATCCACACCGTGTTTCTTGGTTAGCATTAAAGTTGGCTACAAACAGAGGGAAAAATAATAGCAATGGCTGAACCCAAGATACAGCCTTATTTCTCTCCCAAGTGAAAGAAGTGTGAAGACTGAGAAGTCCAAAATGTCATGATGGCTCCTTCCTTTGGGGCCACAGAGACCCAGGGTCCTATCTTTCTTCTCTATCATGCCTTCAAAGTTACTTCATGATCCAAGATTGGTACTGATGCTACAGCTGGCAAGGACAAGGTTCAGGCTGGAAGAAGGAAGACAGGCAAGAAGAGAAAATTGGAGGCATCCCCTAGCTGATTTGACTCTAAGTATGAACCAGTCTACATCATTTCTGCATACACCTCTTGGGCCAGAATATAAGCACATGACAACACTTGGATAAAAGTGAGGATGAGAAAAATGGCCCCTTTTTTTTCCCCAAGAAGGCAATGTGCCCCACCAAAAAACTGGGGTTCTGATATTAAGGAGCTGACAGAGAATGTGCCTTGAGATGGACAACTAGCAGACACAGTATCCAGGATAAAAATTAAAAAGAAACAAAAAATAATGCAAGTGAAGGGAGCTGCATTTCCCTCTTCTAAATGCCATTTCTTCTGATGAAGCACAAATCAGATATCTCTCTCAGGGAGAGAGAAAAAGATGGGAAAAAATGATGCCTCTTTTTCAGTTTCATGGAAACAGCCCAAAGAAATCAACCAGTAAGAAAAAATTAAGATATTAATATGTATTAATTTCCTTCTTGCCTCAGGCACCAGCACACGTTTCATCTTATTTAATTCTCGCAACATCCCCAAGAGGTAACTACTATTACTTTCATTTTGTATATGGATACTCAAGTTCAGAGAGGTTAAGTGACTTGCTCAAGGTTGCAGAGCTAGTGAGGGATGAAGCTGAAATTTAAACTAAATCCCCTTACAAACAGCTCCTGCTCTCTGTTTAACAGTAACTCTCAACACAAAAGTAGAAGAGGGAAGAAGAGGCATGACAACATCTCTGATTCAAAGAACAAAATGCCCTTGAATTTTGGTTTCAACATTTGGTGTAGAATATTAAATGTTCATAGTTCCTTTCATGTACAGACATTTGTCTGATAGACAACATTTTCTGCATACATGAATTGTGAAAATATTTTAAATCTCAACCAAGATGCTCTATACTGATGGTTGGGGGGAGAGAGGATTGCTGAATGCACAACTTCAAAGTCTGAATGTGAATGGCCTCCTGGCCACTGAACTCATGAGAATTTTGATTTATGCTAAAGCAATGCTAATACTTATTGAGATTTGGGCCACACTAGGCTTCTAGGATGGGGGGACAAGTAAGGGAGACAACATTGGAGCCAGAGAAGGAATCTGTGAGTGTAATCCTTCAGGGACCAAAGGGGACTTAGAGGAACTGTGGCCAGCCTCCCACATATGGCAAAATGTTCTCTAATATATCTCATGAGTAATCATCCAGCCCTTGAAAGAAGACTAAGTAAGATAGAGGGCTTGCTGTTTTCTAAGGTAAAGCATTTCATTGACAGATATCTCCTCTTATTTTTAAATTTTTTAAAGATTTACTTATTTATTTAGAGAGAGAGAGAGTGAGTGAGAGGAGAGGCAGAGGGAGAGGGAGAAAATCTCAAGCAAATCTCCAGCTGAGCGCAGAGCCCTATGCAGGGCTCCATCTCACGACCCTGAGATCATGACCTGATCCAAAATCAAGAGTCAGACGCTTAACTGACTGAGCCACCCAGGAGCCCCTGGACATTCCCTTTTAAAATAAAGCCAAAATTCAAACTCCCGAGTTTAACAGCAAATAAGTATTGAGGGTCTTCTGTGCACTGTGCTTTTATATAAATTATCTTCAGTAACCCTAACATTGTACCTATAAGCCTATGAGGGAGGTAGAAATCATCCCTTTCCTTTGTAACCAAGTTCACAGTCTGGGTGTGTAGGACTCTCCAGAAACCACACAGCTAGGGTGATCAGCCAGGTCATCCAGCTTCAAAGCGGATGTTCTTTCCTTGCATGGTCACTGCATTTTTGCCCTGGTTTTTGGCAATTGTCCTTAACCTTTGGTCCACACTTTACTGGTTCTGGCTGGATGGATGATAATGGTACCACCATCTCTTCTACACAGGACAGAATCTGCAGACCATTCATCATTTAATTGACTTCTCCAGGATACTGGTCAGCTTTTTCAATGGTTTTCCTGACCATAGGTCCCCAAACTGAGCATACTCTGCTGGCTATGGTCGTGATGGGATGGGGTTTGTCCTCCTTGCATTTAAAGACACATATGTACTTTCTGCTAAACTTGTTCTTCAGTTAACTTCTATCACAAATGCTTTGGAGCAGCTGGGTCACTCAAGTTAACCCATCACAATGTGGACTCATTTGACAAATCCAAGTTAAAGGCCCCAACCCCGTTGGCCTAGAGCTTAATCTCATGCAGTTGATAGTGAACATTCAGGATTTCTATGTGCCTTCAGCAGGGCACATTCAATGAGCAAATGGAGGATCCAGTTTCAGGATAGCTCGCTCACATGGCTGGCAGGTTGGTGCTGTTAGCTGAGAGCGCAGCTGGGACTGTAGGTCAGGGCCTGGGGCTCTGGTTTCTCTCAACATGTGTCTCTACATGGGCCTTACCTTCATCACAGCATGGTGGCTGGGTTCCAAGGGCGACTAACCCAAAGGAACCGGACAGAACCTGCACAGCCTTTCCTAACCAGGCTTGCACCACTTCCATCCTACTCCATTGATTAACAGTTCACAAAGCTTGACCCAGATTCAAGGGCCAAGGACATAGACCTCCACCTATCAATAACAGGTGTGTCTAAGAATTTTTGGCCCACAGACCTACCTCAGAAGGCCGTCAGCTCTAATATGTACTTTTGTGTGATCTGGAGCAAGTCATCTTCCTCCTAACCCACCTTTTCCCTTTTTGGGGTGAGAAAAAGAATAGGATCTGTGAAAAGATGTACTGCAATGCCTGCCACCATCCCTTCTCAGACTTGCAAGCTGGCTTCCTGTCTACTCAGTGTCTTGTTATTATTCATTGCATGGTATCTGAATAAGTCAGTTCATTTGAAAGGATCAGTTCATTCATCCCAGTTTCTCCCAAGTTTTTAATAAAACTTTCAGACAGGTCAGAATGCTGGGGCATGCCATTTGAGGCCTCTTCTCAGACTGGCCAACCAAACCCTTCAGAGGCAGTTACTTGGTCTACTAGAAGTCCTTGTTGGCCTCTTGGAGTCTGTATCATCTTCTTAACTACTCTCTTCCAAATGTGCCATTCTTGGGGAAGTAGTGATGAAAGAATGAACAGGAACTAAACAAAGGGAATCTATATGGATAAGCAAATCTAATACTAGTTTTGTGACAGTGGATTCAAATCATAATTTCAAGATGCAGGTTAAGAATTTATTTGATGGGTGCTCATATTAGGTGAGTTTAGCTAGGAAGATTTTCCAGAGAAAAAGCTTAGAAAATCCTGAACAAAAACAACAAAAAATCATTTTTTTAAACAAAAAGTCATGTTGGAATTTCTTTTCTCAGCAGTATAATTTGATCCCAAGTCAACTTCACATCAGGCCACTTAGTCTTTACCCCAGTGTAAATGATTACCACAGAGAGTTCTCTCGATAAAACATCTGCAAAAGATCCACTTTCCTTTGTGTCTTGATATCTTGACATTATATCATTTGATACTTGGAGTACTTGAAGTGGTTAGAAGTCTTCAAGGAATTATTTTATATATTTGAATAAAACTGTTAATTATTGCATTCTGTTGTGAAGGCATGAACCAGGGAAAAGATAAAAGCATCTTTCAAATTTAATGTCCCAATTAATTAACTTTTACTTATAAAATTGGAGCCTTTGCCAAGGCTCCTGGAAGCATGATAAAAGATTGACGTCATAAAGATAAGAATTTAACTGGGTCAAGCCCAGCCATCAGATTATTCTTAATTAGGAATGAATCTCTCTGTAATTTCTATAAAATTGGCTGAATAACAGATGACACACTAAATTGCTAATGTAATTCAAGGGGTATATGATTTGAAAAGGGGCTTCTCCTTTTTGCTGATTTTATCAGTGGTGCTCTCTGCCCTGATTCATTCAGCAGGTTGTTGTTTATTTTCCAAGTTCAGAAAAATGTCATCTTTAATTATAGATGGTGCCCAGGATATGTATTCCCCTCTGTGCCTACTTTCAGGATTGAATGTAAAGTATTGGCCTGGATAGGAAAACACGTGCTCGTGTCAGAAGAGGTATCATTTCTAAAAGGTCACATCTGAAACTTGTCCAGTGAGTCAGCTCGGAACTTGTGGGCTGTGTGCTGTGGTTTTCAAGAATCAGAAAGGTCGGTCTCTCCAGGCAATTCCAGACACTGCTGAGGAATGTAGCTTTCACTGGGGAAAAGGGAGAAAGCATGTTTGAGAGATTTAATGTATATCATGTCACCACATCATGGGTGAATCCCATAAATGTAATGTTGAGAATACAGAATGTAGTATTCCACTTATATAGTTCAATAACAGGTAAAACTAGGCTATGATGATAAATGTAAAAATAGCTCTGGGGTGGACATTAGTGGGAAGAGACATAAGGAAATATTTTGGATTAATGGAAATAGTTTATGTCTTGATCTGAGTAGTGGTTGACACGTACACACACAAAATTAAATATATATATGTAAAATATTACAGTTGTGTATTTCTCTCTATATGATTTACACATCAATACAATGACACACATATGCAAAGGCATGGTATGACAATAAAAATTATATATGTCAAGCAACCCTAAATTAGTGGTTTGAAGGATGCCTGGGTGGCTCAGTTGGTTAAGTGTCCGACTCTTGATATTGGCTCAGGTTGTGATCTCGCAACCGTGAGATCAAGCCCCGTGTTGGGCTCTGTGCTCAGTGCGGAGTCTGCTTCAGATTCTCTCTCCCTCCTGCTTGCATGCTCTCTTTCTCTCTCAAATAAACAAAGAAAAATCTGTAAAAAATAAATAGTGGCTTGAATTCCCAATCTTAGAATAAGTATTATCTCTGCTAGGTCCTGTTTGTGAAAGTGTGTTCCCTAGACTTCCACATCAGAATCAGCTGCCCTCAGCTGTTAAAATACAGATTCCTGGACCTACCCTATTCTAACCTACACACACACAATCAGTAGAAATGGGAGGTGGAACAATCTGTCTTCCCAGTAAACTTCCCATGTTATCCTCCCATCTCCAAAAAGAAATCCTTGCTGAAGTGTATTTTAAAGGAGTGATCCATGAACCCCTAACTTTGTATTTCTTGCTAGCACTGATGGGCTCATCAGAAGTATCAGTAGATTTCAAGGAGGCTCAGTTCAAAACCAGTATGTAAGGCTGGGATAAGGAGTTATGAACCCTTTTACTGAACATATGCCATGAGTCTTTGTTTACATTATCTCTTAATTTTCACAACTGTGATATGAGACTTAGAGTATGATCATCTGGTATTCAAGCAGTGCTAACTGAGGTTAAACTGGATAAGTTAGCACTCCAAGGTCATACCCAGAAAGGGAGGAGTCACCAAGATGTGGCTGACTACACAGTTCAGACTTTTAGCCATTTTGCTTCCCCAAACATGTGAAGCATATGGTGTTCCAGGCTTTCAACTGGGAGGGTCCAGAGCAAGACAGGTCTCAAGCTAAAGAGGACCCATTCTGAGCCTTGGAGGAAGGGTGGGTGAGATTCAGATGGTTAAGGAGGGGCTAAGATAGACACCAGGATGAGAAGAGGAAGCTGAGTGGCTCAATTCCATAGGAGCCAAGATTCAAGAAAGATTGGATATGTACTGGATTTTAGAGGGAAAGGAGGAATAATAAACGTGGACAGGGAGCCTAGGGCAGGCTGGGGAGCATCTTGACTGCCAAGTCATCAGGTTGCCCTTTTCCTTTGGGCTACAGGGAAATAATGAAGGTTCCTGAACAGGGGCCTTAATACATGACACCAGGTATTAAGGGAGGTTACTCTGAGGGCAGCACTAAAATTGAACTGATGAGCCACTGCCTGTGAATACTCTTGCCTTTTCTCTCCACTAGGATCTTCTCTCATCCCTATTTTTTTAAATCTCTCTCCTACCTTTTCAGCATCAGGGCCAGACCCTTTTTCAACAATATGGTTAGTGTGATCTTTCGAGAGCGAAAGTTTGTAGTGCTTGACTAAATCCTGCTTTACAGAAAGCACATTCAGCTATTCAACTATGGACTGAATTGGTATATGCATATCGCATATAATTTGATTCCAGACATTTCTTTTTATATCACTTACTTTTTTTGTTATGGAATCTTAAGGCTATCTATTATTATGTTCAGATATGTAGATAGGTGAGGTTAGCTCATTTTGCAATATATAGATGAGTTTACTCATCCATACATTCATTTTCCTATAAAGTGGCAAATATTGGAATGGGGCAATGGAAACCCAACTTTGATTTGTAGTTGGCTAGGGTAGATTTAATTTTGCCGAAACTTAGGTCAAATTTAGAATATCTTACACTGCTGAATTACAATGTTGCACCTAAAGAGTGTGACAGGCCACACAGAGCTAGGGTAGGAGAGAGCACATCTCAGAAAGAATTATCTTCCAAGCTAAAGGAGTGACCTATGCAAAATTTGTAATTGTAAAATCTGACCTTATGAATCACATAGCATCATAGCCACTGGGAACATGAGCTTTGGCTTATGCCTGCGTCTGCCCAAATATCTCTTTTTTTTAACTCTTTCTCAGTGAAATAAATTTCAGCTTTGCACCATTTTTCTGTTCTTAAGTGCAAATGAAATTTTTGCTCATTTGTAAACTGAGTATGGGTGGACTTCAGCATGTACACATCTCTACTTTGCCTTGTGTTCACAGCAGCTCCTCATTTCTGGAAATCACCTTTATAAACAACCCAGGAAAATTATACAACAGATCATAACCCACATGTTTATTTCTCACGACCCCATTTCTCCAGGCTGAGGTAAGGGTAACTACAGCTCTTGTCCCATCAGAAGAGTTTACTGAGCCCACAATTAGTCATAAGGTTTGTGGTGTGGCAGTGAATAAACATATCTTGAATAGTGTGCTGGGTAATTTACATGCATTTTCTTAGATAGTCACCCAGCAACCCAGCACCTGTGGAAGAAAATGAGGCTCAGACATTTGTGTGACTTACACAAGGACATAAGGGTAGTCAGTGGGGGTAATGTGAGGTGTAGAATAGGAAAAGAGAATCTGGTACTTGCAGAAATTAAGAACCGTGAAGCAAAAATGAGTGAAAACTGAAAAGCATCTAGAAGATCCAAACACATGCAAACACAGGAGCCAAGACCAGCAGCAACAAGGGTGCTTGTGAAAACTCCGTGAGTGGGACCAGGGGCAGCTCCATTTCTTCTCCCTCTTTGGCCGCAACCTGTCATGGATTTGCCCAGAACTCATATGATTCTACAGAAAAGTTTACTTCCAAGTGCTGGTTAGATAGCATCTATCTCTCAGTGTGCACTGAATGTGACACTTGATCTCTGCTCCTTTGAAACTAGCTTTTGCTAAGTCTCTAGTTTTGGTTTGAAGACACTCAGCAGCTGAAGAGGGGCTGGGATGGAATTCCAGTTCAGTTCTTCGGAATCTACATCTGTCTGTGCCTTCCCTAGGACATCGGACAGGAAGCAAATTTACATTTACCCATCTGTCTCCATTCTAGATAGTTTACAAACAACAGCTTTCTCCCATCCAAGTGTATACCTCACCACTGTTGTATATAGTTGTATTTCTTTTAATAAATAGAGAAATAAATGAATAAATAAGCAAAACTGAGAAAATCACATTCATGGAAACATTTTTGCATCTTAGAAAAATAAGAGGTTTGGGTAATCTTGGCCCCAAAGGACTGAAAATAAGTAGTTGCTCAACTATAATTAAGCCCCTCCAGAAGAGCAGTTTGGCGTTTGACTCAGAAGAGTAATTTAGCTTTGGGAGCTTCCCAAAGTGGTTTATACCAATGTTGCAGGATTAGTCATTTTAAGAAGATCATTGTGTAATGCCTGCAAGTCTTGCTTTGATACTTGACATCGAAGATCCCAGAGGTTCTAAGTAGAAACAATTATTTCTACCATCATATGTGGTCCTTTTACTTTGATCAGTTGTTGCATTTTATCAGTAAGGAATTCAGAAGCAAAAGGGACAACATGTGCAGAGGGATTTGTAGTAAGCAGATCTGTTAAGACAGATTCGGCTATAGTTCTTGGGACAGGCAGGGTTAGCTCAAGCATCATAAAAGTGATGATGGACTTTGATTTCTGAGTAACTTGAGTTCAAATCCCTGCCCAGAACTTCACTAGTTGTGTGATATTAGACAAGCAACTCATGTCTTCAAATCTCACATGACACAAATACAGATAATAATAGAGATATTATGGCATTGCCTGTGTGAAGAATTAGGGCTAGAACAAAAGAACACACACTAGAGAAGTAATTATATACACTGACTTTTTCAGAATTAGTTCTTTTATCAGTATTGCTCACATCTCCCAGTCCATGTAATTCCCAACTTAGGACACTGGTTGGCTTAGAGCAAGCAGGAAGATCTTGGACAGGTAAGATCCTTTTCTGAAAAAGATCCTCTTCAGATGCTATTGACATTCTCCCAATAAGTACCGTTAAGTGAGCATGCAAGAAGCATGTCAAAAATGAGCACTTGGTGATGAGTCAAGAGACATAATTCCAAATCCCAGCACTGTCAATTGGGGCACAATTTAGGGTAAGTCACCTGACCATCTGGGTCTCAGTGTCATGAAAACAAAAATGGGAAGCAGAGTGTAGTCAAAACAAACCTCAAAGTTTTCTCAGCTTTCATCGTCAGTAGTTAAAAGAATACAACCCTCAGCCATTTATTTCTTCAGGAGACTGATCCTCAGCATATACATTCATCCAGCAAAATAATGAATAAATTCGATATAAATAAATACATAAATAAATAAATAAAACGAATATCCCAGACTGATGCATAATGTGCTATTTTTCCACAAAGAATAAATCGGTATCTTGATGCATTGGCATAGCGGGATGTTTTCTGTTCCTTTTATGAAAGAATGGTTTTAAGGAGCATAAGTATATGGTCTTTGTCAAACATGTATGTCTGTATTTTCATTTAAATGTAAATGCAGCAGTGAGTCTTAGGAAACACACATACACACTCTGAAGCCTTTGCAGAGAAGCACCAGGAACAGTGAGCTTTCAAATTGAAATTCCTTCTTAAATTATTTTTTAAGTCTCTCAAGATCACCTTGATAATTAATTTCTTTTATATTTTAAACATCCTTTTTTTTTTTTCCCTGCAAAGAGGGAGAAAGCACCAACATCAGTGGAAGAACTCCGATTGTCAAGACAACACAATGTGCTGCTAGCTGGGGAGACATTTGTGCAACTTACATGGAGATATAAATATATAAGTTTGGGGATTCCTACTTTCAGAGCAAATATTACATTGTCACAAATATCATACCCTCAAGCCAAGGTATGTATTAATGGCTTCATTATTAAAATTTGGTTACTGTTTCAGAACCGTAAATCCATCAGTTATGATAATTTTATAAAATGAAACCACAAATATTAATAAAAGTTTTCAGTTCAATGAAGCATCAACAATAACCAGATATATTATAATTCTGGGAAAGTTAGGAAACAATATTTTTAAAGCTTAAGAAAATATTCGCTAATTCAAAACTTTCACTGTGTTTTCAAGCACTAGCCTGGACAATAAATTTCCCCTATTCCCCTTCCTACCAAAATGCATCATTTCTCACGTCGACAAAATAAAGCCCATGTTTTCTTAGCCTAGTGTTCAAGAGCTTTACCCTCTTGCCCTAGATTAACTTTCAGATTGCTTTGTGGATGCTCCTTTTCATGAGCCCTGTGTCTGTCCGTCCCTTGCACAGACTCACCCTCAAAGCCTGCCTCCCCTATAACATTACACTGTCTTCACTTAAAGCAGTACTCACCCGCCATGCCCACCCTTTCAATTGCTATTCTCAAATAGCCAAATGAAATTTTGCTTGGTTTTTGAGCTCTTTACCCATTGTCTTGCAAATAGTAGGTTCTTAATAGTATATCTATGATGAATGAGTATGTATAAAAATGTGTTTCAGGAGTCTCTGCAGGAACCATAGATTTTATAACTCTAAGGTAGACAATAAAGGTTTTAAACACAAAAGAAGATTAAAGTCCATTAGGGAAATCTCACCAAAAGAAAATCTGGAGAACAGGCAGGCCTGCTTTATGCCAGGAAATTGTCTTTCTTTTTAATCAAATATACAGCCATTTATGCAGTTATTAAGCAGCTAGATTATGTAGAGGGAGTTGGCTGGTCCCTTCAGTTTGAAGGCCATTGGCTGTAACGCTTGCATCCCAGATTGAACAGGATTGCACTGGATCCACAGAAGGTAACAAGAACCTATTGTCTTTCCTAAATTGCAGAGGAGTACGTCTTTCCCTTTTTTACCTCCATTCTCTCTCCATTCTCCTCTTAGTCTCATTTGTCAAGATTACACAGAACCCCAGCAGTCCTGCACACCGCATATGCCCTGGCTTCATCCTAAGTATTTCAAAGTACACTATTAAGTCAAAAAGAAAATCGAATCTTATTAACAGGATTAACTTCTGAACAAGTCTCAAAATCCATTAGAAATAGAAGTGACGGTGTCAGCAATAAGGCTCCGAGAAATCATTTAATTAAAACTCCTTTATTTTTAAAAAGCTGATTACTTATGTGTTCTAGTGGCTTCTAGCATTAAAACCTGGCAGAGTGGATATTCCACAGTGGGCCACAATCCCTCATGGCCTGTTTGCTGAAGACCGTTTCTTACGCTCACATACCCGATACTCTGTCTATCTGGCCCTAGCGAGTTGATTTATCCTCCAAAGAAAACACATATAAGGACCAGGCACCCAAGAGGAGGAAATGAATACCATAAACCTGACACAAAACATTTCAAGTTAAAATAAGATCTGGTAAAACTAGAGTTCTTTATAGTGGATGATGGAAACTGTGTAGCCCAGTTACAAAACCAAGCCATCCAGCTCTAAACTTGCTCAAAATAAAATGCCAAAGTCTTTCTGAAAAAGGGACCAGTTCTTTTTTGTTTATTTCCATAATTTCTACCCTTCCCACCAAATTTAAGGCAATTCACTTGGTTCATTCATTTATTTTTCACATAACCTACATGGGATACATGGGAAGACCTGGAGGATACGCCAACAAACAAGGCAAAGTCCCCATCCCCAGACAACAGAGGTGCTCTTTACAAGTAAGTGGGTCCAATTTAATGGCCATTTGTTAGAAGAGCGACCTCTGGATGGCCTCTGGTGGGGGCGGGATGATTGGAGAGGTGAGGTTTTCTAATTAAAGAACTTACAACCTCGCTATTGCAAATAGGCCAATGAGGTAAGAGGGGTCAATATTTTGACTTCTTGCAGGTGGGATTCCTAGAGTTCTCTTTTATGAAATATCAATTTTGTGAAAAATGTTGGTTATTTGATTAATAAGGTTCGAGAAGGAAAGCAGTCAAGCGGCTCCAAACTGATTTTAGTTTTTGTGTTAGAATTCAATCAGGGATATTCTGGTCATCTTGAAGGTGCACTGAAGCACTGCCCACAGCCTCCTTAGCGTAGGCTGAGCTGTTCAGCGGCGAGTGGATTCACACGGATGAGTCCAATCCAAAGCCCCTGGCTGTTGCCGTCCTCCCGAACAAGCAGCGCCTTTGGGACTATGGTCTTTGGACAGGAATAATTTCTTTTACTTTGATTTCTAGACCTAATCTGAAGAAGAAAAGTGTTCCAAGTAGCCTAGGACCTAGTATATTTTTTAATAATTTTGTATTGCAATTCTCAATAACCCATTTCTGAGTTCTCTTGGAATAAACGTTAAAAAAAATTCTTCAAGCATCTATATTGCTCTTATTATTATACTGACATCTAACCTTCAACTGTGGACTGTTGTTCGTTTCATGATACTATTTATACTATAACAGTTTTCTACCTATGTGTATTTTTGCTGATACCCATGGATAATAAGGTCTCTTACTTAGAACAAGATTCTACAACCTTTGATAGTAACATTTAAATATAATACAGAAAATAAATAAAGAAAAAATCTATTTAACAATGAATTGTGCTTTGGATATGTTTCAGGGAATTATTAATGTGTTGATTGTGGTAATGTGTTTCCAACTTGGGTTAAAATAGCCTATGAAAGGACTATATCTGTATATGTATAATTTCTCTTTTTCTCACACATGCCCACATACATTAACAAGTATTCATTAAGTTTCACCTTTATTACAGGAAAGTTATTTTCATAGAAGTAAAAGTTGAATCCTAATATCAATTAGCAAATTCCAAGGAATTGATTGGTCTACATTTGTTGTCAGCTTTTTCTCTCACTCTTCTTTCTTTTCTTCCCAGGAAGGATGACAATATTCAAAGGCTAGGTTTGAACTTGGTAGGAAAGGCTAATATTGACCCTGAACTGCAACTCAGCTTACCAGAGTTTTCTGTACTGAGATCTAGGGCTGGCACCCAACTGAAAATTAAGGCTCTTGCACTTTTGTCTCTCCTGTTTTCCATGTGTTCATCTTCCCTGGAGAGGGTAATGGAACAGGAAGGGAATGTAGGGATCAAGCCCAGAAATTCCTGGTCCACATGCCATCTTAACACCGTCAGAGAGACTGAATCTTTACATTATTTCTCATATCTGCTTTCTTCTCTAAACCAATGTCTGCAAGTTCTCCTGGATGAGAAACAGCCCTTGATTTGGGCACAAAGCTGGTAACACAACATATCTGGTGTCAATTCCAGTTTTAGGTTTTCACTAGATACTGATCATAGTAGACCCTATGTTCTCAGCAGGACATTCAGTGGACTCAGCTTTTGAAAGCAAGAGATCAGAGAGCAGGAGGTGGGATGGCTCTGGGCCATAAGTAGGAATTAGCTTCATGTGGAAAAGTGATTCTGACCTCACAAAATGGTTTGGGTGCCAACCATGCTCTCTTTTGAGCATTTCCCTTGAATTTGATCTTGCTTATTGGGTTTTGTGATGAAAGGTTTTTATTGATTAGTACTGAGCACTTGAAAGTTAAGTGGCTCTGTAGAAAATAAGGAATTAGATGATCATTATTTTTTATCTTTTCTGAAAAGTGCAATTTCTAGTTAGACGTCTGACTAAATAAAACCCAGGGTGTCTTTATACCAGAAAGTAAATGAAGAAGTGAAAAGTGGAATCTCAAATGCAACATTTCAATGTGATTGGATTTAATTAAATACTTTATATGAACCTAGGGGGAGGAAGCTAGATTTCACTGGAAGTGGGGTGGGCATCTCCTTTTATGAACTGGTCTAGGGTACAACAGGCAAGTCCTGCTGACCATCAAGGCTCCCTTCCCCCACACTCTATCAAATCCCAGCAGGTGCTTAGGCTAATACTTAGTGTCAGTCTGTTTCTGTCTCTAGGTACTCCCTACAGGTATTAGGGAACTTCCCTAAAGCAAGCCTAGCCCCACTCAGTCTCTAAGTCAATCTTCAAGAGAAGCCAAGTGAGAACTGTAAGCAGGTAAAGTTGGTACACCCCCGTCTGGGAGTCTTCAACTTGCTATGCTTGGTTAGTCTTCTTAATCTTTTACTCCCAGCCACTGGCTAATGTCTCACCAATTGTCTTTGTTGCTGACCATGGCCATGACAATGTCATTTTTAGAGTTGAGAAAATTAACTACAGCAGACCCTCTTTATCTGGACTCCAAGATGGGTAGATGGGCTGACACTGTGGGTAAAATGGTCCTTGTGTTCCTATGCACAAGAATAGGCAAGGTCTCTGCTTGCCTGGAGCTTACACTTTCGATGAAAGAAGAAAACCATGAACTAAAGAGATCAATATACTAGACAAATACAGATTGTGACAAATTCTGTAACAAAAAAAATCTATTAGGCCTTTTGACAGAATTTCAGGTGGGTTTGTAGGGGCAGGTGAGAAACATCATGGTTCCTCAAAGTTCTCTGTCACTCTTGTAGAGTAAATGAAAAATCATGGTCTGGTCACATAGCCTGAAATAGCCCACTGAAATGACCAAAGTACTTGGAAGCCTTTTGTTTAAAAAAATGCAAATGTTGTTACTGTTCCTTGTTATATCCCTGTTAATTTCAACATAGAATTTATCTTACAAGCGGTCAAGGAAAGTTCACAACAGAGGGATATGTGCCATATTTTCTCTACTACTTTATATCTATGGGCATATAATGAGGTCTAACCTGAGAACAAATTTGGGACTAGTATTGTGCCACCCTCTACAATGAGGGAATCTTTGGGGCATTAACAATAATAGAACCACATCCCAGGTTGTGCCACCTCCTTGGATATGGTGACTTGGATATTGCTGGACCTATTTTAGTTATCTTATTGCTTGGCTAGTCTGCCGTCCCTAGCCACTGGCTCTCTTATCTAAACAAGTTCTCACTGTGTTACAACTGAACTCAGGTAATGATCCTTGGAGTCCTGGATTGTTACCTTTTAACCCTGCTTAACTTCATAGTTAAAGACATGGACTTGTAGGAGATTCTGGGAATATGGCACTGTTTTTCTCCCATTCTAATTACTTTTTTAATTTTTTTATTTATTTCAGAGACAGAGAGAGAACATGAGCAGGGGGAGAGGCAGAGGGAGAGGGAGAGAGAAACTCAACCAGACTCGGTGCTGAGCGCAGAGCCCGATACAGGGCTCCATCTCACGATGCTGAGATTGTGACCTGAGCTGAAATTAAGAGTCAGTCGCTTAACCGAGTCACCCAGGCACCCCATCTTCTCCCATTCTAATTCTGTTGGTCTAACTTGAGTCACAGAGTATCTGAACCCATGGGCAGCTGGGTATATGTGTGGTTTCTCTTGGTTCACCTTCATTCCCAGGTAATCATTTTAGAATACCTCTTCCAAAGACTGGAATTTACTTTTCTTGGGATCAAGTATAACCCTAGAAATCTAAGGTTCAGAAAAGGTAAACGGATTAATAGTTGTTCCTCATATGTGGTCAATAAAATAGTGTGATTTAAGATTTCTGATAAATCTCAAGGTATACAGAGGAGTCCAGCCATGGCTTACTGGTCAAGGTTGTGAATGAATGGCTGTTGGAGGAGATACAAGTCCTGGGCAAGATAACTGTGAGAATCCCTGCTCAGTTGTCCCTACATGGACCCTTGGGGTGGTGCAAGGGTTGAACTGGGAAGAGATTGGAAATATTGGGAATTAATGTTTAAAGCCTCCATTCTGATTTGGACATGAACAAGGGCAGAGCTTGATTCTCTGAGCATGATAACAACAAGACAGTCAACATAATATCTTGCATTTCAGTGAAAAAGAAAATAAAGTCATGGAATCTGGAGTCAACAATCTAGGTTTCAATCTAAGCCCTTCCACGAAGTGGGCAAACTGCTCAGCCTCTTTGGTCCTCACTCTGTCTGCTAAGTGGACATAAATGGGTACAGAAACCCTTGTCCTGTGAGATGACTGAGTGGTACAAGAGAACCTATGTAAAACACTCAGCACTGAGCAATCTACATCTAGTATATTCTTCTGCATGGAAATACGTATTTCCTTGGCAGGAAGTGTCCTGGCTCAAATGCCAAGAGTGAATGGGGAAGCTCAGTATACAATGAAATCTCCCTGGAGTATGTTTGAAAAGGTTCCAATGCAAACGGACACTAAGTGGCAAACAAAACGCCTTGTCAGCCTTACTTAGCCCAGAAGATGCTGGTAAGGAAGTCATTAATTACTTGCCAGTCAGCCATAAGGTGTTACGGAGCCTGCTAAGTTTAAATATGCTTTATTATCTGACATCCAACATATGGCACATGGTTATGAGGTGGATGACACTAGTTTTAAAGGTCATCTTAACCCAAATGAGCAGATCTGAAATGGAGAAATTAGTTAATGCTTTCATCTGCTGATTTAGTGTGAACACATCCAACAGAGCCAAGGCACTCCAGATGGCAGGCAGCAAAAATAGCTAAGAAAGATGATGTGTGTTAACTGTTTCTTAATGACACCAGTAGTTCACCAGGGTGGGGAGAGAGAGAAGGCATCATGTCTAAGTGCTGGCTGAACTCACAGGCAAGACAGACATCTCTTTACCTGGTTCTCAGGAGATTAAATCCCACCTGTAACAATGATAATACTCTCCTTCCAGCCATATTACTAGTATCATTGCTGATTGTTTTTATTATTATTACTATTATTATTATTCATTGATTCAACTAATATTTAATAAATAATTTTATTCATGTGCCAGGCACCATTTTGTATTTTACTTATTTCTCTCAACAACTCACTGAGGTAGTTGTGGTTAAGAATGTTGGCTTGGACTACTGGGTGTTTACCCAAAGAAAACAAAAACACTAATTTGAGAAGATATGTGCACCCCTATGTTTATTGTAGTGTTGTTTATAATAGCCAAGATATGGAAGCAACCCAATTGTCCATCAATAGATGAATGGATAAAGAAGATGTGCTATGTAAATACAATGGAATATTACTCAGTTATAAAAAAGGATGAACTCTTGCCATTTGCAATAACATTAATGGACAATTCAATAGAGGGGAAACACCTGGCAATCCTTAGAACACTGACCTAGTTCAAGAAGAAAAATTCAGGAGCCTAAGCAAGGTCAACCTGAAGTTATTTTCTCTTTTATCAAAAAAAGAGAAAAAAGCAAACAAAACAATTCACACTCTGAGTCAGATGCTGAAGCACGATGTTGGAAAAGCAATCTTAAATCTTTAAATCACAGTCATGACAAACAGCACCTACCAAGTCCCTACTATGTGCCAGGTATTGGGTTAAATGTTTTACCAATATTTTTCATCCTCAGTGACTTGAGTGTGGCCACTTTGCACATGAGGGAACTGGAACACAGGAATGATGACTAACACAGCCAGAGGCACATGGTTAGAAAGCAGAGGAGCCAGGCTTGAAACTCAAGCCATCAGGAGCCAGAGCCTCTGCACCCCACATTGCACCCTCCTGGCCCTGGAAGACTCCAGGCCTGAGCCTGGGTTGATGGGTTACGGCAGGAGTTCTCAAACCTAAGCATGCATCTGAGTCACATGAAAGGCTTGTTACACAAAGTTTGCATGAGTTTCTGATACAACAAGTCTGGTGCAGAGGCCCAAGAATGCATTTCTAACACTTTCCCATGTGATGCTAATGCTGCTCGTTTGGAGGCCTCACTTTGAGAGCCACTGGTGAATTAGATTTCAGAGCCTGAGTGAGAGTCACAGACAGCTGGTTTAGGTCCCAGATCCACCACTTCTGTAGGTGGGTGACATGGAACAAATCACTTAAGCCCTGTGAACCTTGGTTTCGTCATCTGCTCAGCAGGGGTTCTAAGTCATTATAGTCTGATTGACTATATAAATCGTTATTATAAGGATGCAGTTAATGAAACCTATCTCCTAGAGCTGTTATGGAGATTAAATAAAATACCGTGTATAAAGTAACTTACTTAGTGAGTAGCCTGGAACACAATAATAGCTCTCACATGGTGGTAAATAAATAAACTTGTCACAAAGTTATTAATCCGTTCTGTGTACACAGCACAGAGAGAAAGAGATGAAGCCACATTTCCTGTCTGGGACAAGTAAATTTAAGGACCAAAAAATCTGAGAAGAAACAGACATAAACACAATGCACACATATACATCAGGGCATACACATGCGTGCACACACACACATGCACACACACACACACGCACACACACACATCAGATACCACAAATACAAAATAAACGGTGACTATGTCTGCCCAGGAACTGGCAAAGTGCTAAGTGAGCCTTGAAGAATGGACACAAACTTTCAGCTGGAAAAATTATGAGACCTTCATGGAGAGAGGACAATCTCAGCTGGCTCCTAAAGTACCTAGTCATGCAATTATATCTCTTATTTTTTTTTAAGAAAAGGATTGAGTACTGACTGTATCTCAGGCACATGTTCGGCATTTTGTACTTAATTGCCATACCCCCCACCCCCACCCTGATGGAGTCTGGGCATTGCTATTCGCCTTTGACAGGTGAATAAACAAGTCTGGGATGATCAAGCAATTTGCCTGAAGTCATGTATGTGTGTGTGTGTGTGTGTGTGTGTGTGTGTGTGTGTGTGTGTGGTGCATAGATGTTGGGGGTGGAAGTGGGATGGGAAGGAAGGTTTGTTTCCTTGTACTTAAACCCTAGGGAGTGATCCTGTCATTCTGCCCCACGATTTCCTCTAGAGGAGTGTTGGCAGGCTGAGCTCCAAAACTTCAAATTCACAATCTCCTCACTTTAAAGCATGTCCCCTGAGGAAGGCAGAGGAAATGTAAATGCACATACCAAAATGAGCTTGGAACATCTGAAGCAAAGCTGGGAGAGTTCCAGGGCATCTTGATGAGAAGCTGTCTGGAGCCCCAGGAAAACTGTGCCCTTTGATGACTCCCACCCCAGCTCAGGCATGAATCTCCCTTTGCAACCATCCGTGTGCTTCTCTGCTTCCTTCTTCAGAACATGTGAGCACCCTGGCAGCTTATCTAAGCAATAATGTGTAAGGAGGGTTGTGCTTCTCTCCAGATCCACACAGAACACACTTGTCCCTCTAAAAGAGAAGGTCCAGGTGGATCTCTTTTTTTTTTGCAAATAATATGTGGTCCAAGAGCAGTGATAATGTTCTTCACTGTGGACACGGCAACAGTTTATAGGGGTCCCCAACCTATTCACAAAAACACATCCACTAGTCATTGAAGAGAGGCAGAGCATATGGTTTGTAGGCTATTCGATATGTTTAAGAACAGTTATGTTTCACTTACTTAGATGTCAGACTTCTAGTAACTTAACCAAATTTATTCTTGAAATTAGAAATTAAGTGAGAAGGGCTTGAGATAGGCAGAAATAATGGCTTTCCAAAAGCCTTTAAACACCCTGCCTACCTCCCCGCCACACACACACACACACAGACTTTAGAACTCACTCAGCATCTATGGGCTGTAACTTTAAACGTGATTCTAATAAACCTTTTTCTATGGTTTCCAACCTATAAAACAATTATAAAGGTGCCATTTACTGCTTGGCACACTGAAGGTGATGAGACAGATTACCTGCCAGTTTAAAGAAGAATCCAAATACAAAGAACTAAGAACCCTTGTCCTCCAAAACAATCACAGAAATAGCCAGCAATAAAGAAATAAGCAATGGCAGTCTGAGGCAGGAAAACTCTCTAATTGGTGTTAGTATTGGCAACAGAGAGAACTGGCAGGCTGAGGACTGAGTGGATGCAAGCCTGGCTGAGCCAGTAATTACCCTCGGGGCCTTAAGGCAACATCTCCAACTCAGGAAGTCAGATCCACGTCCTGTGAGGTTGTGGCTTGGCATGGAATTATCAGGAGAGAAGATGAGCCACTAAGGAACCGAAGTGCAGACTGCCTTCCATGTACAACAAAGGTGGGTTTCACAAAAGGCCACTTAATGTTTTCCCTGGCAGAATCCACATCTCCCTGATCATGAACACGGGAGAATATCCTTGCACTTGGATTGATATTAACTATTTCATTACATCTAAAAACAGCACCTTGAGGCACGGACCAGTACTTCCTTGGGGTTACTCAGCTCTCTGTATTCTTGGGGGCTTTTTGTACATCTGAGCACTCCAGAGCAGCTCCTTCCGTACAAATTTCTGTGTCCAGGATGTGGACGTCTATTCCCTGCTATGGGTAAGGGATCCAGGATATTTCATTTGTTTATTTTTGTTGCTATTTGCAACAGGGTTAGTTCTGAATGCTGGCAAAGGCAGGCTGCCCAGACCCTAGTTGGATCCAGCGGAAGAGTGAGAGGTGAGGGAAAACAATGCTCACTGCTCAGCGCAAAGGAATGGAATTCTAACCCAGAGCTTGGGACCAGAGCTCCTTAAAATCCTACATTCTGAATTCAGGTATTCCATGGTTCCACAGCTCAGACACCCCCATGTGAGAGGTGCCTCCAGTACCAACGCAAGGGAATGCTGAGCTAGCTTCCCTTGAAAAACTGGTTCTTGTTTTCTACTGTCTCCCAACCCCCTCTTTCCTAGTGTATTACAGAAATTGAGAATCATATTAGCAATCATGTTTCCTGTTTTGGTTTTCCCACTGGGAAGCTTAAATGAAAATCCAGCCAATACTGAGTATCTTATAAGGTCATGTGGAATGCTTATATAATGGCTATTGCTCTTGTCTGAGTATCATCTCTTTTCCTTATCTGGTAACAGACTCACTGACCCAACTCTGGAGATAGGCTTTGGAATGAGACTGGTTTGGTCATAATAAAAATCCCTCTACCAAGAAAGATTTGTCCAAGGATGTCCATGTGATCTCAGCTGGGCCAATTAGAATCCTACTCCAAGATTTTTTCCCCCAGAAGTTGTAGAGAAACGCACTTTCCTATGAGCCAACCCACCTCACCCCCTTTACGAAGTGGAAAAATCAGGTCCCAGTGCACAAAGAAACAGAGATTAGAAACCTATAGAGAGGGTCCTGACAGTCAGTGTTCAGCAGCTAATTCTGGTCAACCACAAGGCCATTTGCATCATTCCTCACTAATGCAGTATTATATATATAGCAATTAATTCCTCATTTTGTCCTCAGAAAATTCCAAGCTAGATTTCCTTTACTTGCCGCCAGAACAATAAGGCAGGTCCCTGTTCATGGATATTTCCCCTGTCTTTCGTATTTGCAAGTTTGTATTTTCCCGTTATCTTGGTTCCTTCAATTATTTGTCTTTTTCCTTTGTATTACATATAATTTTGTAAACTGATTCAAATTCTTTGTGAAGAGAAGCAAAGTATAAACATGTACATAGTATCAAATAACTTCAAACACTTTTTCCCTCTGCCACAACTTCTGATAATGGTAGCCTGTGACATTGAGAAAGGTTAACCTGGTTTTTGTATTTTCTGTTTTGAAAAGCAAAGATGTATGTGATACATTAAATAATGGTTTCCCCTTTAGAATCGTTAAAAGAAACAATTTCCAACGAGGTAGAGGCTAAGTCTTTGTTATCTGGGAAATTCACTTATGTGGAAAAGTATACTCCCTTACTTGGCCAAACATGTTGATATCACCAGATTAAAAAAAATATTCAAAAAATGACAACTCATAGGACAATAACAACAACAACAACAAAAATGACTTGGTAGCTCTTTAGTTTGGGTATCTTTTTTAGAAGCAGTTCTTGAGGCTACAGAGACTTCCTAAAGCATAATAATATTTCATTCCAGACTCTAATTTCCTAGAGACCATTGTGCATAATGATTTTGTATGTATGCCTCTGTGTACTTTGCCTAGTCAAATAAATACCTCTGTGCAATGATGTCTTATTTGATAGAGCAAAGTAAATGATAATGGGACCAGTTTCTTCAATGATCAACAGCTTAAAATACAAAACCTGCTGGATTTTTTATTTTAAATTACATTCTCTTATAAAGAAGTCATCTCAAAGGTGTACTTATTCTGGGAGCAAATGCTGCAGCTGAGCCAACCCACTAATGGGCATACAGTGATTATATTGTCACACCCCCGAGGCCCTGCTGAGCCTGGTGACAGGGGATATTTAAAGGGGTTGAAGAGGAAAGAAGGGTTATACTGGCTGTATTTGCCCAAGAGATAATCTGGTTTTGGCATAAATTTCACCTTGGATTAAGTCTTCCCTCCGAAGAAAATCTAAAATGCTCCTATTTAAGCCATAGTGGTCGGAATGAAAGGGAACCCTCACCCCCAACACCACCAATGGAGGGTTCAGGTTAGCAGGACAGAGAGCAACCTCTGAACTCTCAAACAAGTATAGCCCGCAGTAGGTAGATATCTTGGGGGGATGCATAAACTGATGGAGATCCAACCCTACTGATGTAAACTGACCTCAGACTGAGGGACAGAGGATGGCATATAGTGATGTCACAAACACACACACACGTGCAGACTACAGCTCTTTCCAGATGTGCCAGATCTTTCCCATCCGACACAAAGGTCAAGAGTTTCTACCAGCACTTCTGGGAGAAGGAATGAGAAGCCAAGATTAAAACAACTTGTCTGTTGGATCCAATAACTCTTCATTTAATTATACCTATCTTGTTCCAAATGAGAGTTAAAGATGCTTTGTCTCTACATGCATATATTCTACAAAGTTCTCAGTACAGAATATAGGATCAGTCATGCTTAACAACATAAGCCATTCAGGGGTGCCTGGGTGGCTCAGTTAGCTAAGCATCTGACTCTTGATTTCAGCTCAGGTTATGATCTCAGGGTTGTGAGACTGAGTCCTGCATTTGGGCTCCTGGAGCCCGCTTAAGAATCTCTCTATCCCTCTCCCTCTGGCCCCCTCCCCCATGCACAACCTCTCTCTTTCTCAAAAACAAATGAACAAAAAAACTATACAAGCCATCCAAAACAGTATGGTGAGGAACATGACTTCTGCATTTGGACCTTCCAGTTCTGTCCTTTGCCCTCTGTGCAACCTTGACAAGTGTCTTCACCTTCAAAAGGTTTCAAGTTCTTCATGTTTAAAATAGAGATATTAATGCTACTCATTAGAGTTGTGAGGGTTTATGAGATTATATGTATGTAAGGGGCTTGGTTCCATTCCTAGACCATTTAAATGTTCAATAAATGCTAGCTATGATTATTTTATTATCATTATAATCATTATTAGTATTATTACCAGGATTATCATGTTCATAAATCCCTTAAAGGACTCCATCATTTTTCTAGATGTTGAATTAGAAAGGATGGAAAGAGTGAAGGTGGTAGAGAAGGAAGGAAGGACAGAAGGAAAGTCAGAAGGAAAATAGGAAGGAAGGAAGGAAGGAAAGAGAAGGAGGATGGAAGGAAACAAGAGAAAGGAACTAATGAACTAATTATCTTATTAGGATTGGGACTCAATCCTGTCCATTTTTAACAATTAAGATTTGGATGACAAGAAGAATACAAAGCATACAAGCTATCTCTTGTGTAGTCTTCTAGTTTGGACTATTTCTATTGGGGATTTTAAGCTTCAGAATATCTCTCATGGTTTCCCTCTGAGAAGGCATGCTGGTGGCACAGGTTGATGCTGATAGTAAGAGTAGAGAGACCCATACAGCTTCTGGGGCTGATTCTCACAGTACTTTAACCACTAGTTACAAAAAGACAGAACACCGAATTCAGGTATAGCCAGGGTAATTATGTGAACTTGTTAAATGGATGGGAAGGTAATGGAGAAGAGATACCTAGAAAGTGATGATCACCAAGGTCAGGAGGGCAGCCAGGTAGGGAGTCATGAAGCAACCAGAATCCCTGGGGTCAGGATGAGATTCCAGCTCCAGCCAGAAAGTAGACAAGTCACCCTATAGGAAACTCTTCTATGAGGCAGAGGTTAGAGAGAAATCCCTGTCTTGAGTATGGAGTGAGATTCCATATGAATTAGGCCATGTTTCACCTCGGCTTACAACCCTTCAAAAACTTTCTACTGCATGTAATATGAAATCCCAACTCCTTGCTAGAGTTGGCAAGTGCCTAAGTGATCTGAATCCTACCTTCTCCCCAGCCTCATCTTCTCCCACCTGCTCCAGTTCCTCAAACATGCGAAGCTCTCTCTCATCTTGGGGCCTTTGCATTTCCTTTTTCTTCTCACTGGGAGGTACCTCTGCCCATCCCCATGTGACTGGCTTTGCCTCATATCTCAGATCTGAACTCCAATGTCATCACCCTACAGACACCCTCCACTATAGAGTAACCTTCTATCACCATATTTATTCCCTTCAGAGCACATGTTACAACAAAAAATCACTTTGTTCACATTTTTCTTTACTTATTGTGATACATCTCTCTCCCACGGTCACCAGGAGCATGTCTGTCTTGCTGTATTCTACACTGTTACATGCCCAGCATCAAGCCCAAGGTCTGGCAGCAGGCAGGTGCTCCATTAGTTGGATAAAGACTCTAAGGGCATCCCAGACCTCACCTGCCACTCACCCTACAAGGTCAATGCTGTAGCCTGACTGGGGCTAACCAGAACCAGCCAGGTAAGAGATGACTCTATTGGAGTCACAGTAAGCTTCTCCTCAGTTTGGCTACATGTTGCAACTTAAGAATGGATAGTTGGTAGAAAAAAGAAACAGAGAATGTGTACATTTGTGTTGCTCAAGAACAAAAGCATGAGTAATGGCCGTATTAGTGAAAGGTGTGGCATGCAGGGTACCGGAGGAAGAATTCAGCTTCTTTTCTACCTCTAGCAAAGAAGAGAGGAACTTCTTTTTCTACATCGCCACTGAGGGCCATTTTGTAGAATTCAATGAGTAGAATAAGGCCACTGGCCCCTAACTTACAGATGAGGCCCAGAAGAGGATTCAGACATTTTTCTTCCATTTAAACTGCGTCATTTGGGATGGTCTTTAAAAATATTTTTAGAAATACACTGATGCTGTGTGATATTGTCACACTGAATTCCTTTTGATACCACATAATACTCACGAAAGACTTTTAAGGCTCAATTTTGATGTTTGAAATGCCAGTTTGCAAACCAGCTTCGATTCTGTTCTGATTAAAAAAAAAAAAAAAACTTATGTGAGAATTCAGTATTTGAGAAATATGGCTCCCAGTCACACAGAGGAACTGTTCAGATGGAGAACATGTGGGGTGAATAATACATGCTGTGGACAAGGCAAAATATGTGAAAAACTTATATCTGTACTTTTGTTTTTGCTATGCAGTTTACACAAATCACTGCCTAAGCATTAATATTTATACTCCGGAGCATTTTTTTCTACCATGCCTATCAAACTGTCACAGAATCAGGGTAGTCAGTATATCATATAGCACAGGGGAGAGAAACTTGCCAGCTTCAGTTTCTGTAAATATTTTTCTTTTGTGCTGGATTAAGATTATCCTCATGGTAGGGGTTCTTGTGGAAGTAAAGTTTGCCAACATATTTTATGATTTAAGAAAATATGGACACTTCAAGTTTGCACAAAGTCGGGATTTATGTTCTGCATTGCAGAGACCTTTCTGACCTAGCCACTGAAGTTTTTGAGGTTTATCCATCCTGAATTTATTTTTAAGCTAAAGAGAGGACCACTTTCTACAGACAGATATTTTTCTTGGCAGAAAACACAAATACCAAATTCATTCCTGGGGTATGGCTTGTTGAAAAGTGCCCCTCCTGCTTCTTAAACTTCCTAAGGAGATACCTGTTCCTGAACTGCCCCTGTTCAGAGAATTTTAGGACCACTTAACATCTACCAAACACGGGGACAGCTCTTCTGGCCTGGTGTGCAGAAGCCCACACTTTCTGACCTCAACCTTCCTTTACCAGGACGTTCATTTCTAAGTATTTCCTTTCTGTGGGGGAAGGGCTAGCGTAGCAGCAAACGCACGAGGGTCTGAAGCCACACAGACCTGACTTTGCAGCTTAGTTTTGCTACTTAGTATGTGACTTTGCCTATTTCAAATTTAACTGCAAAATTTGGATCGTAATGGGCAGTCCATACAGCAAAGTGGTTAAGAGCTCTAGCTCCAAAAAAAGACTGAATTAAAAAACCGGCTCTTACACTTTCTTGTTATATGTGACTTAGCATAAGTGATTAAATTTTTCTAAGCTTCAGTTTTCTCCTCTGTAAGATGGGGATGAATACTAGTACCTACTTCACAGTTCGTTGTGAGGAGTATATGTATATCAGCTAGCTATTGCTGCACAACAAACTAAGAAAACTCAATGGGTTCCTCCTACACTGTTGGTGGGAATGCAGCCACTCTGGAAAACAGTATGCAGGTTCCTCAAAAAGTTGAAAATAGAGCTACCCTACGACCCAGCAATTGCACTACTGGGTATTTACCCCAAAGATACAAATGTAGTGATCCGAAGGGGTACGTGCACCCCGATGTTTATAGCAGCAATGTCCACAATAGCCAAACTATGGAAAGAGCCAAGATGTCCAACAACACATGAATGGATAAAGAAGATGTGGTGTATATATATATACAATGGAATATTATGCAGCCATCAAAAAACCCGAAATCTTGCCATTTGCAACAACGTGGATGGAACTAGAGGGTATTATGCTAAGCAAAATAAGTCAGTCAGAGAAAGACAAGTATCATGTGACCTCACTGATATGAGGAATTCTTAATCTCAGGAAACAAACAGGGTTGCTGGAGTGGTGGGGGGTGGGAGGAGTGGGAGGGATGGGGTGGCTGGGTGATGGACATTGGGGAGGGTATGTGCTATGGTGAGCGCTGTGAATTGTGTAAGACTGATGAATCACAGGCCTGTACCTCTGAAACAAGATAGTAAGAAGGGAAAAATAAAGGGGAGGAATCGGAGGGGGAGACGAACCATGAGAGACTATGGACTCTGAGAAACAAACTGAGGGTTTTAGAGGGGAGGGGGTGGGGGGATGGGTTAGCACGGTGATGGGTAATTAAGGAGGGCACGTATTGAATGGAGCACTGGGTGTTATGTGCAAACAATGAATCATGGAACACAACATCAAAAACTAATGATGTAATGTATGGTGACTAACATAATAAAATAAAATTTAAAAAATCAATGGCTTTAAACTGTGGAAAGAGCCAAGATGTCCATCAACAGATGAATGGATAAAGAAGATGTGGTATATATATACAATGGAATATTATGCAGCCATCAAAAGGAATAAGATCTTGCCATTTGCAACGACGTGGATGGAACTGGAGGGTATTATGCTGAGCGAAATAAGTCAAAGAGAGAAAGACATGTATCATATGACCTCACTGATATGAGGAATTCTTAATCTCAGGAAACAAACTGAGGGTTGCTGGAGTGGGGGGTGGGGTGGGAGGGATGGGGTGACTGGGTGATGGACACTGGGGAGGGTATGTGTTCTGGTAAGCGCTGTGAATTGTGCAAGACTGTTGAATCTCAGATCTGTACCTCTGAAACAAATAATGCAATATATGTTAAGAAAGAAAAAAAGAAGAAGAAGAATGTAGCAGGAGGGGAAGAATGAAGGGGGGGAAATCGGAGGGGGAGAAGAACCATGAGAGACAATGGACTCTGAAAAACAAACTGAGGGTTCTAGAGGGGAGGGGGTTGGGAGGATGGGTTAGCCTGGTGATGGGTATTGAGGAGGGCACGTTCTGCATGGAGCACTGGGTGTTATGCACAAACAATGAATCATGGAACACTATATCTAAAACTAATGATGTAATGTATGGGGATTAACATAACAATAAAAAAATTAAAAAAAAAAAATAAAATAAAATGACTATTCATCCAGTAAAAAAAATAAAAAAAATAAAAAAAAATAAAAATAAAAAATCAATGGCTTTTTTTTCAATTCAATGTTTTAAAATAAAAAAAAATATTACTGCTCATGAGTCTATGGATTAGCTGGACAGTTCTGTCTTAGCTGGGCTCACTTATGCATGCATGGTTAGCTACAAGATGGGTAGGAAGCTTCACTGATTTTGGCTGTGTTCTCTGAAATGTTTGGGAGTTAGATAGCTCAATATTAGTCTCGAATGGTCTTGGCTGGAACAACTAGATTCTCTTCTGTATGGTGTCTTATTCTCTAGCAGGCTATTCTGGACTTGTTCTTGTGTTTTTCACAGAGTTCAGAAAGAGAGAAACAGAGACAAAGATACACACACACACGCACACACACACACACATGCAAACACACACACACAAAGAATGAGAGAGAAGGAGAGGTTCTAAGCCTATTGAGGCTAGGCTCAGATCTAGTATAACATCATTTCTGCCATAAAGCAAGCCCAAAGCAAGAAAGAAGGGAGTTCAAAGTTATGGAAAGGGACAGGGACGTGGGTACAGGGAGGCCAATAATTAAGGCCAACAGTACAATCAATCTAGCACTAAGTGCAAAGCACTGACAATAAAATTGGTCCATATAGTAACTGCTTAATTAAAGTTAGCTATCATGACAGATTGGTTATTGCCCAACAATTTCACTAGATAAAAACTAGATTCTCTTCTGTATGGTGCAAGACTGTGAGAGACAACTGAGAGATAAAAACTGAGAGAGACAACCATGAATACATTGACATCGTCTACCATGGAACAGGTTCCCACTAAATAATGGCAGTGATAACCCCTGTGTTCTGACCACCAATACCATATCTTCTGTTTTCTTTTCAGATGTCTTTGCTATGGGTGCCCTTAGGATGCCCTTTCTGCAACTTCAAGGTGTTGTTCCTGATTGTTCCCACTCCCCAGTGAGATCACCCTCCCAATGACCCTACAGAGCCATTTACCTTCACGTTGTGTCACTGGGCACCTTCCTCCTTAGATTTTGGCTTTTTTTTTTTGTTGATGCATCATCTCCCTCATGGTTCCTAATGGCTCCTTGAGAGCAGGGGCTGTGTTTAGGAATCATGTTCTAGGGGTGCCTGGCTGGCTCAGCCGGTAGAGCATGGGATTCTTGGTCTCGGGGTTGTGAGTTTGAGTCCCACATTGGGTGTAGAGACTACTTAAAAATAAATCTTAAAAAAAAAAAAAAGGAATCATGTTCTATTTCTTCCACACCTAAATACTCAACAAATATGGGTATTTGGGAGTTGGGGTGGAGAAGAGAGAGTGAGAGAGAAAACTAAATTGTATTTTACTTCCTAGTTTAAGGAATATTGGTTAATCTAATAGTATATTAAATATTTTTTGCACTAATAACTCCATGGCTTACTTGCAGATATAGAAAGACTTATAATAATTAAGTTCTGTACCTTATTTTCTCTACATTTGGTCTATGGTTTATGTTTAAAATTTTACCATTAGAACTTTCTTTCTTATGCTTCAGGCATTATTACTGCTTGAGATGGCTCATGTATAAATTACTTTTATGATAATTGATGCAGTGTTTCAGATGAGGTGTTTACATATACTAATTTATGCCTAATAACTCTCTTATGCAGATGTCAGCTCTTCTCTTAATCCTGCTCATTCTCGCAGTCTTAACTGTGAGTCCGCTGATACCTATAGGACTTGGCATCTGTTTACATTTCCCAGAAGTCATTACTTTATGTCCAAAGCCTTAGAGACTAATGTATTTTACTTAGCATCCCTTAGAAGGGAGGCATGTGACATTGCTTCACACCCCTCACAGGGCAGCTTTTAAAAATTCCCTTTCATTGGGTCCCTTCTCTGTTCAGGCAGCCAACTCTGCTACTCTGAGCTTCTTTTCTCCGAGGTGGTAGCCTTGCCCAAACTTCACTGTGATTTTTTTGCCTTCCACTTCTCTGCTTTTCTCCAGAGTGGAAATTAAACCAACACCGACCGTGAAGGTAGGAGTTAGGACTAGTTACAGGTGACATATTACTTTCTTGTCATCCTACAGGCCAGATTTTGAGGCTTTGCAAAACCATTAATTTCCAGACTGTCAGAGAACCTTACATTATGCATTCTGTTTTTTTGGGGTATCATGCTGGTGTTAATTCAGGGGTTTATTTTTTAATATCTATGTTAGATTTACTTTAGTCTGCCAATGTCTCCAGAGGAAAGGCAGCAGATAAATACAAAGCATCATTATTAACTATCATTACATTGATGTGTAAAACATAACTATTATTCCCGACAGTTTGGTCTGCTGGAATTAGATGACATTTAAATATTTCAGTCCACCTCTCAGTACCTGTGATATTCTGCTCGTGCTTTTGGAAGTTTTCAGCATTTAGAACCCTAGTGAGGCAGGCAAACTATTCTGTGGATGCAGAGCATGGTGGGGTGGAACCTGCATGGGCTTGTCTAGATGAAGTTTTAAATTCCACTATTCAAGCACTGTATGGAGAAGGCCTGTCTAAATAGCAGTCTCTGCAGACAAAGTGGGTTGTTTCGGTTGACCTTGTTCTCACGATGACTACCAGCATGAAATAGCTGCTGGAAAAAAACAATTATGAACTTAGTTTGAGTAATAAAATCAATGAAGAAGAGAAGAAATAGGTGAACCATCTTCTATAAAAAGACTGCAGCTGAGGTTATATGCTGCATTGGGGTATTGCATTTGAATGGGTCATTGAGAGAACACAGCATTCCCCCGAGAGAGGTGAGGGCATTAGGATATTTGGGCTGCAGGAGAAGAGATCTGAGCAGGATGATGAAGGCAGAGAAAATGGCTGCATTCCCTCATGTGAAGGATAGGCTGGTGAAAAAGACGACAGACTTGTTCTTTTCTTTCAAAAGGCAGAACAGAACCTGTGTGAAAGTTGTTCCAGGGAAGTGAATTCTGGCTGCAGAAAAAGAAATTCCTAGAGATAAGAACAATTCAACAACGAGTACAGTTTTCTTAAAAATCCTGGGATCACTCTTTTTACTGAATGTTGAGCAGGGATGGTACTAGCCATCATCCCAGAGGTGGGCTGGGGTAATTAATGGAATTAATGAACTGGGGTAAGGGTGACCAAAGGTGATTCAGTCAGCTCAAAGATTCCATGGTCCTAGCTGGGAAAGATCTGGAGAGAGTAGAGTCCAGACCTGGGGCTTAAGGGATGATTTGGGATTTACAGGTAGAAGACATGAGAGGTGGGAGAAGGAGGAAAAAGAACAGGTTATCAGTACGAATGGGCTTTCCTATGACCACAAGGAGAGGGATGAAACCAGCTTGTGTGGAGTGTGAAGTTTATGGAGGGGACTGTGGAGGATAAGTCTTGATGTATAACATGGGCCTACAGCACCAAGGGCATCCTTAGAATTTATTCTTGATTCTACAGGTAATAGGGAGCCCTTGACAACTTGTAAATTAGTGGATTGGGAGAGGTTGGAGAAAATAAATATTTGGTATAGAATTTAAGGATGATGATCTAAGTTGCAGGATGAACTAAAATGTGAAGTGTGACAGAAAAGATGAGAAAACATTAAATTAAGCAAAATGAACTACCTCTGAGATTCATATCTCCATCCCACCAAGAGAAGTGGTCAGGACTTCTCATAATATAATTACATTAGCCCGTTTTTTCATGTCTAGACCTCACACCATGAGCTGAGGTTAGCAGAGTCCCTATTTTACTTATTACCCTATCTAGTCATTAATAAGTGCTTAATTTATGATTATTGAATAAATATTCCAGTTGCCATATGAAATGAGGAGAAGCTACACATCTGGCAAAGTCTAGAACAAATTTTCATTGGGAATATTTCATGGAGAAATAATCTTAGAATTATGGAAATATACCATTTGGAGAGGCTTGTGTTGGTGGTTCCAATGTAGTGATAGGACCTGCCCTCTATCCTTAACACACATTTATTTGTGCCTAAACAATTTGAACCCTCCTCTTGCCAGAAAGGATGTGAGGCACTTTGTTTTTGTTTTACAACAAAAGATATGCCTAAGATGGAACAGAAATAGAATAATAGATGATGACGCCAAAAATAGCCCCCTCCCCACTTTAAAGATGGGCTCTCCCCAGCTGTAGAGCAAAGGTAGGCTGTGGTCACAGTTGTTTGTTTAGGTCAAGTCATAAATTTCCCCTTGCAGGAAATCATAGCCAGAAAAGTGGACCTGTAGTCAAATGGGCACTGGAAAATTTGTGTAGCAGGTGTATGGAGAACAAGCCAAATTTTCAAGGCAGGTAAGGTGGTTGGTGTTGAAATATCTTGTTTTACTCCTGAGAATAGACATAAATGCTGTACATGAATCTGGCATTTGCCTGCCCTGCTCTCTTTGGGCACCTTCAAGGTCAGGGAATCTCTGGTAGACTAAGCCTTCTGTCCATTTGCCTGGCTGCATACACCAATGGTCTCCTGTGGCCCAGAGAAGCACCTCTGAAATTTAGTTGTCCTTTTCAGACACCCCCTTAGAATGTCAGATCATATACTGAGCTTCCTTTATATTCAATATATGTTCAAAGTTGCATCTATATGACATAAATGTTGTACATGAATCTTGTGCTTGCCTGCCCTGCTCTCTTTGGGCACCTTCAAGGTCAGGGAATCTCTGGTAGCCTAAGCCCTCTGTCCATTTGCCTGGCTGCATACACCAATAGTCTCCTGTGGCCCAGAGAAGCACCTCTGAAATTTAGTTGTCCTTTTCAGAAACCCCCTTAGAATGTCAGGTCATATACTGAGCCTCCTTTATATTCAACATATGTTCAAAGTTGCATCCTATATGAACTATAGGAAAATCTTTCAGATAATCCTAGGTAGGGGGAATATACGTTGTAGAAAGAGCACGGATTTGAAGCCAGACACTCCTGAGTGTGACTTGTAATTTACCATGGTATGACCACAGAAACTTTTAATCTCTGTGACCCTCAATCACCTCATCTGATAAATAGGAATAATTTTAATACTTTAAAGCATATAAGAGCTCTAGGATAGAAGCTGATTTTTAGCAGGGTCCCAATAATTATTGACCATTTATAATCGAACATATGTACACAGCTTGTGTGTGTGTGGGTGAGGGTGTGTGCATATACTTGTGTGTATTTAAATAGCATACCCATTTTTTACTCATTTCACAAACAACGTCTTACTGACTTGGGTGACTTTCAAAGGTCATGCAAGTAGCCAGAGGCAAAATGAGAACAAAGAGCTCAGGTTCATGATTTGGAAGCCTGTACTTTCTCACCCCACTACCCTCCTCCAGGAGCTGAATGGCAGCCAAGGCCATGAGAATCTGGACATTGGTTCTTCAGGTTTTCTTCAATGAGAGAATTACATTCACAGAATTTCTTGGAGTCTAAAGTGTGTAACAGTAAACCTCATCCTCAACAAGGGGAAATCTAACAAAGAGTCAAACGTCCAGAACTATATCTTTTATAGTGTTCTGGAGAGAATGGATCTATTTCATCACTTATGAAGTGAATTATTTTAGAGCCACAAAGGCAACAGCAAGCCTGCAGGCCTTGAATGAGCAGATGTTTGGTTAATATGGACATTTTACAGCTTATAGGATCATAGTGTAGTAGGAAGAGTCAGGTCAACCTGCTATAGAATCTAAATGAGTTGAATAAATTTGGCAAAATTACTTGACTCACCTGAGTCTCAGTTTCCTCATCAGCAAAATGGACATATAAAATCTAATTTAAAATTTGGATGCAATATGAAGCAATAGGCAATACATATGAAGTAACCAATTACTAGCACATAAAAATAAAGACATTTTATTATATTACCGCCTTTGAATGATCTTGCTATGAACTTTACTGTTGACAACTTTTCTGCATAAACTTTGAAAGGAAAGCACCAATGACACACCCAAACCCCTCAGTATTTTTGGCATTTCTGGTTCCCACGCCCAGCCAGGGCTGTGTTTGGTAATGTGGGTAAAAGTTCTTCCATTTTGTTCTTCACTTTTCAAGTTAAGAGCACAAGGGACAAACACATTAATTAATTAAAAAGCAAGAAGAGAAAGAAATAATGCCCTGGAAGCTCTAACAGGTCCAGGAGACTGAAGCATCTCCAAACCCTGGGGCTGGTGCTGTAGAAGGAAGTCATCAGCCCCATTTGTGAGCTTCCATTTGGGCTGGCTCAGTGAATGCAGCTGCTGTTCTTCTGTATCCCTAAAATCACACCAGAGTTTGACAGATTCCTTTATATCTCCTACTGAAAGTGGATTCATAAACATTGCCCCCTTGGAAGGGAATTTTAAAGATAATTCCTTTTTGTGACCATACATCAAAGCAAGGATGGCATTTCCCTTGTTTTTATGTGAACTGTTATTAGCCTACAAACTAAATCTGTGGAGGGTCTAGTGGGTAAATTAACATTTTATTTTCAGAAGGCAAAAAAATTACAGCTTTGGTGGCAGTCTAGGTTCACTGCCGGGAAGGTAAATGCACCTAGGATCTCTTTTATTGTCGGGCCTGCCAGAGCTGTACAAAACTGATTATGAGGTAATACTGGGGGAATCTGGAAGACTTTGCCCTTCCTCTAATGGAGTTGAGCACTAAAAATCCAACAGCTATTCTTCTGCTTGAGATTCTGCCTGTTTCATAGAGGAAATATGAAACATCTGGACATGATCAGATAACAAATGGGTATTAGCATTTTGGGGTATCATACATGATGTGACTATTCCAATTCTCTTAGCTATATAATCTGATGCAAATAGTTGCACTTCCCTGGGCCTCCCTTTCCTCTAAATGAAATGGGACTGTTGATTGCATCTTTATAATGCCTTGGGAGGTCACATGATAGTAAGATACAATTTCCCCTGCCAGTGAGAAGGTGTTACACATTGGATTGTGTCCCCCCACCACCCCAAAATTCACATGTTGAAGTCCTAACTCCCAGTACCTCTAAATGTGATCTTATTTGGAGACAGGACCTTTACAGAGGTCATCAAGTTTTAAAATGAGGTCATTAGGGTGTCCTTATCAAAAGGGGAAATTTGGACAGAGAGACCTATAGAGGGAAGACGATGTCAAGATACAGAGAGAACACCAGGTGAGTGTGAAGACTGAATCCACAAGCCAGGGAGGGAGGCCTGGAAAAGACCCTTCCCTCACCACCCTGAATGGAAGGAATCCTGCCAATACCTTCATTTTGGACACGGAGCCTCCAGAACCAGGAGACAACAAATTTCTGTTGCTTAACGAATGCAATTTGTGGCACTTTGTTATGGCAGTGCTAAGACACAAACACAGAAGGGCTGATGGATCCTAGGTCTTTGGAGACAAATAACTGTGAGGGGCAGGACCCGAAGTTCAACAGGACTTTCTTTCTCCAATCAAGTTCCACTCCAGAAATGACTGGCCCTTCCACCAGGAACTCGGGTTAGTATCTAATTATCTCAATAACACAGTTGTCATGGCAACTGGATATAAAGTTTACTTCCAGAATTTTAATCTAAACATGCTAAAATCTCCACAGGATACTTCCTTTGACTGAGAGTAAATTAAGCAAACCACGTGCATGCACACACAACACAATCTCTCAAAAACATTTAAAAAAGGGTAAAAGAAAGGGTCTATATCCTCTGACTCATACCTCAGGATTCAAATATATGAGATATTCATTGCCATTAACCATCCATTCATTCAGCTCACATTTATTCATTCAATTGGCCTTTACTGAGCAACTACTATGTGCCAAGCACAGAAGGATAATTCTTGGTAGACTAACTCTTTATGGAAGAGAAAGCTGGACATCGATGCAATGTCTGGATTGAAAAGTGACATATTTGTGATAGGATAGGGAATACTGTAGGCTTCACGAGAAGGGAGTCTGTGTCTTACCCATTCATTTTCTCCTCCAAGATGTAATACAGCTCCAAGCACCTCATAGAGGCTTAATAAATATTTATTGAACAAATGAATGAATGAACAAAAGAAAATTCAAAAGAATGTTGAAACTGGACTGGGAATCATGAAATATTGAAATAAATATCTAGTTGGGGATGTGACACTAAAGTTAATTAATATTTATCGAGTACTTACTATGCTCCTGGCACCAAGTATCCCCCTATACACTTCTTGTTATTTTATTTAACAACAACAAAAAAAGCAAAATAAGATCAACCTGCAACATCTCCAGACAGGAGCATAATCTGGCTTCCAACGAAGCCCCACTTGGCAGGATTTTGATACTAAATCCAAAAAATGCCAACAAATGTCACTGGCTTGAATTTATATAACTGATAATGTAAGGTATTGATTCATGTTAGTAAACCAGAAGCCTTGAACTTAATATGTGAGTTAATTGGAATTAAACGGTGTCATCTCTTGATGAAGAGTAATGTTTTAGGCTGGTTCTGTTGGACTCTTAAAATGTGGCTACTTTCCAAGCCCCATTCAAACAAGAGGGTACTTATCTTCTGGAACTGCTGAATGTAGAGTCAGACTGAAGAAAGAGGGGTGGGATGACAGAGTCTTTTAAAAAAATGACAGCAAAGCAATGTGACCTTCCTCCCCAATGGTGATTTTTTTGGGAATGAAGAGGAAATTGCAAATGAGGTTGCTTTGAGATTCAGGCCTGTGTTGGGTTGGGCTGGAAAGTATCTGAAAAGGGCTAACTTGCTTTTAATGCACAGTATAAACATTCCCATTAGCAGCTCTCCACACATCATAAACCTGGCCTGCCGCCATGATGCATGCATGTTTCTATCCATTTATTCCTACAGTTGTTCAGTATCCCTTATCTGCTGAGGATCCTCACCAGGTTGAAAGCTCCATGAGAACAGGAATTCTAACTGGTTTGGTCACTGCTTACTTTCAGGAGCTAGAACAGTCACTGGCACGCTGATTGTCAATATCTGTGGAATAAGTGAGTGAGTGTGCATGGAGGCCTATTATGAGAGGAGATCAGAATTTCATCCATGTTGGATCATAGGGAGTCTTGAATGCCACCGTGTAGGTGCTCATGAGATACTTATTCTATAAACAAATGAATGAAAGTTTAAAAAACTTGAAACTAAACTTGGAATCATGAAGTCTACAGTGAGAAGGAAACCTTGAAGGATTATAAATAAGGGCATTAGATGGTTTTTTCTACACCAAGAATCCTTAATATTAAGTGCTGATTATATGGGTGTGGTGGTTTGCTACTTATCAATAATTTCAAGACAAATAAAATATAGTACTCTTTTGAAGAGGATTATAATCTACGGGAGAAAGAACAGATTTACTCTACACCTTTAAGTATTTTGAAGACTTCTCTATAGGGAAATATCTAGCTGTGTTTTGGAATACAATGGAAAACAGGACCTGTGCTAAAAAAGAATTCTTCTGTGGCCAAATGAATATTTGCTAATAGTACAAACCACACCAAGAAACAGTTACAAGTATTGTACTCTGCACCAGGGAACAGCAAACTGTGGCACGAGGGACAAATCCAGCCTGACATCTGTTTTTGTAGGACTGTGAGCTAAGAACAACTTCTACAGGGCGCCTGGGTGGCTCAGTCGTTAAGCATCTGCCTTCGGCTCAGGTCATGATTCCAGGGTCCTGGGATCAAGCCCCACATTGGGCTCCCTGCTCAGCGGGGAGTCTGCTTCTCCCTCTTTCACTCCCCCTGCTTGTGTTCCTGCTCTCGCTATCTCTCTGTCAAATAAATAAATAAAATCTTAAAAAAAGAAAAAAAAGAACAACTTCTACATTTTGAAATTGTTTTTAAAAAATAAAAAAAATAAGAATAAGATTTTGTATTGTGTGAAATGTATATAAAATTCAAATATCAGCATCCATCACTAAAGTCTTACTGGAATTTAGCCATACCTATTCCTTTATGTGCCATCTATGGTCACTTTCTTGAGACAAGAGCAGGGTTGAGTAGTTGCTGTAATATGGCCCACAAAGCCTAAAGAGATTTACAGTCTGGACCTGTACAGAAAAAAGTTTGCCGACCACTGCCCTAGACTCAGTGAGTGAGGCTGAGTGGCAAGGTTGATATCTGCATGCATTTTGGTGACCGTCCCCTTAAGAGATTCCGCTTCCTGAATCAGTGGTTCCCTGCAAATTAAAATGTAACTACACTGGGGAATTTCATTTCCTACTTTTTTCAAAATGAGTGCCTTGCAAATGATGATTGATTATGCCTTTGATTAAGAACTAAGGGGACATAGAGCTTAGTATGAAATGCAAAACTATTTTAGGTCCATGCAGGGTAGTTGGAAAAACAGCCGCTTCAGATCAGGAAGCCATGTTTTTATCCTGCAAGCTTGGGCAGTTCACATCCCCCATCTGTGCCCAAGACCCCTTATTTATCAAACAGGGCCTAGAAGGCAGACTTCAAGATTCTTTCCAGGACTAAAAGTCCCTAAATCTGCAAGTACAAGTCACTATTTGTACTCAGGGCTCTGCTGACTCCTAGTCGATATGCATTTTACAGAGAAAACACCCATTGACCACTAGATACGTTTGATTATTTACACATGTGTGGAGTTTCCAAGAAATGCGTGGGAATGAAACGCAGGCTGGAATTTCAAATCTGCAGGAAGCATGGGAACAATCAGGGCTCTGCATTTCATCTTATAGCCTCAGGATGCATTCTGTCTCTTCATTTGGAGGTGACTGGGCTAAAGAGGGGAGGGGTGAATTTTGAAAGAGTAGGCAAAGTTGCAACCTATAGTCAGAATATCCCTGCATTTCCCCACTCAATGCCAACTTCACTTTAGGAGCATCAATCTTCCTGCTTCACTCCATGATTAGTCTACCTCTGAGTTTAATAATAAGAATACAAGCTGCTGCTGACCAGGGCAGGATTCAGGAGCAAAACTGAACACTGGGCACATCTACATGGTTTATCTGGGCCACGAAGTGATTGATCCCTCGTTGTTGTCCCTTTTAAGCCTGGATAGCTTGTGGGAACGCTGGAAAGGTGCTTGCAAAACATTAATGCTTAAGTGACTGTTCCAGTTGTTAAATCATAATACAGTGTGATTCAGCTGAAATGAAGTAATTATAGGGGGAGAGAAGAAAAGTCAAATGATATAAAAACAGGTCCTTCTGGATTGTCTAAGTACTGATGTGTTCTCTGATGCATATGCATTATTCGTTTTTAATATGCCCATCACACAAAAGATACCACTATTTTAAGGGTGGAGATTAGTGTTATTTTGGCTCAAGCTGTTATTCACAAATTTGGGCAAAGATGCTGCACTTACAATCTCAGAGAGGTTGTAATCATTCTAAATCATCACATCTCATGTTTTAATATTCTGATCTGAAATCTTCAATTTAATCTCCCTGCACTCTGGCCCTTTTTTTAAGCATCTTTGTTCAAATCATAGCTCTCCCATGTCCTAGCTGTGTGATCTTGAACAAATTGCTTAATGTTTCTGATCTTCAGGTTTTGCCTCTTTAAAACGAGGATGGTAATAGAAAATACCTCATATGGCTTTTGCTATCTTAAATATAGATGAAAAGCACTTAGTGCCTGACACACAGTAAGCATTTAATGTATATTAGCTGTTATTCTAAATATTTTAGGAAAATTCTACTTGTCCTTTGGGCTCAAATGTTACCCACCTGGGAATCTGCCTTACCCTGGAGGTTCGGTGAAGAGCCCACCCGTATTAGCCCCTTCTGCTTCTTCTTTTTCCTACCATTGTTTGCACGTTTCATAATTATCTGTTTACTTTTCTCTCTTGTAAACTGTGGATTTCTTGAGAGTTGCAAAACTGTCTAATTTATTTCATCTCTGGTTTCTTTCTTAGATCAAGATACATAGCTCCAATCATACTGTTGTGAAGGGTTAAGGAAATGAAAGCCATATGCATATTGAAGCAACAAAATCATGGAACTTACTTGTGTATGGAAACTCACTATTCTTCAAACAATAAGAATTCAAAACCTTAGCAAAGCAACCGTATTGCTCCATCCTTGACTTTCAGCCTCTTCCCAGAATACTTTCCCCTCTTCCCTCTACCTGTTCTCTGTACCCCTGACCACAGTAGAAATCTTTCAGGACCCTAGCCATTGGACCTTTGCACAGGTTGCTCCCTCTGTTTGAACTGCTCATATACCACACTCATCCTTCAGATCACTGCTCAAGTCTTATCTTTGGGAGAAGCCTTAACCCACCACCCCTTAGCCAAGGTCGGGTCTGCTTGAATTTGCATTTACAGAAATTTATTCCATCCTCTTTGAGATTTAATCTCAATTTCAATTATTTAGCTTTGTGATTATATAATTAATGTCTACCATTCCTCAGTAGACTGTAAATTCCATAGGAACAGAGATCATGCCCATTTTTGCTCTTTATCGTGTATCCATGCCCTGTCTCACATGCAGACAGTGCCTGACAGAAGATTCTCAGTAAATATGTTAATGAATTAATGAATGAAGATCTGGCAGAAGGGCATGCAAAGAATTTTAGTTGCCTGATAAGGAACTAGAATTCTTTATTCATTAGGTTCAACCAATGGCTGCCTTTTACATATGTTTATTAAAAGGCAGGGCTTTATTTTCCTCATCATTCAAGCATTAAGACAACTACATTGCACCTTTTCTGCAAATGCTGGGAAAGACATAAATGTAGAAATAGTCAAAGGTAGACTAACATTTACCTACAAGGAGAAGTCCAGATTAATGGAGAACTGTTTTCTGAACTGCCCACTTGACCTTGCATTTTATCTCGTTTTTTCTTTTCTAAATCTTTTTGGCCATATATTGTTTGCTGGTTCTCCTGACATGCATTGGTGTGAGGCATAATAATTTAGCTATGTCTGTGTCTTTTCGGGTCATAGCCCTGGTTCCTCCACATGTGATTCTAATCTATCTCTCCCTCCATACCCACTCTGCTGTCCACCTAAAATGGTATACGTTTCCTGATTTCAAGGGATACCCAGCCTGGTGAGACCCAGGTCCTGGAGCCTTCCTTTGAACACCTTTGGCAGTCACAAAAGAGAGAATCACAAGTAGCAAAATCTTCATTGCTGACTGAGTAAGGAACCCAAGTTTTCAGGGGAGGGTGGGAGAAGAGAAGTAGGATGTGCTCTGTTACCTTCTTCACCATCTATCCAAGATGGTTCCTGCACGCCTGCACTCACGATCCTGTACGGATCCATCCTTTTAAACCCAGATGCATGATCCTGAAGCTAGTTACAGATGACAGTCCTGCCCTAGTTCAGCCTTCCCTAAAACCACCACAACCCCCGGCCATCACCCACTCACCCAAAACTCACTATGTCTCAATTTGCAATTGTCATTTCTACCTTTTGTTCTGACATATCCATTTATTTATTTATTTTTAAAGATGTATTTATTTATTTTGGGGGGGCAGAGGGAGAGAGAGAGAATCTCAAGCAGACTCCCCACTGAGCATGGAGCCCGATTCCAGGACCCTGAGATCACGACTTGAGCCGAAACCAAGAGTCAGACGCTTAACCAACTGAGCCACCCAGGCGCCCCCCCAACACATCCATTTAAAATGAACTGCGCTATGTTCCCAGCTTTCTCAAAGTTATATAACTTAACTAATTTCATGAAAAACTGTGTAAACCTCCTCCCTCCTCAGTCCTTCTCTGCTCCTCCTCTTCCTCACTTACATGTGTGGTCTTTTTATGTATTTGATATCCTCAGAAAGATCACGATAACCTTGAATAGACTAGACTTTCTGCATCCTCTTGCACAGTTTTAGTGCAAACTGTCATCACTTTATTCATTGCAAAGAAATGGCTAATTCGTGTTCCCATCCTCTTTTCTCCCCATTCTCACCCAAGAGGCTGACAGGGTCATCTTTAATCATAAACACTGTATTTATTAACCTATAATTCAAGGCTCTTAGCAATAGGTATCTTCTGGTTTCTCCAGCTTTGCCTGCTTCATCCCTTACCATAAATTAGGCACCCAGCCATATGGAACTTTCCGTCAATACCTTCCACAACCCCAGATCTTTGAAAGCACTGCTCACTTCTTCTGACGAGCTCCAGCTGCCTTTTTTCCACTGGAAAATATCTTTTCACTCACCCCTCAAGAATCAGATTAAAAATCATCTCTTCTCTGAAACCATGTCTAACTCTCCAGAAAGAATCAGTCATGGCACTGTCTATAAAACTGCAACTGTTCATATATTAAGTAGAAAAACATATTTTAAAACAATTATCTCATTGTATCTTTCTCCTTTGCTAGATTATGATGTCCATGAGTATAAGATTCATGTTTTCTCATCCAAATGTCCCCTTGGTTATTAGCCCGATATCTAGCACACAATAAGCATTATCATATAGTCAGTGAATAAATAGTTTAGCTTAAAATATATGTCCTTTTCCCTTTGATAACAAGCATTTGCCCCACAAAAGAAATGAGTTCTCCCTTGACATTGAAGTGGTATTTTGTTGAAGCGGCAGCCAGTTGAGAGATATGAAAAGTGGGTAACATCTGCATTTTGATGTGTGTACATCTGTAGTAAATTTTCATTTATGATGATCAAAAAGGAAGGGAGTTTAAGGAGTTTATGTTTTAAGACAGACTATAAAAATAACCTAGATTGTGAGTCTGCCATTTTAATTTTATCTTGGCTCTGACAAATATTTCACTTTAAAATGCCTGCCCCCCTAAAGAGTGCTGAGAAGCCTTCCAAATGGATCCCCCAAACTCCTTCCATTTCTAAGCCTTTGATTTGGGTTCTTAGTAAATGTGAAATGATAAAAAAAATAATGCTCGATGATGATTTTGAGGTTCTGGAAATACTCTTTTCATCTACTTTTGGTTTTTATAAACACAATATATATTAGCATTCTAATTCTTTAAGTTTGTTCTTTGTTTATTTCAAGAATCCAATCATTTCCATTCCATGAGCATTTATTCAGTTCCTATTCCATGTTGGGTGCTGATGATCCTGGACTTAAGAGAGGGTATCTAACCTTAAGACGTTCTAAGCCTGAGCCCAAGATTTAAAGGAATAAGGTCTTAATAACAATTATAGTAGAGAGATTATGTTTACTATAACGGGAAAAGATTAGACTGACCCTGTTGGAAAGGTGGGTGGCAGAGTTGACTTCAAAACATGGTGACTTTTAAGCTGGGCTTTGAAGGCTGAATAGGAGTTTGCCATTGTGTGGGTTAAGAAGCAAATCAGAGTATTTAAAAAGATGTTTTTGTAAAATAATATTGCAGTTGATTTCAATCAAGACCAGAGCACGGGTATTATAAAGTAGGGAAGACAGATAGTAGAGATGATGTGATTTCAAAAAACTTTCCCCTTCTGGCCTTTTTGCTGTTGTTTCATTGTCTTTGAGGCTGTAGGAAAAAATACTTTGTGAGGGCCGCTTTGATGTGTATGAATTATTCATCATTAAGAAGTCAAGCAGCTGACACTAGCCTTTGTTAAAGCTACTGAAGTTATTATGGCCCCCCTGGAAAAGCCGTGTGTTTTTTATTCCTTCCTGCCTGGTACAAGGGTCATCTGCATGTGTGGGAAGGTCTTGGTCAGCTTTTCTGTGATTGATGCAAATAAGAGGACATTTTGAGGCTTCATGTCCTGTCGTTTTTCTCCATTCTCTTCTTAGGACAAAAATCATTTGTCATTGGAGACGCAGGCACACACACATACCCAAACCGCCTGGGCGTGTGGGCTGCTTGCTTCATTAAAAAGCCAGAGCTCAGTCAGATGGAAAGATACAGCCACCTCGTCCATTAGCATTCTTGCTCTGACACAGTCAGCTTGACCTGGGAGCAGCCAGAGTCAACGGGATGTCTCATTAGAGCAGATGTTGGGGCTGGGGTGTCTCCTGTCTCCTCTAGGGGAGAACGGGATCTATAATGGAAAGGCTTCCATGTATGTGGAGGACCCACTTCGTGCCAGCGTCCCCCACACTCTCTCAGTAACTCTGCATACTCACCGCGTGTCATTTCACACACAAAGCTACCACGAATCACAAATCTAACATTTCATGTATGCTTACTGAGTCTCAGTTGCTAAATGAAATGCTTCAGATGCATTACCCCACTTAACCCTAAAAACTCTATGATATATGCATGATATTGTTGCCAACTGCAAATGAAAACAAACAAACAAACACCAAGACTAAGGCACGTTAATTTGTTCAAAGGTTAAAAAGATACTTTTTGGTGCAACCAGATTCCAGTGGGTATGCTCTTTCTACTGTCCTTCCAATTTGGGTGCTTTTATCCCACAGAAGGCTAAGAAGCATGGAATAAATTCAACTAGAAGAATGATTGTGGTGGTACTTGTTGTAGCTGTTACTATTATTGGACAAACGTGTGCTGAGGGTTTGCTATGTGCCACGTCCTAGACTATTACTCTATTTACATATCTCATTTAATTCTCTATATTAGTGCCTGTGACCAGGCACTCTGTTTCCATTTTACCAATGTAGAAATAGATGCTTAAACTGGCTAGGTAACAAATGTCAGCCAGACTTTGATCCCAAAATCTGTCTGACTTCAAATCAGAAGGAAGAAATGATACAGACGTACTTGGACAGCATGATTCATGGAGATAAGTAAACAATCTGGAAGACATTAAGGCTTATAATTTATAAAATTTGATTATATTTTGTTTAAATGTACTTCAATGAAATAGCCTTTTATTCGGTACCTACTGCTATGAGGCATTACACTAAGACCTAAGAATATTACGATAAATATCGATCACTCTACTTTATCCTTATAAAAAAGATGCTTATAAACAAGAAAATCCACAGACACATGAACAGAAATGATGATATTACTGACATAGTTTATTAGAGGAATAGGCAAATAAAAATACTAGCAAATACTTAGATAGCCCTTGCTATATACCATGAATGCTTCTCAATATGAAACCTACGCATTTATTTTTTTAATCTTCTTAGATATTTGATGTGATAGGTGCTACTATCATTCCCATAATACAGATTAGGAAAACAGAGGCTCGGAAAGACAAGTTCACAGCTCTATAAGTTAACAGAGCTGGCCATACAATTGGAGAACAAAGAGCAGGTAATGACTATTTCCACCTAGCTGGGGAAAGATGGAGTCATGGTCTGGAATGAATTCTACAGAGATTGGGAATTTAAAAGGGGTGGGAACGGGAAGTGAAACCAGTCCCCAAGTAAAAATCAGAGAAGTACTGGTAAGAATTGGCGGTTAGTGTGAGGCGACAGTTTACTGCAAACCTTGGACTCATGTAAGTTAACATTAACTAGAGTTAGTGACGTGGTTTGAATTCTAGGTGCACAAGTTACTGGTTCTTAGACTTTTGGCATCAGTTTCATCATGTGGCAAATGTGTACACTAATACCCATCTCATAGGGTAGTGGCAGGAGTGACATGTGATAAAGCAGGGACCAGCCCCACAGAGCCTGTCTGGGATATAGTAAGTGCTTACTGGATGTTAGTGTGGAGGACACTGTGACAGGCCACCCAATGTCCCCTTCCATGAAGGGCTGGTAGCCGCAGCAGCTTGGAGTGTTACCTGCAAACCTCCTTCGGCTCACGGCCCCTTGAGGGGTTCTCTCAGGTACAGACAGAGTGCCACCTTGGTCAAGATCATGACTCTGGGGCAGCCTGCACCCAGCGACTGACTGTTGCAAAGCTATACAGACTTGGTCACTGAGCTGACTCAGAACAACTCTGATGGGCACAAATATAGAATCATTATGTTGCACACCTAAAACTAATATCATGTTCTATGTCATTTATACCTCAACTAAAAAAAATAACTCCTATGGGGTCATTCAAGCTCCAGGGCTCAATTTGGCATTAGCCGTGTCTGTCATTGTGCCTCAAATTTTCCTACTCTGCTGAATCCTGCTTCCTTCCCCTCTCTTCCATAGGGGTCTCCTTGGTAAACATCTTACATGCTAAATCCCCAACTGAAATCTACTTCCAAGCTATCTTTGATGTTCATATTGCCCATGTCAGCGATGGGGAACCCGAGAACAGGCAAAAACAGCACATCATGGAGCTGGGTTAGTGTCAGGATGTGTGATAAGTGCTCATTTGTTGGAAGACAGATTTTATGGGGTGCTGACTGCTTGACAATGGGGCTTGCATTTAGTGCTACAGAAGCCCACTGGACTCTTTGTTTACAATGTTAATTGTTAATGTATTCATGATTCATCCATTTTACAGATGAGGGAAGTCAGCTTCACACAAGTGAAAAGACTTTACCAAAGTCACACAGCTTTAAGCAGTAGAGTTGTCCTTTCAGGATAAAAGCATCTCACCATGATGGCCCACGTGTATATTTTTCCTTTGTTGGAAATTCTCTGAGGCTGCATCGTATTTGTGACATCTCCACACAGAAATGGTGTTTTCTACCTTACAAGACCTTGGGAATCCAGAGAAAGTTCTTTTCCACCACCAGCATTCTATCCTGTCTCCCAGGGCTGTCAGCCAGAGATGGCCAGGTAAGTGATGGAGCCTTAAAAGGTTAATTACCATTAATCATTATGAGAAGGTGGCTTATTATCAATTCATAAATTCAGAATAAATTTATTTTGCTGACAAGCAAAATATCCCAGTTGCCCTGTGGACCTAGTTTCCATTCTGAAAAATATTTTTTTTCTAGATTATGGTCTTTGTATAAACTGCTGTCTCTTCCAACACACTACATGGAGAAAAGCTTAATTAAATTCATAAGTTGGTTAAATTATTCTAAACATACCAAAAGCCTTTAGAATTATGTGTCTGAGTATCTGTATAGACCTAGATGGACAGTCATATTATCTATAAATAAAGATGCACAGAGGCTGTTAACCAACACCTTTAAAAGTGTGTTTTATAAGAGACCAACTCATGGATGAATCTTACTATAAAAGTTCTCTAAATCATTCATGTATGATATTTCTGTAAACAAAATGCTTAAACACTCATGGTTGCAACCTGTAAACTCAATCTCACCCGATGCTAGGTTATAATTAAGGTATTACTAAAACCATGCCTTCCCATCATCATCCAGGATTTGCTTAGTAATTATTTGCATTTTCACTAAAGGAAGTATGAAGCAAAATGAAATGATCCAAAATATTAAAAATGATAAGAATAATCAATATTCACCAATTTGGAATTCTTTTTATACATCAGATACCATATTGTGATGGTTCATTTTATGCCAACTTGACTGGGCCACCAGGTTCCCACATATTTGGTCAAACATTATTCTGGGAGTGTCTGTGACGATGTTCTTTGATGAGGTTAACATTTACGTCAGTAGACTGAGTAAAGTAGATGCTCTCCCTAATGTGGGTGGGTCTTATCCAATCAGTTGAGGGCCAGCTAGAACAAATGTTGACCCTCCCTTGTGTAAGAGAATTTTTTATATTTGACTGGCTTTGGACAGGGGCATTGGCTTTTTCCTCCCTGGGATTTGAGAGGAAACATCAGCTTTTCCTGGATCTCAAGCCTGCTGGCTTTTAGATGGATCTCCTTGGTCTCAGGTCTTAAGATTGGGACTTGAGCTACACAATCAGCTCTCTTTTGTCTCCTGCTTGCTGAATCACCCTGTAGATCACACAACCTGCCCTCCTCCAAAATCATGTTAGCCAATCCCCTATAATAAATCTCTTTAGAACATGTACACATACTACTCATAATACTAAACATTATACTAAAGATTATGCTAAATATTTTATTTAGCTCAATTTACTACTTAAATGTCATTAAGAGAAGGGTACAATATTATTCCCATTTTACAGATGATGAAACTGACATGTTTTATTGCATTCCACCCTGCCCCCCACACCTAGCCACTCATCCATCTCAACTACCTTCTTGAACCAAACATCAGGCTGCAACCACATTTGGAATCCACCTGCTAAAACTTTCCAGACAAAAGAACTTGAGAGGAAGTTTGAGGGTAGCCATACCCATCTACTGGGAAGTATCAGCATACCATGCACTCATTGCCTGTGTCTGGCTTCCTGCTTTGGTACGCAAAGGGCAGGTCAGCAAATCTACTGAGACCTCAATATGGAGACTTTTGTGCAGTCTTCCCAGTCTTCACTGATGACTGTCTTGGTCCACCCCATCTTTTTTCTGGCTTCAGGGAGAGATAGCACCCTCTCTCCTTTTCCACAAAAGGGGACAGAATAACATCTAAGAACACTGAACTCCCCTGCAAACCCACATCCAGTCTTCCTCTTGTATAATCAGGGAGGATGGGGCTGATGGGGTTGGGGGCAGACCACGCTCTCTGACCTGCTCTTTCAGGAAGCCCTGCAGGGAATGAGTAGCTAAGAAAGCTGGCATTCCTTTGCAATATACTTAGAGTACTTATTAACACGATCAGCATATAAAAAATGTTCCATCTTTTTTCTTTTATTCTCTTTCCCCTCCATGTCTCTTTCCTTCTTTCTCTTTCTCATCCACCCCTCTTTCTTTCTCTCACTCCATCCATTCTCTTTCTTGGTTGTCTAACAATTAATTTTAATAAAAAAATACAAAACTACAGCTCTTATGTTTCCTTTCCCTGTCCCAGACATCTGAATGGGGAGGGTCCTTCCAGCTCTGCCTTCTCCCTTCTGTTCTCTGGCCCCACAGTACCACTAGGATGGAACTCTTTCCCTCCACTGCTTACCTAACTGTGAGGGTACAACAGACACACACTTATACACTCACCCACTCAACAAAGGTTGTAAGACCATTAAGTATGTTTGCCTGAACATCCTGATGAAGACACTCAGATATGAAGTACCTGAGATTTGGGGAGTTTCAGAACATGGTATCATCAGTACTCTTTCTGATGTTGGTACCTGAAACTTTTCTTTTTTTTTGGCACCTAGAACTTTTAAACCCATTATTTCAGGTGTTCTCAGAGTGCCATTCTGATTTGGTTTGGCAGAAGACCTTGTTTAAACCTGAAATAACAACAGGTGTCCTTTCCTATATAGACTCGCCTTTCAGTCTCTTTATGTCCTGTGGGGCCCCAGGTACTGGTTTCAGAAGGAAGTTTCCTCAAGGAGTGGACAAAAGCATCATCCTTCTTGAAGGAAAATACCTTCCACAGGGAGGATGAGGATCTGGGAAGAAAATCAACAGATTTCTGTTTCCAATCCTCCCTCCATTGTTCATTCACAGTGTAACCCTAGAAAAGTCTCCTTCCCTTAGGCTGGGATTTTTAGATCTCCAAATGAGGCAAGGTGATCATCTTCTGGCTTTAAAATTCTGTGATTTCTTTCTTTCTTTTTTTTTTTTTAAGATTTTATTTATGCATTTGACAGAGAGAGACACAGAGAGAGAGGGAACACAAGCAGGGCGAGTGGGAGAGGGAGAAGCAGGCTTCCTGACAAGCAGGGATCCCGATGTGGGGCTCAATCCCAGGACCCTGGGATCATGACCTGAGCCGAATGCAGACGCTCAACAACTGTGCCACCCAGGCGCCCCTAAAATTCTGTGATTTCATATACTCTTCTTCCAAGTGAAATTCAAACCCACTTTGCTCATATCCTTCTTTCATTAAGAAATGCATTTAAAGAACCTAAATTGATAACGTAAGGGAATAGAAGTATCTATATGATAGCTATTAAAAACGTTTTTGAAGATTTTTATCAACATGGGAAAATGAGCAACAGAGAATCTTAAAAGGAATATAAGAAAATATATAAAGTTCTATGTGCACTATGATACCTGTTAAGTGGGAAAAAAAATGATAGATGAAGTCAAGACAGAGAGAGAATTTACCGAACGATTAACACCTGCTTCTGAGATGTGAGATGATGTGTGCTTTTTGTTTTCTTTACTTCTGCAGCAGTTCCCAAATTCCTCAAAATGACTGTGTATTCTCATCAGGGGGAAAAAGGTACTTTTTCTTTTCTTTTTTTTTTAAGATTTCATTTATTTATTTGACAGAGAGAGACACAGAGGGAACATAAGCAGGGGGAGTGGGAGAGGGAGAAGCAGGCTCTCCGCTGAGCAGGGAGCCTGACGCGGGGCTTGATCCCAGGACCCTGGGATCATGACTTGAGCCGAAGGCAGACACCCTACGACTGAGCCACCCAGGCGCCCCCAAAAGGTACTTTTTTTTCAAAGAAGTTATTTTTTCATTTGAATTGGGAGTGATTTTAAATCAAATTAGAATATCACACACAAAAAAGCCTACTATTTAAGCTTTCCTGTCTTCCTTTTGCAATTAAATTCATGTAATATATTCCACTCTTTAAGAAAAGCAGTGTGCCCATCATATGTGTGTATTTAGATATGTAGTTACTTATTTTAAATTTGCTTATGGAACTGATTTCCAGATGTCCAGTGAGCTCTTGTGTGAAATCTCAACAAGCCAAGAGGATGAACTGGCATGAGGCAATGATATTAATAAGCTTGTTTTTATCCCCTCTAATGGGAGAGAAAGGCAAAACATCAGTGACCTCAATTTTTAAAATTCATTCTTCAAAACGTATTTCTCCATGTAATTGTATTACAAATGATAATTTACCCAGATTCCTCTACTCTTGGAAAACTCTCAGCAATTAGTGGTCTGGCACCTGAAAAACCTCACAGCCATCATCGACTTGCTTGTTATTTGCTACGATAATGCCCACACCTCGATTCCTGCCTTTGGCCATGACTCCAATCTTAGCGTGTTTCCAGAGAAGGTGAATTGTGTTTGATAAGGACATACGTATGCAGGAGGAAATCTGAGGGAGATATTAGGGTCAAAGTAGAACCTTGCTTTGCAAGCCAATTTTTTTTATATATTTAATATATTCCTTTAAATTCATTCCTTGTGCCGGGAAAAAAGATTTATTCAGAAGAAGCTGCTAAGGTAATAAGAAAATATAAATCTTTTGGCTGATTGTGGAGATTTTTAAATGATGCGGAGAGAGAAGCTGAGCTCAGGTTGCCAGGTAAGCTAGGACTCAGAGGTCACGATCAACTCCCACCCCCTAATTCCTCTGTAGAAGCATCGCATTTCTCCAAGCCTCATTTTGCCCATCTGTGACGGAAGCAAGATGTTTCCTCTATCACAGGGTGTGAGGAAGCTTAATGGAATCATGGTCATAAAGAGCTTTTGACAAAAGCCCCATCCTGATATAATGTGGTATCAAGACCAAGAACAATTATCCTGCCTGCAGCCTAGAAACAATTTTCTTCTTAGGCAAGTATAGACAGAATGATGCATTGTGTCTTACTCATCTTTGCATACCTGGACTGACTGCTTTGGAAAGTGGTTTTCATCCAGCATGAACTCTCTGGGATGTGAAATATCTCCCTCCAGGAGAACAATGGCAGATGATGGGCTAATCTCTGTGGCTGCCTCTTGCTCTCTCTGAGGAGGTAAATCTCACCTTTCAGGTAAATCTCAAACACCTCACTGTTTGAGAAAAGGCATATTGAGAATAGCCTCTCCTCTGAAATGGGTGATCACCCCAGGCCCCTCAGTAGGGAAACACATTTGACATGGAGTCAGTTGGGACCCACCAATGACAGCCCCATTCCCCCAGCTGGGAGCTGATGCTCGCCAACCTGCATCTCCTTCCTAACATCATCAGACCCCCATTCTCTTCCATCTTATACTGTGCTCTGGATGACTGAAAATGAGGTCAAGAAGGAGAGATGTTTTCCACTTAAACTGCCTCAACTTAATGCAAATCTACCTGAAGCTGCTTCTCTTTCCCATCAGTTTCCACATCCATCAACAATCCACAAATGGTGACTCAGTGATGAAGCCGACAGAAGTTGGAGTTATTAGAGGAGATGTGCTCATAGAGGAAGCACACTACAGATGGAATCTCGATGGCCTGGGAAGATTTGGACCGTCAGAGAACTGTGGCACATAGCCCAGTAAAGCGGCAACGACCAGGTGTGCCTTGGGGATAGGGAAGCCTCCACATGCCTTCCTGGAATAAACGTTCCACTCACCCACTCATTTACTCTTCATTCAGTAAACATTTACTCTCTCCTTACAGTGGGTCAAAACTGCTCTAAGCATGGAGGTCGGGGGGGGGTGGTGATGTTTCAGCCACAGATTGCCTTTGACATTCTCCCAGGTTTAAACATACAGTCATGGGCAATTACAAACCTGAGTGTTGTGTACATGGTAGGGCAGGTGCAGGGCATAAAGAAGCAAAACCCTATCTCTGTTGCCCTAGGTTTAGAAAATCTTAACATAGGAGGTAATTGTTGAGGTGATTTTTACCATGGGGGTCCGTGGTGGGGGGGGCAGTAGAAAATAACACAGAGAGTCAAGAAATAGTGTGGTAGACAGGATAGGGTACCGTGAACAGGTTTTCGAGCAAGGGGTTGATAATATTGGGGACAGGAGGTTAAGAGATTATAAGATAGGCAGACATTTGCTGAGATAAGGATTCTTCAAAGGATACTGGATTTTCAAGGATAGAAAATTCAGGTGAGTCCCCAGTTTTGCAGAAAGCACTGACTCCCCCTCCCCCAAGATTAGTGTTTTGCTTTGGGCAAGATAATAGAAGACCAGGGAGACATAAGTATCCACAGAGGGAATGTGAATTCTTCAGAGGCTTGCTCGACACAGGATACGTTGGCATAAAACTTGCAGGCGGTGAGGCAGGAAGGTGACCTCGCTGTGTAACCCCCTGTTTGAAAAGATTATTTAGCAGCCTCCCTAGGGATCTGAATGTAATTTTGTTCAAACTTTATTTAAAAATCCACCTCTATGACGACCAATTTTTACTGGCCCCTTAGGTGATAACTTAAGACAGATTTCTCTTTAATGGTTTTATAACTATTTAAGTCTCCAGCTCATTCATCTCATTTTATTTCTCACATCCATAGAAGGAGGCTGGGGTTCTCACCAGGGAAGAGAGAGGAAATCAGGTGCCTGGAAGGGAAGGGCAGATTCCTAAAGCCTCTCTGGCTGGTTGTGACTCTTCCTAGGGTACTACCTCCTTGAGGCCCCTGAGCCTGAGCATTCTGGGCTTGTGGCTAGTCAACTCTAAATGGGTATCCTAATTCTGGTATTAAATGACAATGTGACCTTGAGAAGTCATTAAAATGCTAAGAATCAGTTTGCTTACCTGCAAAATGGAGATAAGCATTATAGATACGGGGTGTGATTCAAATGGAAACAGCCCGTGAATGTGCCCTAGGAAGGTGGGTAACTCAAAAACACAGACTCTTTCTTGAGCACTGGTCATTACATGCCTCAAATGGCCATCATCAGCATTTCCCATCCTACCTTCCTTTTTGGTCCACCACGTCTATTTCCTCTACTATCTACAATCATAAGAAAGAACTGGCTACTATATATTCTGGTTTCTCAAGTTTACAAAGTAAACGGATTCCAGGGAGACCAGCATTCCCCTGGCTGGGAGCACACACAATCTCCAGTTCAGGGCTGTTCCACAAACACGCCTACTTTTAGTGTTCATGTGTAGGGATTAATCTGTGTGTGCTGCAAGTATATGTCATTCAATTCTGAATTCATCATCAACGTGAGGTCTCTGAGGAAGCACACACCTATGTGCAGGAAAACCAAAGGGCCAAAAGGAAGAAAAAATTAAACTTCTACATGGTTGCACGCTTTCCCGTTAGCAGAAGACACAGTACTTCTTTTCATTATTGATCAGGACACAGTCACTGTTTAGAGTTGTGGACAAACCAGTGTCCAACTGTGGGGCACATCCTCTGTTGAGAAAAAGAGACTGGAGCCAAGCTCTGAGAATTTTAGAACCTAGAAAGGTGGAAAGTGAATACAAGACACTGATTCTACTGCCAGTAAATGTAGCTCAAAGCTGAATTTTCACAGTCTTTCAACCTTAGCTAAATATAACTCAGAGGTCTGAATTACTATAAACTCATGTTACATTTATTCACAGGATGAGGGTCACATACTAAGTGCTTTTCCAAACATAAAAAAAGGTCCCAGGCCATGAATTCATTCTCTTTTCAGAATATTTCACCAATGTTCCTTTAGTTGTAAATAGCAGTGATATTTCTATTAAATTCATTTTCTCACTTGGTGGCATATCTATTCCATATGATCTCATTATCTACAAGGAGGCAGATTCCCACTGGACCCCTCCAAATTAGGCCATCAGGCTCCCTTGTTTATGCCTTTTAAACTCATTCATACAGGGGCAATGCTATCTCGTCCTTCAGAGAGCAGAAACTCACCAATCCACTCTGCAGAAGATAAAGAAAAATGAAGCTAATATTTCTCTTTGCTGAGCCCATATTTACTGCCCCACCACAACGAGGCTCTTTCTGCTACCCTCTCCGATGGGCAGTAACGCAGAGCCTTTTGTTCCAAGTGCAGCTTAATGTGCCCACAGATAAATCTTCTGCCCTGCTCTGTATCAAAAACATCTTCCAAGTCTAGGTAAATTATTTGCCACCGCTCCAGTTTTGTCTACTAATTTTTTAATGTACATGAAATATTCAGGGTGATTTGTAAGGCATGAAATACCTCTCATGAATCCATCCTGACACCCCTCTTGCTGAGAATACATTTCTAAGGGCCACCCAAGTCCATCTGGGGCAGAAGTGTTCTATCTAAATTAAAGATCTACTTGCTGAATGGATAGACTATGGAGCACTGAGCCTCCTCAGGGCTCTTTATTCTTTTCTTTTGCTTCCCTCTCTGCTGCCAATGGTGTCTGGAGTCTAGGTAACTCCTCCTTTTTTTCCCCTAAAGATTATTTATTTATTTGAGAGAGAGAACAGAGGGAGAACACGAGTGGGGGGAAGGGGCAGAGGGAGAGGGAAAAGCAGACTCCCCACTGAGCAGGGAACCAGACATGGGGCTGAGCAGGGAGTCAGATGCAGGGCTTGATCCCAGGACCCTGAGATCATGACTTGAACCCAAAACAGGCACTTAACCAACTGAGCCACCCAGGCGCCTTACTTCTCCTGATACTTTCTGCCCCCTGGCATATTTCCTAGGATGGAGAAATTGGAGCTGGGGTAATTTTTCAACCTCATGGACTCCCAAGACACCTTAGAAGCTGAAGGTCTTTCCCTACTCAATGGATTGGAGGTGAAAACCAAAGCATGAAAACAAAGCTCTTCGAATGTAAGAGAAGAACATGGGACTCCAAATATTTGGAGTAAGGTCACAGCTTTCAGGCATTTGAACCGGACTGATGGAAATGGCTCCTCCATTTTAATTGTCTGGTGTGATGAAAAGAACAGGACTTTTGTGTTCAGAAATTGGAACCTGATTTCTAGATTTACCAATTATTAGTGAAGAGACCAAAGACATTTCACTTAAGCTCTGTGCACCTCTATTTGCTCTTCTAAAATTTGGGGAAATTAATGTTACTGTCATAGAGTCATTTCAAGGTTGAAAAGAGTGTGTACCTGTGTCCAGAACACTACAAAGGCTCAACCAAGGTGAATTTCCTCCCTTCCCTCTAAGTTCATTTTTGTAATGGCTCTTTCCACTACACCACCCTACTTTGCAATCAAAACAGCTTTCATGTGGGGAGCTGTTTGCCAGGCCATTCACACGTAGTTTTCATATCTGATACTCACAACAGTACACCCCAGTGGGCATTAGTATTCCCACTCAACAGAGGAAATACTGAGGTTACTGAGGTTGGGAAAATTGGCAAAAGGTACACCTTCCCCACATCATAATGCCAAGATTCTAACCCCAACAGTATCGTCCCCAAATCCATCTCTGTTCTTTCAAATACTCCTTCCCATTCTTCATCCTGCAGGGAAAAAAAAAATCCCTAGACTATAACATCTCTTCTTTTTCTGCTACATTGTAGCACTCTCTCAGGTTGCTCTGAATGTCTAATGGATGCCTTTGGGGCTACCCTATTGCACTTCAATTTCGTAGAGTTTTATGAGCTACGTGTCCCTCACCAATTAATTAGAGATTTCTTACATTGTCTTGAGATATTTCTTATCCCTATTTTTGCCATATGCACTCCATTCTTGCCTTCTATTTTTTTTACATATCCATTCCCGTATTTTTATTATCTTTGATGGCAGCTTAGGATTTTAGTATCTGGCATTATTGGCCATTTGTTCTCTGCTTTATTTATTCATTTATTTTCTTCTCCTTCTACTTCTATTTATCACTCCAGAGCTTCCCTACTTCTTCAGATGCATTAAATTATTAACTCCATCTATTTCTTTCCTGTCTCCCCCTACAATAATATGACTTCACATATTCATTCCGCTTCAACTTTATCTACTGGAAATCCAATATCTGCAGCTCCTGTGTTCCCTTAGCTGCCGTATGCTCTTATTTTTAGCCTAATTATGAGCATAATGAAGTTTTGATCATGATTTTCCAGGTTTCCCCTCAGTGACTTGAGTCATAACCTCCCTAGTTGCCAAGTCTGGAACTTTTACCTCTTGGAAACATGAATAAAATATTAAATTAGAAATCCATCCTGTGTATCACAAATATTCTGCCACTGTTACTTTCCTTTTTCATTCTCTGCAATCTCAGCTACATTTGGTAATTAGAAATGACCCAGTTTGAAGACCCTTGTTTTTTTGTTCTGTTGTGAAAATGAATTTTCACTGTGGTTAGGTTTTTCAGTGCGCTGACCATGTTTGGTGTCACACCCAGTATGGTATAGAATTAGAGATGAGCCCTGGAAGGCTCTTCAAGTATCAATTTGAAAAAGTGGCATAGGATTATGGAATTTAAAAAAGGGGGGGGGATTTGAGAATGATCATTTACCATCTCTGCCATTCTGAAGAAGTCCCTAACTGCTAAATCTCACTTTTGTTGCCTACTAAACTGGGACTACAGAAGTAGGTATCTACCTTTGGAATTATGGTGGGGCACAGATGAGTCAGCATTTGTGAACAAGTCCAACAAAACTCCAGGCACATAATGTCTTCTCAAATAAATGCCAGTTAAATAGGACACTAGTGCCCCCCATACTGCTAATCCCCAACAAGTGTGGAATGCCAGCACCATGTGGCCAGCCAGTCTACATCTGACCAAGTGGCAGAAACCTCACAAACTTCTAGGTGTGCCCACTCTACCACCTGACTATACTGATTCCTAGAGTGTTCTTTTAGTTTTGGGCAGAGCCCATATCACAATTCAGGAAGTTTACTCAAAACTGTTTTCCCATAGAGAGAGCCATCATCTGGTTCTATCCAAAATTCACCCTGTCTCTTTGTCTCTTTTAGGACACTTAGGACACTTTCATTACAAGCATGAGAGTTCTTCAGATTTTTTAATAGAGTTCCCAAAGTACTTCCCCAGCAACTTCAATAATGCCTCATGGTTTCCATGGTTTCTAGCCCCCTCAGCATCCTCTTCTCTCACCTCTGGATTGTTCAAATGTGTAAGGTCTCAGATCTGACTAAATATTTCAGGAACAACTACACAATGCAGAATGGAACAGCAGTGCCCTGTTTCTTGTTCTGGATGGTCTATTTCTCTTTGCAAATCCTGAGAACAAAATCACTTCTTGAGCAGCTATGCCCCGTAAGAATTCATTTTAACTATGTTTTTATTCAGCCGGAATCTTCAGTTTCTTTTCCCCCATCTACAATCAGAAAGTTGAATTTTGGGATCCAGGCTCAGAACCTCACATTTACCTTGGGTCCATCTGATTCATCGGTACAATCAATTGTGATTCCAAGAGATCAAAGGCCACACACAGAATTCATTGGCCCATTTTACAAATGCCTTTTTAGTACTCAATTTGAGATGCTGCTTCAGGCTCTGAGGATACATTGGTCAACAGGACACATCTTGTCTTGCATGAATGGAACTTACAGTTCCAGCAGGGTAAATAGTCATTAAATTAATTTCAACAAAAATGGTAAAAACGCTAGCAAGGCGGCTTGTCACAGGAGCCTGATTTAGTCTAGGGGATCCGGGAAAACTTCCTGTGGACATAATTTTGATTTCTAAGTATACAGAAATCACTTTGAGCTTTAAGGAATAAATAGGAGAGTTCCATGCAATGGGAAAGACATGTGGAAAGGCCTTGAAGAAAGAGCACCAAGACAAATCAAAGGATCTACAAGGAGAACAAATATTAATGCAGGTAGGAAGAAAAGAGAGGCATGGCTATGGCTAGAGATAAGTCAGTGTTTTATTGCAAAGGGATGTGTAGGTACATTAAGGATTTTGGTTGTTTTCTTTTTTTTTTTAAGATTTTATTTATTTATTAGAGAGAGAGAGAATGAGAGAGAGCAAGCACATGAGAGGGGGGAGGGTCAGAGGGAGAAGCAGACTCCCTGCCGAGCAGGGAGCCCGATGCGGGACTCGATCCAGGGACTCCAGGATCATGACCTGAGCCGAAGGCAGTCGCTTAATCAACTGAGCCACCCAGGCGCCCAGGATTTTGGTTGTTTTCTTAAGAGCAATGAGAAGTTACTAAGAGTTTTTAAGCAATGGGGCAGGTGGGGGACATGATTAAATTTACATTTAAAAAGGCTCATTGGGATACCACCTCACACCAGTCAGAATGGCTAAAATTAACAAGTCAGGAAACAACAGATGTTGGCGGGGATGTGGAGAAAGGGGAACCCTCCTACACTGTTGGTGGGAATGCAAGCTGGTGCAACCACTCTGGAAAACAGTATGGAGGTTCCTCAAAAAGTTGAAAATAGAGCTACCATACGATCCAGCAATTGCACTACTGGGTATTTACCCCAAAGATAACAAATGTAGTGATCCAAAGGGGAACGTGCACCCTCATGTTTATAGCAGCAATGTCTACAATAGCCAAACTATGGAAAGAGCCAAGAGGTCCATTGACAGATGAATGGATAAAGAAGATGTGGTGTATATATATATATATATATATATATATATATACACACACACACACACACACACACACACACACACACACACACACACTGGAATATTATGCAGCCATCAAAAGGAATGAGATCTTGCCATTTGCAACGACGTGGATGGAACTGGAGGGTATTATGCTGAGCGAAATAAGTCAATCAGAGAAAGACATGTATCATATGACCTCACTGATATGAGGAATTCTTAATCTCAGGAAACAAACTGAGGGTTGCTGGAGTGGGGGGAGGGGTGGGAGGGATGGGGTGACTGGGTGATAGACACTGGGGAGGGTATGTGCTCTGGTAAGCACTGTGAATTGTGCAAGACTGTTAAATCTCAGATCTGTACCTCTGAAACAAATAATGCAATATATGTTAAGAAAAAAAAAAGAAGAAGATAGCAGGAGCGGAAGAATGAAGGGGGGGAAATCGGAGGGGGAGACGAACCATGAGAGATGATGGACTTGGAAAAACAAACTGAGGGTTCTAGAGGGGAGGGGGGTGGGAGGATGGGTTAGCCTGGTGATGGGTATTAAAGAGGGCACATTCTGCATGGAGCACTGGGTGTTATGCACAAACAATGAATCATGGAACACTACATCTAAAACTAACGATGTAATGTATGGTGATTAACATAACAATAAAAAAATAAAAAAAAAAAGGCTCATTGGGCAGCTAAAGTGTGAGGATATGAATTCAAGTGGGAACAAGAAGGATATGTGGTAGCTGATGATGGTAGCGATAGTCAGGTTAAGTGATAATGGCACGATGGTCATGAGTGGTGGCAGTGGAGAGAAAGGGAAGTGGATAGATTCAGAAGTGCATTTCAGTTACTGGACTATATAGAACATAGTCGTTGCTTTGAAAAGAGGGGAGAAAGGAAAAGGTATAAAGGATGATACCCAGGTCGCTGATCTGTACATATGTGTGGATGTTACTACTATTTACCAAGTTTGGGAAAACAGGAAGTGACAAGAGTTGCGATAGGAGAACATAAACTAAGTTTGAGTGGTGTTGAGTGTGAAGTGCCCACTAGCTATTCAAGTGGATACCTAGAGCTGGATGTTCATTCCTCTTTTTAGTTTCCTTCTATCTGCAAATAAGCTACTACACTTTTGTGTCTCATCATGGGTCCTGATTTCAATGACTAGTTATGCTAGCAAAGCTACAATAGTTCTCAGGGTGCCTGGGTGGCTCAGTCGGTTCAGCATCTGCCTTGGGCTCAGGTCATGATCCCAGGGTCATGGGATCGAGCCCCACATCGGGCTCCTTGCTCAGCGGGGAGCCTGCTTCTCCCTCTCCCTCTCCCCCTCCCCCCTTGTGCTCTCGCTCTTGCTCTCTCTCAAATAAATAAAATATTTTTTTAAAAAGCTACAATAGTTCTCCTGATAGTGTGTTCCTTTATGTGAATGTGTGTTTGTTTTAAGTTGATTTGCATCAATCTTGGTTTTCTCTGAGGTTTGTTTTCATGAAGTTTTCCTATAAGCAACACAAGAATCTGGTTTTCCTATATTAAATATGTCTTAAAAAATCTTATTTAATGAGTTAATGCTCAACACCAAGCTCACAGACCCTCACCTGCCAAGTTGATTTAACCAGTCAGGTATCTTGACAAAGTTACTGCCCAATTACCAGATTTTTATAATTGCTACACTGGGGGCATTAAGCCTGAAAAATATGCATGTCCATGACCTCAGTGCCTTCCATATTTTTCATCCCTCCATTTTGAGTTTGAAAAATTGGCATGAAAATTGTTTTCTGACACTTCTTTTGAACCCTTAAATTATGTATCTATGACTAATAGCGATGTCTCAGGATGTTCTCTCCGAGAGGAAATCTAGTTTGAAAATCTGTCCTTTGTTTTTCATTCTGCAATTTCCTAAAAAGATCAGTTCAAGGACATCCTTTGGCCCTCACTCTCACTACAGTACACATAAGCCTACCCCACCACACTGCTAAAATGCAATTTCTTCATATTAGCAGACAGCTTATTTTTGTTCAGCATCTACGATATGTTAAAAATTAAAGCAGCATCAGGAAAATGAGAGGGCCCTCCCCATTGAAAGACTTCACCATAGGGATTAAAGTGAAACCAAGGCTGCATGTTGCCAAATATCAGACATAGGTACTATTAGTAGGCAAGGTGCCCCACAAGTTCCTGGAGGTGAAGGTTATGGCAGGAGTACCTAGCATGCTGCATCACATACGAAGTCACTCATCAAATGTATAATTGTGAATGAAGCTATACTTGGTCCCAAATATTCCTTCCTGTGCCTGATTCTTCCAGACTCTGTCCAGCCTTGCCTGCTTCTTTAAACCCTACACCTTCACTCTATAGACCTCATTCAAAAACCAGGCTCTGAGATTCTCACACTCTGTGGTCTTTTTTTTTTTTTTTTTTAAAAGATTTTATTTATTTATTTGACAGAGAGAGACACAGCGAGAGAGGGAACACAAGCAGGGGGAGTGGGAGAGGGAGAAGCAGGCTTCCCGCTGAGCCGGAAGCCCGATGCGGGGCTCGATCCCAGGACCCTGGGACCATGACCTGTGCCGAAGGCAGACGCTTAACGACTGAGCCACCCAGGCGCCCCCTCTGTGGTCTTTCTCCTGAGCTTTTCCTTAACCAGTCCCGTACTTGCAATCTCAACCTACGATCAACATGCAGTCATAATCCCCCATCCTCAGCCTGGACCTTCAGATATTTTGATTCAACCAGTCCCTTTGTCCTAACAATCTGACTTCTTTACTTTCCCGCTTTTGTAACTGAATCCCAGTAATGTGGATACTGACTTCTCAGAATGTGGCTCCCACTGTGTAGACACAACCCGCCCCCATTAACTGAGGTCTCCACAAGTTTCCCAAGCTCCAAGTGCACTGGTCACTCACTACCTGGGCACAGTTGCCCTACATCCAACCACCTGAGAGCTGAAAACCCACTTACGAAGTGCCCTATCCCAGTCCCTCCTTTGTCCCCCTGAACTGATTAGTCCTTTTATTTGGTCAGATAGTAAGTTCCCTGTCACTATACATAATAAGAGCCTGAACAACCTGTGACAGGAGTGATTCAAGCATCAACTGAAAGATCAAATTAAATTATTTTTGATGCCGCTTCTAATCTTGAACTTCTGACTATATAAAATATACCCTGTAAAATATGCAGAAGTCAAAGTTTGCCTAAGACATACTATTTTATGCAATGTGATTCAAAACTCTATTACAGGATGTGAGATGTTGAGCAAAGTTTATATAGGAGGATTTCGTCCCTTACTGAATGGAGGAACAAAGTCCTTTTTCCCAGAGGGCAGGTTTTCAGTGAGGATGGCTGCATATCTATCTGGATGCCTGAGGGATCCTTTCTATTTTGTAATGCCTATCTACCTCACAAGATGGTTTACTTAGTCACAGAGATACTGAGGTGGTGTTCTATCTACTGTGCATTCCTTCTTGTCTTGCTGAGGTTCTGTGGCTTTCTGGTTCCTATGGGATAATGTCTGAAGTCCTAGACATGGCCTTCAAAGCCCATGAGGACGTCCCTCCTCACCCAGCACTTTCAGCTCATGTGATGCCCCCATCTGGAGCATGGCTATGAGCATCCCACACCAGCTACACTTCAAGAAGTACATCAAGCTACCTCACACCTTCTTGGCTTTGCCCTCAGGGATCCTTCTGCTTTGGATTCTCTTTGCCCACCATCTCCCAGTCAAAATCCCACTCTTCCTCAACGTTTAACTTGAATATCACCTCCTTTATGAAATGTTCTTTTAATCTGAATTATCTTTCTCTATAAAAGTTAGTCCTTGCACTCTCTAGTCTCCTAACAGCAATGGTCTACTCTTAGAGCTCGTCTCACTGAGTTGAGATTATGTTTGCATCTCTTTCAGTGAGCTCCATGTAATAGAAGTCCAGGTCTCCTTCATCCCTGTATCTCCTTTATCCATCCCAGTTCCAGGCATTAGTAAGTACATGACAGATATAAGTTGAATGAATATATGTTAATTGATTAAAAAAATAAAATAAGCATAGTTAAATTTGTGCAAAACAACTCTCCAAATTGGTTCCTAATTGCTATAGCCATGGATAAAGATATTCAAAAGTACAGATTTCTTGCTTGTTTAACAAGACACAACTCTAAATATTCAAAGATAACTATTTCATCACTTTTCAAAATTATTTGAACTCAGGGTCCTGAAGGGCTTTTCTTTATCTCCTCAAAATCATTCTGTATTTCAAACTTATATCACCAAAACATTATGTCCTTGTCACCTTCAATAGCTTCAAAGTTAATTAAGCTCTTGTAACTCTCTCACCTTTACTGATGGTGTTTCCCAGAAGTCTAAATTATAGCCCACAAATTCCAGAGAGATGACAGGACCATTTGAGACCATGGGGATAGAAGTCTAGGGTAATCTCTACCATTTCTTGCATACACTTGATGGACAAAATCTTGGCAAATGGAACAGTATTTTAATCTATATTAATCACTTTGAACTTTACATTGGCTAATGAGGCATGTCATCTGCCAGCCTCTGACAAATTCACAATATTTTGCAGAATTCTGCCAAACAGTGACATAAGGAACCACCTGAGGGCCTCTCTGGCTGTCAAACATAGCCCGACCATCGTGAGTCTCATTTACATTCTGGCTCTGTGAATTGTGCCTCTTAATTATCTACCTACTTGTCTTTTTCCCTCCTTCTCTCTCTTCAAGGCCCTCATGACTGGCCATGGATTCCATACTGGGATGATGAAGAATGAGTTCTTAGTGATAAGTAATAGTCTAGCAATGATCAATAACAAGTTCTTTTGAAGGAGGTAATAGTGGTTTTATTTCCCCCTTTTCTAGCACTGATTGATTTGAGACAATCACAGTCCTCCAGGAGACTTATTTTCTCATTTGAAATGCTCCCTTCATGGGAGTGCTCTGATGGTTAAATGAGGTACAGCAAAGTGCAACATCTGAATGTAGTGTAGTAAGTGCTGACGTGTAGTAAGTGCTCAGTTAAGGTGAGAGCTTCATTATTGGTTTCCCAAAATATCTGTCCAGAAGGCCATCTAAAGCAAAGACCAGACTCCATCTGGAAAAAAACCTAAGATGCTGCAAATAGGAATCATCTATTCATGACTGTATTTCCAGCTTCTTAGAGGCTGCAAGACATAGAGGGAAGAGAAGAAAGGAGCTCCTGGGGATTTAAACCTACTATGTGCCAGATACTTCTCTGATCATTTTGCATATATCTTTCCACATAAACCTCACAGTTCTCCTACAAGGTAGCTGCTATCATCCTCACTTTTCACAAGGTGAAAGCAAGGCTCTGATTGCTGAAACAGCTTATGATGTGAGATCTCAATGCTTACAAGTGCCAGATGAAAGCCCAGATGTATCTGTGTGCAAATTTGTTTTATTTTTCCAGAGAAATATGGATAATGAGTATACACTAAGGCTCTCTCTCCTGAAGTATGTTCTACATGATGTTAAAAGGAGTGACAAGGTGGGATATTTTCTGTGATTAGCTTAATTTGGGAACCATTAGATTACACAAACAACTAAAATATATTCTCCTTTGGCTGGACTTCTCAGAGCCTTGAATGAGTGACTACAGCTAACCTCAAGTCTTCTAAAGTATGAAAGAACTACTATATGTAATCTTCTTCCATAGAACATTCTAGGATACCGTGATCCAGGGAAATGATCGGTAAGGACTTGTCTATCTGTTCTATTAAAAGGTCCAATATTTCAATATATTCTACATTATTTAGCAAAATAACCTCTGACCAATTCTGTCCATTGGGTGCCTATACAATGCCCATTAACAAATCTTAGGAGGCAGATAGACATCCTCAGGAAATACTATAGTGGTGTTTCTTGAAGGCAGATCTACACAAACCATGCATTTTCCAGTAGTATTTTCTCCCAGTCTATTGTGCAGTGCATGGCTCCTGGGTACCAGAGCCCCAGACATCCAACTGCTGTAAATCACTCAAGAAAGGTGATCATTAAATAGATTAAAATGCATGGAAATTACCTAAATGTGGACTATTAGATTAAATGAAGCAGCTACAGTATAATGCCCTGATGGCTCCAGGAACTTTATTTAGATTATAACTGTACCAGTGTTGTGCAAATCACATGATTAAGGAGAATATTACAAATCTTACTGCTCCCCCTCCTTCAACTAAGGGTTTGCAATTGAAATTCCTCCAAGGCTTAATAAACAGTTACCTCCAAGAAGGCACTTTGAAACTGACTTTCTAGACCAATCTGCATTTCGATGTGGTTCAGAGCAAAACCTTATCTCTGTGTGGCATGTTTGCAGGAATAACAATGTTTAAATAATGTCTGAAATGGAGCATAAAAATCCTTTGTAACTCAAATGGACATATTGAGAAATCTTAAGCTTCAGCTCACATTACCTTTTTGATATTTCTTTCAAAGACTGACAGTAAGACATCATCACTTGCAGAAAGTAACTCTCCAAGAGCCCTGTGCATATTTTTTGATGTAGTTCTCGCTTGCAAACTCTCTTCATAACTCTAATAAATGCCAATTTGGGGAGCAGGAGTGGTTAGAGTTTTAAATTTTTCATGAAATTCTATGTGAAATTGAAGTAGTCTGTCTATTTCTTTCTATCTAACCTGATCACTGAAGAAAAAGGGAATAAAAACAGCATACATGTGTGTGCCTTCAAAAAATACCTCTTAATTGGAGTCATTTAGGAAGCTCTGGGTTAGATCTTTTTGGCAGAGAAAACCATCAGCCAAGGTGGGCTTTTCTCTCCTTCATGTCAAGTGCATTTTTGTTCTCTTATTAGATCATTTCATTTTATTGATGCTGAATGCAAGAAAGCAAAGGGAAGAGAAGGGAGCTCATATGGGTTGAGTGTCTATTCAGTGCCAAGTACTGAGCTTGGCATCCTCCATATTACCATAGCTTATGAATTTCATCCTCACACAACCCTTCCAGGCAGACACTGTTGACTCATTTATCAACTAATAAAACTGAAGCTTGAAGAGATTAAGTAATAGGCTATCATGGTAGGATCAGATTTTGAATCTATCTCTATCCTTAGTAGGTCCATGCTCTTCCCACCATATTCTGCTGTTTCGCTGAAGGTCACACCTATGCCAACACAAAGCACCAATAAGTAAAGTCATAAAACACTGGGACCACTGTTTTTGGTGGGAGCTTTGTTGATAGGTGTTAGAAAATGGACCTCATGACTAAGCCTGGATCCCTTTTGCAAAATGGAAGAAGAATGGGGGGACAAAGAAGTAAAAAAAGTACTTAGGGGGGTGCCTGTGTGGCTCAGTTGTTGGGCATCTGCCTTTGGCTCAGGTCATGATCGCAGGGTCCTGGAATCGAGCCCTGTGTCAGGCTCGCTGCTCAGCGGGAAGCCTGCTTCTCCCTCTCCCACTCCCCCCGCTTGTGTTCCCTCTCTCGCTGTGTCTCTCTCTGTCAAATAAATAAACAAAATCTTTAAAAAAAAAAAAGTACTTAGGTATATCAGGCACTCTTCTAAGCATTTTACACACACTATCTCATTTAATCCTCATGATGATCTCATGAGATGGCCAGTTATTTATACTCTACAGATGAAAAAAACTGAGGCTTGCAGAGATATAAACCGCTAAAAGTAACAGGAATGAGTGATAGAACTATACATAGGTCTAGGTCGCAGTGTACTCCCCATTCTGCTCCCAATCCCCAGTGCTAAATAAACGCCAGTCTACTTTCTTTCTCTACTGATTGGCCTATTCTAGACACTTCAGATAAATGGGATCAGAAATATTTGGTCTTCTGTGACTGCATCTTTTACTTAGGATGTCTTCAAGATTAATCCTGTTGTCACATGTATCAGTACTTCATTACTTTTTATTGCCAAATAATAGTCCATTATATGGATATACCACATTGCCAAGTAATAGTCCATTGTATGGATATAAAACATTTTATTTATCCCATCATCAATTGATGGATATTGGAGTTGTTTCCACTTTTTGACTATTATGAATAATACTGCTCTATGCATGTGTATATAAGTTTTGTGTGGATATATGTTCTTAGTTCTTCTAGGTATATACCTAAAAGTAGAATTGCTGGGTCATATGACAACTCTGTTTGACATTTTGAGGAACTTTCAAACTATTTCCTAAAGTGATGCACCATTTTACATTCCCATCAGGATTGTATGAAGGTTCTAATTTCTCCACATTTTAACCAAGTTCGTTACTGTCTTTTTGGGTTTAACTATCCTAGTGGGTCTGAACTGGTATTTCAGTGTGATTTTGATTTGCATATCCTCATAACTAAGAATGCAGAACATCTTTTCATCTTTTCTTTCTTTACTAGGTATTTATATACCTTTATGCAGAAATGTCTATTCAAATCCTTTGGCCAATTTTTCAATGGGTTGTCTTTTTATTATTGACTCATAGTTGTCTTTTCATTTAATGGTATCTTTGTACTCCAAAAAATATTAACTTTGATGTCATCCAATTTATCTAATTTTTTCTTTTGTCACTTGTGTTTTAGTGTCATACCTAGGAAATCATGGGTAAGCCAAAGGTCATGAAACATTTGTTTTCTTCTAAGATTTTTATAGTTTTAGCTCTTTAGCTCTTTAGCTCATACTTCAGGCTTGATCCATTTTGGGTTAACTTTTGTGCATGGTGTGAAGTAGAGGTCTCACTTGATTCTTTTGCATATGGCTATCCAGTTGTCCCAGCACCATTTGTTGAAAAGAGCATGATTTTTGAGAAAAGACAGTCCTGATTATTGATTTTTTTTCCTTTCCCACTTAGTAGCTGTGGGAGCTTGAACAAACTGCTCAACCTGTTCCTTCATCTGTGAAGCTAGTAATAGACCTACATCTCAATATTGATGTGAAGAAGAGATAAGAATCTGAACCTCCATTTGGGTCCTTTGTACTGTCTCCAACACATAGTCATTATTAAACAAGCATCCAACAATCTCACACCTCCAGAACATCTTACTGAAATCAAATGACTAATTCTAACACTATGAGTATAAATAGAGACTGATTTCATGAGTTTGATACAACCCCTGCACCCCCACTGCTGCCCTGGGAGCTAATTAGCCATTGCACATTGTTCAGCTGTTACTCAGATGGCATACATATGGAGAAGTTACTGGATGTCAGATATTTGAGGGAAGACATTTTCAGTAAATAGATTCCCATGTGATAGTATTGTTATCCCCTTTTTCAGATAAAGCATTCCAACTCTCCATCCTATATATGAATCCACCATACTCTATTGACTCCACTTTTGAGGGAGATGCTGGAGAGCATTCAATGCCTTGAGCAGCATTTAAATTTTGACTTCTGTACAGTGTCTTGTCTCCAAGATCCAATCAAGTGATTCTGAGTATGTGTTTTTGTGTTGTGTTCCTTTTTTCTTTTTCTGAGAGATTCATTTTGCTTTCAAAAAATAAGTTGTATATTTTTACTTTGCTTCCAAAATGGCTAATTCTTCTGGCTATCAAAATGAATAGACCCACATCATTCTTAGACAAGATTCTCAAGTCAAGATTATTTATCACCAAGAGCAGAGAATTGTGTGCATGTTAATGCTTCTAGACCTTGAGATGGAGTGTTGGACCTAGCCTCATGACCTCTCCTGGGGACAGGGGACTTCTTCTTCAAACTAAAAGAGGCACACTTTGGCTTGATTTATATGTGAAAGAAAATAACGCTCCATGATAACTCTTCAGTCACACAACCCTGGGCCTTTTCTCAGACTCAAACAGGTGTTTCACACACTCTACCCATTTTCTTTCTCTAATGAGGTTTCCCCATGATAGCCTGCCTACATACTGTGTTTTGTAGCTGCCTTGACCCATTCTCACCCAGGGAAATCTATACCTCAAACTGTGCAGAATCTCCCCAGTTTCTTTATTTTTTCTTTCTCTTGACGAAAAAAGCTCGAAGACCAATTTTTTTTTTTCAGTGTTTCACTGATGACTGACTGTTTTAAGGAAACAAATAGGGATTAACATAGAAGGGAAAGTAACAGAAGTTCTGGCATTGGACAACTTCTTTACCCATCCTGGTTCTTGGCCTTTGATAATCTAAGAGATCTAACTGGAAGCTTCACTGTGCTTCTGTCCTTCCTGCTAGCTGAGGATGGAGTTCACCACACGCCACTGTTTCTTTTCTCCTTGGAAAAGATCCTGCTGGCTGCTGGCTTTCTGCAGAGCTTCACTTCATTACTTGCTTACACACAACTTTATGCTCTATCACTACCAAACTACTTAGATTTTTATAACACCCAACATTTTCCACTACTATGCCTTGCAAATGTGCTTGTTGCTTCCTGGAGTGCCACACCGTTCTCCTTGTTCAGAATGTAAACTCATTTTATTAGCTTCTTCAAAAATGAGCTCAAAATTTAAGCATTTAAAAAAGCCTTCCCTGAGTAATCTCATCACTATATATAGCTAATTTTTCTCTTTTCTGTGCTTATCCATGCTTCTAGGACTATACTTACCACTTGGCTTGGCAATGTCTTTGTGTGTCTGTCTTGTATCTTAGACTATATTTTTTGAGAGAGCACATTCTGCTTTATTTGCTTCTTTTAAGCAGCAACTACTACTTGACACAGAGTAGTACCTAATTAATACTCAGTAAATTGGTTTAAATTGAAAAGAAAGAAGTCAGGAGTTTGCGGCTCCACTTATTAAAATGTAGAAAAATAAATCTTGTGCTGAAATGAATGAAGCCTCTGAAACATTCCCACAGGTGATGCTTACCAGGCTCTAGGAAGTTACTTGTGCTATGCACACCCATTCAGTTCACCAACACACCCAGAACCTACAAACAATGTGCACTGGAATGGCATTTCATAAATTAACATTCCCATCTCTACTCATTCCTTTGGCAGAAACAAGCTCACAAGTTAATAGGAATAAAGAATAGGGAAGGAGTGTATGAGGAGAGGTGGACAGAGGAAGGCACTTCATAATTTATTAAGATATGAGCCCTGGCACCTCATTTATTTTACAAAAAGAACTACTGACGTTCACATTTTTATGAATTGGGACTTAAAACAGGATTCGTGCTTCCCCTCCACCCATCACCAGCCTTGCTGCCTGTGGACATGTTGCTGATTCACCAGTGGGTTCCCTAGAATCCCCCTTTGCTCTTTTACCTAGGGCCTCTTCATTCCCAAAGGCTGCTGCAAAAAGTCCTGAATCTATCTTCACTCAAGGGCATTGAGCTCCATCCTCCTTAATCAATACTGAGTACAAAACCAAGGAAATGGCACCGTGCATCTGCAAACTTCCTTTGAAGCCAATTGCCCCATTTAGAATGAATTAACATTTAATCGGCAAGCAATCATGCCTAATAATTTTTAGATTTGTTTATTTTTCGGAGTTACATCTTTCAAAATACTGTCAATAGAACAATTACATAGGCTCTTCTCACTAGAAGTCACCTAAAGGAGTGTCTTGTTATATGCTTATAACTATTACTCAAGACAAGTCCTTCCAGCTCAACTCTCTGCAATAATCATAATCATAATCATAATAAATACAATAAAACAAAATTGGAGATCTGAATGAAACTGGAGAAACAGTACTTTTAAGCCAAGTCTATAGAAATAGAATGTATTGGACTATCTGCCAGGAATTTTTTTTTCTCCTGCCAAATTCTAATCAGTTTATATCACCTCTCCCCCTCCCAATTTGTGTCCTGAAGGGCCAGAACAGCAGAGCTTTCAAAACAATCCCTGGGCCTCTATCGTCCTTTGCAAGAAACCCCCTGGAGTCTTTCCTTTAGATGTCAGCCATCCATTTCATTTTTTAAAACAACATTTTTTTATATTGAGTCTGGAGACAAAAAAGACAGAACAAAGGAAAATGTCAGATGCAAAAAGATTAGACTAGATCAGCTCCAGCTTGGAAAGCACCAGAGGTTGCAGGGATTTTTCTGAAATGCTGGTCTTGCGCAAAATATCTTTACATTCCTTAAGGTATGCTGTTCGAGTTACTCATTGCAAGGAACAAGGACACTTCCTTCCTTTTCTAGACCACAGCAGCATCAAGGATATGCCTATGATTTATAACAGGGCTACAAATGGTAGTTTGTACCACCTCAGCTGAAAGTCAAATCTCAGGGGTCTCAAGGATCCCAAGCCCCATCTATTGTCCTTGAAGAATTCTGAGAATCTTGGAGCATTCTATTAGGCTGAATTCAAAGATGTCCTCTACTACTATCCATTCTACTTTTGCTCTCCCTGCTCAGAGTGGTGTTGGCCACCTAACAACTCAGGTGGAAGATGGCACTCTGGTGGCTGCTGATGCCAACCTTGTTGAACCCGTGCTTGTTAATGCTGATCTGGCTGTGTCTGTTCCTCACTACCATTGGAGGTTACTCTCACCAACAAGTGCCAGTACTCTTTGTTATTTCTTAGAAATTAGATAAATGACTCTGGGTCATAATTGGAAGTCAACTAAGTCTCTATATCTTGACACACGGCCAGAGACTTTGACAAGATTTCAGCCCTGTAGGTGTTAGAGTGAATCTCAGGGTCTCAGAATACTCTTTCCAAATAGAATTTCTCCTCTCTCTTTGTTTCACTATCTTAAGCCCTGACGATTTAGGTCTTAAACAGTAGTTTTAAGGGATTCTTCAACATGTCTTCAAGAAGACTCAGTAGGTGGGAATGCAAATTGGTGCAGTTACACTGGAAAACGGTATGAAGTTTCCTCAAAAAGTCACAAATACAACTACCCTATGACCCAGCAATTGCACTACTAGGTATTTACCCAAAGGATACAAAAATACAGATTCAAAGGGGCACCTGCACCCCGATGTTTATCACAGCATTATCAACAATAGCCAAACTATGAAAAGAGCCCAAATGTCCATCGACTGATGAATGGATAAAGAAGACATGGTGTGTATATATATATATATAATGGAATATTACTCAGCCATCAAAATGAATGAAATCTTGCCATTTGCAACAACATGGATGGAGCTAGTGTGTTATGCTAAGTGAAGTAAGTCAGTCAGAGAAAGACAAATATTACCTGATTTCACTCATATGTGGAATTAAAGAAACAAAACAGATGAACATAGGGGAAGGAAAACAAAAAGAGAGAGAGGGAAACAAACCATAAGGGACTCTTAACTATACATAATAAACTGAGAGTTGATGGAGGGAGGTGGGTGGGGGATGGGCCAAATGGGTAATGGGCATTCAGGATAGGACTTGTGATGAGCACTGGATGTTATATATAAGTGATGAATGACTAAATTCGATACCTGAAACCAATTTTACCATATATTTTAACTAACTAGAATTTAAATAAAAACTTGAAATTTTTTTAAAAATTAAAAAAATAAATAAGCAGCTGAAAAGAAAAAGAAAAAAAAAAAAGAAGACTCATTAGGTCCTAATGAAATTTGGATTCCTTTTGGATAACCCTGGCATGTCAGAGATCCCAAGGTGCAAATAAAGATTAAAGCCCATCCCTTGGATCCTCGAGAGAGACATAAGGAAGTAGGACAAAGATGAGGAGGAGGAAGAGGAGGAGAAGAAAGAAGAAGTGGAGCAGGAGAAAGAAAAGCCATGTCTGTACTCTGCCAAAGCATTTGTAAGTTTAGCCAAGAATCTATTGTCTCACTTTTCTTTTTCTGGCTAATTAATATCAACAAATAATTCATCTGATTTTTTTTTTTTTTTGGCACAGAAATGAGTTATCTTTTGTGATTGGGTTTTCCAAAGGTTTTGTCCTATGTAAAAAAAGTACTGCCCCTGCTCCCTTTCCCTTTTAAACATGACTTCAGCAAATATCTCCAAGTAAGCAAAATATCTCCCTGGCTCCTTTCCATATTCACTTTCCAGCATTTGCTGCATCCCTATAATCGTTACCAATAGAAACCTGGATATCCCAAACTCCTGCCTGAGATGGTCCATTGAGCACTGCTTTCCCCTAAAATACTTCATTTCATTAAAAAATCACCATGTTCTTCTTTCCCCTAAGGAAAAACATATGATAATAAGTCAGTGTTAAGATTCCTATTAACTCCACCCACTCAGCACAGATTCCTTTCTTTTATTTCCTTCCTTCCTCCCTCCCTCCCTCCCTCCATTCCTCCATCCCTCTGCCCCTCCCTTACTCCCTTCCTTCTTTCCCTCCTTCCCTCCTTGCTTTTGGTCTTTTGGTCTTACTTTTTTTGAAAACACTTGCCGGAGAGTTCCTTTGGCCAAGTCATTCAATCCTCCGGACCTTCATTTTACTCAGATAAAAACAGCATGTATGAGGAAGTATTCAGAGTGCCACAATATTTAGTGTTTCTTTCTTTCTTTTTTTTTTAAGATTTTATTTATTCATTTGACAGAGAGAGAGAAAGAATGAGAGAGAGAGAGAGTACAGAGAGTACAAGCAGGGGGAGCTGCAGGCAGAGGGAAAGGGAGAAGCAGGATCCCCGCTGAGTAGGAAGCCCGATGCAGGGCTCGATCTCAGGACCCCGGGATCATGACCTGAGCCAAAGGCAGACGTTTAACCAACTGAGCCACCCAGGCACCCCCAGTATTTATCGTTTCTTAAAACCATAAAGTTCCATGTTTATTTCAAATTTCTCTCTGTAACTGACCTCTTTATCACTTTAATGTAGACTCTGCTGAGGTTTTAATAACTAATTGGTACCACCCCTTCCTTTTATTTTTGGCTTTTATGAGTTTTATCCTAATGTGTCTAGGCATAATTTTATTTGACTTTATCCTGTTTGGAGTTTCCTGAGATTCTTGAACCTGCAAAGTTATGTGTTTCACCAAATTTGGGAAATTTTCAGCCATTATTTTTCAAATATTTTTTTTCTGTACCCCATCTCTTTCTCCATTCCTCTGGGACACCAATGGCACAAGTATCAGGCCTTTTGTTTCATGGGTTTCTGAAACTCTGTTTCCCCCCTTCCCAATCTTTTCATCTATGTTCTTCAGTTTGCCTAATTTTATTTGTATATCTTTAAGTTCACTGACTTTTCCTCTGTTGTCTCAATTGTGCTATTGAGTCCATCTAGTGAATTTCTAATTTCAGATGTATTTTTTTCAGTTCTAAGATTTCCATTTGGTTTTGTTTTTATAGTTTTTATCTCTCCCTATCTTACTATTCATTTTAAGAGTACTGATCTTTACCTTTCTGATCATGGTAATAATATCTGCATTAAATCCTTTGACTGATAATTCCAACATCTATGCCATCTCAAAAATTGTTACTTGTTTGGATTGTGTTTTCCCTTAGCAAGAGTCAGCATACTTTTTTTCTGTAAATATTGGATTACTAGCTGTTTCAGGCTTTTGTGGCTTAGCCATATGATTTCTGTTGCAATGGGTTATCTGACACTGTAGCATGAAAGCCGTTATAGACAATAGAGAAATTAATGAGTGCAGCTGTATTCCAATAAAACTTTACTGAGGGACATTAAAATTTGAATTACATAACATGTTCACATTTTCAAATATTCTTCTGATTTTTTTTCAACTGTTTATATATGTAAAATCTCTTCTGACCTTATAAGCCATACTAAAACAGGTGGTGGGGCAGTTCTGGATGGTGGACCATAGTGTGTCAATGCCTACTTTGAAAATTAGTCACAATTTTCTGGTTCCTTTTATGTAATTCATTTCAAATTGTATCCTGGACTAGTTATATATGTTGTGAGATTCTGACTACTGTTAAAATCTTCTGGAAAATATTGATGTTATTCTGTTTGTAGCAGGGTTGGTTAGATCACCAGTTCTGTCTTGCCTTCTGTGGGCAGAGGTTCTAATATCAGCTCAATTTCCAATCTGTGCTATGCTCTTTGGATGTACATCATCTACACATGCACCACTAAGAAGTTAGCGTGGCCATACACCATCACCAAATGTGGGTCATAGTTGATATTCTAGTTTAGTTCTCAAAGCTTCCGCTTGTACATGTGCCTCTCAGGTGAACTTGGAATTTCTGATGCACATACACAGAATTAGGAGATCTCCTTTTCCAGCCCTCTTCTCTCCATGATTCCCCTACACTCTCCAGCTCTCAAGAGCCCCTTTTCCCTGTTCCTATTTCTCTGACCAGAAAAAAAAGTGTTTTTCTCAGAATTTATCTGCTGTTGGCCATTTCCCTATACCTGGGGGTAACCTCTGGGCAAAGCAGTGAGAGAAAAATACAAAGAAAAATAATAAAACAATGTGGCTTCCCCACACACATATGGCCTTCATAGCTCATGTTAACTGACAGAAATGGTTTTTTCTCTTGGAGTTTAACTGCCCACACCTCCGCACTGCTGCTACCATCATGTAGCAATGCAAGCTGGCCTTTGGGCACAACCAGGAGAGAGAAAAGAAAAAAAGGGGGGAGGGCGGATTATACACTTGAAAGTTTTCAAGAGAGTAAATCTTAAGTAGTATCATCACAATAAAAATGATAATTGTGTGAAGGGATGGAGGTGTTTAACCTTACTATGGTACACATGTATGTGTATCGAATCATCACATTATACACCTTAAACTTACTTATGTTATATGTCAATGGTATCTCAGCGAAACTGAGGAAAAAAGGATGAATAAAAAGTGGCTCTCAAAGTATAGACTTGTCGAATTGCTCTGTTGTACATCTGAATCTAATGTAATATTGTATGTCAACTGTACTTCAATAAGGAAAAAAAAAGGTGTCTCTCCAGCTCACAGTGACCCCATACTCTCTGATTGGTTTGCAGTGGCCTTTCTTCTAACTAAAGAGAATTTCTCTCGGTTTTTGCTGTCTGTACCTACTATGCTGTTCTGTCCTTAGGTCAATACTGGGAGAGAAAGGGGAGAAAAAAAAAAAAATCCCCCTGCCATAGTGCTCATTCTTCAAATTCTCACTTCCTTCCCCAATCAACCTACAAGGTTTGACTTTTCAGAGACTTCAGGTAGTTGCTTTTTGCATTCAGTGTATAGATTTTAGTCATAATCTGTAGGAGAGAGGGGATATAATGAACTTACTGCATCTTGGCTAAAACTGGATGTCTCCACTTGCTCCTTTTAAAGAATCAGTCCAGTCTTAAATGTTCTTACTCAGCCACAACAAAACCAGACAGTTTCTGCACAATGTGCCTCCCACTGGAAAGAAAGGAGCGCTGTCTCTGTCCCTAGTTCCCAGCCATATGTGCTCTTCTAGAATGTCTGATAATCCCATGCCATCCTCACAGGTCCCTGTTTCCAAGGCACATACTTATATTCTGGCATTAAATCTATAAAACACAGCCTAACACACAGGATTTCTTCTAGGAACTGGGAAATGAGGAAGAAAAACTGCACTTGGCTTCATTTAGATCTCTGGAATCAAATACTTTTATTAGTCCAAATATAAACGGCATTGGAAGGCTATGTCAAAATATCCCAACTAGCACTCAGGCAGCATACCCTCGGGTTGCAGCTTTTATGGATGAGGCATTAGTTCAAAATCCCCTTTCTGCTGCATCGAATGAGCCTAATTTGCAATGTTCTTTATTGCAAAGGGACTCTGACTTAGCTAACACCATGTTTGAGAAAGGAAGGAATATTCTAATGACTTTGCTTTAGTTAAATGGCTGTGGCAGAGGAAGCTTTGGCAAGAGCCAGCTTTATCCCAGCACTGGGTGGGACACTCAATAAGCAGGATCTCATTTGGTGTATACCCAATTTGAGGAGCAGGGGTAGGTGTTAGTATTATTTCCATCCAGGGTATGGATATCTGAAGTTCAGGGAGTTAAAACAATAAGCTGAAATTACAAAAACTAATATTCATGAAACTAGACCCCATCTGACACCACTCATGAAAATTAACTCAAAATGGATTAAGACTTAAATGTTAAGGCCTGAGACTGAAACTCCTAGAAGAAAACATAGGACTAAAGCTCCTTGGTAATGATATTTTGTATATGACATAAAGCACAGCAATAAAATAAAAAATAGGTGAGACTATATCAAACCAAAAACTTCTGCACAGCAAAAGAAACCATCAACAAAGTGAAAAGTCAACCTACAGAATGGGGAAAAATCTATTTTCAAACCATGTATCTGGTAAGGGAACCATCAACAAAGTGAAAAGACAACCTACAGGATGGGAAAAAATATTTTCAAACCATATATCTGGTAAGGGGTTAACATCCAAAATATATAAAGAACTCATAAAACTCAAGAGCAAAATAAATAAATAAATAACCCAATTAAAAAATGGGCAAAGGACTGGAACAGACATTCTTTTCATAGAAGATATTCAAAGGCCAACATAAAAAGGTGCTCAACACCACTAGTTTTTAGGGAAATGCAAATTAAAATAAAAATAAGAGATCACCTCACACGTTATGATGGCCATCATCAAAAAGACAAGAGCTAACAAATGCTGGCATGGATGTGGAGCAGAGGGAACCCATGTGGTGGGATTGTAAACTGGTACAGCCTCTATGGAAAACAGTATAGAGAAGCCTCAAAAAATTAAAAGAACTGCCAGGGCGCCTGGGTGGCTCAGTTGTTAAGCGTCTGCCTTTGGCTCAGGTCATGATCCCAGGGTCCTGGGATCGAGCCCTGCATCGGGCTCCCTGCTCAGTGGGAAGCCTGCTTCTCTCTCTCACTTACCCTGCTTGTGTTCTCTCTCTGGCTGTCTCTGTCAAATAAATAAATAAAATCTTTAAAAAAAAAAAAATAAAAAAAAAAAAAATAAAAGAACTGCCATATGATCCAGCAATTCCACTTCTGGGAATATAACCAGAGGAAATGAACCATTAACTGGAATCAGTATCTGCACCCCCATGTTCATAGCAGCATTACCTATAATACTCAAGATCTTAGGTTGTCTAAACAACCTAGGTGTCCACTGATGGATAAAGAAGTTGTGTGTGTACACACACACACACACACACACACACACACACAGAGGCGGTGGAATATTACTCAGCAATTAAAAAAGAATAAATCCTACCATTTGCAACAACACAGATGGACCCGGAAGACATGCTAAGTGAAATAAGTCAGATAAAGAAAGACAAACACTGTATGATCTCACTTATATGTGGAGTCTAAACAAAACAAAACAACAAAACAAACAAAAACAAAAACCAACAACAAAAAAACCAAACTCATAGAAAAAGACACCAGATTTGTGGTTAGCAGAAGCAGAAGGTAGAGGGGGGGAATTGGATACAGGTGGTCAAAACTTCCACTTACAAATAAGTAGTAGGAATGTAATGCACAATATCATGACAACAGTTAACACTGCTGTATGATATATGTGAAGTTGTCACGAGAGTAAATCCTAAAATGTCTCATCATAAGGAAAAATTTTTTTCTTTTTTCTTTTCTTTTTATTGTATCTATATGAAATGATGGATGTTAGCTGGACCTATTGTGGTAATCATGTCATAATATATGTAAATCAAACCATTATGCTATACACCTTGAATTAATACAGTGATGTATGTCAATTATTTCTCAATAAAACTAGAAAAAATTAGTAAGAAAAAAAACCACTAATATTCACTATCCACATGAGTTTGAAGCCCACTTCTGGTATAGATCCTGTGTCTGTTACTTTCAACGTAACAAACTATCCAAAATAGATTAGATTATCAACAGCAGATTATTTGCTCATGATTTTGCATTTTGGGATGAGCTTCGCTGAGCAGTTCTAGTGATACTCTCCCCAGGTCATGCGTGTGTGTGCAGTTATCAGGTGGCCTAAGTGAGACTGATTACTTTTAGCATAAAAAGATATTAAAGCAAGCTGATATAGAAAACGATAGGACCCTAATACACAAATGGGAAAGGAACACAGATAATTTATAAGAGTAAACAGGCACATAAAAAGCAAAGTTCAACAACTAGTAATCAAAAATAGTCAATGAATTGTGAATCATTTTAAACTTTTTTAAAAATAAAAACTATTTTAAAAAATGATAATATCGTGTGCTTATTAGGAAGTCTTACAAGAGTCACTCTTTCACAAAGTTGTAAAATCCACTTCCAAGTTAATCTGAAAAACTCCTTCCATAAAAATATGCTCATTCTTTTCTTCATAGTAATTCCATTTCTGTTAACTTTCTCTTGGAAAACAATATATGTGTAATGTATTTGCCATGGAAAGATAATCACCTTAGAATTATTTATAAAGATGCAAGCTTAGAGATTACTTTAATTCTCAGCAACAGGGGAGTGGTTAAATAGTCCTTAGTTTCATCTGCCTGATGAAAAGACAGGAAGTAATTAAAATGACATTTGAAAAGGTAATGTGATAACATGGAATAGTGTCTATGTAAAAAAAAAAAAAAAATGTTATAGGAAATGGTTAGGTTACCTACATGGTGTTTTAATGCCTACATTAAACAATGCACAGCTGTAGAAGATAAATATATCAATACTTAATAATAGCTTTATTTGCATTTTTGACCCCAGTTGCTGCTTTTATTTTTAAACTCTCCTAAATTTCAATTTATGAACAAGTACTTCATCTGAGCAACAACAACACAACAAAGGTTACAAAGAAAATATAGAAATGTTAAAAAAAAAAAAAATTAGAAGCAGCAACAGGCCCAAACGCAGTCACTTGCCTCCAGAAAGCAAACCAAGACTTAATTGTAGCAATGTGAATTTAACCTGTCAATCTGGAATTTCCCTATCAGCACTAGTGAGATAATCTGCATGACAGACCACTGCCCTTCCCTCCAAAGAAGGTGACCTTGCCTGAAATATTCCTCCCTTTTCTTTTACTAATAACTTCCTTGTCCCACCCTGTTTCTGCCTATAAAAGTCTTCCATTTTGTAGAGCTCCTTGGAGCACAGCTCCTTTCGACTTGCTAGATGGGATGCTGCCCGATTCATGAAGCATTAAATAAAGCCAATTAGATCTTTAAATTTACTCAGTTGAATTTTATTTTTTTAAAAGAAGAAATTACAATGTCCCATAATAGCAAAATCTTTTGTATTTGGCACATGGGGCTTTGAGATGTTTCTTTCTGTTTATCTCTAGTTTCCCTATTTTCTTTTGTTGGTAGATATTATACTATAATTGAATATATATAAATATTATTTATAAAAGTTAGCAGTCTGGGTGGCTCAGTTGGTTAGGTGTCTGCCTTCGATTCAGGTCATGATCTCAGGGTCCTCAATCCCTGAGTTGGGCTCCCTGCTCAGTGAGGAGTCTGCTTCTCCCTTTCCCTCTGCCCCGCTCCTACTCTCTCTCTCAAATAAATAAATAAAATCTTAAAAAAACAACAGTTAGCACCTGAAGAACTGATATGCTTAATGTGTCCACCAGACCTGATATGCACAAAAAAGGGAAAAGTTTGTGGAAGTGAAAAGAAATGGCCATCTGTCAGCTTGAAATCCAGTTAGCATATCTTTAAATCAGCATGAACATGTACAATGAATACAAAAAGATCTTGTGGGAGCCATAAAAAAAAGTTTTGTCTTAAAAATTGTCATTTTGAAAATTCTTATGTTGCCTTTAAATTCATTGTTTGCAGTCCATATTTTTTCTATTATTCTAAAATTTAATATTACAAATTTTTGTTTCTTGTGTTTGGGGCCTCCAAAGAATGTTTGTTTTGCAACTGAATAAATGCTAGAATATTCTCCAATTGTTTCTTGAACTTAAATGTTACCTCACAACTAAATCCTGAGCATCTTAACAGAGAACCCATACATTGATGGATGGGTTGATTGATGAGGTTTGCCCCAGTCTGAAGGCAAAGGTCTGGACGAGACACTCTGTGGAGGGCCCTTCAGCTCAAGGGTTGAGATCTCAGCTCAGCCAATCTTAACACTGTCAGTGAGAATCACCAACAGACATTATCCCTTTTTAAGACATCAGTTGTCACCAGGGCCAGGTAGCAGCAGACAGAAGCAGCTGATAAGTTTGGGTTTTTTTCTTTTTTTTTTCTCCCTCCTGATAATGTTTTCTAGACACTCAGAAACTTCTCCTAACACACTGAAGTACATTTTCTAAATACAAGAGAGAAGCTGTCTTTAAATGTCCACAATTTGATCTGTATCTCCATACTTTGGTCCAGATTTAAGCCATTTTGGGGAATAGGGGAGACTTTTAGAGCCAGCAGACCCCTTGAGGCAATAACCTAAGACCATGTCAGCACCAGTAGAGATTCTAGGTAAAGGGATTTGATTCTGGTTCATTTGGGGAATGAGTGAGTCTCAAATAGAAATAATCACATTTCCTGCATAAAGTTGCTATAAAGATTTCTTTTAATATTTTATTTTTTTAATTTAATTTTTTTTAAAAGATTTATTTATGTGAGAGAGAGAGAGAGTGCATGAGCAGGGGGAGGGGAAAAGGGAGAGGGAGAGAGAATCTCAAGCAGACTCCCTGCTCATCAAGGAGCCCCACGTGGGGCTTCTTCTCACGACCCTGAGCCAAAGTTAAGAGCTGACCACTTAACCGACTGAGCCACCCAGGCACCCCAGGGATTTTTTTTAATAGTAAAAAGAGATATTGATACAAATTTCTTAATGAAATGCATGACAAATAATAAGTACTCAAAAAACGAGCCATTATTAGGCAGAAACACAGCTTTGGCCTAAGAATGGATCTAGCTTTTCAGAACTTCAGGAAAATTTCCATGGAGTACAGACAACTCTAACCTCAGAGAGACAACATTCATATTCTCAGCTTTTTTTTTTTTTTAATGGGTGTTTATTTTCTTATCTTGCTTACAGAACGGTAATAAAGAAAACAAGTTTAAAAATATATTGAATAATATTCGCCACAGAGTAGCCAGAATGATTTGAAAAGTAAATCTGAAAATGTCACTTTTCTGCATAAAATTCTTTGAACCTCTAAAATCCCTAGCAGATCACAAAGGGCGTTCACCTCTGGCTACCCCTCTAACATCTGGAGAAACAGCCACAGTGACCAGACTTTCTGATCTTCCAAAGTCCTCTACCCTTCCAGTCTCCAGGCCTTTGTTCCTGCTGTTCCCCACCCCTGCCCCCCTGGCGAGCCCTTTCCCTGTCTCTTGACTGCCTGAGTCCTATTCATTCTTCAGATTTCCTTTAAATATCACAGTGTCATGGGCTATCCCTGACCCTGTAGATTAATTTTCATCCTGCTCTGTTATTCTCTCATATAGAACACTGTCATTTTCCTCCTTTACACTTAGCACTTAGAACCAGATTTAATTATGTAATTATCCCCTTGTTAAAAGTCTGACTCCACCACTGGTCTGTCAACTTCATGGGGGCAAGACCGTGTCTGTTGTGTTCTTCATCACAAGCCAGCATGCAGGGAAGTGCCCAGCATATGGAAGGCTTTCGATAAATGATGGCAAATGAATGATTTTATGGAAGGAAGGAAGGAAGGAAGGGAAGAAGGCAGGCAATATTATCACTATACTTTTAATACTGAGGATGAGGACACTCTAGAAGGTAGCATTTTGGGCAGGGCCAGTCTTCCGTTTCCTCTCCTCTCAGGTTTCTGAGCTCAGGTCTTTCCTTCCTGCAGCTCCTTCACCTTTCCCTGCTTAGCCTCCTGGCAGGTGGTGTCTGGAGCTCTCTCCTCCCCACCTCCCTCCCAGCGACAAACATCCTGCACCCCCCTTCCCCAATCCTTTCTACTCCCTGCCAGAAATCTCCATTCTGGCAGCCTGCTGAGTAGGATCCAATCAGCTTGCTTAGGCTATGATTTCAATTACTGATACGTGCTTCGTGTCATGGCTGTTGTGTGGGTATCTACATGCTAATCCATGCGTCAATACTAACACGGTGGCTCTCTAATGGAGTTCCTGGCATCCTAGGAGATGGGGAGTGATATTCCAGGGATGGGTGGCAGGGCAGAGTGGGAAGAAAGGATTTCCTGTCCTCCTCAACTCATCTCTGGAAGACTCGAAGAATTTTACCAACAAGGTTAGAGGTATGGTTAAGTGAGTTAAAAAAACAAACAAACATATAAAACAAACCACCAGATAATATAAACAGTGTGATCTAATTATAGTAACACAGAAAACAAATGTATGTATAGATAATTTCTGAGGGATATCTCCCTGGGAGTTTAATCAGGCTTATCTCTTAGGGGTTTAATTAGGGTTTTGATATGTATTATACATTTACATAATTACATATTTGTATATATCATACTATCAAAAAATCCTACTGTGCTTTTGAAAAAGGAAAAGAATAAGAACTTAAAAGGAACCTAAAAGAATGAAGGAATCGAGTCCCACCAGAGGGTGGGACTCTGGGCAAGATGGAGCTGCTGGTGCATTGAAGGTGTTTGTGGGGAGAGAAGAAACCAAACCTCTTACTGAGGAACAGGACATAGGACTGTTCGGCCTGTTTCCTTCGTTCTTTTTTTTTTTACATATCAATGGTAGTGCAAGCATACAATTTATCATCCAAATTAGTACACTGGACGTTAGTAATTATGCTTGAAGATCAGCCATCCACTGGGACTGTCCTGGGTGTAGCAGAACATTGGAAAGTGTCCAGATTTCAGTCCAGGGGGCCTTGCTTCCTAGTCCAGACACTCACATTTCAGCTGTGTGACTTCGGTCACTAGAGTATAAGCTCCATGAAAAAAGGGGAAAGGGTTGTTCTATTCGTAATGGCATCTTCCCTTAGTAAGTGTCACGAAAATATGTCTCAAAAAAGGATTAACTGGAAGAACCTGATTTTGTCAAGTGGAAAATCAGGCTAATGACATGTTGTCTTAAGTTTCATGTGGAATCTGGCACATGATCACGTAAGTATCAATTTGGGTTGCGGGTTGCTGCCTTTTTTTTTTTTTTTACCCAGTTGTATAGATGAAAACTCTAAGGCTTAAAGAATCTAAATGGCATGTCTAAGCTCCAAGTGGACTATGATTTTTGCCTATTTTTCCTTTTCCTTTAAAAAAATCCATTCAATCTTTAAACCTCGTTTTGCTTTATATATATTCTTATTTAATTTATAAGATCACGCTACCAGTTGCTGGGTCAATTTGGACAAGAATCCCTGTTGGCTATTGAGGTCTATGCCAGGGTTTTCACAGTTATCCCTCATACTTCTTTCCTGTTCCAAAGACATCCTTTCCTCAATTTTTAAAAAGATTTATTTATTTGAGAGAGAGAGAGAGAGCATGAGCTGGAGGAGGAGAGGAAGAGGGAGAGAGAATCTCAAGCAGACTCCACGTTGAGCGTGAAGGCCGACACAGGGCTTGATCCCAGGACCCTGAGATCATGACCTGAGCCAAAATCAAGAGTAAGACACTTAACCAACTGCACCTCCCAAGAGCCCCCCTTTCCTCAATTTTAAGCTCCATGAGAGACAGAGAACCTGATAGGTTTTTCCCCAGGAAACATGGCTCCAGTAACAGCTTCCTCCCTCTTACCACACACACACACACAGACACACACACACACACACACACTCCCTCAATATGTAGTGGAGAACTGTCTCTAGCAAATATTATTTTGGGCTCTAAAATAAGGCCCCTCCCCTCTCTGTGAAAAGGAAAAACTGAATAAATTTTCCTGAAAAATAAATGCAAATGTTTCCCTAAATGACATTTCTATTGTCTGAGACTTATGTGGCTTTAATGAAAGTATTTATATCAGAAAAATGAGAGAGGAAAGCATAAGGTAACCCAAATCTCTTTCTGGCTGGAAAAGCTCTCAAGTCACTGAAGATGGTTTTGCCAAAAAGGCTTGGCAAGAAACAGTGATATTTGCAAATTGTTCACTGAAACTGCTTTTATTTAGTCAATTTCATTCTGGTGTCCAATGGGTTCTCTGCACAGGGATGTGTTTCTTAGACAATGACAAGCTTTACACCAAATTATGAGCTATAGTTGAAAACACAGTAACAGAATGTCACTCCTGATTTGTCTTCTGAGCTGGAGCTACGTGGTTAGAAATATCAAAGGGGTGATCCATGGGAGTGTAAATGTTCATTTTGGGGAGAGGAAAAACTTGAAATGGCTGTGGAATTGGGCACCAAAGCAGACAAGCATGGCCAGACGTAATGTTGCTTGCTCCAGGAAAGGAAAGAGAGACGGTCTCCTGAGCCAGCTGGCGTCTGACCAGTGAGCTCCCCATCACTCCCCAGCAGTGATATTGCCTTCATCACACATGGATCCAGCTTTGCAACCAAACTCTGCATCTGAGATCCAAGGCAGGACTCCTCCCAGAGGGCAAAAATGAGCTCTTCAGAGTTTATGTTCAGTTGGCCAGAGGAGAGCCACTCTGTACTGGCTTGAGACACCAAAAAGATAATAAATTCCTAGAGGAAATAGTGGGGAACAGTGTTGGGAGGAGAAGACTGGTTTTGGAGTCAAGCAGGGCAGGTTCAGAATCTTAGACGTAGCCTGGAACCATGTGGAAGCATTACCACCTCTAAAATCCTCACTTTGCTCATCTGTAAAGTGGGGAGACTATTTGTCTTCCTAAGTTGTTCTGAGATGTGCTTAATGTGTATTAGGAGCCAATGCGGGCCAGCATGCCCCTTTCTCTGGTTTATAGAGTAGGAGCATTTCCTTAATGTCCCTCACAGGAATGTAAAGGCTCTCTACTCAGAGTGGCTTCTTTAGAAAGGATGGAACATGTACCTAATAGTGGATCACATCACCAAAGGACTGTGACATTTCTTGTGGGCTAAGTATGTGCTCTGCAGGGCAAACTGGAGTGTGCCAGTGAGAAAGGGAATAGTTTGGCATCAGACCAATGTGGGCTTCTGAGAGGGGGGAACTTGAGCAAGCTTTTCATCCTCACTAAGCTTCAGTTTGCTCATCCATAAAGTAGAGATATTATCCTATCACATTTTTATTAGAAATAATGCTTACAAAATACTTAACACATTACCATGTGTTAAGCCCTCAGTACATGACTATTATAAATATTCCAATTATAAATATTCCAGGTTTTGAGAACCCTCCAACATTCCTTCTTCATATCCTCAATTTAAATACACACACACACACACACACACACAATTTTACAATTGATTTTATATTTTAAAATTGTGAGGGGAATAAATCTTACTTTAGATTTAAGATATACAACAAATAATCTTCCAAAAACCTACATGTTCCAAGGACCTCCTTAAATCACATACCTATTTTTACAGAAGAACAAAGGAACGCAAAGGAGAAACGTATCTTGACTACATCATAAAAAGAACTATGTGACTGTTTCCAGAAATACTTAGTCACTTGCTCTTTTTGTTCAATGAGGCAATTTTCTGACAGTTATACTATTGCTATGTGTCTAATGTGGGTGTGCTCCTGTTGGTCTTTGAAACTGTCCCAAAGTGGACCCCAGTATTGATTGAGCCATATGTGTACTGATTGATATCAACATCTTATTTATAATGATGGAAAACAGTCCCAATTGTCTAAGGTTGTACAATCCTCACTAGGGCTTTAGAAGCAAAATCTCCCCCTTAAGATATATGATGAGATTTTGTCTGAATTATAGTTAGGAAGTCATCAGAGGTGCTCTTTTTTCTTAATACTATGACAACTGCCTGTTCCATCAGGAAGATAACAATCACTAAATGTAAGATTGGCTCAGCTGCTTCTATCAGTGTAGTTTTTAAAAGCAGGGACACTTCTGTTCTTATTCCAGTTCTGCTAATTACTAGCTTTGTTACTTCAGGAACATTACACAATCTTCCTGAGCCTTACTACTCTCACTGGGAAAGCTTGAGCTAGTAATCCCAACTTCATAGAGTTTCCGTGATGGTCAAATAAGACAGTGTGTATAAAGACCTTAAGAGAGGGCCTGGTGCGTAAAGGGGTTTGATAAATGACAACCATGATTACTAGCATTAGGAGTTCCTTAAGAAATGTTCGGTTCCTTTGTAATTCTTAAATGCTGTCAGGAATAAATGATGGGACAAAGTGAAATCATTTGGTAAATTCTGCATCTAAGAAACCACTTAATGCCAGGCAAATTGGCTTGATGTTGACTGTTTGAAACATGATTCATTTTCAAAACTTTGAACTATTTTGAGAAGTTAACTATATCATGCATTTTTAACAATTTTAGCAGGATAGCTTTTGCCAAAGAATGACATAATTTGACCTTCTTTGAGTAAAGGATAGGGACATAAAGATAATGAAGAAAAGAAGAATGGAAGAGCTTTATACCAAAGGGACCAACCAAAAAAAAGAAGAGTTCAGTGAGGATCTTTTAAGAATTCTGTAACTTTCACAAGTCCCAGTTTTTGCCATTTTGCTAATTCATCTCCTTTCCCCATGCATGTTAGCAATAAAGTCTACAAAAGCTCAACTTCTTGCTGTGTACTATTAGGCAAGTCATGTAATCTTTTGTTACCTCAGTTTCTTAATCTATCAACTGGGAATAAAATAATGTTTACTTATAGAGTTATTAGGAATATTAAATAAAATAATCCATAAAAATGACTTAGCAATGAGTCTTTTAAAATCATATTTGAAAAGGAGTTAAAATCAATTCATAATAGTTACATTCCTTCTTCCTTCAGATTTCTAACTTCAAAAACAAATAAATAAAAAAGGAGTCCATGAGCTTAGCCAGGGAACAAGGAAAATCGGGAGGCAGTGGTGAATTTGGCCATGAATAACTGGGAAGTGGAAAAAGTGGAGGAGTCTGAGGACTGGCTCTCTGGATTTGTGAGAAGGATGCAGAGGATGAGGAAACCTCCTTGAGACAGAGAAGAGACACCTAAGCCTGACCATATAGTAAGACATAAGACCCTAAATGACCCCTCCCAATAACACAAATTCCCCAGATAGAGATGTTAGACGATTTTCTCTTCAGAATGACCATCATCCAAACCACCAAAGGGTCTTTTAACTAAACTCTTTGTGAACTTCACTGTCTTCACTACTGAACACATAGCCTTCCCAGAGGACATTCTCCCCATCATGAGCAAACATGTGATATGTAACCTCTCAAGAAAGCACCATGTTCTGATTGACAGGGGAAGGGGGTGGTTCTTAGGAACATGCTCCAGATAGAACAGTAATGCCCCATGAGTTTCTGCCTCCACAATGTGCTCCTACGTATCTGTACACACATGCACAGGCACACACACATGCAGGAAGTGCTTATCTAACGCTGGACCTTTTAGAAGAGAGTTTATTTTAAAACATGGGCTTCTGGACACGTAAATTTTACTCATCAAGCTAAATACCTTTATAAATGAGAAATGTGCTCAACATCACGATCTAATGACAACCAAATCAATTATAAGCTTCTATTTTAGATTGTTGTCTTAAAAAGGTGACGCCCAGGACACCTGGGTGGCTCAGTCAGTTGGGCGTCTGTTTGACTCTTGATTTTGGCTCCAGTCATGATCTTGGCATCCTGAGATTGAGCCTTGTGTTCTGCACTCAGCTCAGAGTCTGCTTGTCCCTCTCCCTCTGTTCCTTCCTCTGCTCACACTCTTTCTCTCTCTCTGAAATAAATAAATAATTTATTTATGAAAGAGAGAGAGAGAGAACATGCCTGCATGAGCTAGGGGGAGGGGCAGAGTGAGAGGGAGAAAGAGTCTCAAGCAGACTCTGCAATCAGTGCAGAGTCTGACGTGGGGCTCGATCCCACAACTCTCAGATCAGGACCTGGGCTGAAACCAAGTCAGCCATATTTAATGACTGTGCCAAACTGGTGCCCCCAAATAAATAAAATCTTTAAAAAAAAATAAAAGGGTGATGCCCTTCCTATCGTGTTGTTGAAGATGCTGACTCTCCATGTCCTCCCCTCCCCAATTCTCCCTAGGAGAATCTGATCATGTAGATCATGAGCTTTGTAAGTAGGGAGGCCAATTCATCTTGGTAGCTCTTACGATGCTTAGACTGAGGCTTCCCTCAGTAGGTATCAGTGAGTGTTTGAGTAGAAGGGAGGGAAGACCAGAAGAAGGAGGGAGGAAAATTAATGGAGGTAGTAACCTGCATACCTTAATCCTAATAGTTGCACAAATATGACTAGGGAGCCCTTCCCAATAAACTCAGTTCTATGATTATCTGCTACAAAGCCAAGCCAAGGCCTCCTGGTGACATTTAATCTTTCAAGGTGCACTGGGCATACCACCCTTACTAGGGCCATTACAGAAGGTGAAAAGCTCTTCTTTACTATAACGACAGAATTTCAGCTCATTGGAAAACACATAACCAGAATCCTAGAATCTGGTCAGAGCAGAGCCAGCGTTAGAATTCAAAAGCCCAAAACCAGCAAGATGATATTTTATGCTGCCTTATATATATGACAGCACATAGATATTATCAGGCATTTAGTAGGTGCTCTATAAACAGTGGTTGAATGAGTCTCAGAAGTAAAATTAACTCTTAGGTTGGGGAAAACTATTATGATTAAATGCTTTACCTGTGAAGAAACCAAAGCTCAAAGAGGTTAAGTATATTCCCCGTGATGACGGCAACAGCATAGCCAGCAAGACTCCAAGCACAGTGCTGCATTAGCCTGTCCCAGTGTGAACCAGTGAGAGGCAACCCGCCTGTAGTGGATGTTGCACAAATCAGAGAGCTAATGAAGAAGAGTCAGTGTGGAGTGGGAGAGCAATGTGTCCTTGCTTACACCCTCAAGATCATGCATACTTTGCATATTCATAAACACAGATTAATAGTCATGCCCAAATAAATATGGCTGTGTGGTGTCAGACCTCAATGCTCTTCTCCCTTCTCCGAACTCTGATTTCCTGAGTGATGCTGACCATGACACCTCATCTTTTTCCCATCTGTAAAACAGGGGCAGGGGGAATCAGTGATCTTTGCAATCTCGTGGTCCACTTTAAAGGTTCTGATTCTATAAGGTGACTCCATGCTTTTATATCCTGGGATCACTATTGCCTGAACGGCTGCAGAGATAGCTAATCTTTACTCAAGACAAATATCTTATCACATTACGCAGAAGAGACAGTAGAGAGTGATGTACTATGGGTCTTTAAGTTTTATCATAAAACAACCAAAAAGTGGGATATTTAGTAAATCCTATCAATGTCTTGTCTATACCAGGAAGAACTTCTAAACGGACGTGTTGCAAATTCAAAGCAAAAGATTCATGATATTGGTGAAGTGGGAGGTGAGAGAAAGGAACCCTTCTAGTAATCCAAAGTAAAACAAAATGTACTATAATTTGGGTCTGGAGGTTTTTTGTTGTTGTTGTTCTTTTCTCGCTGGGAGCTATCTGCTCTGGCTTGATGCTATTGTTTTTCCCAAGAGAGAATGCAGCTGTTGCTATATGTCTGGGGGGAAGATATCCATCACCCAGAACGTATCACAAGCTATTAATAATGTATCACTGCAAATCTACCTTGTCTCAATAAACACCCTGTCTCCAAGTACAGATAAAAGGTCCAGCAGGCAGATGTTGGAATTTTTTATCCTCACATTTCCCATTTCCTACTTCTCTAAGGATGGTGTCCAGTATCAGAGTTGTCCTGTGGGGAGTGCAGAAAGAGGAAACTAACATTTGCTTAGTAATTTCTGTGTGCCAGATGATTATATCAACAGCCATGAGTAGTAGGTTTTATCAACCCCATTTTGCAGATGAAGAAACTGAGTCTTAGAGAGGAGAAGTAACTTGTCTAGGAACACTCAGCTTGTCAGTACCAGAGAGGAGATAAACCTCCTCCCAGATGCCTTGAGACAAAACTCTTTCTCTATCCTCTGTAACCCAGGGTTCGGGCAGCTGCCGACTTTAGCTCTGTATAGAGTAGGTGCTCAGGCAAGCTTCGCCAAATTTAATTTTTGAGACATGACCATGGAACTGAGTTTTGAGTGGAAGAGCAATGAGGACTGCTCTCTGAAAAGGGATTCCTACACATAAGCAGGGATTCTTTTCCTCACTCTTGGTCTTGTTTACAGTGTCTGTGATTGAGCTGAGAGAAATGTAGCCCTTCTCTATCCCTGATTATAGAACAGCAAGTTGCACTCATACTTGTCCATTTCCGTCTAGGTATGTCTTCCCCGCTTGGTTGAGGAGGGGTGTTACATGTGTGTCCTTCAGCTCATATTTTAGCACTTCACAAAAGTGATGGGGGAAAATAAACAGATCAACACTTTTAACCCTCTATGCCCCAGGCCCTCCCCACCCACCACCACACGCTCTGCTCCTTTTCAAGAGAGACAAGGGAGGTGCCTGACATTCAGTTGGCCATGATTCACTGCTGGATAGGGTCACGCTGTGCTGAGAAGTAACGTGCATCTATTAGTGTTCTGTCTAGAATGAGGGGCCAGACCAGCCCACCTCAACCATGCAGTTTATCTGGTAAGAGGATGAAGCATCCACTCCATAAGCCCAACTGCTACAGACCCAAAGAGGAAAGATAAAGGCAGTCCTAACTCAGACCCAAAGAGGAAAGATAAAGGCAGTCTTAACTCCAATACTCTTTCCTAAGAAGTTCTAAACTGGGAGCCACAGAGTAATACCTGAGCTAAGAATATAATTGATGCTATGTTTCTCCATAATTACTGCTACTGAGTGTGGGCCTTCCTAGGTCCACAAATCTAGAATGGAAGAGGGGACATAGGCACTGAAATCCCATCCAAATTTCTAGCTACTGTCACTGGATTCTATTTCCCTTGAAGGAAGGGAAGGTGCCAGCCTTTGTACCAGAGCTATGTTAGTGATTCAAATAGAATGTGCTGACAATTTTCATTCTCAAATCAGCCTTTTTTAGGTTACATTTATAGAGATGCAAAAACTGAGGCTTGGAAAGAATTCAGGTAACTGACCCAATTTATATAGCTGATTAAGGGCAAAGTTGGGATTTGACAATGACTTAGAGACAAAATGCATCTCTTAGAATCGTGCTTCAGCTGCAGTTGTTTAGGAAAAAGCAGCATATATCCTTAGTCCTCAAGGAAACAAAAAGTGGAACTCAGATTCCCTGGGTATCTATGTGCTCTTGAAGGAAATCACTCATCCATTTCCCTTTGAAGCAGCTCCCAGAGATAGCCAGAGTGTTGTGCAAGGGAGTTCTCATAAAAATAGGCATTGCTCACCGGGCTCCATTTCCACAGCCCCAGGAGGATGAAAAACCCAACGTGGTCATAAGAAAACTGAACAATTTTACTGACAAATTAAAGGTTTGGGAAGCAGCGGTAGGAACTGGTCAGCTACAACTTCAGAGAAAAGTGCACTGAACATTTCAAAGCCTCCACTTCAATAATGGAGGGAGAAGCTGAGGTCTGGGAACTGGTCCCCAAAGGGTGTGCGCCAGCATTAAATATGCGTTCTTGCACTCAGCAGGGCTTGAGGTCTTTTAAGGAGGGACTGGATAGCAGGAGAGGGAGGGATGGCAAAGAGCAAGAGTGAGAGAGAGCAGGGGTGAGGGTTGTTCTGAGAGATCTGCCAAAGAGAAGTCTTGTTTTGTTCATCAAATGGTACAGGCTAAGAATGGAATTTTAGAGATGAAGTTGACAAATTGAGGACAAGACTTAGTGAGTACCTGGCCCAAGCTCCTCAGCTTGGCAATGAAGACTGGCATCAGCTGAAAAACTGAATAAGTAAGAAATACTGATGAAGCACATTCACACCATTTTAATGCACATTTTATATGTATAATATATAATATATACAGTCATCACAGTCTATATTCTTTTATCCATATTTTATAGAAAAGAGACTATAGTTCAGAAAGTTTAAAAAAGATAATTTATAAATGGCAGAGCAATCGCCATCTTTTCCTAAGTCTTTTTTTTTTTTTAAGATTTTATTTATTTATTTGAGAGACAGAGATAGTGACAGAGATAATGAGAGAGAGCATGAGTGGGGAGGAGAAGGAGAAGCAGGCTCCCCACTGAACAAGGAGCCTGACGTGGGTCTCGATCCCGGGACTCTGGTATCATGACCTGAGCTGAAGGCAGCCGCTTAACCAACTGAGCCACCCAGGCACCCCATCTTTTCCTAAGTCTTATGAACCATTCCTAAGTCTTATGAACCAAGATGCCAAGATGCATCTTCCTCCAGGAAGTCCTCCTTAATGCTTCAGGTATGGGTTAAGTGCCACCATGGCTGAGTTTCTACCCCATCCTAGTAGCTGTCAATTGTATTCTAAGGCCTTTACATCTCTCTCTCCCCCACTAGACCTTAGGCTCCCTAAACCAGGCACCTGTGAGGCTTGTTTATTGTTTCACCCCTAGCCCCCAGCACAGTCTATGTGCAGTATGAAAGTGAGGTTTTGAATGAACAATCTTGGATCTTTCTTACTCTGCAGGAGGACTATGGATGACTCTCCTTCTCACCCAGGGCCCATACTCTGGGTTTTTATGTCTATCCTCTTCCTCTTCATCCTCCTTCCTATTTCCCCATAAAACCCTGTCAGCTCCAAGTCAAGAAGAAGATTATTGAGTGCATGACTTCACCACAAGGCAAAAGTAATAAAAAAGAGTACCATTCATTTTCCATCCCAGTGAAGTCTGCAGTTCGAATAACAGAAATAATTGTCATTTATTGAGATGCAAATGATAACAGCAGGGTTGATAATAATAGCTGATTTCACCCAGAATTTAGTAAGCCCCTCTCTTTTCGCAAGCATTTCCTCATTTAATTCTTAAAACGGTGATGAAACATACAAAGTATCATTATTCCTGTTTCATCGATGAGGGTCATAGTTGCTAAATCCTTAACCAAGAACACACACAATAATTTGAAAGTAGTTCTATCTAATTCCTAAGTCAATAAAGTTTCTCTTACTCTGGCTGCCTTTCAAAATATATATATATAAAGAATAATAGAAACAGTCATACATTGAGCATCTATTGCGTGCCAGCCACTATTATACACTCCATGTATATAAGTCATTTAATGAGTTAATGCACCCAGAAATAAAGTTGGTACCTCTTTATGGATTGATGTAAAAGGAACTTACGGAACTAAGCTAATCTAGAGAAGTTAAGGCAAGCAGCTACACCTAATGACCTCTTGAGTTCCATTCCAGGATTTATAGACAGTATTCTGAAGATTTACAAGCAAAACAGCAAGGAAAACATACGGGTCTTTATGTGCAATTTTATCATATAATGAAGGCAGGGATTCCGCCATCTTTGTCTCCATGGTTCTCCACAGTGTGGCAACTCAGGCATGTGGCCCCTCCCAAAGGAAGGCCCTGCTCCTTGTGACTGATGGGACATGTCTCAACACAATCTCTTTAGATTCATGGTGGAATGGCAATTATTTAAAATTGGCTCAGGTCTGCATACTCCACTGGATTCTTTTTTATCCCACTTTAAGTCTTTCCCTTGGGACAGCTTAAACAGCTCTATCTTTTTAATGACAAACTATCCATCAACAGGACTGGAAATGAAATCAAGCTTTTGTTTAGCAACCAGTCTGTTTATTTATTTTCCAAGTTCATGAGTTTATATGTATGCTGCTCTTAATGGGCAGTGCATAAAAATGCCTCTTTTTATTTTCTTTTCATTTGCATTGTTGCTGATAATGGCTATTATCAAGCCATTAGAGGCAGAAAAGTACTGTTTTTGCCTTCCAAGATGGGCTGTATTTGTGTATGTGTGTTCTATGCAGATTGGCCAATATGTTAAACTTTCTTTTTTACTTCTTCCTCTAGATACAGATGGCTCTATGTCAGCCACATAGTTTTTCCCACTGATGCATGGAATTATATATATATATATATACAATGTATAATTACATATATATTTGTATGCATATACATGTGTATGTATATGCACACATATACATACATATATACTCACACACATATGTATATACACAAGCACATTCATACACATACACATACACACATGCACACAGAAAATCTGCTTTTTAGATCAAAATGAAAAGCCTGTGCCAGGGATGTGAAATGAATTCTATTCCACATCAAAATCTGAAGCATTGTTATGTAAATCTATAACACCATGGTCTTGTTTTATACAAAAGGCTTGATGGACTGAGTCCCATACATAGCCCATTTAAGCTTTCATAGTTAAACTAAAATCACTGTTGAGTTGTATTTGAGAGGCCCAACCATATGAATAAAAACTAAGGAAAGTCATTCTTTATTCAGATGTTTCCAAATGTCTACTTACTGTAAAAACATAAAATAGTCAAATTTGGGAACTGACATTTTAAAAGATTTCATCGATTCTTGGGAGCAGGGTGCATAGAGTATAGGTTATTGGATTCTTTCATTCAAGGGTCAGAAGAGGATATTCATTTTTGTTTTCATTAGCATTTTCGGTAACATGGGTAAAATGAAGTTAACTAGCATTTGTTGGATATTATCATGTCCTAGGTCTTTTACAAACACTACTTCACATTGTCCTCTATGAAGAAGGTCATTCTTTAAAATACACATTACTTCTATGAAGTATTATCTTCATTTTATTTGTTGGTGGAGCTGGGACCAAGAGTGACTATTGCCAACATGGAAAGGTTATATGGGCAAGGACCCAGAGACGAAGGCCCAGTTGTTGGTAGATTAAGAAAGCTAAACTCAGTCTTGCGATGGAATTAAGGCCTGGAGAGACAGGATATATTAGAACAGTGGTTTTTGACTGGGGCCTTTTGTCCTCCCAAAGGACACTCGGCAATGTCTGGAGACACTTTTGGCTGTCACACTAGAGGGGGGTGCTGCTGGCAGATGGTGGGTAGAGGCCAGAAATGCTGCAAAACAACCTATTATGGATAGAAAGCCCTGCACAACAAAAAAGTATCTGGCCCCAAATGTCAATAGTGTGGAGACAGAGAAACCCTTCATTCTCCACTTAAGACTCCTGATGCTCTTCTGTATTTTATCACTCCTGCCATTTTTATAGATCAGCATTCTAACCAAGATCTGGGAAGCAAATATTGTGATGTTAGCATGTGTGTTGGGAAGAAGCATATGGTAGAGGGACCAAAAGCAAACTCTGACTCTGCTACCTATAACTTGTACATCTTGGGGGAATAATTTACCCTCTTGACAACTGAGTTTCCTCATGTGCACATTAGGGAAATACTAGCACAAACCCCATGAGGTTCTTGAAAGGATTAAGTGAGATACTGCATATGAAGAGTTTAGTGAGACACCAGGTACAGAGTAAATGCTCAACCACTTCGCTGTTATTTTTATTTTCCATTGCTGTTATTAGTGCTTCATCTTTTATTTCCATTTTTCTGAAGAGCACTCAGTTTTTAATACTACCTTTTCTTTTTTAAAAAAAGCTTTTATCTCAAGGTTAGGTAGACCTGTTTTCACTCATGTTTGATTACAGACTGCAGTAGAATCAGAATGAGGAGGAGAGGGCCAAGCTGCAGGAGGAAGCTGTGGGCTATTTTTAAAAGAAATGCTCTTCTATGCACAACTCCACAAACACTTTCAATATGGTGTTGTCAGTATCTTATGGACATACCCAAAGCTCCCTGAGAGTCCCTGTCCTTGCTGCATAGCCAAGCAACATCTCTATGCTAGGACTCATCTAGCATGGGGGATTGGAGCTTGGCCTTCAGCCCAGAGCTGTTGTTACCCAGCTAAGAGAGCATCAGACAGCCCAGAGGGAGCTCACTGCAGATGTCTTGGGTGGCTTAAAATCATGGTCATCAAGCATGAAAAAGAATGGACCAGAGAGAGGAAATGGGTGAGGGTGGCAGAAGGGAGAAAGAAAGCATGAACTAGGTATTATAGAACTCAGAAGGTTCATTCAAGAAATTTGCTCTTGGCCACACTGCAAATACGGAGAAGCCAAAATTAAAGCTCCAGAAATCCTTCCTCTCAAGCCTTCTGCTATTCTTCTTCAGACTACAAGGAGTCCCCTGATTAGAAAAGCTATCAACAGGAACCTGAATCCAGGTACTTACAAGAAAGGCAGATTGAGGCAATCTTGTTATTGATAAAACACTGTAAAGAATGAAATGGAATGTGTTGTTTACTGCCTAGTACAGAAAACAGAGAAATAAGAAATATCCATCAAACTCTCCCACATAGCAAATAAACTTTCTGTTTGAAGATAAGAGGGAATACCTGTGTTAGATGTCAAATCCTTCTGTTAGTTATTTTCCGCCTGTGGGTGGCTGAGTATCTATACTCCTGGGTAGGTGTGGCTTGCACTCTTGTTTGCCAATTGGGAGATGCCACTCCATCATTTGGGGCCTCATGAATGACTGGAAAATTCCTTGGGCAAACTGTCATTCTAACTAGTGTACATCTATCCCCGAAAGGAAGAGTTGAGTTATTGCAGAACTCTGAAGCATGTTTGAAGGTTATCAATGACATTATGTGAATGGTACCATTTACCATGACCATCAGCACCACCATCACCACTACCACCACCCCAAATCATTATCCTTGTCTTCCTCATCACTAACATCATGGCCACCACCACTCCCATCATCAATATTATCACTATAATCATAATTCATAAACACCCATCATCTTCATCATCATCATCATCACTACCACCACCACCATCAGCAGTACCACCAGCATCACCATCATTCTCTTAATCATCACTACCATCATCATGATCATTGTCATCATTATCACCACCACCACTATTATCTTCATTAACAACACCATCATCATGAACATCATCATGATCACCACCACCACCATCATTATTGCTATGTATCAGGGACTGGGTTTGTATTGAATATTGCATTTAGCACTCACAGTATGAGGCAGGTGATCTTATTCATTAAAATTCCTTTCTTTATAGCTGAGGAAACTCAGACTCATATGGGTGAAATTGTTTATCAAGGATCATATTTAGAGGGACATTTCCCAGTACATAGCCACTTGTTAACATTGTGCCCATTCTTCTGGGACTGATGCAAAGGTTCTGTCCTTCATGAAGCCACCCCTAATCCTCACTATTTTTTTAAAGATTTTATTTATTTATTGGAGAGAGAGAGAGGGAGAGAGACCACCACTGTGGGGAGGGGCAGAGGGACAAGCAGACTCCTTGCTGAGTGCAGAGCCCAATGATGTGGGGCTTGATCCCAGGACCCCAACATCATAACTTGAGCCAAAGTCAGACACTTAATCGGACTGAGCCACCCAGGCACCCCCCAAATCCTCACTATTGGTGTATCTCTAATGACAGCATAGTCTGAGTTGCATTATGCTTGTTAGTGTACAGCTAATCAGACATCCCACCTAGCCAAGAAATGAGAGGGTAGAGTCTATTATTTCCCAGCACACAGTTAGCACTTAATACATTAACTGGTTGCAATACTGGTGGCCTTTGAATAAATTTTACAAAGATTCTGAATCTTTTCCTGGATCCAAATTAAAGCACTAAAATATACATTTATCTGTCTAATAATGTAGTAGCTGAAACACTCCCAGCTTGAAAAACACAAGATAAGGAGGAAAAATTGTGTTTAACTCCAAGGCTGACCAAGTTAGAGGTTTTCTGTTAAAAACAAAAACAAAAACAAAAAACTTTCCACTAGAGATAGAACTCTTGATTTAGCCTTTGTAGGAGCCTTGAGCCCAGGGCCAGGCCACTCTGTCCTACTTCACTATGAACTAACTAACTTGCAAGGTTAGAGCCCTTACCAGGTCATGGTTAATTCACTTGTTTACCAGATAGTGAGCTCCTCAACAGCAAAGACTTTTACTCACTTTTCTCTGATTCCCTATCTTAGCACAAAGCCTACCACACAATGGATGCTGGATGAATTTCTGGATGAATGAATGAATTTGTTCTTTTTTTTTTTTTGAATTTGTTATTTATTAATTTTTCCATGCAATGGAAATGCAAGGAAGTATGTTAGGTGAGCCCCAGGGAATAGCTCCAGATCTCACATGATAAAAGGGTATGAGAATCCATTGTTTTTAGGTCTGATTCAGAGTAGTGATGGCTGAGGTAGTTTTTGCTCCTATACAGTTTTGGAGAAGATTAAAAAAAAGGCTTAATCAGGATGGCTGAGCCATTAATTTGGCATTATCTTTATCTTTGCAAGTGAGAGGCACAACTACTGCTTAGGAAAGAACCCAGAGGATACTCATTTCTTTTTCCCTTTTCTTCAATTCTGATACTGCAGAGCAAGGTCAACTCAACTAATACAATCCACACCCTCCACCCCCATTGCATTGAGAAGGAGAGGTAGGAGAAGGGAAAGGGCGGAAGGGGGAGGAAGAGGGGGAGGAGGAGATGATGATGATGAGCCTCCATGGGAATCAGCTCTGAGTATGAGTGCTAGCAAGACAAAGGAGGGAAAGACTGGAGTTGAAGACACCCTTGCCCTCTACCTGAGGCACAAACAAGGAGGAGAACTGGTATTCATCGTCTTCCAGATAGTAGCTAATTCAACTGACCGCTTAGGCTACTCCCAGATGTGGGCCTCTCAAATCAGGTCTTCACCAGCTTTGGGGAGGAAAGGCTCAGCCACATGCAGGGGAATATGAGATTGGTAGAGAAAGGAAATCTGTAGCATCTAAAAGGCCTTCAACACACACCAACCCAAAAAGCCCAGCACACATTTAGGAGGATGGCGCTGTACAATTAAGGCTAAATTCTTGGGGAGAATTTCTTTAATGGTTTATGGCCAAAACCAGAGAACTGAACTTTCTCTTGTCTACAGAGAGAGACCAAGATAGCTGGCTCTGGAGATTTACAGACTATGGAGACAAGCCATTGTCATCTCTTCCCTGACCACTTCAGTGCCTCATGACTAGTCTCGCAACACCCATCCATCCTTATCGCCTTCCAACTCATTCCCCTCACACCAAGGAGAGAAATTCAAGACTGACTATATTATTTTCCAGCTGAAACACTTCAGTGCCTTTATAGTGCTTTTAGAGTAAATAACAGAATATCAATAATCTTAGCAGGGTCCCGCATGACCTGGCCACTGGCCATGTCTCCAGTGTGCCCAGGCAGCTCTTCCTCTTGATCTCTGGGTTCCAGTTACATCAGCTTCTCTTTAGTTTCTCAAGCACTTCGTGGAACCCTATTCCTTCATCTACTTACTTTTGACACAAATATCATCTGTCCTTTAGATCTCAAATCTGTCTTCACTCCTCCAGGGACATTTGCTCTGAAGAACCAGCCTCAGTCAAATCTCCCTCTCTATCATACGTCCTCAAAGCAGCGTGCACTTTCCCTTCATATCACTGAAATTCAGATGTATAAATTATAAGTCTACACATGTTCTTGTATCCTCTGCATCTACCACATTGCTGGCAATGTGATAAGTATTCAATAAATATTCGTTAAATGAAAGTTGTGAAATGGTGGAATATTATCTCAAAGAGAGAGAGACAGAAAAAGAGAATTAGGGTCACCAGTGAGGCTAGTTGGAGAATTACCATGTTAACAGTGCAAATACCTCAACTAAGAGACAAATAGTTGATCTATGTTTCTATGCACGTGTGTATGCATATACCTTATGATTCTGCCTTGGTAGCCGAGTACAATATATCCAGAAGCATCACAAAAATGTCATTAATCCCCACGTGAATATACAGGAACAAAGTCCTGTCACGAGATAGGGATTTTAGATTCTGGTTCCAAACTGACTGGTTGTTTGACGTCTGTTTATTTATTTATCATCTCTCTGAGTTGGCTAATTCTCTTTTGTAATGATGATACATCCATCTTTCAATGACTTGAATAAGTCCTATTGTGTGCAAAGCTAACCTAGATATCTAGTGAAAATAGAAGGCTCCATCCCAGCACTAGGGAATCTTCCAGTTTAACAGGAGATAGACAAAGATATAAATCTTTTTTTTTAAAGATTTTATTTATTTATTTATTTATTTATTTGAGAGAGAGAGAGAGAGAGAGCGCACAAGCGCACAAGCCTGGGGGAGGGCAGAGGGAGAGGGAGACCCCCTGCTGAGTAGGGAGCCTGACACATGGGGTTTGACATGGGGCTCGATCTCAGGATGCTGAGATCCAAACTGACTGGTTTGCTCTGAAGAACCAGCCTCAGTCAAATCTCCCTTAAGCCGAAAGTAGATGCTTAACCGACTGAGCCACCCAGGCACTCCAATAAATCTTTATAGTAACAAGGTTAAGTACCATTTTCAAGATTTGGATAAAGGGTTTTGGGAGCGAGAGAAGGAAACAAATTCATGGCACTGCTTGGCGGAGTCAGGGATAGCTCTCCTGACAGGGCAGCTTTGAGAATTAAGTTAAAGGATGAACTCATCTACCACAGAAAGAACAACAGTGGGTACCAGTGCTGGCGCTGTAAAAAACGTAGTGGAAATCCTACTCCACCTAGCACTCACTGAAAGCAGATTTCCACTTAACTCTCTGAGACCACCTTCCTCATCCATAAAATGGAACTTAATGGCCCCTCCTTTGCCATTTTGGGGTGGGATCAAGAGATACTACACACAAATACTTCTTATCAAAAGATCCGATCCACAGTAGGTGCTCAGTAAATGGTAGCTGGACTTAATCATTTTTCCTATCCTCCATTTCAGTGACTGGCAGGTCAGGGAGCATGCTTTTTAACGGATTCATATTTCTGTGGGGAATGGTTTGCATAACTATGCTAAGGGGAAAGGTAAGACAGCTGAGTGTTGTCTTTTGATGTGTTTTTCCCAAGGCAATCCTCACAGGCTCCCACAATATCAGTTTCCTTGCAATATCAGGAAATTACAGAATGCCATGGGGGTTTTTCAGGGGAAAGCAGCAATGGTGAACCTGGGGGAGATGAGACGCATGCAGATTCCTGCCAGGGCTCACGCTGGGGCCTAGGAGAGGCAGCACAGCAGGCCTTGTTCATTACCTCTAATAGCTTGAATGGTCCACCTTGACCCCTTGGGGAAAATGGAGAAGGGCTGAATGACATGGAGAACATGAAGTATTTTCAGGCAGAAAGAAAGGAGAGAATCAAGCAGAGATGACAAGAGTGTGAATATCAAGCATCCAAGTAAATCTGTAAATTTCTAGGCTCAGATTTCTGTGTAACATCAGGAGGGACACGTGGGCTCTAGATGCTTCTATATTAAGAACAATCAGGCCTCAACAATCTATCAACATTCACTCACCATTCAAGACTCATCCCAGACATCTCCCCTCTAGGATAATTTCTCTGATCCTTGAGGTCAGACAAGCCCCTAATCCTACCCCTGCTGACCCACTACTGATTCTGCATCCTTTGCAGCCATCACATTGAATGAGGAGGACTCATAGGGGACCTCCATCTTTGTCTCTTGTGGCCTTTCCAAATCTGTCCACCCAGTGCAATCTCTTTCCCTGCCACTGGATAAATACAGCAAGCATCCAAACCTTTCTTGTCAGTCTTAGCCCATGAAAACAGTTCTCAGGTGAATTAAATTCCCCCCAAAGCAATCTAATTTTAGCAAGTATAATATCCAGCCCCATGCAATAATCAAACTTCGACTGTCTTTTAACGTTGGGATTTCTTCCCCCTCACCAGCTAGGCCCTAGTGCAGACATGAGAACCACAGCTTCAGATAGGGCACAGGTGGCCAATCTCTTCTTTCTCTTCTTTCCCATGGCTAGGACCCCTTCTCCCTTAATTGCCCACTGAGGTTCCTGAGCCTTACCAGGGTGGGAGGATGGAAAGGGGCACAGCACAGCTGTTATCTGGTTGGTGGTCTTGTACTGGTGTGGCATGCCCGTGATATCCTATTTAAAATGGACTTTATCCAGAAGCATCTTTTGAATTCTTGAAAGACCCACAGCCTCCATTGCTGGGACTCTTTCACCCACCTTCCCCTCTATTTTGGATGGTCTCTGACTCATTCCTCAGTCCCTAGGTACCCAGGTTCTCTCCTGGGATCCATTCAACCCTTCAGGCAGTCCCATTTGGAAGCAACCTAAGAAGATCTCATGCCAGATCTCTCTCCCTTTGTGCATTCACATGTGGGGAACATAGGGCAGTTTTTCCAGATCATGGTAAACGCTCCTATAGCATTTATGAGGTCAACTTTAGGAGCTCAGGCCCCTCAATACATGGTTCAATACATCTCAATATATCTTTGCTCCACTAAAGAGCGTTTCTTTATTATTACTGTTGTTGTTATTGTTTTCAAGTCAGGTGTCAGACACCAGTCTGCCATGCCATCAAAATTTCAAGAGACAGTATATTAAATCGTCAGGGTAGTCCTGCCAAAGCCTGACACTGTCAAGTCTCCCTACTGTGGAGACAGGAAGGAAGGAAATGCCCTCATCCCCTTCCACTGAGGCAAGGCAGGGAGACTCACAGTAAACCAATAGCTCTCTCTCCAAAAGCTGCCTCCTTTCATTTCACATCACTTTTGGTGTAATTGAATCATTTAATAACTATCATCCCAATTTTCCAAGTCTAAGATATCTCTTGTCTTGAGATCTTGGCTGAAGTTCCTATTTTGACTTTCCATTTTACCATAATCATCGATTAGTCGGAACAGCTCTGTGCCAATGGGGACTGTTTTAAGGGATTGCAGCATATGGATTTGCACTGCTTTCTTATTTCTCAAACTGAAGAGTACAGGAATTAATTCCTTTCAATGGTAATCATATTGAAAGAAAAAAGAAAACAGGAGAGTGGGGTTTTAAATGAATAAAACTCTGCAAAGAGGTTTGAGAAATACTTCTAGAAATTTGTTAAATATACATTACAAAATATTCTAATTATTCTGTAATTGGCCAAGGCTATGGTAGTCAAGCATGTTCCATACAATCAAAGGGAAATAGATATTTGGCTGATGGACCAGACATACTCTTTAATCCTTTTAATAAGCATGCCCTCAGCAACAAAGCAACATAAATTTAAAAGCACCTCAGTAACATTGTATGGAAGGGATTGTAAAAGGAAAATAAATGTCAATTAAGTACCTGGAATAGGAAAATATCATCGATACCACCTTCATTTAGTTTTCTACCTTAAATATGAGACTTTACACATGAAACACTGCATTTTAACCCATTAGCATATTCCTCAAGCATGAATCGTGGGGGGTTTCAAGGACATGGCATTCATTCTTGGGAGCAGAACCTTAGTTTTCTCTGTTTTTCTGACTAAACTGGGCACTGTTATCTCTGTTTCCCCCATGCCTGGAAAAATACACTTAATAAACAGTTGTCAAAGACATGGATAAAGAGTGGATCTCTATGCTGGGCACAGAGTGATGCATACACAGAGACCCTGAACTCAAGAACCTCAGGTCTAAAGGAAAAGAGAAGCCAGGGTTTAAAAATGATGTAAAGACAAGGTAGACAAAGGTAGAAGCCTCCCTGCAAAGAGCCTGCAGGCTTATAAAGCCTTCTCATTTCTTTTGGAGTTGGTTCTTAGGATTACGTGCTGGCCCTCTGGGGCTTCAGTGCAGAAAGAGCACTGAGGATGATTCCTGCACCTGGCTGATGAGGGACTGAATCATTCCTGTAAGGTCTTGCTTGGGAATAGGGAAGGGATGATGGGAGAGGAGTAGTTTGTTCTCCAGCTGTCAGCTCACTGAGAAGGAGGAATACAGACAGCAGAGCAGATGCCTCTAACACCAGGACAAATGAAAATTCATCATCCACCCATTCATTCAACAAGTGTTCATTGAGCATTTATTGCATGCCAAACCGCGTTCTAGATTCTAGGGAGACAGAGTGAACAAAAGCAGACACAGTCCTTGCAATTAGCAGTTTTTGGTCTGGTGGATAAAATAGGCACTAGGTGAAGAAGTACAAAAATAAAGGTAAAATTCCAACTAAGGGTGTATAAATTGCCCCCTTTGTTTGTGATTGGGGCTCAGACCTTTGGAGATCACTCTCCTCTGAGCCCGCCCGCGTTAAATAAACCTCCTATCCTCCAAGAAAAAAAAAAAATTCCAACTAAGACACATGCTCTAAAATTAATTTTTAAATCATTAAGAGAATGGGTGGCTTTAAATTAGCCAGAGAGGGCAGGCAGGGGAAGGAGGTGAATTTCCTGATCCCAAAGTCTGAACTATTTTTAGGGTACAATTTAGCAAAATTGATAGTCTCCTGCATGGTCTCCATTTTCTTTATTTTTCTCCCCTTTATAAGATCTTCCCATCCCCATTCACCTGATCTATCTACTGGTTCTGTTTTTTTACCATTTATACCAAATGTTGTGATGGTTGTGATCTCATTTCATTGAAATGTCATGAGGTAGAAATGAGAAAGCACAGTGGATTCAGGCCTTGATTTGAAACCTAGCTCTGTCTCTTACCTCCTGTGTGCCTTTGGGGAAATTGTTAAACCACTCTGTGTCCATTTCTTTATTTAGAATCATTTTTTTATAAAAAGAATTTTATTGTGTAAGTCACATAAAAGCAACTTCAAATAGAATTCAGAAAAATAGAAAGGGAATCCACAATCTCCTCTCTCTCATGCCATGGTTATTACCCATACTTCTTTGCTTCCCATCCTCATAGGTGTGGAATGCCCTTCCATATATAACTGGAGTATCATCTTGACATACCTGACATTTGGAATTCTATATCCAGTGTTTCTGTATAATTTGCCCAATTAACATTCATGTGACTTTTGAGTCTTTCTAAAATTTGCATTTTTGTAGAGGAAAAACAATTCCAGAATCTACATGCTGAGTTACCTAGGAAATGTCCCTAGAAAGCCAAGACAGTGACCTGGTTCTGCCTGCATCCCTGAGGTACCTAGAGGTGGGAAGGCACTCTAGAGGAGGTTTCAGTTCTATAGGAAGGACACAGAGACAGACAAGAGTGCACAAATGGGGATTTCAGCTCCAAACTGATCTAGGATTCTTTCCTGATTATGCCTTTGCTCTCTGAAGTGGTGGGAAGGGAGGGAGGATTTGCCTTTTTAAGGAAGAGGGAGGGAAAAGCAAACAAAAGAGCAAGAGAGACAGAGACACAGGTGTGGGTCAGGGGGTGGAAGTAGAGATTTAGAAGCCTGGCCACACAGCACTGTTAGAAAATGGGGAAGGACAGCTTCTGGGCTAGGGGTGTGTGAAAAGCAGGATATGCAGAGCTGGCCTCACTCCCTGGGATAACTGGGGCCTCATTTGGCTATTTCAGGTCTTTATCCAGTTGAGGATTGTTTTATTCATTGATAGGAAATCCCATAATTAGCTTCTCAGGTTTAATAATAATACAACTAGTATATATGTTTACTAGCATATAATATGAAAATTGAAAATTAGAGTTTAAATTAAACTTGACCTTTGAAAAACAGCAATGATTTCCTATTTCAAAAGCAATACATTATTACTAGGAACAACATGAAGAAGTCATAAACACATTAACAGAAAAATGAATTACATGTAACTATGTACACATATGTGTGAAATTTACAAATATGCAATATTTATTATTGTGTGATGGGGTACTGACAATTTTACTTGTATGTTTGTATACCGTTGATATTGTTATTATATATAGATATGATTTTATTTGCAAACTTGGGAAATGCCATATATATATATAGTTTATTTCTTCTTTTTCCACTTGACATTGTATTGAGAGCATTTTCCTCTGACATTAAATATTCTTAGAGCATAATATCCTTAACTGATGAATTTAGATGCATTATTCTTTATCGAAACATTTATTGAATTTTTCCCTGTTGTCAGGGATTTACATTATTACCAACAGTTCTTTACTATAAGCAACACTGTGTTGAACAGTCTTGTGCATGTGACTCTGCCTGCAATTCATTCTTTGGATAAATTCCAAACAGATTAGTCAATCAAAAAATATGGGTATTTCGAGGCTCTTGATACTTGAATGTTAAATTATTTTTTGCAAAAATTTATATCTCCATCAGAAACATATGAGTATCATCTCCTGGGACTCTTGCCCACCCTGGGTGTGTGTGTGCGTGTGTGTGTGTGTGTGTTTGCGTGTGTGTAAAGCATTACCAATTTGGTTCTTCCAGTAATATATCTTATCAGTGGGCTAATTCTCATTGTTCTTATGTATTTTCACCATTTGTACAGTTTTCCTTTTGTGAATTTCCTGTTAATACTCCATGCTCATTTGTGAAATATCTTCATTTATTTTCTTTTTCTGCCCATATCATTTATATTCTACCAGCTTTCAAAAGGATTGTCAAGTAACTTGCCGCAAAAGAAAAAAATGCAATCAAAACATTAAAATCAAGCCAAACAAATCATGCCTCACACATGTCAGAGGAATATTGCAGTTTAATAAACACTATCACCTGCATCCTCCTATTCAAACGTCACCAGATATCTGGGAAGTCTGGGAAGTCCAACCCTCCTTATGTTGATGTAGGAACTGTGGCTCCAAGAGGGGAAGTGCTGGGGCTGGGGCAGATAGCTATTAGCTGGCAGCAACAGAACTGTCAACTGCAGTGGTCTTAATCTCAAACTTAACGCTTTCAGTTCACTTATTCAATAGATCTTTATTGAGGACCTGCTATGCGCCAGGCACCGTTCCTGGCACTGGGGATATAGCAGGACGTGAAAGAGAGAAAGCATTGCTTTAAATTTTAGAGGGGATGGGGGACGGGCAGCAAGCAAAGATGTGTACTGTGTTAAGAGGATGAGAGCCAGGAAGAGAAATAAAGGAGGGGGGATAGAGAGTGAGGGGTTCAGGGTGGGGGATGCAGGCATTATTGCTTATTATGTGATCTTATCTCTCCCTCCAGTGTGTGCAAGATCTCCAAGTGTTCAGAGTCTCCCGTGCAACCAGGCAAGTGCTCTTTAAATGAAGACAGGGAGAGAGCTAAGGGGCTGCAGACCACCGCTACACTTCACCCCTCCCTGGTATTCAGAAGTCAGAAGTGAAATTGTGCAAATCCATCATCGACACTGTCTTCAAGGTTACCTCCAGGGGAGCTGAATGCACACCTGTAGTGGGGGGACAGAACTTCTGCGGGAGTTGTAAATGACAGAGCTGCTTCTTCAGGAAACCCAAAGGGAGCACAGCAGAAGAAGAGGAGGCGGCAGAGGAGCTACCACCCTCTTGGAGGGTTCATTGTCGTTTCTTGGACACAACAGATAACTTTCCTGCTCTTCCATACGAAGCAACGGTCCCTCTGCTCGAGTTTTCCTTGATTGTGCAACTCTGATTACAAACACGGTCAAGGGAATCCCAGGGCATTACTGCAAAGCTCAGGAGTCTCTGAAGGACCAGAGAGTCAGCTCCACGAAAATCCCAATTCCTAGCATGAAACTGGAGAATGAAAGCCAAAGGCGCAAGGAAAGGAATGTGCATTCATGTCACATAGCTGCGGCTGGAGTCCAGGGCTGTGTCTGCAGGCTGCGAGATCACGTTCTGAGGTGCTGATTGGTTTCATAATGACAGCTCAGTCTTGGAGGGCAGTGAAGCTAATCTCCATGGTCAAAGACGATGGTAACCCCCAGGAGACCTGAAAGGTTGTCTCGTGTTCTCGTAAGACACGAGGTAACCATCTGGTCCTTACCATACAGACCACATAGGCAGACAGGACCTTCACTAAACCTCTCTAGGTCTGACCCACAAAAAACAAGAATTTTCTTTTAATTAAAAAAAACTAATTGCTTATTTAATTGTGGTAAAAAAAATAACATGAGATCCACCATCTTTAGCAAATTTTTATGTGTACAATACAGTACTGTTAATTACAAGCACAATTTTTACAGCATTCTCTCTGGAACTTTTTTCATCTAGCACGACTGAAACTTTATATGCTTTGAACACAACTCCCTATTTCTTTCTCCCTCTCACCCCTAGCATGATTCCACTTAATATGAGGTATCTAAAGCAGCCAAACTCGTAAAAGCAGAAAGCAAATTAACCTAGGTTTTGAAGTTTCCAAGTCTTCTTTGCATGCTCAGATATTTTAAGAGACAACAAACATAACTGAACACATACTGCATGTCCAGCATTGAACAGAGCACTGCAGAAATACACATTACTGACTGGGGAGGAAGGAACAGCTTCATTGAGAACACCAAAATAGCCACCACCCTCATCCTTAGTAGTGAGCTCAAAGGTCTCCCTTAGCACACACACATATCCACAAAGATGATAACAAGTCAGGGCCCTGAGTTTGCACACTTCTTAACAAGATGGAAAGACTAAGTGGTGCATGGGCCATTGGAACCCACAGCCCATCTTGTCCCACCCAATGGCTGCCCCGCAACCTATAACTCTCAAAAGTCTATCCAGTTAGGCCTCCTATATTCAGTTAAGGCTTCTCTACTGGTATATTCACTTATTTTATTCATTTGGGTATCAAACTACCATGCCAGACATTGTGCTGGGGACACAATGTCAAATAAGTCAGATGAATCTCCTGCCCTGATGAAATTTTCACTGAGATGGGAAAGCCGATATTATAGCAGTCATTTTAAAATAAGATCCATCTTGCACTCAAGAAATGCACTGAACTGTGGGAATGGTAATGTGTAATGGGAATGCTTGGGATTATGTGGGGCCCAAGAAAGGATCTCTGAGTGAGTGATATTTAATCTGCTACTCGAATGGGTTGTATGTGTGTCTGTGTGTGTGTATGAGAGACAGAGACAGAAAGAGAAAGAGAGACAGAGACAGCACATGTATTTGAGTAAAGCCAGAATACAGCCTCTATTTCCAATGTAAACTCCCCAGCCAGGGTCCTGCTAAGCTGTTTGCTTAGCATAGGGCAGCACCGAGGCCCCTTCCTCCAGGTGTCCCTGACCTCACTCCTGTTGTGGAAATCTCACACTTAAAAACACTTGACTGCTCCAGCCAGATTGTTATCTACATCAAAGAGAAGGAAAAACTGAAAAGGATGAATGGTGGAGTAAAAAGGATGAACATGGATGTTGAGCGAACGCAGATGGTCAGTGGGGAGCTTCCCTCCAGGACTGTTCTGTTTGTTTGTGAAAAGAGATGGGGGCCGTCGACGACTACCAGCCCCCCAGTCAGCACCAGACAGGGCTGGACCCAACCTCCCCCTCTGTCCACAAAGCCCAACTCTCCTGTGTCTGCTGGGTTTTTGCTCTCTGGCACTCCACTATTCGTTTTTGTTTTGTTTTGTTTTTGTTTTTTTTTTAAGATTTTATTTATTTATTTGAGAGACAGAATGAGAGAGAGAGCACTTGAGAGGGGGGAGGGTCAGAAGGAGAAGCAGACTCCCCGCTGAGCAGGGAGCCTGATGCGGGACTCGATCCAGGGACTCCAGGATCATGACCTGAGCCGAAGGCAGACGCTTAACGACTGAGCCACCCAGGCGCCCCTCCACTATTCGTTTTTTAATATCAAGACGTAATACACCATAATATTATGGACCATACTAAATGGTTGCATACGTTTTCTGTTTTAGCCCTCACAGCATTTCTTATGTTGGAGATGTTACCACTATACATTACACAAGAAAAAAATCAGAGTTAGGAAAGTGAGTTCCTTATCTAATGTTCCAAGCCTTGTGAGTATCAGAACCCAGATTCAACCCTATATCCTACACTACACCAGAATGCCAAAGTTTCCAAAGGAAGATGGGAAGAAATAATCCAGAGATTTACTCTTAACACAGTGATGCATTTCTTTCCAATATTTTTTCCTTTTTGCCTAATTCTTTTTTACAAAGTTGATAGGTTTATGCACGAATAGATTTTTGCATCTTGCTTTTTTCTAAAAATTGTAATATCATGAACATATTAGCTTCAGAAACTCTTGGTAACCACAACTATAAATGGTTTTATAGTCTGCATAGTATTGATAAATAGTATGGATATGTATACCATAATTTATTCAGCCCACTAAGCTATGGGTACATGTTTGGGTTATTTCCCTTATTGTTTTTATTGCTTTGGGACTCTAAGTAATGTGGCAATAAGCTTCTTTCTATATACAATATAGTTCACTTATCAGAGTCCAAAAGTAGTAACATGTTAAATGTCTTGAAGTGATTTTGAAGCAGGACCCGATCCCCTTCTTAATAAGAACCACATCTTAGTAACTGTTTCCGCAAACGAGAAAAATACTAGTACCTAGCTTATATGTTTTATAATTGTTGGAGGATTAGCATGCACGTGTGTGTGCACGTATGTTTGTTTGCAAACGTGTGTGTGTGGGGGGTGTGCATCTGACACATAATAAAACTGTATATTGTTAGCTGCTATGATGACAATGTTGATCATGGTGATCCGAGTCAAACAGCAAGGTTCCCGGCTCTCCCTGCCTCCCCACTCTCCACTCCTCTTCTCTTAGTGCTTAATAGAAAAGATAGACATTTGTAGCAAGTAAGCACCTTTTATGCACAGCCTCTGTATCAGACACCGCACAAATCAGCTTCTTGACGTCTCACCACTGCTCTGCAAGGAAGAGCTTTAGAAGAAAACGTGCTCAAAATGAAGTGATTGTTCCAAGATTATACAGCCAGGAAATCTTAAGCTGAATTCAAACACAGGTATCAGAAGCCCACTTTTCTTCTACCACGTCATAGCACCCTTCTGAGAGACCCCCCCTTAACAAACCTTTAATGTCTGAGTTGCGTGTATGAGCCTGCAGTGTATATAATATAAAGATATATTTCACTCTTTCTGTGGCAAGTCTGACATAATTCTTTCTTTATGGCTTTTCCTACACATCTTTGTCACATGTCAGGGATGTTTCCTCTTAGCACCCTGCATTTTTTGGCTTTCCTACACTTCAGATGTGCCCCACCCCCACCTCACACTTCACATTTTGCTCTGCAGCCTGCTGAGCTTGGCTGTGGTTTATGGGGAGGGAGGTTAAGCCGAGAGGCGCCAGGCACTACTTCAATTACACTTTGCCTGTTCCAAGGGCTTTAATCATGACCTCTTTCTCAATGGATCCTTTCAGAAAGGCCAGGGCGGGGAGAATAGGCAATTGGAAACCCTGGTAGTAATCAGGGTCCCAGACCTCCAAATCCACTGAGAAACATAGCTGGGGCCTAAGATTCATTAAAGGAGAAAGAACACTAGGAAAGACTAGCCATTCCTGTTAGATCCATGTGTACTGGGGGCAGGGTAGAGAGTATACAGAGATCATAAACAATAAGAGGAAAGAGTAGGTGATAATAATGAGTTTGTGGTTTTAATTAGGAGGTCTCTTGGGCCAGATGTTCACTGACAAAGAATGAAGACCCCTCCTGAGATACGTAATGCAACTTAGACCCCCTTGGCTGGGGAAGGGGGTGGGGATGCTGGGAATGGATGAATTATAGGCTTTCAGGCCTGTAGCCTGAAGCTTCTTGTGATGGGGGGTTGGAAGGAGGGGATGTGAGATTTTGGTGGAGGCCACTCTCTAACTCTGCCAGCTGAGGTATTTGTACTCTCTCCTGAGCAGCCCATTCAGCAGAGCACTCCTGCTTCTGATTAACAGAAGGAGGACAGCCAGGCGACCTGACTCCCTGCCTGGGCTGGGCTGTTTCAGGAATCTGGGTGTTGTCTGGGTCTCATTGTCATGAGGAAAGATTGGGTGAAAGCATCTCAGGCATCTTCCTTGGCATTTCCAGCCATCAGGCCCCTGCCCCAAGTAGGGTGTGACACATGGCTGGCTTTCACCACGTAAAGAAGGGGTGAGCTACAAGAATAATTTTGCCAACCTTCTCATTTCCCAGACATCTTCCTGTACTTTAATTTCTTTGCCGTGGGCCAGATCAATTATTGCAGTATGAGCTACCACCTATTAAGTGCCAAACTCCTAAATGAAGAAACATGGAGATGGACAATTGCCCAGAGGGATGAATGAACAAAAAACAGTCATTGTAACAGTAGCTAACATCCACCGGGCACTTTCTACGCAGTTTCCACGGAGTATCCCATTAAAGCCCCAGGAGAACACTGTGAGATAGTTCTGTCCAATCTCATTTTCCAGAAAAGAAAACTGAAGCTCAGATAATTTATGGAATGTGCCCAAGCTCACACTAGTGAGTGGCGGACGTGGGATTTGATCCTAGGCAGGATATGTCCAGAGACTGGTCTCTAAGTTCTCCTAAAAATAATTAAAGAAGAACAATGTTAGAGGAAGGCAAGAATTTGGGCACAAAGAACATGGGTGCTGGAGGAAGAAAAAAATTTGGGCCAGAGGTCAGCAAACTGGTTCTGTAAAGGGTCAGATAGTAAATATTTTACACTTTGCAGGCCATATGGTCTCTGTTGCAACTACTCTACTCTGCAGTTGTAGAATAAAAGCAGCCATGGATAATATGTAAATGAATGTGTGTGGCTGTGTTCCATGAAATCTTTATTTACAAAAATAGATGGATTTGACCCATGGGATAGAGTCTGCCAATCTCTGCTCTAGGCCATCATCAGAAATTGAGACATGGAGAGGCTTTGAGAGAACATATAATTCAATGCCCTCATTTATAGATTACTACATTGAGATTCCCAGAATCCAGGGATTGAGATGTCAGAACCAGGACTTTGTTCATCCATTAATAAGCTTGCCCAAGATTCCATGGTTGGCAAGAGGCAGATTCTGGACTTGAACCCACGTAAGTCTAATCGTGAAACCTTTATCATTGCCTACTGGATTCTGTTGATTTTATTAACTGAAATGAATGTCTGAATGGACACTTCTCTAGCATGTTCCAGTGTTGTGTAGAGTTATCTATTGTGAACCATACTCTTGTCCTCTTCCTGCTAACCTTGTGACCTTAGACAGGGATTAGCTTTTCTGAGAGTCAGCATTATCCTATTGTTACCAGGTGTGTTAGGATGATCAATGTCTCTATCCAAATAGACCTTTTTCTCATTACTGACTGCAATCTGTAGCTATGTGATGCTAGGCAATGTCACACTCTCCTAGAGATGCCAACCACTGCCCCGTACTCACATCTTCCTACTCATAACTTCTAGGGCTGCCCCCGCCACCACCCATAATCTGCAGACCAAAGCACCTCACAGGAATGACTTCATACACCCTCCTCACAGTTCACTGGACTTGATCTAAGGCAAACCATTCTAAACTAAACCAGTAAGTGTCTCTCTCCCAAAAACTTGTACTAAGGAGGCATCCTGAGAGTTGCCAGGTGAATCCTACTAATGGGGCCTAGGAGTGTAACGACCCAGCAACTCCTGATTCTGAGGTTCCTGAAGGCATACTGACCTCTATCCCTGCCAAGGACTTCTGGAGTTTAATTTTTCTTCAGTTTTTGAATCTTCTACATTTTGGACCAGTTTGGTTATAATTCTACTTTTAGGAGAAAATGTGTCCTAAGACTTCCCATCTGTAATTCAAAGATAACTGGTACATACTTTACAAAGTTTGTCCTGATGAGAGTTAATGTAAAGGGACCAAAAGCATAGATCTGACGATGAGAAAAAAAATATTAGTTCCATTCCTGCCATTTACTTTCTGAAATGGTGATTCAAAAATCTGTTTTTGAGAAAGGAAGTGCAATAGCTATATTGGAATCATGGATCCATGCACACTTATGAATAGGAAGAGACTGTGAAAGCTATCCTTGACCAACCACTGACTTGATCTAGAAAGCCTCCTGGTAACCTTATTGATAGACTCCTTTCCAGTTCATACCTAGGTAATCCCATGAGGGGATAAAAAAAGCTATTCCCCAGCATGGTGTCTGACCCTATTGCTACATGATTTTCATCGACAGATCCTGTTTAATTGTCATGTGCTACATATTGTCAACTTTTTTATTGGTAATGTGGTACACGTAGCCTCCCTGCAATTTTTAACCTCTGTCCTCAGATTGAGTTTTGGAGCCATAGAGAAGGAAATACATGTGTGTTGCAACTAAGCTTAGGTGCTTATTGCAAGCCACATGTACTGGAGTACTAAAGGGGAATATGCAAATATATAAATAAGCCTCATGCTGGAATGGTGAAACCATGAAGATTTACATTTTCTATTTTCAAATGTTTCAAACTTGGTCAAATGTCTCTTATAATTTTAATAACGGAGATACTTTAAGATTGAAACATTTGAAGGTGGGGGTTTTTCACACCCTATCTTTCTTATGCTATTTATTCCTCAGTCAAAACATGTCCAAGTCCTGCCATTGTCTCTCATGAGATATAATTTCCGTCTTTGGATTTCATCCAGTTTATCAACATCTTTTTAAAACATGGAATTCAGAAAAAAATGCCACAGTCAAACTGTGAGTTAACCAGGGTTATCACTTTTATTTGTTTTTCTACCTGCCTTGCACTAATCAGGAAGATATGGGAGAGTGTAGTTCTCCCAACCCGACGCCCTCATCCTGTGCTCCAATGGGTTGTACCAACAGATAAATAACAACTTGTAAGAACAGTAAACAGCCTTTATTTTAACAACCACCCAGGAAGTCTACTCCAATGATACAACAGTAACTTCATCTCTTGTGACTGCACTAGGCCTCATTGTCCTCATGACCTATCTTCCTCAAATCATCTCCTTATACCTCAGTCTGTTTGATGAATCTGTAACTTAAACTTTCTCATAGGATTTGGTACTGGTTATTGCTTGGATACCAGCTAGTATCCTGGGACTTCCTGAGCTTTTTTTAACCCAAATTTCTATTTTCCTAATTTGATGCCTTTTGTGTGTGTGTGTGTGTGTGTGTGTAACACTCTGGAAGAGATTATTACTTTTTAACATCAAATTTGTCATGTTTGGTTATGAAAACTGCCAGTTTCCATGTCCTAAAGTTGTCATTTTAATGAAGGCGTAACACAACTATAAGGAAGTCACCAATCTAAAAAGGACTTCTTGGCATAAGCTGGGCAAATAACAGAGATAGGGATGGCCTGGGACATTGGTGGATGAGTGCTTGTTTGTTGATTATGGCCCAGGAGGGAGAATATGTATTTGGATGGCATATTACTGAAAGGTTGGTTTCTTTAAGACCTAGGGTCACCCATGGTACCTGCTGAGAAGCCAGTATGTGAATCTTACTCAGTGGGTAAGGAACTCTAGAAGTTAAGATAGAAATTTGGGTGCCTCAAAGCATGTTGCCATGTTTTGCTCCCTTGCCTCTTTGCATCTCACCACCTGCAGCCACTGAACGGGAGGGAGTCAGGCTGAGCCATGCGAAAAACTATTTCACTGGGATTTGTTTTCATTGAAGACAGCCAAATCTCATAATGTCTAGCCCAGAAGACTCCTGAAGGGCTGTTCCCCTGTTCCTGAAACTAGTGCTTTAATTGAAAGGGATGGGAAGAGACCAGAAAATCTCCAGAGGCTAGTCTCAGGGGCTACTTCAAAGGACAGTAGCATGGTGTAGGGCCATGGTTCTCAGATTTTACTGTGCATCCAAATCCACTGGAGGACCTCTGAAGTTCAGACCCCAGGATATTCAGTAAGTCCAGGGGTCTGCCTTTATAACAAATTCTCAGGAGATGCCGATACAGCTGGTCTAAGGACTATCCTGAGAAGAACTTGTATAAAGGGAGGAAAAGGTTCAGAATCAAGATTGCATAAGCTCAAGTCCCACTGTTGCCACTTATAACCATCTGGCCTTAGCCACGTCATTTTGCCTCTAAGTTATAGGGTATTATTGTTGCTACTGCTGCTTATAAAATGTTGAAAACAGTCCTTATTTCAAAATATCATCCCAAGGAATTGATTAGATAACGTGTGTCAAAGCACAGTGGTACACAGAGTAAGTGGTCTTCAGGTTCTTTGTTATCTCTCCATACTTGCACAGGTGGGGCTCAAGGAAATGATGCTATCATTTTATTTCACAACCACTTCCCCTGACTTTTTACTTAACAGAACTTCTTAGCATGACCTTCATAAGCCCACATTGTCCACCACAGCAAAGAGCACTCAAAGCCGCTAGCCTGGCCAGTGGAGACAGGATGTCCCTGTTGTCTCGACATCTGGCCTCTCCAACACAAGCCTCTAATTTTCTGTGGCTCTCTGCTGGCCTCCCTTCAATGTGGGAGAGTGGTGTGGATAACGAGCCCCATCTGTGAGGCAGCTGGGTCCTGGAGCCCCCCCTTCTCCAGGCCTTTGAAGAATCCTTCCGCATTCTGCCTGGAGGTCTCCCATTGTGGCCAGCACCTCTGTTCTCTATTAACAGTGGGGAGAACATCAATATATTAAAAGGAGGAAGCAAATTAATGTCCTATTCTGGGATATGCTAAAGCATACCAGGATGGAGGAGCTGCTGCAGACAACAGTGTCTTGGACACAGACACTACTGAGGTTGCCTCCAGAAGAGCACTCATTTCTCCCAACACCGCAGAGCAAGCCAGTGTGATGGATGAAAAACCATGTGATCTGGAGTCAAATAGTGGGGTTTGAATTCAAGCTTTACCAAATGACAGTGACCCCAAGCCTTAGGGCTGGTGAAAAAGTTACATCAAGGTCCACAGAGACATCTGAGAAATATCTCTACCCTAAATAAACTTAACATTATGTTATTTCTAAAAACAGAAAGGAATAATTCAGAAAACGAGTCTAGTTTACTTTAAGATATTAAAACCAACTGACCGTTCTAGACATATAGGCTTGGGCACTTCAAAGGTGAAGCACATGAGTTAATTTTCTTTTCTAATCTTTACATTCATCTGGAAAGTGATTATCTCCAAATCCCGGTGGGGCTTACCTGAAATCCTCTCTGAAGCTCGCATCTATGGTATTCTGAGTTATTTCCATCTGAACGGTTCTGGGTGGATTTTGCCTGAATTCAAGGACTTTTGGTTGCATTCTACACCTTCAACAATTGCTGAATGGAGCAAAAACGTAAATGGTGCTGACTTTTCAGACTGTTACTGAGCTTCTGCCACTTACTATTTGAGTTTAGGTATATTACTTAATATTGCTGAGCCTCAGTTTCCCTATATGTAAATGGGGATAATACCAATCTTTGAAAGTTGTGGTAAGGATCACTTTAAAAAAAAATATTTCTGGTAAATAGAAGATGCTTAAAACCTACTATCTGCCAATCTCCACCCCCCCAACACACACACACAGCTTTCTTGAATATGAGTTCTTTTCCAAGTATTGAATATAGGTGAGCTATTTCAAAGCTACATGATCTAATTCTTTTTTAAACAAGACAAAGTTATTTATGCTAATGCTCTATTTAGAAAGTGGTAACAGCAATGGTGTGCTGGTAAATGTTTGACAACTGGCTCTCTGGGGAGTGAACGGGTGATCTGTCACTTCTGCTGAATTCAATAGTGCGAATACTTCCACCATGGCCAATTCTGAGCGACCAAGGAGATATCATTGATCACAGTGTTGGAAAGAAATAAGCACAGCTGGCTCTTCCAAGGTAGTGAGGGTTAGCTTCAGTATACCAAAGGGTCCTGGGATGGAGAACTGACCATTTCAAGGTAGTGATGGGGAAGGGCAAGAAGGAGGTAATAAGAGCAGAGATAAAGTGGGAATAAACAAAAAGAAAGAAAATAAAGAAAGCAGGAAAAAACATGGAAAGGAAGAAACACAGACCTTCAATACCATCCCTTCCAATTCTTCCATTTCTATTTTGCAAAAAGGGAAACTGAGGACTAAAGAAGAGAAATAACCCTCCTGTGGTCACCCCTAAAATCAATGTTAGACTTGGGACAGCAAGCCAAGAGCTTAATATGTGTAATTAGAGATCGAGCATTCCAGAGGGGAGCTAGAATTAATGAGTATAACTAAACAAATAACATGATAATTTGAACCAAATAAAATCTACAATGTTATAATGACCTCCCCGGAGAAGCCCCATCACTCAGTCACTTCAAACTCAATTAGGCAAAAAGAGGTGAAGACTGGTCTTCGGGATCAGCCTATTTGGGTGGAGAAGGGGTAGCCTTGACCTGCTCCTAAAGTCTCCAGCCCCTAAAGTCTGTAATTCTGTGATTGAAGGGCCTGCCATTTGGTACTTAGCTGTCACACAGGAACTGGCAGCACTAACCTGCAGCTACAAGCAATTAACATGCACAATCTTGGGAGAATTGCTGAGAAATCTGGCGGAATTACTCTGTGATTTCTCCCTCTAGCATTTGTTTTGCAAAGGGAATAATTTCTGTTGTGTTTCAGGTTTTATTCCTTGTGATGTCAACATGCATTTAGACCAGATGTTCCAACCATCTTAGGAAATTCAGAGCTGCAGATCCTTCTTTCCCAAATTGAAAAGCTCAGCATTCCAGTTAATGACACCAGACTCCTGTCTGTCATGATGGTGTGCAATTATTTTGAGACTGAGAGGAATAACTTAGTTTTTGGGATCCCCAAGGATCAGAACTCCTAGTTGACCTCAGCCTTCCCAGAATCATGATTCTGTCATGGACTAGCTAACTAATCTCTTACACCTCTCCTAAATTCTTTAAACTCCCTCTTCTCCATTTGCAAAATAATGATATTGAACTAAATTGCAAAATAGTGTAAAGTAAGAATTCCACAGCAAGAATACGAAAGTTTGAACCCTGGCTCTGCCACATAGTAGCACAGTAACCCTAGAAAATGGACTTAATATTTCCAAGTCTCAGTTTCTCATGTGCAAAAGCAACAAAAATCGTAACAACAACCAAGGAAGGATGAAGATAGTGTAGTTTTCTGAAAATTAAATGAGATAACATGCATACAGTGCTCAGCCCTTATGCCTGAGCAGAGGGAACACTTAATAAAAGTTGGTCTTAAAATCTTAAGTATTTAATAATGACACACAGGATTTGTGATCCCATGACATGGATGAGGACACAGATACTTGAAAGAAATGGCTTGCCCAAAGACACACAGCTAGGATTCAAGCCCAGGTCTATCTGACTCCAAATACTGTATTCTTTGTGATAACATACGTTTTGCAAAAGTTCTCTCATAGGAAATAGAGGAGCATGTATTCTTAATAATTATTACCATTTCTCTTCCTCTCATTTCTTTATTGTTGGGAATCCCTGAACCAGATGGCAATTCAAGAAGCGAAGCAAAAAGAACCTTGCAAGTTTTGGGGACAAGTTACTTGAACACCCTCCGGGCAGCAGAATTGCCAGAAGTTGGGAGTCGATTTTATCATTGTTATTTCTGTCTTTCTGGAAGGAAAAGGGCAAGAGACAGGGACTGGGGAGAATTCTCAAGCTTACGCCAGTTTCTAGTCTTCAAATGACTGATCTCATATTACAGACAAGTATAAAAAATGGTAACAAGCACTTTGTGAAACCACTAAGCTGTGTCTTGCATAGCCGGTGAAGTTCTTGAACTGGTCTAAGCCATTTATTTATAGAGAAGAAAAAATATTCTGATGAGAACCATTTTCTAGTTTGACAATTTTATTTTAGTGTTACTTGATCTACTTTGAAGCCTCCTGGGAAATCAATGCTACATTTGACTTCTCTTCATGTCATCGTGTTAGCTATTAGATGGCTAATTCGCTTCACAAGATATGCCAATATGAGAGGCACTCGGCTCACATTAGGAGTAGAATTTCACCACTCGATGGTCAGATCTTTTATGATTAAGACAGAAGAGCAATCCAAACACAGCAGCCAATGAAAATGCCCTCCAATCACCTGCAATCACTGCTCTTGGGTTTCTAATGGAAGTGGTCCCACTTAGCACAGATCATGCAGTTCTAATTTATCCTAAAAATAAATAATGTGGTTTGGTTTGGAAGTTGAGACTATGGGAAGCCCTTCTATTCTCTCTCAGTAACAAGGGTGGAACAAATCTCAACTTTGTGGTCATGAAACACTCTTCCTGGGACAGAAATGAAGGAGAAGTTCTGTGTGCATGGAGGTGTGTGCATGCTGATATGTGCACATTTGAGACTACCACAAAAGAAGCACTTGAACAGATTATATTGGAATCCACTTTTACCCCACAGAAGTTGCCTATGAGAGAAAAGGATAAATAAATCACAAAAAAAGGGGGAGAAATCCAGGTGTTCTGAAATTATATAATTTTCATGGGACTACAGATGAATGTCTGACTTCAGTCAGCCTTGGTTATCCATTTCATTAAGTAAGAATCTCCCTGCATCCTTCCCAACTATCCACTTTAGCCATTCTAGAATAAGATGGCAAAAATGTGTACAGAAAGCATTACGGTTCTTGAATACGTTTCAAAGCAAATTTCATAAAGTCTCCTCATGGAGAATCCAAGGAAACAAAATAGGACGATCTATACCCTTTGCCCATGTCTTTATTCTTCACTCTCCCAAGCCTTGTGTGGAGATGGTCTTTGGTGAGTAAGAATAAAGTGACAGAGACCATTATGACAAAACAAAGAGGCTGTTCCCATTAAAAATAGAAAGGTGAGTCTGTCAAGGCTATTCTGGCCTAAAGTTTCTGAAAGATGTAGTTCCTTAAGCATGAATGAGGGCCCCAGGATACAGACTGAAGCATAGAATAAGACCCAGCATAACAGTGGCAGAGTAGGCAAGAGAGTAAAATCAGAGAAAGAAGAGGAGTTTGGGATATATGTGTAGGAGGACTTGTATGGACTGAGAGGTTAATTTATGGGAAATACGAAAGGGCACATTTTGTAGACATTCTTTACATCCTTTGTGGATAAAAAATGTAATTAGATTTTCACTATACTAATGAAACATGCCAGCATTGTAAAAGGCTTCCTCAGAATTTATCATGACCACTATTGGCTCAGCCACCAAACAGGTGGACACCTGGGGAAGGGGAGAGGGCAGATGGGCAGAACTAGGTCAACAAAAGCCAGGCTCCTCAGAAAGTGATGAGCAGAATAAAATTAAATATTGGTGGTGGGGAAGGGCCCTGTCCTCTGAGTGGGGGTTCCTTAGGAAGTGTTGTACTTATATTCGTAAGTTGAACCCAGCCACCATTGGATAGGGAATCTGAATAGGGTGGCATTCATTCATGTATCCATCCATTCAATCACTTATTCAATTTTTGAGTGAATGAAATAGAGTGTCTACAGTAACCAGGATGTGAGATGGATGGAAGAGATGGTCCCTCACTGGTCAGGACTTGGTAACTCCTTAAGAATTAGACTGCCAACCAAACAGACCTGTATACAGGGAGAAATAAGATCAGAGTTGGAAGTTGTCACCAAGGCCAAGGAAAAAACCCAGTTACTTGTTAAAGTGCATGTGAGTGAGTGTTAAGATGCTCTCTCATCCTGGCCTAGACACACACGCAAAATGAATTACAGACTGCAAGGAAGGTAGTGACCAGTCTCATAGTATACTTACAGTCTTAGTCAGCAGTGGTCTAAACAGTGGGTGGGACATGACCCCGAGGTGAAAGTCTTCAGCCCACCAACCTAGGCCAGCCTAGACTGGGCCACAGAGTCATTGATGAAATGATATACATTGAAGCATAAGTCCTACAAATATGTCCTCATGCCCCAAACAACTACCAGAAAAGAGGGGAAAAACAAAACAAAAAAGCCAGAGTGATGTGTTTACAAAGAGAAGCTGAGCTATTAGCCATGCTGCACTTGTTTGTGTAGGCTTCTGCTAGGGGGAGGGTAAAGGTGCAGGACTGGATGGGAGTCAGAGATGGCTAGGGGAAGAAGCTTCAGTGCTTAATTGGGAAGAAGTTCCAAAAAGGCTGTAGGCAGAAACAAAGTGTGTGACAGCGTCCACCCTGCTCTGAGTGGTGAGGCTGTGAGGAGGAGAATAAATAGATTAGTGTCATTTTAGAGGTGTTCGCTCTCTCCATTCAGCCACATAATGCAATTATTTAGTAGTTCAGGATTCTTTTAATTCTGTTTGAAGAACTTAAGAGGTTAAGGGCTTGAAATGATAAATGCATTATTAATGTTGCCTCAGAGAAACATCCAAGTCTATAATTTCTGAGGCAGGAAAAAAAAAAGACTAATAGGTTTTTACTCATTTTTTTTCCCCCTGGTAAATTAACCTACAGGACCTGTGAGAAATGTATAAATTAGACATTTATAGAAAGTAATAATGGACCAAAAGCCATCATCTGAAGGTCTGATTCATTAGCAAGAGTGATATGTGCATCCTTAGTTTTGGGATGTCTTGTACTAAACCCTATACACCTGTGAAGAAAGGGGTTAATAGCACAGGAAGAGGAAAGGTTCTCACCAGGAAGGGTACATACATTCTTACATAAGGCCTGACATGATCCCACTAGGACACGTGATAGTTATGGAAGACAAAGTGTATAGAGCCTGGGTTTGAGAATACAGACCTAGGTTCAAATACCAGCCTAACCAACTATGAACTGTATGGCTTCACAAATCCAGAAAGGTTGAAAATAAAGGATGGAAAAGAAGGTATGTGAAAGAACCCTAATCCTAAGAAAGCTGAATTTCAGCCTGCATTAATATCAAAGTAAACTTTAAGACAAGGAGTATTACCAGAGATAAGATGTCTGAAAACCTCTTTCTGAGTTCTTTGTTGTTGTTGTTTTTCAGTGTCATGACCTTAAAATTCTTCCTCATTTGGGACATTGTATGTCTATAAAAAATCTGCATCACCTTTTATTCCTACTATAAGCTACTCTGAGTGTGACTACTCAAAGTGCAGGAGAATTGTGGCTGAGAATGAGCCCTGTGTAGGATTTCCACTAGCTCCCTCCCAGTGAGTGGATGCAGAGGCCATACTGATGGGCTAAAGGAGTTTCTCACCATTAGAGACTGCTTTGATACAACTGTGGGTCTTATGAATCACCTAACCAAATTCCTTTGTCTTATTTCATAAATATTCTTCAAGCATTGTCTGTGTAATAGATATTAAAATAGGTTCCATGTATACAGAGATGAATTTGGTCAGGATCACTGTTTTCAGAAAGCCTACAATCTGCCCCATAAAATTACATTGAAACATAATATGTTTTACAACAAACTTATGGGCAAATTTGGGGGAGATTTTACTTTGGGCATTTCCAGAGTAAAACCTTCCCCAAATCAGTATGGAGAATGAAACCTCTTTTAAGGTGGTAATACCCGATGTGAATCAAACTGTGCTTTGAGCTATATCTGTGTGCTCTGCAACCTGGTTTGGGCCACTTTTGCAGGATGATTCTCAGCTACTGCCACCAGCCAATTTCATACATGGCCTCATTGTTCTTTCATTGTGTCTTATATCCTGCCCCCCTCCCTCTCAATGACCATCATAATCCCATGAATCCACCAAGGCTTAAGGCACCTGTAACTACCAGACTCTAACTTTATTTAATATGGTCTCTATCCTGCCTATATCCCCTTAACATGCACCATCTCCATGTTGATGGTTTCCACAGCAAGCAGTTGCAACTCTTTGCCCAAATATTATCTCCAGCCACCAAAGCATGCCCAGCAAGCCAGAAGTGCTAGGGAGTTAAGTGCCCAAAGAAGTAGTCCTACACCAATGGCTAACAGGACCTGGTTGGAAATATCTCAGCTTTCTTCCTCTTTAGGAATATAACACCAAAAACTATTTTACATTGTATCTGAAAGTTCTCCAGAGAGAATGAGTCCTGATTTCTCTCAGCAGTAAGCTGGGGGATAAGCCAGTCTTTATTGTCTTCTTTCCATTTCCTGAGTTATTTCTCCTCCCTTCTAACAGTGCTTCCTGAATCATCTACCAAGCCGACCACTTTCAGAACGACAATTTAAGACTGGACTTGACTGTCAGGAAAATTAGGAGGAGGAGAAGAAGCTGGTAACCACAAAATGAGGAAGCCAGATATGCTCCTTCCAAGTCTCACACAAGGACCCAGAACAGGTATCCAGAGCTCCAAGTTTCTCTCCTTCTGGTAACAGAGATCCTCAACAAAATAACCCAAAAGTCAAGGTCTGAAGGCCAAGGACCTCCCAGGCTCCAGTGGGACCTTGAAAGTCAGAATGTCTTTGATGAGCCTGGGTACGGTGATCGTGACCAAGGTGCCCGGGACCTTGGTGATGTGGAAGCTCTTATAGAGGGAAGTCTGAATGTCTGTAAGCCTGTGTCAAGTATGTCATCTGCCATGGAACGTACCCAGATTTTCCCATCAGCGTTTGTTTCTGGAGTAACTAACCTAAGATAATCTACATCTAGAGGCAGAAGCATTTATTCTTCATTTGCAGTTTACTTGAAGAAGCTTGAGCCTTTGGGTCAAACATATTTAGATTACAGTCCAATTTCTATAGTCAGGTATCTTTCTGCTGTAAACGACTACCACAACTCAAACTATTTTCAGCTAAAAAGGGGATTTATTTACTCACATACCCAGGAAGTCAAGGGGTTTCATATGGCATCAGATAGGGTTTGATGTAGCCACTCAATGATATTTCTTTTTTTTTATTTTATTATGTTATGTTAATCACCATACATTACATCATTAGTTTCTGATGTAGTGTTCCATGATTCATTGTTTGAGTATAACACCCAGTGCTCCATTCAGTACGTGCCCTCTTTAATACCCATCACCAGGCTAACCCATCCCCCCACCCCCCTCCCCTCTAGAACCTTCAGTTTGTTTCTCAGAGTCCATAGTCTCTCATGGTTCCTCTCCCCGACTGATTTCCTCCCCTTCATTTCTCCTTCCTACTATCTTTTTTTTTTTTTTTTAACATATAATGTATTATTTGTTTCAGAGGTACAGGTCTGTGATTCAACAGTCTTACACAATTCCCAGTGCTCACCATAGCACATACCCTCCCCAATGTCTATTACCCAGCCACCCCTTTCCCTCCACCCCCCACCACTCCAGCAACGCTCAGTTTGTTTCCTGAAATTAAGAATTCCTCTTATCAGTGAGATCATATGATACATGTCTTTCTCTTTTTGACTTATTTCGCTCAGCATAATACCCTCCAGTTCCATCCATGTCATTGCAAATGGCAAGATTTCATACTTTTTGATGGCTGCATAGTATTCCATTATATACCACATCTTCTTTATCCATTCATCTGTTGATGGACATCTTGGCTCTTTCCATAGTTTGGCTATTGCGGACATTGCTGCTATAAACATCGGGGTGCATGTAACCCTTTGGATCACTACATTTGTATCTTTGAGGTAAATACCCAGTAGTGCAATTGCTGGATCATATGGTAGCTCTATTTTCAACTTTTTGAGGAACCTCCATACTGTTTTCCAGAGTGGCTGCACCAGCTTGCATTCCCACCAATAGTGTAGGAGGGTTTCCCTTTCTCTGCATCCCCGCCAACATCTGTCATTTCCTGACTTGTTCATTTTAGCCATTCTGACCGGTGTGAGGTGGTATCTCATTGAGGTTTTGATTTGGATTTCCCTGATGCCGAGCGATATTGAGCACTTTTTCATGTGTCTGTTGGCCATTTGGATGTCTTTGGAAAAATGTCTGTTCATGTCTTTTGTGCATTTCTTGATTGGATCATTTGTTCTTTGGGTGTTGAGTTTGATAAGTTCTTTATAGATTTTGGATACTAACCCTTTATCTGATATGTCATTTGCAAATATCTTCTCCCATTCTGTCGGTTGTCTTTTGGTTTTGTTGACTGTTTCTTTTGCTATGCAAAAGTTTTTTATCTTGATGAAATCCCAATAGTTCATTTTTGCCCTTGCTTCCCTTGCCTTTGGCAATGTTTCTAGGAAGAACTTGCTGCGGCTGACTCAATGATATTTCTTACTCATCTCTTGGTTCTGATATCTTTTTGTCAGCTCCATTTCCAGCTGGACTCTATTTACAAAATAGTCAAGAAAGCACATGACCTAGCGATTCCTTAAGTGCCTAGAATCTGTAGAGGACTGTGTTTGCAAAGCTTTGAATTATATGGAGGAACCCTGAGTATGGGATCCAGGTAGATGCTCTACATTTTAGGTTATGTCTGGATCACATCTCTACTCCTACAGCCTGCAGTAATGTCAGCCCCACAGAAATCACATAGATTAAGGATGAGGGAGGAGAGTGTTCCAAAGGGGAAAAAATGGAGCTCTGTTACCAGAAGAAGAGAGAATAAATGGTGGGCACAGCAAGTTATATGAGTGACAAGATCACTTAGCCTTACTGCTTAGTGCAAAGAAGGAAGGAAAGGAGGGATATTTGAAGAAATGACTCAGGGCATTGGGCTGACTTTCTTGGTGGTGGTGATTCCTCTCGAGTCTGACTTCTGCGCCATGTCATTCTGACTGCGTGGTCCCGTGTTTCACAAACTTCTCCAATTAGAGAAGTACAGAGAGTGTGACATGAGTAAAGGTTTAGGAGACAGACAAAAATGAGCACAAATTCTTATTCCCGTGACTTAATAAAATGTAATATACAGCTGACTCTTGAATAATGTGGAGCTTGGGGGCACTGAACCCCTGTGAAGTAAAAAAACTGACATATAACTTTCGATTCCCCCAAAAACTTACCTGCTAATAGCCTAATGTTGACCACAAGCCTTTCTGATGACATAAAAAGTCAGTTAACACATATTTTCTATGTTGCACATATTACATACTGTATTGTTAGAATACAGTAAGCTAGGAAAAATGTTATTAAGAAAAGCACAAGGAAGAGAAAACACATGTACAATACTGTACTGTATTGAAAAAACTCCACAGAGAAGTGGACCAGTGCAGTTTGAACTCCTGTTGTTCAAAGCTAATGAAACAGTAGCTGTCATGGGCTGAATTGCCTCCCTCCCCCTCCAAATTCATATGTTGAAGCCCTAAGCCCCAGTACCTCAGAATGTGACTGTATTTGGAGATAAGACCTTTAAAGAGACAATTAAGTTAAAATGTGGCTATTAGGGTGGGCCCTACACCAATCTGACTGGTGTCCTTATAAAAAAAGGAAATCTGGGCATAAAAAGGGACACTAGGGGCCTGTGCACAGAGAGAAAAGACCATATGAAGACACGGTGAAAAGGTGGTCATCTGCAAGCCAAGGAGAGAGGCTGCAGAAGAAACTAAACTTGCCAACACCTTGATCTTGGACTTCTGGCCCCCAGAAGTGTGAGAAAATAGATCTCTGTTGTTTGAAACCCCCAGTCCAGGGAATGTTGTTATGGAAGCTGTAGCAAACTAATATAGTAGTACCAATTACTGAGCATTTACAGGATTGTAGTCATTGCCCTAAGTGCTTTTATAGAGAGGTCATTTAAGTCCAATGGCAGCCCCAAAAGGTGGGATTATGGGTATGAAAAGTACAGCATGGGATGGTGAGCGCTGTGAATTGTGTAAGACTGATGAATCATAGACCTGTACCTCTGAAATAAATAATACATTATATGTTAAAAAAAAAAAAAAAAAAGAAGATAGTAGGAAGGGTAAAATGAAGGGGGGGGGAATCGGAGGGGGAGACTAACCATGAGAGACTATGGACTCTGAGAAACAAACTGAGGGGGCATGGGTTAGCCGGGTGATGGGTAACTAAGGAGGGCACGTATTGAATGGAGCACTGGGTGTTATACGCAAACAATGAATCATGGAACACTACATCAAAAACTAATGATGTAATGTATGGTGACTAACATAACATGATAAAATAAAATTTAAAAAAAAGTACAGCATGGGGAATATGGTTAATAATATGGTAATAATATTATATGGCGATAGATGGTAACTACACTCACCCTGATAAACACAGCTGAATGTATAAAATTGTCAAATCACTATGTTGTACACCTGAAACTAAAATAATATTGTATGTTAACCATACTTCAATTTAATTAATTAATTAATTAATTAATGTAAAATAAGTGTGATTAGTTTACAGATTGTGTAGGTGGAGGAACTGACTTTTGGAAAGATTAAAGACGTGTTTAAGGCCATGCTGAGAGCACATGGTTCTAATCAGACTGTATAACTGCCTACTTGAAACCTCCCCTTGAACATCTGAATATGACAAAAAAAAAACTCAAGGTCCATTCACCAGACCCAGTTTTGTCATCTGAAGTTTTCTCCACCAAACATTTATAAGCCAGACTCCAAAGAACCAGTTTTTTTTTTTTTTTTTATTAAAGACACCCTGCCTCATCCCTCAAATCTAATCCATCATGAAGTCTTGTTTATTGGACTTCATCTTTTCACACAGTGCCTGACACAATAGATACCCAATAAGAAATTATTTAAACTTTGTGAAAGTAGAACTGGTATGTTTAGCAACAGAAGAGATGGGCATCAGTGTACATTAGAAGGAAGGTCAAAGATTATGCCAAGATTTTAGTTCAGGAAATAAAAGGCAGTCTGCAAAAAGTTCAGTTAGATTAGCCCTGAAGAACTCATCAACCTCACAGTCATTCTCCCTCTGTTCCTATCCAGGCCTCTCTACTGTTCTCCATGCCCTGAGAATTTGCTATGGTCCAGACCATTATCTCTCACCTGGATTAGGTCAGCATCTCTCCGTATGATTTCTCTGATGCATTTTCCACCACAGCCAGAATAATCAGTTAGATTAATTCTCCTTAAAACACTCCATGGCCTCTCTCACCAGGTAAATGTTTGCCATATGACCCAAGTGATCTTACTGACTCTCATTCTAACCCTAAATAAGGCACAGATGTAAACAATGGGCAAAGAACTTCATTTGGCCAACGCTATAACCCCAATTGTGGCCCAGTCACAAAACTACAGATTATTCTTTTTGTGTCACACCAAGTCACTTCCCAGGAAGCCTGGTATAATATAACAGTGATATTGAGAACAGAGGTCTCTTCATCTCTGCATGGAGGAAACAGACCTAGGTAGGGCTCCTGGAAATCGCCTTGTTTCTGCTATGAACTGAACTGTGAGTTTTAAGATGAGCCAGGCCTCCAAAACTTGCCTCATCTATAATGTTAAGTTTTGTGTACTGATCTCTGTGTACTTTTCCTGCTCCACAAAGAAAATATAAAATCACTGGCCATGTTATTGAGAAGAGACAAGAAGATCTCAAGATGAACTAGAGACAGAAGAGAACAACATGCCGTAGACAATTTGAGAAAAACACTAGTACTGAAAAAGGAATGTGTGGATGGATTGCCTCAGAAACCAGTGATTAAGAAACTTGGGTTTTTCCCCGCCCTCTGAGTTTTCTCTACACTTGCCCAAGGAATGACAAAAATAAGAGCTGAATTTTCTCCAGAAGCAAACGGGATAGAAACCAGGCCTCAGACACACCTCTTCCTACCAAGGCTGAGTGAGGATCCACCCAAGAGGTTGTGGCCCAGAGGGCAGGAAGTTGGGGCCAGATCCTTCCCTTTCCATTAACATGGCTGCCCTTTGGGAGGGAAAAAAGGATCACTTGCTAAAAAAACCCTAGAATCAGATTCTATGAACAACAAGCTATCTTGGGAAACAGCTGGAACTACACACTCATTTCTCAAATGAGAAAATCAAGGCACAGGAAAGTCAGATAACATATCCAAGTTCACAGAGCCAGGAGGAGATATTCAAACCCTGATAATTCTGACTCCAAAATCTGCCTTCTTACTGTATCACAGTAAGCACCAATGATGGGTGCCGAAAGAATGTCTGGCTGACATCTCTGTCCTTCTTAGAGTGGGTATAGATCTCATTTATTGTTGTCATAGATTTTCTCCTCATACAAAGGCAACTCTTGCTCTTTAACCCTTTGGTATTGAGGAGCTATATGGGAAATTCCAGGATCTCTTGTCCTAGCATATGAGTGAGTTATTTTTTATGTTGACACCCAGTTCCCTTTACTGTTCTGATATTGGGGCTCAAGTTTAATCATTTCCCAACTGGGAATAGCTATTTTCTCATTTAGCAGATAATGGTCATATCAGTAGGTAAGCATTTAGTATGCCGGAGAAAAAATAATCAGAAAATTTAAAAAAAGAAAGTATTTTGAGTAACTGGATGAATAAATTTTATCCATCCTGTCTCCTCTCTGGGTGTCAGTGTACCCATCTGGAACAAGGACAAGTGTGATCAGATGATGTCTAAGGATCTTTGAGTCTCCAGCCATCTTGAATCCTGTTTATGATCGAGAACAGGAAAGGAAGGGCCCCATGGCATCTCAGTAGGGTAGCCAGGAACTCTAAGATTAGAGGGAAAAAAGGATCCTTGGCAGCTCTAAGAATCCTTGGCAGCTCTAAGAATAAGGGGCCTGACCTCTGAATTTCTAGAACATTCCCCTCTCCTTCTTTACCCAGGTTATGTGCTTTCCCTTTAGGCAAAGGGACATAGCCAAATATTCTGGACCTGAGGCAAAGAAGAAAGTCAGCCCCTGACATTCTTGCCCAATAAGCTTACAATGATAACAAAATTACCCATCGTGGCTTTGTAACTATAACCTATTAATGAATAAATCAACCTTCTAAGTCTAACAATTAGGTACTGACACCATTATTTATCAAGTATTAGATACAAAATTTCACCTTTTTTTTACTAAATAAAAAATTTTAAGCTTAATAAACATTAATATCTTAATCACAATAGCTTGACAATCATTAATAGTTCAGTAATCATAACAATAGCTATTACTCATTAAGCACTTTACTGGATATCAGATAGTCTGTCAACTGTTTTACATATATTTTTCATTGAGTCCTTTACAACCTTATAAATAAGGTTCTTTTATGATTCACATTTAATACATGAGGCAACTAAGGCTGACAGAGGTTAAATAATCAGCCCAGAGTAACACAGGTAGTATATACTGGAGCCAAGATTCAAACTTGAATTGACCTGACTCCAAAGACCACTCTCTAAACCATTCTGCCTTTTTAAACTACCTTAAAAGTCGCATGCCTTTAGGATTAAAAAGGTATTCTCCTCTTTGGTATGCCTATTCTTGTTGGAATGGAATTATCTTTTGAGTCTTTCCACTTGCTTTGGCCAAGCTGGGAAGCCATCACATTTCCTGATCTGTGATTTTACATATCTGTCTCTTCCAACAGTAACTAAGCAAGAGAAATACCAGCCAAGTTAGTCTCTCAAAGGGTGGGGTCAGATCACACAGGATGACAACTCCAGCAGCTAGTGAGACAGAAGCTCAGAGCTTCAAGAGGCTGAGGTACAGATGAGAGGCCAGGAGGATATCAAAGGTAGGAGGGATGAGACCGGAACCTCCCAGGTCACAACATGGATCCAAATCATATAATGGATATAGTACCATGTCAATCTACACAATTCAGAGGAGAGGAAGGAGGAAGGGTGGAGGATTTCCACTTATGACTCATTGGCCAGCACAGTGTTACATGGTCATCCCTAGCTCCAGGAGAGGCTGAGAAATGTCTCTAGAGTAGACAAAGTCAACAGAAAGAAGGAAGCCAGAAAGAGTACTGAAGGAACCAACCTATAGTTTCCACCCCTTGACAGTTATCCTGATAAAATCCTCAAATAATGAATAATATCATGCATATTATGTCCAACCAAAAGAAAAGTCAGGAAATGGGAAGCTAAGGAAATGTGGGAAGGTATGAGTTTATCAAGATGACTAGGGTGTATCTGAGAATGACGTAATTGTGTTGGTATATTCAAAACCTTAATACACATTACAGGATGATCCACCACTGGACTCAGACACCTAACTCAATCACTGACAATAAGAAAGGACGTAAAACATTGTCCTGGTTTATTTCATGTTGCACTAAATGTACAAAATTCCCATATCCTACAACAGACAAAATATGGTCTGCACCAAGAACCGCAAAGGGAACTAAAGGCAATTTATATAGTGGGTTTCTTTTGTGGAAGTGAAACTGATCCAAAAGACCCATTTTATTCCATCCTCTGAGAGGTATCCTCTGATGTGGTGGAGGGTTAGTTCACCTACCTCTCAAGAGCCTAGGATAAACAGGTCTCAAAAATCACCACACTAAACTACTAAGCTACTTTCTGAAGTTCAGGCTGACTTCTTACATGCCCGGAACAGCAGATAGGTGTATTTTGGCAATGTAAAAAGATTCTACAGTTAAAGTAAATAAATTGTGATCAAGCCTGTAAATTTGGTTGGAATGAATTATTTTCCTAGGTCTGGCCAGCTCTGAATGCCAACTCAAAGCTAAACACTGTTCCTTGGACCTTGCTGACCCCATTCTATGACATTTCGTGCACCTCCCACCCCCCACCACCACACACACACACTCTCAGCGGTTTTGTCTGTATGGCCAGTTAATCTCCCTAGATAATAGGTCTATATGCCTGTTGCCTCTTCTAATTCCAACAGAAGACAAACTCAGGCTCAATAATAGAAGGAAGAACATTTTTACAGTCATAGTTGTTCCAAGTAAAATGCATTGTTTTGGGAGGTACTGGGTTCTCCATCCCTTGACATAAACATGTATTGTTAGAATACTGTAGAAAGATTATCCACATCACAAGAGGTATAGATTGTAAATCCTTTTTGTCTCTGAGGTCCTATAGTGTCCTGAAAGTTTCTATTTCCATATTCTTTGAGTCCATTTAAACTTGGAAGCAATCAGAGGTGTGTGTTCATTCATTCATTGACTTGTCCACTCATTCTTTTATTTATTCAACTAATAAACATGTGCACATAATCCACCATGGGCCATGCCATGTGGTAGGGGCTGAGAAAACAGAGAAAAAAATTACGTAGTCTCCCTTCGTTAAAGAGGTCATAGGGATGCTTGATGGTGGTATGCAGCAAGTGCTCTGATAACTAAAACCCACGCATATACACTCTGCCAGATGGAGAGGAAAGTTGCTAGTGGGAAAGCTTTCCAAAAAATTAAGTTAAGAAAAAGCATTTGTTATCTAATCTGAAATCTTCCCAGTATTTAATAAAGTTCATTGCTACTATGTTTCTACACAGTGTTTCTGTGTTTCTATAGCACAGTCATTGGGTGGTTATCCAGACATTGGGGGCTTTCCAAATGTCTAAGCAGGCATCAGTCTTATTCAAAAAACACAGGTTATCAGAACTAAAAATGTTCATTGCTAGATCATCAAACATACTCCCCCCATGTATCATAGTGAGAAACTGAGGCCAGAGGAAGTCCAGTAAGTTGTTCAAAGTCCCACTATGATTTTTTGGGAGCCAAGGTGGAAATCAGGTGCTGTGTCTCTCAGTCTTGTATCATAACAGCTTGATTTATTTTATGGTCTATGTTTTATTTTAGATGATGAGGATAAGCATGTATGTACTAATCACTTTGCCTGTGTCAGACTACTTTCCAAAGTGCTTTAAGTGCTTGCTCTGTTGCACCTGCAAAATAAGCTTAGGAAGTAGGTGTTAGGGTCTTCATTTTACAAATAAGGAAACTAAGGACCAAATAAATTACAGTTGACCTTTGATCAACACGGGTTTGAATTGCATAGGTCCACTTATATTCAGATATTTCACAGTACAATAGTGTAAATATATTTTCTTTTCCTTTTGCTTTTCTTAAGTCTCTTTTCTCTAGTTTATTGTAAGAATACAGTATGTGATATATAGGCAAAGTATATGTTAATTGTTCAGGTTATCAGTAAGACTTCTGGCCAACAGTAGGGTATTAGTAGGTAACTTTTGGGGGAGTCAAAACTTACATGCACCTAATACCCAAACTGTTCGAGGTGGAACTATAATTACTTTGTAAAGACACAGAGCTAGGAAGTGGCAGAGGAAGGATATGAACCCAGGTCTGTCTGACTCTCAAATCTCATTATCAGGCATTATACCTTATGACCTTTTTCTAGCATGCTCTGATGGAGTGCCTATTGATTTGTCCTGGACATCCAGGATAGGAGGAATCAAATACAAGTCTTAGACCTCAGCTTAAAGCAGGCTAATGTTTGTTCATGGAGTCTTAGTGAGGGGAGAACAAGGTTAGCTGATACTCAGTAGCATTCCCATCCTCTTCTCCCTGTGATGACAGCACTCTCCAGCCAACTGAAACAACACTGAGAAATGGAGCAGTGATAAGTAATCTAGGGGCATGACCCACCCCACTGGAGACATTCACAGCTGTTGCCATAACAAAAGCAGGAGCTGTGATAAGGAGCTGGGAAAATCTGTTACAAAGAAGACTACACCCAAATCAGACTGTGGACACGGACCATAATCAGCCTTGGAACTCACACAGTATGGGAGAACAGGCACAGATCCCAGGGTGCAAATTCTGTTTCCCTTTCCAAATGGTTCCTGATTCCTGATGGAGGCTTCGTCTTTGTAAAGCCAGCACTCAGGGTTAGGAGGGGTAAGGAGCCCTATTGGATTTGGCCCCTGGCTGACTCTTTCACTTTAGCTCTTTTTCCTCCAATATATTCATTTTATTTTCAGCCATGAAGAACTGTATTTGTAGGTGCCAGAATATTCTGTGCCATTTCTTAGCTCTCTGGCTACTGGATATGTTTCTTTCTACCACTGTCTTTCTCCTTCCTTTCTTTAAATTTGAGAATTTCTATTCATTCTCCAAGGTTGATTCAATATGGCTCCTTATCTAGGAAGTCCTCTATCTTCCACAATCAATAACACCCCCCTCATTTCAGATGAGAAGAATTTAGTTCCTCTCAAGGGCTGTCATAGTACCTTAGGAATATCTATATCAGAACACTTCCCATATTATATTAAAATTGTGGGTTCGTGTTTTTGTCTTCCTCTGTAGACTGCTGCCTTTTGGAAAGCAGGGACTATGCTGTATTTACAAGATGTAGTAAAATAAACATTACATTCTCAATAAATACTGCATGAATGAATATATGAATATAAAAATGAATAAACCGATGAGCTCAAATTAATTTCATAAAAGAAATCCTGGTCTAGTAGATGGAGCCAAAAATAATTCATCCCTTATGTCTTTTCTATGGGCTGGATCCATGGTATCATGCATACGAAGAATAGTTCTTGTATCATCATGATTCAGAGTGTAGAAGGAGGGTCCACAGAGATGATCCAACTCTATCTTGTTCACATGGGAAACTGAGGTTTGGGAAGGTCAGATGACTCTCCAATTACCATTCATCTCAGGGACAGAAGATTTTCAAGCAGACATCAACCCAGTCCAATGCCATCAATCAGGGTGGGTGTATTGCCACCATTTTATGAAGCAAGTATATTAACTGAGTATTTATGATGGGCCAGGCCCTATGTTGGAGCTGGGGGTCCAGTGGGAAGCAAAACAAACAAGGTTCCTATGCTCCAGTGTTTACAGTCTGGGTAGGAGGGGAGATAGATGAATAAACTGAAGTATACAATGTATGAAGGAGGGTCACTGAACCTGGACCTGGAGAGTCTGTTTTCTTGGAGGAAAATTCAGGCTGTGGGGAATTCATAATTTGATTAGTGTGACCCCTCTTGGATATAGTAATGACTATTTATTTCTACTCATTTGCTAGGACCTACTAACCGCGAGGCCTGTACAGAGTGTTTTACATGCTTTGCCTTTTCAAACCACCCACCCCAGTTTCTCCTAAAGTTAAGTTTGATTGTTCCCATTTCACAGAGGAGGAGGAGACTGAGGCTCCAAGCAGATAAGTGATAATAAAGTCCCCCAGCTAGTTATGGGTAGAGTCAGAGATGGACCCAGGTCTGCTTCTGTCTAACTCTGCACCTCCCAGTCTACCATTGCTCACTTTAAAAATGTGCTCCAGGTGTTGAAGAATTGCCATTCACAGATTTCACCAAAATGTCTGCCTTTCCCATAATTACTGAGCATTAATCAAATGTAGAAATTGGTGCTGGGCTCCAGAAAGAGATACGAAAGGGACAAAGAAGGGCTCTAATTGCTAAAGGGCCAAGAGTCCTGAGAGAGAAAGAGAGGGAGAGGAAGAGGAGAAGGAGAGGGAGAACAATTAAAAGGCAGAAATATGGGGCGCCTGGGTGGCTCAGTTGTTAAGTGTCTGCCTTCGGCTCAGGTCATGATCCCAGGGTCCTGGGATCAAGCCCTGCATCAGGCTCCCTGCTCCACGGGAAGCCTGCTTCTCCCTCTCCCACACCCCCTGCTTGGGTTCCCTCTCTCGCTATCTCTCTCTCTGTCAAATAAATAAATAAAATCTTTTAAAAAAATAAAATAAAATAAAATAAAATAAAAGGCAGAAATACCAAGAGAAATACCTCAAAGCACTGTGGGAAATATAAAAGGAAGTGATTCACATTTCTTAGAGAGGTCAGAGAGATGAATCCTATCATGACTGCTTGTTTGTTAATGGCCAACTTCTAGAGATTTACCTTCAGAATAATAACGAAGTCCTCCTGGTGAACACACAGTCAGGAAATACAAAAGAGAATCCAACTGGAGAGTTTTAACAAGAGTGACTGCTGGCAGCCTCTATGTGTTCAGGAGCTCTCCCCTAATCCTGAGCAGCTAAACTATTCAAGAGCTAGGTGAACTGATCACCTAGTAGCTGGGTGGGTTTCAAACTCAGCTCTACATTAGAAGCTTTTTAAGGGGGGGTTAAAAATAAAATAATAAATATTATTAAAATAATATATTATTTTATAATATTTTATTAATTTATTTATTTTTATTAATTTAATTTTATTAATAATGATTAATAATTATTTAAAAATATAACAATAAAAATAAAATAAAAAATATTTTTATTTAAAAAATAGCAATACTCAGGCCACACTTCAGACCAATTAATTCAGAATTGTTGGGATAGGAGTCATAAATTGGTAGCTTTAGAAAGCATACACACTCCTCTTCCTATGATTTTAACCTGCAGCCAGTTGGGGAACCCATTGCTATGTGGAAAAAAAACACCCTGTTTTGGTAGCACTAAAGCCACAGACAGGCCTAAAAAAAAAATCTTAAAGATAAATGAGGTAGGTAATGGCCATTGTTTGGCCAACTCGCTTTCCACAGGGTCTTTCCACAGGACCTTTGCACAACCTCTTCCTTCTGAATGGATCATCAGTTGCCATTTCCACCCATCCTTCCCCATTTATTTACTTAAATTGCAGTATAATTAGCATACAGTGTTATATTAGTTTCAGGTATACACTATAATGATTCAATAATTTCATGCATTTCTCAATGCTCATCAAGATGAGTGCACTCTTAATTCCCTTTATCTATTTCACCCATCCCCCTACCCACCTCTCTCTGGCAAACACCATCCTTCCCCACTTTTTTTTAAAGATTTTATTTATTTATTCAGAGAGAGTGAGAGAGCACGCATGCATGTGTGAGAGCCGGGTGGGGCTGGTAGGGGCAGAGAGAGAGGGAGAGAGGGAACCTCAAGCAGACTCCACACTAAGCATGGAGCCTGATGCGGGGCTTGATCTAACGAACCTAAGATGATGACCTGAGCCGAAATCAAGAATCAGACATCAACTAACTGAGCCACCCAGGTACCCCTATCCTTCCCCATTTAATTAACTCTTTATTCTGCTACTTTTTGGGATCTCTTTCCCAATGGAGGCCACTAGCCAGTTCCTTTTGTCATCTGTCCTCAAAGGACATGTTTCTTTACTTCACAGCCCTCATGTCAGCCTATAATTATACAAAAACCAAGAGGGTAAAATACTGAATGAAGTCCATCTTGCCACTAGATTGGAAACTTTCAGAAACAGGGACCATACAAATGGTGATTTCCTCTGTCCATAATCAGGACCTAGCTCAGTGACTAGAACAGAGGAAGCACTCAATAGATATTTGTTGAATGAACGAAAAGATGAATGAATGAATGAGGAAAGGAAAGGATTACACTCTAGACCGTGAAACAAAACCTGAATAAATCTAGGCATTTTTGTTTCTGTTGTTTTTTCTAGCCTCCAGTCTTTTCTTTCTGTTTTCTCAGCATTTCAACATTAAATAGCCTCTCCCATATCCACATTTCATCTTTCAAAGCCTCATTCCAAAACCACCTCCTGCATCATGCTTTCCTAAATCATCCCACAGGAAGTGAATTCCTTCTTCTCTACAAACTTGGAATTCTAATTGGAATGTGCTACTGTATGTTGTCTTGGATACATATCACCACTTTCAAGGGATTATAAGCAACTTCGAGGTGGCAACTGCCTAATTCATACTGCCCTTCCCCACTCGGTGCCCAGTGAAATGCCTGCAACACAGTAGGTATTCTATACTTATTTGCTTTAATGCCTGTCTGAATGAATGAGTATATGTCATGGGTAAATGGGCAATAGACTTCTGCATTCATTTTTCAAACTCAAGCAAAAGGACAATCACATAGATTTTTAAGCTCATATGTATTCCAAGGATTTACTCTAGGAAAAAATTACTAATCAGCCTTCTTTTCTCTTTTCCTTTTTAGACCACACTCTATTTTTTTTTTTTTTTTTTACTGGAAGAGAGAATGGAAATAAGACAGTGATTCTGGATAAGTTTGGATAATTACATTTTTCACACTGCTTAGCTGTTAGGATTGACAACTACTGATTATCCAAGGCAGTGTGTATTTTTCAAAATAATTCACAACACAAAAGTAATAATTGGATATAATTGCAAAACCAATTAATATAGTCTCAGCACATTCTTGAGTTTATGGATCTCAGTTTCCCCAACCTTAAAATAAAAGGGGTGGAATATGTCAGTGTTTCTCAGTGTTTATTCCCCTATGACACACATAACTCATTCAAAGTTCACTCATTCATAAGGTAAATATGCATCTACTAGGATAAGTGAAAAACATCTTCTAGTGAAGGAGACAGGCACTTGTCAAAAATCATATAAATATCTTTATTATTGCTATGTCTAAGAGATAAAAATATTTTAACAGAGTAGTGGACAGTATGGAGGTTTGAGCTAGTCAGAGAGGTCAGGAATTACTAACAAAATGGCAAAAACAAAACAAAAAAAACCCTCTTCCCAGAGTATGGGCATGTATTAGTCAGGGTTCTCCAGAGAAACAGAACCAAATGGTTGTATGAGAAAAAGAGACTTATTTTAAGGAATGGCTTATGAGATTGTGGGGGCTGGCAAGTTCAAACTCTGTAGGGCAGGCTGGCAGGCTAGAAACCCAGAGAAGAAATGATGAGTTCAAAAGTAGTCTGGAGACAGAATTCTCTCTTCCTCAGGAGACCTCAGTCTTTTTTCTTAAAGCCTTCAACTGATTGTATGAGGCCCACCTCTATTATGGAGGGTAATCTGCTTTACTCAGAAGTCAACTGATTTAAATGTTAATCTCATCTAAAAAATACCTTCACAGTAACATCAAAACTGGTATTTACCAAATATCTGAGAACCACAGCCTAAGTTGACACATAAAACTAACCATTACAGAGCACACAGGAAAGACAAAAAGAGGCCAGGGGAGCTATGGGGAATGCCTGGGGAGAGGACGGCAGGAGATGAGACCTAGTACAGACAGGGACATGGCATACAGGGCCTCATGGGCCATGTAATGGATGTCTGCTTTTTTCCTACAGGTAATGTGAAGTTTTTCAGGGGTTTGACATAGCATTTTGTCATGATCAGGCAGTGCTTTCCAAAACCAGTTCTTTGGTGAAGCTGTGAGCACAGTATTACAGAGTGTGGGGAGGCTGGTCTGGTAAGTAGAGCAAAGGAGAGGTGAGGACTATGATGGTGGTAGGGCAGATAGGGTGATGCACCATAAGGCTGGAAGCATCAGGTGATGGATTGATGGGAAGGGTGACCAACCAACAGCCCCAGTTTTAGTACTGAAAGTCCTGTGTCCTGTGAGACCTCTTAGTCCCTGGAAACTGGGATGGTTGGTCACTATAGAGGAAAATGTCAATGATGATATTTGTGTTTCTGGGTATAGAAGGATCATCCTGAATACTCCCTAATTTGCAAAGCTAAGTGTTTTATGTAGAAAAGTATGTGTGATGTAACCTGCTGGACAAACTGTCCTCCAAGTTCACTTCTAGCTCTCATACTCTGCCTCCTCTAAGCCTACAGAAATGTCTGCAAAGGCAACATCTCTAAAACCAATAAACAAACAAACAAACAAACATTCTGAGACCTGGGACCTTCAATGGACAAAACTCTTCCATCTGACACAAATTACAGCTCACCATATGATTTCATTAAACTATATAATGACTGCCCCAGTCCAGCACCTAGCTAGTATCAGATGAGGACATTTAGAAGGGGACATGGAATCAATCTATTTCATGCACAGTTACTGCTGTGGAAGGACCAGGTTGATACATCTTTGTCTTCACTCAACACAGAACAACTCAATGAAGGGTTTTCTTCACCTCATATTATCCTACTTGTACTCTCTCACTTCCTCTCCCTCTGCCCCTCCTTCTCTACCTTCCTGCCTCCCTCCTATCTCTCTAGATTATAATATATAAATATATAAATATTTTGAGTCACTTGGAGACAACTTGCCTCTTTACCCTTAAACATTTAATGTGGATTTCTTAAGAACAATGACGTTCAACACTGATATGGCACTATTATCTAATCTGCAGTCCATCTTCAAATGTCAATAATGGCCCCAATAATCTCATGTACATGCCTTCTTCACCACCCCTACCCACAATGCTTGCCACCTCCTGGATCCATAGACCTTTATATATACAATAATTTATGTACTCATTTAGCATTTATTTGTTAATTTCAAGAAAGTATTTTTTCATTATAAAATCAATTGCGCTCACAGGAGAATGAGAAAATAGAGATGGAAAAGAAGCATAACCTCAGTACCTGAGCTCAAGAACAGCTTAATTCCATTCTTTTTTATAAATATTTTAGTAAATCTTTACAAGCCACTATATTGCATGATACTGTACAAATATGATATTACATATATTGTTTATTTAGCCTCATATCTTAATTTTATCTCTCAACACTGGAATATTAACATTTCCTGTGTTGTATCAAAGCCTTTAAATAGTGTTCTTAATAATTATATGATAGCTCAGCAAATGTGTATTGCACAATTTACTTAACCATGCTCTCCACTGATAAGCATGCTCACTTTCATATTTTTATACAAATGGGACAGCATATTTATGCATAAAACTGTTTTGTATTTCTGATGATTTCCTTAGGTTAGATTCCCAGAAGTGGAATTTCTGGATCAAAGGGCAGTTTAATGCTCCTGATATATGTTGCGAAACTGCCTTCCAAAAAGGCTGTAGCTATTTCTACGCCTGCCAAAATGCAAGGCAGTGCCTATGGGACATGTGAAAACCTACATTGGAGGACATTACAATTAAAAGGGGTTATATGAGGGACTTCTCACGTGTCTTGCCCCAAACAGAGCACCAGAATTTGCATTTTGCCAGGTGACTTCTCAGCAATATAAGCATTATTTTAGAATAATTCCTAAAGGAAGTATTTTATAACAGCAATGGGATTCATGGACAAGTTTCATGGAGTCTTTGACTTCTCTGATTCCTGTACAACCTTTGGTTTTGGTTTTGTGCTTACATATTTGCTGATTTCCTAGGAAAATGCTCAGAGTTTCATCAGATTCTTGGGAATATCCGTGGTTAAACCATTGTTGTTTGCTGCCTATGATTCAACATTCTTCTAGTAAAAGCGTGCTTATAATCTTCCTTGGGAAATGACCATTCCTCACACTTAGCCCCTTAGTTTGAGTGGAGTTGACCTCTCCTCTTAAGAGGACCCTGATTGGCATAAGGCTATTGGTGTTTTAAATATTCCTAGACCCAGTAATTGGACCAGACTGGCCATATGACCCAATTCAGGATAATGAGATTCATGCACAGAATCCCTGTTCAACTGTTGAGAGAGACAAGCTTGTTTTCCTAGATGGAAGCTCTGGACTTTATATGCTCATCTGTCCCTTTTATGGCATTTAGAAAAGAAATTTATGCATCTTAAAAAAGGTCTTACAGGTGAGTGGGAGATTCTGGGCTCTGATGACATCATCTTTGTCCCATGGATCAGCCCTGCCTGAATGTAAATCTACCCTGAGCCCTTCAGTTCATTAAACCAATGATTTTATATTTCACTAAGTGGGTTGGGTTGTCACTCACCCTAACTAATCTAAGATGCATGAAAGAAATAAAGTTAAGACACATTGAATTTCAACTTCCTCATTTTATATCTAGGAACATGCAGGCACAGAAAGGGTCATTGGCTTGGCCAAAGTCAACCTAGAGACAGAACTGGGATGCAGTCTCCTTCTTTCTAGTATAATACTCTTATCAAATGCCCAATTCCCCTTGCATTTTAAGAAAAGATCAATAGTTGCACAGGAAATATTTTCTAATTATTTCTGTGTTATCTACAAAGCAGAGTGGTCACTACTGAAGACACTGTACATCCAGAAAATGTACTAAACACATTACAATTATTGGAAACACAATGTTTTGAATTTTTTCAGGGTCTTTTTTTTATAATCAGAAAGTTTTCTTTAAAAAAAGAATTAGCAATTCTTCTAACCTCTCAGAACCCAATTCAAATCATCCCCCTTTATGGGCTCACCTTGAGCTGGGGAAAGATTTTTAAAGGGAAACCCAGTAGCTTCCTATGTCTTTGGCAAGCTCCAGGCATTGCTAGGCAGTTGGTTATGAATGGAGTCAGCACCTGGGGTACTCCAGGTTTGTCTTGACATCATTCAGGGGGATTCTTCTGGAACAGATTCTAGCACATGATTCAAGCCCAGGAGCTTTCCGGTTTCTGGTGCCATGACTTACTGCTGACTGTGGGAACTTTCAGGATAAGCTGGAAAACTTCACTAGTTACATAACTTAGAAGGACTTATCAGACGATGCTCCAAGGACAGAGAAGTTGACTGCACGTGTCAATAAGAGGTAGCTTACATTCTCACAAACTGATAAAATTTTCACATTGGAAGAGCTGAGAAAATACTATTAATCAAGTCTCCTCATTGTTGGTATGAGCCAGGGTTCCAAAATAAGGTGAGTTCCTCAAGGGCACATGGGAAATCTGGGGTAAATCTAGGGCAATTTTGTCTTTTTGTCTAGCAGTCTTTCCAGGGAACTGGCTATTATCTCTTACTTATTATTCTGTTAATTTGGCAAAGAGAGAATCTCCATTGGCTTCTGAAGGTGCAGCTGCACTGTCTCTGTCTTGGGTTATTGGGCTAAGAGTATTATCACCTTTTATTACAACCCTCTGAAATAAGATTTAGCCATTGAAGGTTATAAACAAGGTTTTACCCTTTATTCCTATGCCTGTGTGACCACTGTTTGGCCCCAACAGGCTACCAACCCTTTGGGGCAGACTTTTGCTAGCCCACACAACTAGTCTGCTGTGATTCGTCAGCCTGGAATATAGTAGGGCTTCCCAGCCAGTGCTACCCACACTAAAGAGGCACTTTGGGGATATTCTCTACTGCTGTTCCTGGCTAAATGTCTCTATTCTGTCTTAAATTCCAGGATTGTAAATATTAGCACTATATCCCAAATGCTGTAGCTTTTGTGTCCTTCATTTGCCTAGTTATGGTTGAGAGTGGTTAAAAACACATACACAGAAAGGGAGAAGTCACAGGCGATCACTTGATGTGCAAATTTTATTTATTTAACCTTAAAGTAGCTTTGCCTAGTGATGCTCTTCTAAGGAACTAATTCCTAAATCACTGGGGTTCTAGTAGCCCTGAGTTCTAGGACAGGTAATAAATTGGTGTCTAAACCTCTTCTTTCCTCTGAGCTCCCTCCATCCCCATCTGACTAGGGTGGTTGCAATCATGATGGATTTCACAACTTTAAACAGCTTTTTCTAGACACTTTTTCCAAAAGAATTGATGAGACAAAAACACAGGATGTGAGAGAAAAACACAAAATAGGGTAATTTTTTAAGGGCTTTGTTGAGCTACAAAAAGCTTGAGTCCATTTCTAGACTTGTGTTAACTGACTGTTTCAATGGGTAAGAACAGGAGTCTCTCTGAGTTTCCATGTTTCTGTCTACAGTGAAGAATTTTTTCTTTTCTTTTCTTTTTCTTTCTTTCTTTCTTTCTTCTTTCCTTCCTTCCTTCCTTCCTTCCTTCCTTCCTTCCTTCCTTCCTTCCTTCCTTCCTTCCTTCCTTCCAAGAGACAGAGAGAGAGAGAGAGAGAGAGACAATGAACTGGGGGTGGAGGGAGAGAGACAGAGAGTGAATCTTAAGTAGGCTCTACGTAGACTCAGTGTGGATCCCAGTGTGGGGCTTGATCTCATGACCCTGAGATCATAACCTGAGCCAAAATCAAGAGTCAGACGCTTAACCGATTGAGCCACCCAGGCACCCCTACAGTGAAGGTTCTTGATAGGCTTTTGTTAAGGTTAAAATAATTGACTTTTAGAGGCAGAAAGAACATTAATCTCCACTACCCCCAACCAAAACATAATCTTAGAAGTATTCATTTCTCAATCTAATTCCAGAGTAGCTAGGCAAAATGTGTCCTGGGAGGCGGGGGAGTGGGCGTGGTCAGCAATAGGTGAACACCAGTTCATTCCTGAGGGGCTCAAAGCAGAGATGAGGCCCTGGCATATAGGGTCTAATCTCAGTTGAGGAAGAGTAAGAGATGGTAAAGGTTTCAGTCAAGGGATATAGGCTTCCTGGCCTAGTCACTGACCCCTCAACCTTGGGGATATGGCTCCAGATCTCTAGCGCCCTCAACAAAAATCAGCTTTTTCCCAAACCTCCAATGGTTGGGCTCATTTCTCATGTCTCTTCAGATACAGCCATATTGGGGGAATTGAATGAGACCTATACTGGCAGAGGAAGTCTTTTCCCTACAATTAAGGGAGACAGAGAGGATCCTGATTTTAGGTTCAATTGGGAAGCCAGAATCAAATAGCTCAAAGATCCAGCTTTTACACAGACCATCACACCAACAAGGCTAAAGTAAAGTGTAGATTTCAATGGTCCACAGCTAGGATGTCCAAGGTGAAGAGAGTAGGCATACCCATTTCATACCAAGAGGGAGCAACCTTTAGACATTCTTGTGTGCTGGTGATATTATTTCTGTCATAGTCAGTGTAGTAGATGTGGATGGGTCACTGAGTTCCCAACACCTAAGATGGGACAGACACCGATAGGACTGTCTGGGATAGTCAAGACATGGAACCTGGATAATCCCATGAAAGATGTGATCAAGCAGAACCAGCGAATAAAATCTGAAACTGACTTGGGAACAATTTAAGAGGGCAGGGAGAGATGGCACATAGTGTTTGTGAGCTCCAACAATTTGAAGGGAACATAGTGTTGGTGAGCTCCAACAATTTGAAGGGAAGTTTGTTCTATTTCCCAAAATTTGCCAAATGCTCAAATCCAAGCAGCATTCATGGTCAGTTGGCCAGTGTATGATTCTCTCCAATTCCAGAGGAAACTCCTTGTCTTCTACCTTTCTCAGTATGTCTGGTGCCCTTCCTTCTCAGTCAGCACTTCCAGCTCTTAAGGGTTTGATTGGCCTGTGATTAAGGAGGTTTGTTGGGATCTAACATACTGAGAAAGGGGTGTGGAGAAGGAAATAAATATTTCATGAGAATTTTGCTTCTGAGCCTTCTTCTTAGAGGGGAAAATGGAAATCAAAATCTTCACTGGAACCCCTGTTGTTGGAGGACAAAGAAATGTTCTTGCACTACTGTGAAAACGAGCTGCTGGCACCTCAGCAAGAGGCAGCTCTGAGGGGGAAGTCTTAATGAATCACGGAGTAAAGAGCCCTTTTCTGGAAGGAATTATCCCCAGGGCTTTGCCTAATAACATACCCAGTCCTCAGCCTGATGGATGTGGAGTGATGTCTTTGGAGTAGAAGCTCCCAGGTTATGAGGTTGAGATTTATGCAGCATATGTACCAATGCTTCCCACCCCATCAAGATGAATCAGCTTGCTGGCCCACACAGAGGGGCTTTTTGGGGGGCTTCAAACAGTGATAGACTAGAGGACAAAACTTTCCTAGAGGAAGCCTCAGAAATGGTGGGGAGTTGGATTTGTGACTTTGGATAAATCAATGAACCTCTCTGTTCTTTGAATTTCTAAGCCGATAAAATAGAGATAATACTAGTATATGCCTCATAAGGACTATTTTTGAGAATTTAATGAGATAATATTAAAAAAACTAGTATTGACCTATAATAAACACTCTATAATATTTAGCTATTTTTACTGTTGTCATTGCTGTGGTGGTGGCAGTTATCTTGGCGGAAGTTGGGGCTTGGAACTGAAGTGTTGGATAATAGCTGCCATGTGAAGAGGTGGGAATGTGGTTGATTGCAGGAACATTCCAGGTCTTTTTAGTAGTAGGAGTTGACATGTATTGATTGCTTACCATGCTCAAAGTATCTGTTATTCATTATCTCATTGAACACTCACAGTAACCAAAGATAAAGATATCACCACCACCACTACCACCACCACCATCATTATCACCACCATCCTCATTCTGAGAGGTAGAAAGCAAACCAAGGTTTGAATGATTGCAGAGCCTGCATCTGCTCTTTCTCCCATATTCATCTCAGCTGCCTACTTCAAGCCTTCCATTTATTCCAATGTTGAGACAGCCTGAAGTTATTATTATAGCCACTTAATGCTGGCCTTCCTTCCACCATGTCCTTTTTGGGTCCACTGTCATCACTGACAGTAGTTACCTGAGCTCTCCATTATGCTGTTACCCTGAGATAACCCTGACCAGGTCCATTATCATTGTCACACCAAGAGGTGTCTTATTGCCAAGAGCCCTAGCTCTCCTATGTCTTGGGAGAACTCTGGACATCAAATCCTTCCTTGTCATTCTCCTTGCTCCTATGACCTGTCCCAGATATTAGCCTCCTCACTATGACTGTAGGTATCTTGGCATTGTATATCAAAGTCAAATTTCTACCTGGGATCTTATTCCCAATTGTATTAAATTATGCCATTACCACCTGTCTTGCTACTTGTCCCTACATACACTGCACTTGAGACCCCTGGATGGGGAAGGGCCTGATAGGGCCCAAGATCACCCTGCATCATGGGCCACCATGAACAGGGCCTTTTGTTGCCCCTCACTCTACAGCTTCAGACTTCAGTGTCAATCAAGCCCCACATCAAACAATAGGCCAGCTCATTTGCTTCCTCTCTGCTTTATTCAGATTTAGATGAGGAAGAAGTGATACTTACTGAGTGACTGAGAATTCACTCTTGTATGAGGCCTGATTTTCCTCTATCTTGTCTTTGTCTGGCTTCCTTTGTTCTGTTTCAAGATGTCTCCCTGTATTCTGTGTCCACATCCCCCTCACTCAGCCTGATTTTCCAAAATTTCATCACAGAAGATGGGCCCCCACTGAGTCATTTTCATGTCAGCAGGAATAACCTACTATTCTGAGTAGATGTATCTGTACTTGACCCTGGGTCAATCCCTCCATGCTGTGTCTTTGCTAGCTCCTACCACTTCCCTCCTCAAATTCTGGGTCCTCATTAGCTCTCCTTCCACGTTCAAAAGTTGATTTGATATGGAAAGGTGAAGTTCATTAATGTATGTTCAAGTATCTTCAAGGATTTAATCTCTTTCTCCTCCCTGTAGACATTTCTGTGCTCACATTGTTCATGGAATAACATGGTCTGGACTGCGAACTTCTTGAGGGCAGGAACACTGATGGATTCATCATTGCATCTCCTGTAACAAAGGCAGTGCCCATGACCTACTGGGATCTTGGTTCCTCATTTTACCATGGGTTCATGGAAAGGAGGCCACCTCCATAAGCTGACCTGATGATCTATTCCTAAGGTAGCCTGAAATGATTAAAAAACTCTTGGCTGTTTGGATGTTGTCTGAGCTTCACAGGTGGTCTTCAACATTAAGGGCTCTAATGAAAGGTTCCTCCCTGGTGATTTCCCTTTCCCTATGAGAACAACACACTCACTGTAAATAAATGAATTAATGAACAAATGAATGCCTGTAATACAGAGTCTCTGCTAAAATGGTCTGTTCAGCTTCAGGGGGACCACTGAGTGTCATCCTTTGGGGAGGAATAACAGATTGAGGGTCTTACAAGTGAACAGATGGGAAATTTGGGGGAACAGATGCAAGGCCAGGAAGGTCAGAATTAAGAGGCTCAAGGCCTCTTGACTGCTGGTGGCATTCAGGGTGGCTGCAATCATACTCCCTTGCCAGAAATTCTGCAAGGCCACAGGGCATATATCTGAGTCTCCCTCCCCTTTCTCTCTAATACTTGTTTCCAGTTCTCTGAAGGGACAGTGGGACTCAGTCCAGGTGAATCAGGAGCCTATATTGTATTCACCTTTCATTCTACTACAACAGCTGGCTGATTGCTCTGGGTTACAGGGGTTTATGGTGACCCTGTTAATTGATGCACAAAACAACCCATCAAAAGGTAAAGTGATCGCACTGCTTTCTGAGACAGCAGGAAACCTTAGTCTTTGCAGCCTGCCTTCTGTTGCTTGTTCTATACCTGAGGAAATAATGCCTCCCCAGTAAACACCAGCAGGGAAACAGTTAAGCATTGTGTGGTGTATTTCACTCCAGGAGGGCAGTTCAGTGTGTGATTGAACATTCCATCATCATTTGCCATCTTCAAATTGCCCATAAGAAACCCCAACATCTAGTTGTGGTGTTAGAACAAAGAAGGCTGGTTACTTTGCATTGTAGGCAGTGGGCAGGAAAATTTGAGCAAAGGCATTAGGATAAATGGCATGATTGGAGAGATGATAGAGAGGGAGATTTTTCATAGACAGCTTTTGTTGGTCATTTTTTCTCTTTTTAATGTACAAATGCCATATTTTGTAGGGGGAAGAGCAAAGAGTCAAGAAATGTGGTCTTGAATCCCAATTTCCTTTGATGAATACAGCATTCACCCTAGCATCTTTCTGCATGTATATGACAATGTGGAATACACATAGATATTCAAGAAATAATTTTCTTCCTACCTGAGGAGCTGGAGTCAAATCTTCCTTTTAGGGGAAAGGTAAATTATGTCCAGTGATTTCCAACCTTCTTCTTCTTTTTTTTTTTTAATTTATGCTATGTGCATGACCCAATGCTATGACTTTTATGGCCATTAGTTCATTTAATCCCAGCAAATAATGCCCCAAATAAGTATTATAATGCCCATTTTAAAAATGAAGAAACTGAGGCTCAGAAACTGAAATTGCTTACATTGGTCATAGTGTCAGTATATTTTGAAGCTAGTCTTCCAGACAAGGATTATTTAACTCAAGGGTTGGGTAAGACAGAATAGGGGAGTGGTCAAGGTCATTGGTTACCTGACCAGGTTGAATTTTGCTGCTACCACATTCCATCTTGCTAATGTCAGATTTACTTTACCTCTCTAAGGCTTAGTTCTCTTACCTGGAAAATCAATATAATGAAAGCACCTTTCCCACAGAGTTTTGTGATTACTACATGAGGTAATATATGTCATGCACTAAGTAAAAGGCCTGACACAGAGTAAATACATAATAATTGGTTGTTACTGTAGTTCCCATTACACTATCAGGATACCTGCAGCCTCAGTTAGGGAAATAAACCTCTTCTCCATGAATCTTGTATTGGAGGCTCTACGTTTAGGTGACTCATAGTTAGAAGACTATGTACATTTTCCCTGAGAGATATGATAAGGCCATCGCAGTAGGAAATGAGAGTAAAGGATGATGTCCAAGGAAACTTAGGTGGAAAATGGGGAAGACTCATTGCCTTCTGCACTGGGCAATGCATGCAAGAGAGAAAAGTCAAGGACTTATCCCAAGTTGCTGGGTGAGTCAAGCTGTTGGCTGGTTTGCCCTTAACCAACATGGCTAAACAGCTGGAAGAGGGAGCAAAGGAGGCATGTCTGTAGAGACCTCTTCTCTAGAAGGGTATATATCTAAGAACCATTGTTTTGGGGAAATATTAATAAAAACTCCCCAACTAAATTTATATTTTATTATAAATAGAGAACAATTAGCATCTGGCACCTAACTATGGCAGGAGTTGCTCTGGGAGACTCAGGAGAAAGTACCTATGGTTCAAGGAGTCTACTACATCATACACTCTGTTCCTGGAGCCATGGACTCAGTGTTCGTATTTAATACTGAACCAAAATTCCCTATAAAGTTCTTAGGTATCAGTTTGCAAAAGCCCTCATATAATTAAATCAGATTCACTTTTGCCCTGCAAATTAAAGGCAGAACGAGGTCAAGGTGTAAATCGGGCTTGAGCAGAGCAGTCTTCTAATGAAAGCTACAACCGTGTCCCTGCCTCCTCTGTGTAGTGGTGAACATGAACCAAAGCCCTTTCTTCAGTTGGAAACTTAAAAATGATGCTGAAGTCTGAGCAGGCTGAAAGAATGGATGAAGAAGCACAGAACCATTTTTTCAAGTCAAAAATTTCTCAAGTGAGGGTTTTCCTAAGAGACTGTCTTGGCCATTGTTCCAGAAAGGCACTTGATTTGCATCTTTAGGGCAAATGTTGGACTTGAAGGATGGCTGGCTAACAGGCCAGGAGAATTGATTGTGTGCCAAGCATAGCAGGTGCTGGGTTCAAAGATTCAGTGATTCAAACCTATTTATTGATCCTCTTCAAGATGCCAGGCATTGATATCCATAGTGGGATGCAGGTCTTTGCTTTCATGGAACTTCTATTCTTTGCGGGGAAACACACTAGTGATTAAAATGTAGCCCTTGCCAGGGCACCTGGGTGGCTCAGTCAGTTAAGCATCTGACTCTTGGTTTTGGCTCAAGCCATGATATCATGGGTCATGGGATCAAGCCTTGCGTCGGGCTCTGGGCTCAGCAGGACATCTGCTTGAAGAGTCTCTCTCTCTCTCCCTCACCCCACTCGCTCTCTCGCTCTCTCTCTCAAATAAATAAATCTTAAAAAAATAAAATGTAGCCCTTGCCTTCCCTGAGCTCAAAGCTTGAGAGATGTTGAGCTTTCTAGCAAGAGCAAGGAGACAGCAACCATCTTGATCAAGGGCACAGGTTTTGGAATTAAACAGACATGGTCTGAGCTCTAGATCTACCAGTTATTTGCTCACTGGTCTTGGAAAACCTACCTTAATTCTCTGAGTCTGAGGGCTCTCACAAAAGGCTACCAGGAAAGGCATGTGAGCTATTCTGGGAACAAGCTGATGCATGGTATCTGCTTCATATTATGTATTGAATAAATTATAATGTCATTATTATTAACAACATAGCCTCAAGCAAGTTATTTAACCTCTCTGAACCTCAATCTCCTTTTCTGTGAAGTGGGGATAATAATCCCTCCTGCAGGGTTGTAAGAAAGACTAAATTTGGTACTTTCTGTAAGGCACCTAGCCACGACTGGAGTTCAATAAATAGCAAAGATAATTGTAAGTATTAAACAAAACACAAAATGCTATAAGCTAAATGCTCCAGAGTCAGCGTTATTTGCCCCTCTACAGACTGTGGAAAGTTTAGAAGGAGATTTTTAAAAGTCTGCAGACTAGAAAGTTCTTTAGAAAATCATCTCCCTGGGTGTCGTTAAAGATATATTTTGATGAGGATATAAACAATTCACAGACCAAGAAATTGTATTTCCCTTGTGGTAAGTGTCATCCAAAAATCTAATGGGAAAAGGATTGCAGCAGACATTCGGAACACGTCCACTCAGAGAGTAGCAAGTTGTAATAAAAATCACCATCTGAGGTTGGAACTGTTTGGGGTTTTCTTTGAGAGGATAGAAAGGACCATTTTTTGACATATATACCTGTTTCTCAGAAAAGCAATATTAAGTAACTCCCACTTCCATTTCCAAGAAAGCAAAAGAGACCCTTTTAGCAGCTATCATTTATGAGTTGGAGATTTTTCATTAAATGAATCCTGTTACTGCAGACCCACACGGGGTCAAACCTAGCAGGAGCAGAAGCCAGAACAGATTTGGGGGTCTCAGCGGCTGCCCACCCAGAGGGGCTTCTGCCATCACTGGCTCCCCCAGTTACACGGGGTGGTCTGGGGCTCCTCTCTGTATGTGGCTCTGCACGCACATCTCTCTCCCCCTGCCCTGCTTGATTCCCTTTGTCTCCAACTTTTCTACCTGTCATCTTTCTCACTGGTCCCCTTTCCCTTCTCTCTCCCCCTGGGCCTCTGGGCGCCTCTGTTTCTTTGCTTGCATCTCAGTCTCTGTCTCTGACACAGGCTCAGCATCTCTGACTGTCATTTTGTTTCTCTGTCAGCCACTCAGCTCCTCTGCCTCTCCCGGGTGCTGTCTGTCCTTTCTTTTTTCTCCTGTTTTCTTTCCCCAGGATCAGTCTCTGCCAAAGTCTTTTTCATTACATTTTTGTCTCGGCTTTTCAACCTTTCCCTTTTTCTCTTTGGCTCTACTTGTTGGTTTTTGTTTTGTTCCCCATCAACCTGTTCTTTCTCTCTTTGTTTCCACCTCTCTGTCTGCATGTCTTTTAATGTCTAACTCATTCTTTCTACTTTCCTCTTTCTGTGTTTCTGTTTCTGTTTCAGGCTCTTTTCTTTTTCATTCTCTCTCCCCTCATCCCTCACTCACCGTATATTTTTCTTTTTTTCTCTTCCCCTGCCTCTTTCTCTGGTTCCTTATGTTTCTCAGGGTTTTACTGTGTCTCATTTTCTCTCCCCTCTCAGAAAACATACGTACACACACACACCAACACCACTCTTTCCCTTCCTGCGTCCTGACCTGGTAGACCCCTCCACAGAGAACAGGCTGTAAATTTAAAGGGGCTCCATAACACCACTGGGTGTTGTTTGGTTTATGGTGCCTTAATGAAATCACAGACACATATTTCATTCCTGCAGCAACTTCTTTCTGGTTGAGTCAGCATCGCCCTCGGCACCCAGACTTCTGCATTGTAGCTGCCCTCCACCCACATTTCTAAGACCCCCAGGCCCAGCACCGCAGAGGACCTCCTCCCTCTGCACTGGAAGGCCTTCCACTGCTCAGTCCCTAAACCAGACCTGGCTCAGAGGGCTTCAGGGTAGCCTCGACTTAGCCAAGCCAAATTAAATTGAGGTTGAATGAGTCAATAATAATAAATAAAAAGAAGCCTTATTTTTTAAAAGGGTGGGGGTATCTGCTCTAAGAAGGTAAGCTGCCTCATAGATGGTTACTCCCTGGGAGACGGCAGTTGGATAAATGCAGGCAGGCTGGGGTCCCAGTCCTCCCACCCACTTTGTGACTCTGCCTTTGTCAATCTAGGTAACATTTTCACTGGCACTTGGCTCTGATAGCAAGAAGGTAGGTTCTGACTTCAGAAGAAGTGGGTTGGAACACTTTCTCCACCCCCATTATGAGCTATTAAGCCTGGACTATTTTCTTAGTTGATTTTGAATCTCAGTTTGATCAGCTGCAAAATAAATTCCAGATTCAAGCCTCCATTTATTAAGCAGACCCCATATATCAGGAGGGGTGCTTGGGACTGTTGTACATTTTCCCTTGTAAAACCATTCTCTCCACTGACCTGTGGCCAGCTAGGATCACCGAACGGGTTTCTCTGGCAGGCCCTATTTCCTCCTTCAAGCGTCAGCATTAATGTTGCCCTTTTTGCCAGGAGATCTTCACGAAATAGATCCTTCCCCTTTACACTCCATCAAAGCAAAGTGTTTATTCTCTTTTTAGGGCTTTGGCAGTTTATAGTTACATATTTACGCATTTGTTTACTTATTTATGGCTCATTGGCCCTCATGAGACTATAAGTTCCATGTGGAAATGAACCATTCTCCATCACACACACCCAGTGCCTCCCACAGTGATATGGAAACTGAGGCAAGAGGAAATGAATGAATTCACCCGGGGACACCCATCCTGAAACTGGTGGCAGTGGAATGGCTCACGGGCAGTCATGTGCAAACTCCCTCCTCACCATCTTGACTGATAACTTTTGCCACCCAGAATCCATACAAGGAACAAATGAGATGTTATATATGCCAAGGGCTGTGTAAATTGTGAAGCCTTGGGAAAATGTTATTTTCTAGAAATCGGGAAGGTTAAGCCAGATCACCTTTCAACATCTACAATTCCTTAAAGTAGGCAGGTGTTTATTTGAATCTTAAGCAAAAGTGAACAGAGAAACAAACTGAGGGTTGCTGGAGTGGTGGGGGGTGGGAGGGATGGGGTGGCTGGGTGATAGACATTGGGGAGGGTATGTGCTATGGTGAGCGCTGTGAATTATGTAAGACTGTTGAATCACAGACCTGTACCTCTGAAAAAAATAATACATTATATGTTAAAAAAAAAAAAAAGAAGAAGAAGAAGATAGCAGGAAGGGAAAAATGAAGGGGGGGAAATCGGAGGGGGAGACGAACCATGAGAGACTATGGACTCTGAGAAACAAACTGAGGGTTCTAGAGGGGAGGGGGGTGGGAGGATGGGTTAGCCTGGTGATGGGTATTAAAGAGGGCACGTATTGAATGGAGCACTGGGGGTTATACGCAAACAATGAATCATGGAACACTACATCAAAAACTAATGAGGTAATGTATGGTGAATAACATAACATAATAAAAAAAATAGAAAAAAAAAGTGAACAGAGAGGACCAGTTTTTGTTACTATGGAGGTCAAGAAGCACCAATTAAATATGTTTAGCCCTAGAAACTGATGAGTTGTAAGACCCTACAGGGGCTCTACATATGTGCAGAGAGCTCTGTCCCCTTGGGGGTGCTCAGCAATACTTTGAATTCTCTGAAATTGAGAGAAGATTTCCTGTGGCCTAGACAAGCATGCCAGGCCCTGCAGCCAGGTGACAGTGGATTTCTTCTTCCCCATTTGCATTATGTGATACTAGAGGGTATCAGGGAAAATTCTCTTTGACTTCCATTGTCAATAGGGTTGTAATTATTATTTGATTACTGCAATTTAAGACCCACACCAAGTGCCTTCTTTTTCCTTCAGATATTAACCAATTCTCTTTGACACCTGATAAGTCACGGGCACCTGTTTTTCTCAACTTTTTGAGATGTCTCAAGAGGTTTGGGGCTGGGATTCCTTGATTTGGTGTATTATCGGGTTAATGAGGGGGTGACTTCAAGCCTTTCTTGGTTCAGACTTTGTTAGAAAGAAAAGTAACAACTACTGTATTTCTCATGCATAATATATTAGGTATATAAGGCATAATATTTTATATTAGATATATGAGGTATAATTAGAATTATAAATGTTGATGTTTACTGTATGAAATAATTTGCTTGGGGTATTGTTGTAAGGATCCCAACAGCTCTCATGATAGATGTATTATTGTTAATCCCATTTTAAAAATGAAGTCTCTGAGGCTCAAGGAGATACAGTGACTCACCCAAGGCTACAAGGCTAATAGAAATCAAAGATGGTACCTAGGCTTGGCTGACTCTAGATGTTGAAGCTGACATTGCTATCTGCCACACTATTTCTATCTCTATTAGACTCTGAGCTCTTCAGACTATGAACTTTCCAATTAATTATTGTTTTTTTATCTTAACAGTAATCTATTCCCTTTTTTGTTTTTGGTTTTCCACTGCCACTCCATGTCACCACCTCTCAACTGTACTACCGTAACACCTCTAACTTGTCCCCCTTCTCCTCCAATCCACTTCCCTCTATTTTCTCAAAGGTTTGCTCTAGCTTCAAACTATTTTAATTCTAAATGATGCTTCCCAATCCATGCCTGTGAGCATTAAGGACTGCTCTCTTTAATGCATATGTGGTTTTTCTCTAAGGGATTATGGCCACTCACAAGATTCCTGGTCCTCAGCTCTGCTTCAGCAGATCTCCTCTCTCCTCTGCTAATCTCACTCGGACTTGTCATCTCCCTTCCTTGAGAACTCTCCCTTCCAGGAGTCTAGGACCTGGATTTCCTCTTCCCAGGTAAAACCACTGATTCTCAGATTGTATGGGGTCTGAAATGGGTTGAGAAATATAAGGATGTTCTCCATAGCTTAACTCTAGTCTCTGTTTGAAAAGCCTCATTGATAAGGAATTTAATACCTTCCCAAATAGTGCATTTTATCTGAACACACCAATGTATACTAACATTCACACACAGCCAGCAGTTTTTTTAATGTTCTTGGTGTGCTAGCCACTCTCCAAATACTGTATATACTTTAAATCCTCCCCCAAACCCTGCAAGTAAGTATGAATAAACCCACTTTACAGATAAGGAAACTGAGACTCAAAGAGGCAAAGTGAGTTGGCCAAGGTCCCAGGGTTATTAAGTGGCAGTGACTGGAACCAAACCTGGGTCCAACACATGATCCCCATTCTGAAATGCTTTCCAAACTGTAACCTCACACTATACATCATTCCTGGGAAGGGCTCTGCATCTTTGTGCTTCCACAGCCCCTTTTGCTGACCTCAGCATGAATTGCATGGTCTTGGGTCTTGCCTCCTCAGTAAGACAAACATTCTTTGAGAACAGAACATTTTGCAGACCTGTTTGCAATAAGCACAGGACCTAACAAAGTAGGTAAAAATAGGCATTTATTGATACATGCGAGACTAGCACTGAGGTCATCTTGATCCATCCATGCTACATGGATTATTTCCTTCAATCCTTGCAGTAGGTATGAAATTACCTTTACCTTGTAGATGATGAAACTGACGCTCAGAATTCTTCCCATGGCACTAAGAGACTGCATTCATCTCTCAGATCCCCACAGAACCTGCCTTGTACCTGTGTGACCTGGGTCAAACCAGGAAGCAACTTAGCTCTTCTTTGACATTCACTGTCAACTCTACTTGAGAACAGGGCTCAGTCCACGCAATCCGATGAAGACCTGGACTCGGCTGTACTGAGCAACATGACTCTAGGTTTGAGGGCAGGTCACATGTGTACATTTCCACTTTCTCTCCTACTTACCGTTCCCTATTTTTTCCTCCTAATTATTGAGTTGGGCATACTGTTGCTCTACATGTGCCAAATGCTGAGTGTGTCTTTACACATATAGTTACACTTAAACACTGCAAAAATCCAGTAAGGCAAATATTACATATTTGGAAACTGAGGCTCAGATAAAAGTAAGTTGTCCAAGGTCATACAGCTAGTGCCCAATGAAACTTGATTCAAATCTGGACATGTTGACTCCTGACAATGTTAATTTCCCATGATGTTCTGTAATGCATTTCTTTTCCTCCTGTCCCTGCTGCCTTACAGAAATAACATACAAATTAGGCCTGAGAAACCCCATCAGGGCTTTCTATCTCTGGTTGAGATAAGCAGAACTCCGAACCTGGATTCAAGTCTGAGTTTTGCTACTATTAGAATGTGAGCTTCCAATGAAGGCTGGTTTCCCTTGGTTCAGATTCCACGGACATATAATTTAATAGCTACTGTATATTAGAAAAGTCCCTACTCAATCCTTACAACAGTCCTGTGAAATAGGGGTTATTATTCTTATTTTATAAATCAAATCAAATAAAAATAACTGGATGACAGTTATCAAAGTACCTTCCTCCCAGCATTGCTGTTTCTACTAATGAGATAATAAATAGGGATGTGTTTTACACAGGGAATGGGGAGTGCAGATATTGCAGTTGTACAGAGCCCATAATTGAAAGAGTGGATGTTTGTGACCTTGACTTTGTCTTTCAACGTCTAACTTGGAATGTAACCATTGTGGTGTTCTGAGAGGCAATGCAATGCTGGGACACAAATAGGACCCACGGGATGTGGATGAGTGTAGGATGGGTCCTAGGGAAGCCATTGCAGGGGACAGGACACAGACTCCAGCCACCTGAGTGCAGGAGTCTGTTGTCCTTTCTGACAATGAGATGGAGACAGTAGGGTCTGAGCTAGGACCCCTGTCTCCATTTACCCAGGTCTGGCTTGGGCAGTGATCAAAGCAATAGCTCCTGAGTCTCTGCAGAAAAAACTTGGCTTTCACTTATGCATGAGAAACCAATGAGCCGTCCTGGGGTATTTTTCTTACAGATTTCCAAGCCTGGCTATTGGCTTTCTGTCACTTCTTTCAGGCCTGATTAACAGAGTATAAAACTGAGGGGTTTTCAGCCATTCTTCAAAGAGGAGGAGTCAGTTTTCTTTGCTTTCATTCTGAAATAAGCAATTGCATTACCTCCGTCTGAATGGAGGCTGGGGATGCAAGGAGTTGGGATCAATACACGGTGTGGAGGAAGGCAGAAGCTGAAGCACCAATGGACATGGCACACTGCTCAGGCAGAGCTGCTGAGTCCTTGACCCAAAGGAATATCAGAGGGGACAGTCAGTGACTTGTCTGAGGCAAAATGGTGACACTGGTCCTGGAGGATGGGGATTATAACCATGGTGATTGCTAACATCTACTGGGCATTTACCATGTGCTGTGCTAAGTGGCATGGGTATCTCATTTAATCCTCACAAAAACCCTATGTAGTAAGCACTGTCACTGTCACTGTCCCAACTTCATAGATGATGGAAACTGAGACTTGGAGGGGTTAGTGAGTTGCCTGAGGAGGCATGACTGGTGAGGGAGAGAGCTGTATTAAATCCCAGACTATGAAAGCCAGAGCTCCTCTCTTGATCAACACACTCTAATGCGTCCAGGGTCGAAGCCAGAGGAACTTCCTAATTGGGCCTATTAGCTTAGCCTATCATTCTGGGAGATAGATGGAGGAAATCTCGAAGACTCAGTAAAAGCGTCTTCCTTTGGGGCCAAGAAGCAGTCTTTCTCGCTGATGAAGGTCTAAATTCAGAAGTCCCCATAGGGTTTAGCGTGGTGTGGGGGAAGCAGCACAGAGAGATGGAGGGCTCAATTTGTATCCCAGCTCCATTTACTACCTTGGGACTATGAATCAGTAACCTGACCTCTCAGAGCCCAATGAGGGTGGTGATACCTATCTGTCAGCAAAGTGCCTGACCCATTATAGGTAATTAATATCTGTTGGCTCCCTTCCTCCTTTCTGGCGGCCCAGATTCCCTGGGGTCTCCGAATGTATCTATGAGTCCATCCTCTACTTTCCATTTTCCAAAAAGCCTGGCAAAACACAGGCACTCATGCAAACAACCTGTGGGGGAACAGACCTGAAACTGAGGTCGTTGCTCTGGGTTGGAACTATATCAGTGGTTATATCCTGCTGAAGAGAAACTCCACTTAGCAGACAGAAAGGCTTATGATGAGGTATTTCAGCAGGAAAATGCATTCAACTTGTAAGAAAAGTTTTCCAGCATCAAATTTACAGGAAAATATAAGATTCTTGGTGAAAGTTTTGTGAACTCCTGCATTGGAATTCATCTCATTCATCATGGATCAGCCCTTCCCACTTTCCCCAGCTCCCACCTTCTTTGGACATGCTACCCTTCTGCAGAATGCCCAGGTGAGACACACAGTAATTACTTCACCACCTCCTTACACTGGTTTAGCCATCCTGCCTCCTTAGACCAGACACTTTAAGAAAATCCACCTATGAAGTAAATGACCTTGGAAACCTTACCATTTCTGTGATTTAAATACAAATAAATTGATCAGTTTGTCTAAAATGGTCAAAATGGTAGCAAAAGAACAGATTAACTAAGATCTGAGCATTGACTGAATTAATCTTTTGTGAAGACGGGCAAGGCAGGATTGACACAGTCTTATAACAGTTGACCTTTGCCCCACACCAAAGCTGTTCATCACCTCATGCCTACATCTACAGAGGCAGTTCTCAACACTAAAAGCACAATAGGATCACCTGGGAAGCTTTGACAAATCCCCATGTTTAAGCCTCTCACCAGATGACATAAATCACACTCTCTAGAGGTGGGACTCAGGCATCTGTATTTTTGCTTAAATTCTCAAATGACACCAATGCACTGCTAAGGTTGAAAACTGTTGTTTTATGGAAAAAAAGACTAGAATGATTCAGAAGAAAAATGTTTGTCCTAAACCCCTCACTCACCCCTTTCCCATGGCTCTGCCATGGAATTTCCTGCTAACACCAACTCCATAAGAACCTTGATTGAATTTTCATGTGGCTTCATTTCTGAGGTCTGGGGCATTTCAGGATGAGAGCTAGCTGGCCAATGATGTGCGTGTTCACTGACAACAATTCAACAGCTTTTCTTCGTGTGTTTGAGCTCAAAAAGTTGAAAGATAAAGACCTCACATTAAACTACGGGGTCTTGCTCTATCTCCTTCAATCTCCCCAGGCTGATAAATAATTGATAATGAAGAACAGTGCTATTACAAGCATAAAACACTTGTCATCTGCCTCCAAGACAGCACTTTCCATCTAATCTGAGGTCCAGTTCAGCATAAAATCTGTTTGGTGGTAAGGCCAGGTCCTTTTGGAGGGCTCTTTGATGCTGCCAAGTTATTCAGTGGAAAAGGGAAAGAACTCAACTCTAGAATCAATCACAGTGTTGGTTTCTAAAGGCCAAAGGGCTAGGTTGGCATGGAAGGAGTTTCTCTTCTGCTGTAATAGCAAGACATGTGGAATCTACCTAGTTTTGAGGGGCAGACCAGGAAAGCTTCACATAGAATCCCATAAATAATTGAGCTCCTTAGAGATCTACTGTTGTGTTTCTCTCTTTATATCATGCATCACAACCATCAAAGCCTATATGCTTGTTTGTCTCCTTCCAGTGGAGCTTGAACTTCACAGAGGTGGTACCATTTCTGCTCCATATCACTTGTGCCTAACACAGTACCTGGCATGTAGTAGGTACGCACATACTGGTTGAATGGATGCTGAAGGTGCAATGTGTAACACCTGCTTTACACCTGTTTCAGCACGTTTTGCTTCATTAGCTGTACATTCTGTATAACTTTCGGGGAAATTAGGTCCTCTGAAAGGTGAACAGGCAGCATGGAGTTGGAGGCCATACTTCCTCTTCATTAGAGATGTCATCTGGGAAACAGTGTAACTCCCACTTGAGCACAGACCTGTGCAGCTTTGGAGAAATCACACCCTTGGCTTTCTGAACAAAAGAGGGATTCCCTTCCAACTGCCCTGATCATATTGATGTTTCAGTGAGTCAATGTACTAGAAGAGGCAGACCCATCAGTAAGCCTGGCATGTAGCAGTGGGCATTTTCTACATGGCGGCATAAGCTGATATGGGAAAACCAAGGACTCAAACACATGAAATCTCAAGTGCAGTGTGGGCTTTTGGGTCAATTACTTAGCCTCTCTGGGTCTCAGTTTCCTCCTTTTAAAAATAACCATATTTAAATTGATACTTTATTAGGACTCTTGTAAGCACAGTGTTTCACAAAGTATGTTCCACAGAGAATTAACTGGTCCAATGTCTTATGGATAAAGGGTTCTATTTGAAAATAAGTTTGAGAAACACCACACACTATGCTTCTTGATCAAGTTTCAACAACAAGTATTTATGGAACATTTGCTTATGTATCACACAGGATACACCAGTGAATCAAAAAGACATAAATTCCTGCCCTCATGGGATTCATATTACTGAATGGAAGAAAATACATAGTGTGGCAGATGATGGCAAATGCTTTGATGAAGAAAAATACAGGAAAGAAAGGGGTTGGAAGGCTCTGATTGGCTGGTATGGTTGATAAGCTCACCCTTGGACGCATTGCTTTTGCAGAAATTTCATGGGCTCTGATTGGCTGCGCATGGTCATGTGAGGCTCAGGAGACAGAATCAGCTTTCAGAAGGAGGAGGAGGACCAAATTTACAGGAAAAACACCACCACCTGCTACCACAGGCCACTAGACCCCTCCTGAAGGACCTTTTTTTTTTTTTTTAACAAATAAGAACTCTGAGAAATGCTGCAGTGAATATATATATATATCTTCACTTAACTCAGTAGTTCTCCAGTCCAGTTAACCACGTGTTTTTGTGTAGTATCTATTAATGCTGACAGGACACACTTTGATAAACATCTAGCTATAAACGTATATGATTTCATCAATCCTCTCTGTATAGTTCATAGTATTATTAGTGAATCTAGATTCTAAATTCTTAAATTTTAAAAAACTTTCTAGACTGGAAGAACTTTATCCCCCTCTTTTTATTTCCTTTCATAAAAGTATGTGTTGGCACAAGTGTCTTTCCTAAAATGTAATGAGAAGTTTGAAGGAATTAGCTTCTAAGGGAGATATGCCTCAATGGTTTAGCAAAGGATGTACAAAGGATAAAATGAATGAATCAGGAGCACCTAGTTTTGATGCAGGAAGAAACCTTCCAAACCACCTGTTGTCCTGGTCAAATTAGTCTAGTTTAAGGAGAAACTTTTATGATGTTTTATAGAAATGTTTGCAAAATCACAGCCCTGTAAAATGTCATGTCATATTCCTTGTGACTTTGGGAAATGTCATGAAGTAAGCTATACCAGTAGGGTTCTTAATGCTTCCAATAAAAGTCTCTCATGGAGAGGGAAACAGATATTTACAATTGCTGTTAAGCCACAGGTCACAAAACATAAAGCAGCTGGTTGAATGACAGAAGCAGAAGACCCCAAACTATTCACAGCAGCTGTCCACGTCCGTGGATAAGGTCCAGAACTGGCCCCATTATCAAAGTCACCAATTCACTCCAGCAAGTCATTTCACCCTCTAGGACACTGGATTCTCTCTCAGTGGACACCAGGATAACAGTAATGACTCCTGAGGTGTAGGAAAAAAGGTCAGTGAATTTGTTGACTGAGGGACCACCTACCATTCTTTTCCCTCAGACAAGTTTTTTTTTTTTTTTTAAATAGCTCTGGTTTTCTTTCATTTTAAAATCCAATGCACAGACATTTATAGAATATTAAAATGCAACAAGAAAAAAAAGTCTGCATAATTTCTCAGCTTAGAAATAACCAATATTAAACCTCTGGTGACATGTTAACTTTTACATGCTTCTCTTTATGGTTCTGTGAAATACACAAATGAGTGCACAGTGTGTATTGTGTGTTGGCAAATAGGTAGTTCTGTGTACTGATTTATCTTAGCTTTACATTATAAATATTGCTTCACATCATCAGAAAGTCTTCTCATGTATCATTTTAATGGCTATGTAATAGTCCATGTATTAAATACACTGTAATTTATTCATTGTTCTATTATAAATAGGAGATCTTTGCTGCACCCACATTCTGATGTTTCGCCACTATAAATAAAACTGATGAAAAATTTGCACACAGGACTTCAGAAAATATAATATTTAGTCCCCTCAAGAATGATGGGAATTTTAGAAGGAAACATATAGGCTAATTGCTAATTTTTCCATGTAAAAGAGTTTAGAAAGCCAGTGTTTCCATAGCTATGTCTACCGTTGATGCAACACAGAAATTTGCTTTGATGTTGAGGAAGAGTTTTCTTTAAATTGTTGGAGGGAGAAAATTTCAAGAGGTTAAAAACTAGAAATTACTCTTTTTTTCCACCAAAACATAGGAAAAAACCAACCATCAAACAAAATCATTAGGAGGGATCAAAACATTGGCATTATTGCAAGGAAAAAACTGACAGCGTTTAGAGTGCGGATGTAAAAGGCAAAAGATTTATGCAATCTGAAGAGAAACCAGAGTATTGATGTAGGCAACTGGTAGCATTCAACTATCAGAAGTCTTGAAGGCCCTCTAAGAACAAAAAAGAGACAAGCTAAAGAAGGGGCAGGAGTAATCACTCCCTAAACAATAGGCTTCTTCACATCTTTGATCTGTTTTTCCAAAGATGTTAAGAATGTAGTTTATACCCAATGATAATGGAGATTTTGTGATACTTAGAGTGACAGAATATAATCATTCACATGTGTGTATACATGTGTACCTGTACATATATTCTTTTTCAAGTCATGGTTTTCCTCAGTAAGCTTCTATTAAGACTTTAGTAAAAAAACAGGAGTGCAATTATTTTGTCTACTACCCAAGTACAGCAGGTTAGCTAATCCTGCCAGTAACATACGCTTGTTTCAAAGACTAAGCTGGCATTCCTAAACAAGTACACCAACGAATCTCATGGGAAAGGTGCACTGTGCTAAACTTCTCCATGGTAGATCATTATGTTGGTTTTTCAAGCAAGTGGAACCTGTCCAATTAGCTATTTGTTCTCTGGCATGTCCCATATCTTACCAAGGAAGCAATGGCCTTTTTAGTCTCTGCATCTTCAATGAATACTACACAAATCTTTAGGCCATTCTGCATCATTCATCTGGTGGTTTAAAAGACTGTCATTGTGGAAAACATGGCACCAAAACTTTGAGGTCAGGATCACTCACCCACTGTTTCCAATTTAGCCAGAGTGGAACCAGTTAATTATCTTGGAGAAACAATGCCCAGATTTTTCTTTTTTCAGCAAGGATATTTTTCCCCTAGTGGACTGATTTTGATGGGTGGCTGAACATTTGACTGTGCACTAAAATCTAATTTTACTCCCTGCTGTTGTGGTAACGTAAGCTCTATTCCCCTGCACTGAGGATGGAAGGCGTCAGAGTGGCGACCTGGCCAATTTCCCATTGATCCTATCCTCATCAATGGGACAGAGTGGGGAGGGAGAACTGACCTACAGAAACCTTTGGCTCAGTGCCCTCAGAAGTCAGGGTGTTAGTTTTCAAGGCTCTGCCAGACACCGTGGCCAAGGCCAAGGGTGCTCCATCAAATCTATCCATTTCAATTAAAGGCTAGAGAGTTGGGAAGTAAAATAATCAATTTTGCAAGTGGAACTCAATCATCCTGTCGACACTTTATCTTTGCTCCGGATATACTTGTGCAGGATATGTTTAATATGACTCTCATGGCATTATTCACTGATGACACTTCTGGTTAGAGATTGATCAAAGCTACTTTGTAAAAGTTATCAAGCTAAGGAAAAGTGGCAAAATTTTTACATATGTGTCTGTTTGTGTGTGAGTGTGTAATACAGGTGTGTATGTGGTGTACAAAATGTCTTTTTGCCAAAGAGCTTATCTATCTTTGAAAAATCTCCATGATCAAATGCCTGGCTCTTGCCAAGTCAGCTAAATTGTTATTTAATGTATATCCAATGCTTCAAATTTGTTGATTACCACATACCCCACAAAGACACAGACTTTTACTAATGCCCTTTCCTTTGATAGTGATGCTCTCAACCATTACTACCTCTCAATGCAATGCTTTGGTCATTTATTGAGCAACTAGGATATACAGGCAGTGCATTTGGAGATATCCATACATTATCTGGTTCGATCCTTAAATGTCTGGAACAGACATAAATCCTAACAGGTAATTGTACTCAACTTATTTATGTATCCCATTCTATTGTCATTAGTTTTTATATTGTTCTTGTTGAGAAGGGATCAATTCGGTGAAAGCAAGGACTAGGTCTACCTTCACCACCCTCTAGCATCTAGCAGTGTGTGTCTTTTGTTTAGACAATGGACAAAAGGTGGCTCAGAAAAGCGACCTCTGAGAGAAGGAAACAAATGAGGTAAGCCCTACAACTGCCTGAAGCTTACTGCTCGGAGGGTTTCCAGGCCATAGTGAAGGAAGAGGGAACTCAAAAGGAACCTTGGCCTCTCTGAGTGAAGGAGTCAGAATTGAGAGTTTGGACAGGCGAAGACAGATAGGATTTACAAGGCAGTATTCAAGAGTACTAAAGAGGAAATGAATGCATGGAGAGAGGGGCTGTACAAAGAGAACTCTGGAGACATACAGAGGGTCCTCCTAAAGTCTCAATCTGGTTACTGATCAGTGCATGCATGTGAGGACATGTCTAGAGGCTGGGGAAAGAATCACCTGGAAATAACAGTTGTAACAAACCCCAGAGTTCACACAGGGCTAGAAATAGGTTGTGTTTTCACCGGCCAGAGTAAAAATAATAATAATAATAAAAAAACCTTGAGAATACGTGTTGCATTGAGTACACAGAAAGAATATTGCCTCAGTCATGGGGTAAAGCAGCTGCACAGCAGAAATACTGCTCTGAACCTGCTTAACTAAGCTGAAAAGCAAACCTTGAAAGTATGAAACTGTTTTCAAGCAAATTATCTGTATCCCAGAACAAAGCTTAAATATATTTAAAGAAATATAAAAATATCCAGCACCAGATAAAGTAAAATTTGCAGTCCCATCCTTCCACTAAAAAATTAATAGACATGCAAAGAAGCAGAAAAAATATCATTCATAATGAAGAACAAAATCAACTCACAGAAACAGAGTTAGGGATTACACAGATGACAAAAATAGTAAAGTCATTAAAACAGGTATAATAAATACATTTCATATGTTCAAGAAGGTAAAGGAGAATATGCACATACTAAGAAAGATTAAGAAGACATAAAAAGAAGACCCAAATTGAACTTCTAGTGGTAAAAATATATACTGTATTTGAAGTTAACATCAGATTAAACACTGAAGAAGAGGTTAATGAACTCGAAGATACACTCATAGATAGTATCCAAAATGAAACAGAAAGAGAAAAAATACTGAAACCACATAGCAACAACAGAGCTGAACTATTTCAAGGGGCATAATATACATGCAAAAGTAGCCCCTGAAAAGGGAAGACGATCATATTTAAAGAAATAGTGACCAAAATTTTTCCAAATTTGATAAGTACTTTTAAACTACAGATTTATGCCAGTACCATGCTGTCTTGGTGATCACAGCTTTGTAATATAGCTTGAAATAGGGCAATGTGATGCCCCCAGCTTTGTTTTTCTTTTTCAACATTTCCTTGGTGATTTGGGGTCTTTTCTGATTCCATACAAATTTTAGGACTGTTTGTTCCAGCACTTTGAAAAATGTCATTGGAATTTTGATCAGGATGGCATTGAAGGTATAGATTGCTCTGGGTAGCATAGACATTTTAACAATGTTTATTCTTCTGATCCATGTTTTTCCATCTTCTTGTGTCTCCTTCAATTTCTTTCATGAAATAAAGTTCCTAGAGTATAGATCCTTTACCTCTTTGGTTAGGTTTATTCCGAGGTATCTTATGGTTTTTGGTGCTATGGTAAATGGAATCGTTTCTCTAATTTCTCTTTCTACGGTTGCATTGTTAGTGTATAAGAAAGCAACTGATTTCTGTGCATTGATTTTGTATCCTGCCACATTACTGTATTGCTATATGAGTTCTAGTAATTTGGGGGTGGAGTCTTTTGGGTTTTCCACATAAAGTATCGTGTCATCTGCGAAAAGAGAGAGTTTGACTTCTTCTTTGCCAATTTGAATACCTTTTATTTCTTTTTGTTGTCTGATTGCTGTTGCTAGGACTTCTAGTACTATGTTGAACAATAGTGGTGAGAGTGGGCATCCTTGACGTGTTCCTGATCTTAAGGGAAAGGCTCTCAGCTTTTCCCCACTGAGGATGATATTCACTGTGGGTTTTTCATAGATGGATTTTATGAACTTGAGGAATGTTCCCTCTATCCCTATACTCTGAAGAGTTTTAATCAGGAAAGGATGTTGTATTTTGTCAAACGCTTTTTCTGCATCAATTGAGAGGATCAGATGGTTCTTCTCTCTCCTCTTATTAATGTGTTCTATCACATTGATTGATTTGCGAATGTTGAACCACCCTTGCATCCCGGGGATAAATCCCACTTGGTCGTGGCGGATGATCCTTTTAATGTATTGTTGGATCCTGTTAGCTAGGATTTTGTTGAGGATTTTGGAATCCATATTCATCAGGGATATCAGTCTGAAATTCTCCTTTTTGATCGGGGTCTTTGCCTGGTTTGGGGATTAAGGTAATGCTGGCCTCATAGAATGAGTTTGGAAGTTTTCCTTCTGTTTCTATTTTTTGAAACAGCTTCAGTAGAATAGGTATTATTTCTTCTTTGAATGTTTGGTATAATTCCCCTGGGAAGCCATCAGGCCCTGGACTCTTGTTTTTTGGGAGGTTTTTGATCACTGCTTCAATCTCGTTACTGGTTATTGGCCTATTCAGGTTGTCAATTTCTTCCTGTTTCAGTCTTGGCAGCTTATAGGTTTCCAGGAAGGCATCCATTTCATCCAGATTGCTCAGTTTACTGGCATATAGTTGTTGATAATAATTTCTAATAATTGTTTCTATTTCCTTGGTGTTAGTCGTGATCTCTCCCCTTTCATTCATAATTTTATTAATTTGGGTCCTTTCTCTTTTCTTTTGGATAAGTCTGGCCAGTGGTTTATCGATCTTATTAATTCTTTCAAAGAACCAACTTCTAGTTTCGTTGATCTGATCTACTGTGTTTCTGGTTTCTAATTCATTGATCTCTGCTCTAATCTTAATTATTTCACATTGAGATACCACCTTACACCAGTTAGAATGGCAAAAATGGACAGGGAAAGAAACAACAAATGTTGGAGAGGTTGTGGAGAAAGGGGAACCCTCTTACACTGTTGGTGGGAATGCAAGTTGGCACAGCCACTTTGGAAAACAGTGTGCAGGTGCCTCAAAAAATTAAAAATAGAGCTACCCTATGACCCAGCAATTGCACTCCTGGGTATTTACCCCAAAGACACAGATGTAGTGAAAAGAAGGGCCATATGCACCCCAATGTTCATAGCAGCAATGTCCGCAATAGCCAAACTGTGGAAAGAGCCGAGATGCCCTTCAACAGATGAATGGATAAAGAAGATATGGCCCATATACACAATGGAATATTACTCAGCCATCAGAAAGGATGAATAACCAACTTTTACATCAACATGGATGGGACTGGGGGGATTATGCTAAGTGAAATAAGTCAAGCAGAGAAAGTCAATTATCATAAGGTTTCACTTATCTGTGGGACATAAGGAATAGCATGGAGGACATTAGGAGAAGGAAGGGAAAAATGAAGGGGGGGGGGAATTGGAGGGAGAGATGAACCATGAGAGACTACGGACACTGAGAAAAAAACAGGGTTTTAAAGGGGAGAAGGGAGGGGGGGATTGGTTAGCCTGGTAATGGTTATTAAGGAGGGCACGTACTGTATGGAGCACTGGGTGTTATACGAAAACAATGGATCGTGGATCACTACATCAAAAACTAATGATGGTGACTAACATAACACAATAAAATTTAAAAAATTAAAAAAAATTTATAAATTAGGAAGAATAAGAGATTAATAGTAATAAACAATAACAAAACAGAACAATTATAACAATATGCTGTAATAAAAGTTAAGTGAATGTAAAAAAAAAACTACAGATTTAAGAAGTTGCACAATCCACAAATATAAAAATCACAAAGAATATTACACCAAGGCTATTGTATTCAAATTTCTTAAAGATAAAGAGAAAAATCTTAAAGCATCCACAGAGAGGGGGGAAAGGGCACTGTATCTAGAGAAGAACAAAAATAAGAATGAAAACGGAAATAGTGCAAGCTACAAAACAATGGAGTAATGCCGGGAAATTACTTGTGAATGCAGCGGAGGGAGGGTGTGTCAACCAAGAATGCTAGATCAGATGAGTGTATCTTCCAAAAATGAAGGCAAAATGAAGTCACTTTCAGAGAGACAAAATCCACAATAGCCCATCAACGGTGGATCCACAGTACATGAAATGTTAAAGGTATTCCTTCAAACAGAAGAAATGCACAGATGGAAATGGGAAACCACACAAAGGGATAAAAGAACTCCTAAAATGGTGACTATATGGGTACATATAAAGGATGCTTTCACTTATTTTTAAAAATCTCTTTAAAATGTTTAATTTTTTTGAAGCAAATTTTAAAAAATTAGTATGTGGCTTATAAATATATAGCAGTTTTTATCTTATTTTATTTTTCCTTCTACAGAGAGGGAGGCAAATCATAAAAGAGTCCTAATTGTAGGGAACAAACTGAGGGTTGCTGGAGGGGAGGTGGGTGTGTAACTGGGTGAAGGGCATTAAGGAGGGCACTTGATGTAATGAACACCAGGTGTTATATGCAACTGATGAATCACTAAATTCTACCCCTGAAACTAATAATACTCTATATATTAACTACATGGAAATTAAATTAAAAAAAACATATAGCAGTAAAATGTAAGACAATCATAACACAAAGGCAAGGAAAGGGAAAATGAAAGAATACTTTTTTAAGATAAAAGAATAACCACTATAAAAATTAAACCAGCCACTAAAGACAAAATACAAAGGGCTATTGCCAATAGGCAAATAAAGATAATTTGAATCTGTAAAAATATTCAGTCCAATAACTCACTGTGTTCTCCTTGTTTCTGTGCCAGTTAAAATGTCATCTCTATCTGTTTCTGCTCCAGAATACCTGGTGAACTCCTACTCATCTCCCAAGGATCAGTTTAGCTAACACCTACTCTGGTGATCCTCCGATGACCTCTACAGTATGCATATTTTTAGAAAAATAATTATGTAATGACCTTAGTATTGTTTGTTTCCATGCTAACTCCTTACTAGACTTTAAGTTCCTAAGAACAGAGGCAATTCATTTTCATCTTCATATTCAGCAAAATAGTGTAACTCTTCCCCACAATAGGTCCTTAGTAAACATTTATTGAATGAATAGAAGAGAGTATAGTCAATGCTTTTATTATTTCTAAATTACCGTATGGGTCTTGCCATCCAAAGCAGATTTAACTTGCTAGCACCTGGTGACCTCCTTAATTCTAAAATAATCTTTTGAAAGACTGACAACTCAGGTTAAATAATACTTATCCTTATTACTCCTGAGGTCATCAAATATTTCTAGTAAAATAATAAGACTAGCTCCAAGGAGAGTTCATGTATTATCTAGTTCCAAGAAAAATCCAAGATGTTTTTGAGAATTTCTACTATTAACATGATCTATGAACTCCTTTCCTGTCAATAGTCTGCAAGGTTCCACTCAAATGATTCCTTTTCATAAAGTCTTCCCAGTTTCCCAAAATAGAAATAATCTTTTGCCTCTTCTGAACTCCCTTGGCTCCTTGCATATCCATTTGACCATCAGTTATACTATTTTTGGATATAAACTAATTCTGTGTGCTTAACTCTCTTCCTAGACTATGAGCTCCTTTAATTTTATTCATCTGTCTGTCCTTCTCTGGAGCATACTGACAAATTTAGCATAAGTTCAATTACCATCTAAAAAGATGAATGAAGGATTCAGAACACAATATGCACAATTTGATAAAGTTTGTCACAACTCTATGGAACAGTGGGGATCGACTGAACTAAGATTTATACAGGGAGAAACTGAGGCTTAGAGAAAAACAGCAACACGATGTCTTTGCAAAATGTTTTTTTTATCATTCACCTAAAATTCTATATCTATTTTATGAAATTTTAGAAGATACTTGAGATTTCTTAACAAGAGGCCAAAATTCTATTTTTACTTTTGTTTTCTTCTTCAAAAATACTTTTGGAAATATTGTTAGAGATCCATACTGCTTATCAGTTCACAAGTCATTCCATTATTCCTTCACTCACCTCTTCTTTCAATATGTGTTCATTGTGGGTTATCTATGTGCAAGTCATGGTACCACCAAAGGATGAACAGACAAAGATTGATAAAATCACAGTCTCTGCCCTGAATGTGCTTCTGGTGATAGAAAAGATGCACATAAACAAAATATTAATGGCACGCATGTACAAACTTAACGATATAGGTACAAAGAAGAGATGCCTATCTAGAAAAAAGTGAGGGGCAGAAAGGGCGTGCCTGAAATAAAACCTAGGTGGGGGCAAGCACGGAGGAGAGGAGGGTGTATAGTAGAACAAATACAACAGGACATTATCAAGAGAGATGTATATGCAAAATGTAAGTAAAAGACAAAAAAAACAACAAAATTCAACTTTATTCTGAAGACAGAGAATCACTGAAGTGTTTTAAGTGACTGACATGTTTATATTTGCATTAACAGAATGTCAGTGAATTGTATAGCGGATGTGTTGGAGAGAGAACGATTCCAATGAGAAAGATAATGAGCGTGCACTGGGATTCATTTTCCTTACCTAGAGAATGAGATGAAAGCAACAGAGGATTCCCAAGGCTAATAATCTATGATTTTCTAAATGCGGTGTCTCTCCTTTGACACGGTCTGAGGGTCAGGTATAGCACTTGCCTCTAAATCTTATCAACTCTAAAATGAGGAATTTGGACAAGGCAATCTCTGAGGTCTCCTTTCACACAAATAATCCATGATCCTAAGACCATTTTCTTTCTTTCTCTCAGGTAATAACAGAAGTGTCAGAGTGTATAAAACAATGTTCAATAATTTTGCAATTAAAAAAAATACAGGAAGATTGCACTCAGATGTCTACTCATCTCCAGCAATTAGAAAGTAATTATACTGCAAGTTTTTAAAAAGTCTCCCCAAACTTGAAAGCTCAGCAAAAATTATTAATTGAAACTAAAAATAAACATGTGATCCTCTTTGTGTTCCCCTTTTCTACTACCCTAGTGTGATATCCCCAGTGAGCCCCTCCCCATTTCAGCAAGTAAGAAAATATGCAACTAGCCTTTCATTATTGATTCTTTATTAGAATCATGCATCTTGCTTGAACAGAAAACTCTGCGGGTGACTGAGGGCTCCCAGTGCCCACCAGGTAATTAAGCCTGGGATTATGAAAGTCGGAATTGCTTACTCCCGCCCTGGAGTTCCTGGAAGACCATCACAGCTGACCCTAAATGCAAATGGTATATATATCATTTGCCAATGGGAAAGAAAATGTAAATTGGAACTCAGAAGTCCAGGCTGTGGAACAAGGCTACCTCGGGTTTTCAACCAGCTCCATCTCTAAGAGTATGATCATGAGAAAACTCACAGACCTATATAAAACTCAATCACTCCTCTAAAATAGGGATAATAATGACAATACCCCTATCATTTGGTAAGTAGAAAATAAGATACTTAGCTCCCTGTTTAATACTGGAAACTACCTCCATCTGCTATTGATCCCTCTTACCCAGCTCAACTTTTCCATTTACTGTGACACTTACCACCTTCCAGCATACCATATAATGCACTTATTTATTATTTTTATGCTTATTTATTTCTCTTTTTTAAAAAGATGGATTTATTTATTTGGGAGAGAGAAAGAAAGAGGGCTGGGGGCAAGGGCAGAGGGAGAGAGAGTCTTAGGCAGACTCCATGTTGAGTTCAGAGCTGGATGCAGGGCTTGATCCCACAACCCTGAGATCACGACCTGAGCCAAAACCAAAGTCCAGCACTTAACTGACTGAGCCACCCAGACATCCCTATGCTTATTTACTTCTCCACCACTATGAAGAATATGTGATTTATGAGGGCAGAGCTCTTTGCTTTGCCTGATGATTATCCCAAATGCCCAAAATGTTTCCTGGCACAAGTAGGTACTTGATGAACAGTTGTTTAATAATTAACTCATTAATTAACAGTGATTTTGGACATTAGCATATGATGAATGTTAGATTAATTTATTGTCATTGATATCATCATCAAAATTCTATGTAATTTGATATTTTTTGCACTTATCAAGAATTGCCTTATTGACTCTTATTTTATTTTTCCACCATTGATAGCAGCCATGGTTACATTTACAAGAGATGATGAAATCAGATTTGGTTCCTCTGGACTCAGCATGGTTGATTGCCTACTCTGCCAGGTACTCTGCCACATGCTGGGGAGATGGAGAGAAGGAGAGCTAATTCCCAGCCTTGGAAGCTTACAAACACAGTAGTGATTATTATCTTGTGATTAATGAACTGAATCTGAGGCCTCTAATGAATTCATTCCTTATCTAATTATATCACCTGTGATCCTCATATACACACACAGATAAATGGCCTTTCCTCTCCTTCCCCAACCCAGGAACTTCAAGGAGAACCTAGGGCAACTTCCATGGCAAGAATAAACAGGGGCTGTGAAAATCACTGGGGAGACTTCTTAAATAGGCAAGGACCTGCACCAAGAAATTCTAGCTCAGTAGGTCTGAGGTGGGGGCCAGAAATCTACATTTTTAAAAACATCTCAGGTGATCGTTTCCCAGTTGGGTTGCAGACTACACATGGAGAAATAGCGATTTAGAGGGTGTATTTCATCTGGGAAACAGTTATCAGAGCATGTGATAGTTTTGGGATTGTGTGTATAGTGCTAGGAATCATGAGTAATGTTTGCCAAGGGACAGTGGGGCTGAAATATACATCAAGGCTGTCAACAGGGGCCATGGCTAAGGAAATGACTGAGAAAAAAGGGGGAGAATCCAGGAATTCTCAAGAGACACAGGATGATCTTCCTAGGCGGACAAGCTTGCTCTCAACTTCAACTTTGGAAACAGTGGACTTGCAGCAGAGAACCATCCTGTCACCCTGCAGCTTCTTCCCTTCACTCAGTGCTTTCCAAGAAGCAGAGGCATGACCTAGGGTAAACTCAGGCAACAGCTGGTCATTGGCATGGCTTTCTCTTTGTCTGATTTTATTTTTAGTCTCTCTCTCTCTCTTTTTATTGATGGATTGATTGTTTAATTGACTGGTCTATTTGAGGAGCTGAGGGCAGAAATGGGCCCTTTAGAGATAGACACTAATGAGGATGAGGCAGATTTTCCTCTAAAAATTCCACATATAAAAATAATTACATAATAAAATAAAATAAAATAAAATAATACAGGTAGATAGAAGTTTATTAGTATTTGCATCTATGCTTTTGTACTGGTCCATATGCTGTTAATTCCACATTTGACTCTAAAGATGTTCGGGATTCTAGATGCTAAATATTCTTATCTAACATTTTAAAAAAAGAGAGAGAAGTATGTAAGAGAAAATGATTCTTGTATCAGGAAAGTACCCAAGAGAGCCCAGTGTTCAGTGGGAAGGGAAAGGAGGCAGAGTTTATTAAGAAAGAACATAACCCTTTCGTAGAGAATCAAGCAGAAGGACCCTGAACCAAGACACTGAACTGGGAGTCTCAATTTCCCTCCCCAAAACTAAATTTGCTATTACCACACTGTGTGGTCTTAGGAGACATCTGTTTATAATCCTATCAGAGTCCTTAACCCCCATCTTCTCAGGTAGAGTCTTGGAGTAGACCACAGAGCTGTGTCAGCCTCATGTGATTATACTATTAGATTAACATGTGAAGAAACCACGTGCATGAGATTTCTCCCTGCAACACATTGAATAGAGACAACTCCAGGTGTTCACATAAAATGCACATGTTTCATTTCTGAAAAGCTCTGTCAAGCCCTCCACAGCTTTGCCAGAATCAGAGCTTACTCACAGCTGTGGGATGGTTTCATTTTATTGTCTTCCTCTCTACTCCCCTTCTCCAACCCACCATGGGCCATCAACAAAGCCTTCTTGCCCTAACTTCCCTTGTGCACAAATTGGAAAACTTGATGGGCCAAATGCTATTCAAGACCATGTCACTGTTTCTCCAGAAGGAGAAAGGAGTGCTGCTTCCTTCCATCTGTAGTGATGATAGTCTTCAGCCAGACCTGAATATGGTAATTGTTCAAGAGAGCAGCTACTTTTCCAGCATTTTCTACGTGACATCCACTGCAGTTGTCCATTCTCTTTTCTCACAAAGATCCTGTAATATTAGTGATTTTTGAGGAGGCAGGCTTATAAAGGAGACATCTGTGAAATTGGTGCAAACTACCCTGGATTCTTACCTCTGTGAGGCAAGGTCATAGGCTAACTTGCCTGGACAAGTATTTCTTTGTCCTATTGATCTCCAGGTCAGGATCTGGTATATTGTTTCATTTCTCCTGTTTCGTGATTGGTGAAAGCATTACCAATGATAAGTGCAATTCTCTTTTGTCTAGGAATGGTCTCTCTTTGTCTTTTCCCATTTTGATATGGAAGAATAATGCAACTGAAACAGCTGTTTGTTCAAGTGTTGCTGGCCCGTGGGAAGTGCATTGAGTAAGGGATTCAATCATCATCATCATCCTCAGGGGGACGGTCTTAGGAATGTCTGAGTTCATCTGACACTATTTCAGGGCTTACAGGTCAGTTTCTGTACTGTATGTCACAAGATTCCTGAATTAATTATGCCACAATAAAAAGATCAGATCACTGAGGACAGAGATCTTCAGATTATGAATGAAGGTTGCACTGTACCTCTCCCACACATTTCAGGAATGGTCCAACTTCTTGCCATAAAATTGGAATTGCTATGTGTTGGAAGAGAGCCAAAATCTGAGAAATGTTATGCAAATCTTACACCGGGACAAAGGATTTTGGACTTTAGAAAAGTATACTCCTTTGAGTCAGGGTTAAACTACACATGGCCTGCTTCCATGTCGCCAATAGGCATCCATGAGGTTAATAAATTTGTTTGAGGTTCTATGAGCCCAAAGCATCCCTGCTTCAGAACCAAAAATATGTTTAATTATTGTTATTGATATTTTTTAACGACTTTCGTTAAGTACTATGGCTGAAGTAAAAAAATAAATATACTAGAGTGATAAATGATCACATGATACCAAATAAAACACCTAATATGCAAGAGACTTTTGCTTAAGATAAATCTGGATCTCAACATAAATGAGAGTCATTTTACTTCTTAATGTCACTGGGGCATAGGCTACTGTGGGAAATAAAGCAGCATACAAACTTGGTTGCTAAACCTTTCATTGGTCTCTGATGAATGGGGGGGGGAATCTTGGGGAAATTTCCATTAATACTCAGGAGGGCAAATAACATCAATCAAATCTGTCCCCCAGAGGAAATATTCAAATAAAACAATTTCTAGGTAAAAAATATTTGAATTTGGTAAAACAACAATAAAATTTTAAAATAGCATGCTATTTTGCTAGAGTGGTTGTAGCCAGAATTCAGCAATTCTCTCACTGTTGGACACACAGAAGTCCAACAGAATCAAATTAACTTTATTTTTAATCAAGATGAATAAAGCTGTAGGAATTTAGGGGCTGACTCAGTCAAAGGAAAGTTTGTTGAGGTGATGGCTGATTGAAGAATAAAAATGTTGCTGATAAGAAAATGCAGGGTCTTTCATTTGTGAAACAGCTCACCTCTTCCCTCAGGACTCATGCTGCATCTGACTTATAGTTTTAAACCAGAAAATATATAGGAACACCCTCTTACTAAGTGAAATCTGTATGCAAATATGAGGTAGCTGCACTAGAAACAGTAGAAGCAGCAATGGTCAGCAGCGGCTGTAGTATTAGGAACAGTAGTAAGAGCAGTGATGGTCACAGCAGAGGTAATGTTTCTACTATAAAACCAGGGCTGGCAGACCGGGAGGCTACCTTCCCGTGTGCCTCTCACATTGTATAGCCTAGGAAAACTAGTTAGGAGAGGACAGAGGGCTTATATGAGGTCTTCAAAGAAGTAAACAAAACACCCAGAAACAGAATTCAGATTTTGTAATTCTCAGTCTTAAAAGACGTTAAAAATAGAGCTAGCTACCCTACGACCCAGCAATTGCACTACTAGGTATTTACCCCAAAATTACAGACATATTGAAAAGAAAGAGCACATGCACCCCAAGGCTCATTGCAGCAATGTCCACAATAGCCAAACTGTGGAAGGAGCCGAGATGCCCTTCAACAGATGAATGGATAAAGAAGATGTGATTCATATATACAATGGAATATTACTCAGCCATCAGAAAGGATGAATATCCAACATTTTCATCAACATGGACGGAATTGGAGGAGATTATGCTGAGTGAAATAAGTCAAGCAGAGAAAGACAATTATCATATGGTTTCACTTATTTGTGGAACATAAGGAATAGCAGAGAGGACCACAGGGGAAGGGAGGGAACACTGAATGGGAAGAAATCAGAGAGGGAGACAAACCATGAGAGACTCTGGACTCTGGGAACCAAACTGATGGTTACAGAAGGGAGGGGGATGGGGGGGTAACTGGGTGATGGGTATTAAGGAGGGCACGTGTTGTGATGAGCACCGGGTGTTATAGGCAACTAATGAATCATTGAACACTACATCAAAAACTAATGATGTATTGTATGTTGGCTAACTGAACATAATAAGAAAAAAAATAGAACATAAATCTATGATTCTCAAAGCCGTTCAAGAGGTAGAAAATCTGGAACTCATGGCAGTCTTTGTGGAGCACTGAGACATGTTACATAGCTATGCCTTCATATAAACTAAGAATATTGCCAGCAAGAAACCATGATTTGTGCTCTTTGTCTACAATGCATTCATTAAAGAGGGAGGGGGGAAGCTGCTAAGGTATCCTAAAGCACAGTTACTGAGTCTTTACATTAATATTTTTTTCCTTAGTGGGCATTTATTTGGATTTTTTTTAAGGAGGCCATAGGAAAATGGAGGTGGAATATTTAAACAAGAATATCTTCAGAGGTTGCAGTGGGAAGGGTTATTTAAGTGTCGAAAGAATCTTATGTGTTCAGACATGTTTCCAATGAAAGATACATTTCCAGCTTGGATCCAATCTTAAAATTACTCTTTAAGTAAAGTTTTGGAGCTGTTGCTGGAAGAAGAACCCAGAGACCTGAGAATCCAGAGTTCTCATATGTGAGAAAGAAATCCTTAAGACTGAAACAAGAGAGAACAGACATTTCCCAAGATGGCTTAGTGACAGCAGTCTTGTCTCCAGAACATAGTATTAGGAGTTAGTTGGACAGTTAGGTAGTCAGGGCTGGGGTCCCCAATGAGAAAATATGGAGTCAGGACAGCTAAAATAAAACAGCACTAACATCCTGTTTTATAGCGTAGACAGGACCACACTAGCATTCTGATCTGCAGCCTTTGCAGAAATGACTTCTGCAAAATGTCCTAAAATAAGGGAATTAACCACAAAGCATTTGTCACTATCAGAGGCAAGGGGCAGTTTAGACATAAGCCCCCAGATGTCAGCTGAGAAAGATCATCAGCACGTAGACATTAACCTAATAGGTAGACAGATACGTGACCAAAGCCCTGATTGACACGACTCAGCACACCCTGATTGCTTAAGATAGTTCTGCAAAAGAGCTCATAAAACCCCCTAAACTTAGAAATTCTGACGGCAACCCTCTCAGGTCCCCTCCCTCTCCAGGAGCTTTATACTATTGCTCAATAAACTTTGCTTTGCTGCCCACCACTTTTTGTCTGGCGTAACTCTTCATTCTTCAAAGAGGCATGACCAAGAACTTCAGGCACTAAAGGCAGAGAAATCCTGCAACAATAGTAGAGGGCTAAGAAATAAAGGTTGTTTGAGGAAGTGAACCTTTGCAGCACCAACTAACATGGGCTAGGATCACCTAGAATATGCAGAAGGGAATCCTCAGAAGATGGACAATCTAAGGAGATCAATCTTCAGAGTTCTGTTTTAAGCAATTCTGTGATAAAAAGGTATTAGAAATTATTATTAGATATCCCCAGAATGTCATCAGTAGTATGTTGTATATAATTATGCTTCAGTGAACAGTGTATTATACAGTGTCTGGTTCTCATTCCCGAGAATGGTTCCAGCATTCTCTGCTAATCCTCTCATCTCTATGAAATCTTTTTGAATTACAGAATTGATTGATTATCATAAACAGGGAGTTAGGTTAAGGGGACATTAACTGACCATCAAAGTCAAGATCCGTGTGTGCAGACTGATAGACTCCACACTGACGAAACGTTCGGCAGCTCCTTCCCAAATGTGTAATAACATGATGATACAGTACTGCCAGTAAATAGGCAATGGCAGATGCAAACATTTAAGGGGAAAAATAAAGGAATGGAACAAAGAAAAGAAATCCATTATTTTCCCCTGTAATTTTTACAGAAAAAAATCATTATTACTCTACATTAGCTCCAGATCACAGGACCTGAGAATTGTGTGACAAAAGATCATTTGGAGACAACCTTCTAGATTTTCAAAGTATCTTTCTCCAGCCCTTCCCCTAGTCCCTTAAGCTACAGCTTCCTTTCTCCCCTCCCCACCGCTCCACTACCCTACATTCTCCTCCCTTTTTAACCTTCCACTCCATAACCCACTGTCTTATAGCTGGTTAGCTCACCTGATCACCGTGGTCCAAGCTCTCAATCCCCCATCCTCCCAAGAATCAGATCTCACTAGAACAAGGTTGCTTTCATGCTTTTGAAAAAAAGCACTAGATACCTATCATCTTTAATGATAACTCCTACATTCAAGCATTTGAATAAAGATTTCCTTTGCAGCCTTGCCAAATGACGAGAGGTACCGTTTGCGCTTTGTTTTAATGGGTATGGCAGACAGAAAGAGGAGAGGTTCCACCATTATAAAGTGTGCTGGGGCTGCCTACAAAGACTATCAGTGACCTTTATAGCAGACAAACAATGATATCTGGAGCAAATTTTGGTACTGTAATTCTGCCCCAGGCACGGCAGGAGTCTGCGGTAGAAGCCTCATGCTCAGAGCTAACTCTACTATTTGGCCTCGGGAAAAGTTTCCTGGCCAAGTTTAAACCCCTGGAGACTAGGAGTGTATAATTTAAGCACTAATATAACCTAAGAGGGACAGCAACAATACTAGCGCTCCCATAATGGAAAGATCATTATTTTTAGGTTTGTATAGAAAGCAGAGCTGGCAGCTGTGAGGGAAAATGTACCCTTTGAAAAGAACCTACCATTGTTATATTTAAGCTGTTGGGATACAGCTTTTGACTCTAAGGCAATTGTCATCTGCTCAGAATTACCCCACGAACAGTCACAGGCTTAATGACTTTGAAAGTAGCAATATACAAACAAAGGAAGGTGAGGGGCCAGGACTGAGAAGTGTTTTATGACCCATTAGTTCTTTTGTCTGCTAAAGAATTTGTTGCCATACTAAGAGCAGATGGAGAATGATAATGCCACCTTTTAAAGAAAGAAATTTATTTATTTATTTATTTTTGCTCATAAATATTTACCTGTCTTTCTTTAGGCAGGATAACAGAGAGGTTAAGTACTTGGTCAAACAGACATCATTTAAAATATTAGATCTGCTACTCACAACTGTGTGGCCATGGATAAGTTACTTACTTCTCTCAGTTTCCAGTTATTTATCTGATAATAAATGGACATAATAACAGCATGTCTCAGAGAGATGAGGCATAATGTTTCATTCACTCTACATATAGTCATTGGCAGCTACTCTATGTCTGGCAATGTGTCAGGTGCTAGGGATACAACAGAGAACAAGACAGACACAAGATCCCTGCCATCTTAGAACTTTATGATCTAGTGAATCAGATGAGAAAATACTGTGTGTCACTGAGCACAGTGCCAGGCAAAAAGCAGAGATACTTAACTGCATGGTAGGCTTTATTCAATGGTAATGCCTCACTATAAAGTTCATTGTGCGTGGGGGTTAGGCTGATCAGCTTTGATCCCAGTTCTACTCCAGAGGAATGACTTGGCTGGGGGTAAGCCATGTAAAGTCTTGGAGTTTGTTTCTTGTCTGCAGATCGGGGGCAGTATCTACCTCCCAGGGTTGGGGTAAGCATGAAATGAGGTAACACAGTTTCTGGCATTCAGGAGAAGTTTTTGAGTCAGAAACCCATCACACTGAGATACTGACAAACTGATAATGGCAGAAGAGGACTGAATCTCTGGGTCTGAAATCCAATGAAACAGCTGGCCAATTCTGTCCTTAGTACTACCTGATTACCCTTTATTAACAGCGGCTATATTCCATGTATCACGCTGTGGTGCAGGAGGCAGAAGCTGAAAAGCACAGCTCTCCAGCTGGGAGGCACTGGGATACAATCATGTCTGATTCCCAGGAAGGATGTCTACCATGTTGGTGAGCAGACCTCTAGACCAGTGAGTACACTGTAAACACAGTGCTTTGTCATTCTGCAAGCACGGATATCTACCTGGGGGGACACTCATTGTCACATATGCATGCCACACTAAACAGGTGGAGGAGACCAGAAAAAATAGCATCTATGGGGATTCCACTGGGGGCAAGGCACTGGGCCAGGTGCATTAAACATCTCCCTTGATCCTTCCAACAATTTTGTGAGGGACATGCTTCCGTGCTACATTTTAAAGGTATGGAAACTAAGATTTAGAGGGTATAATTCACTTGAGCAAGATCAAATAATCAGTAAAAGACAATGCAATATGTGTACCCCCAGGTCTTACTGACTGAATTTTTTTTTCCCTACTATACATTGATGCTTCTCACTGGTCATGTATAGATTAAAGTTTTCCTTGGGGGAAAAAGTAAGTTAAGGAAAGAGCAAACAATTAAATAAATTGATTCAAAGTGTCATCCAAGTGCAATGCACTATTAATGTCAAAGATCCAAAAGAAACACAGAATTTTCCAGGTAGAGTAATTTACCAAAAAAAGCGAGGTCTGTTTCAGGGCCAGTATTCAAGTTACTTTTGCGTTGATTTTTGCTTGATCCCTTTACAGGATATAATTGACTGTGACCATATGCAGTAGACTTCTAAAGGACATGAGTATACACCTTGATTTTGAGTAGGAACCCAGGACATGATTCTGAAATCATTATGGTGGTTAATGAGCATATTAAAATGGTTATATCATCTGGAACTATTCATAAATTGCAATATAATTGGGTCAGTTGGTAGACATTATTTAAATATGGATTCAGGGAGAGAATCAAGGTAACTAAACAATGTGTGGCCAAGGATAAGGGTCTTAAAAGAGGAGACTTACTTGTCCCTTGAGAGGTCAACTCACCAAATTCATGAGATTAGTCATCTCAAGTAATTTTCTTTATGACAGATTTATCTCAATTCAACAGCAAGAATAGATGTGCTTAGAAATTCAGCCAAGGCTTGCAGGATGTAAAAGAATTCTGTAGCTTGGTCAAAGGTACTATTAAATCTGATGTTATGTACGTTAAAAAAAAAAAAAAAAAAAGGAGAAGGGTATTTCTGCATCCAGGAAAAATAATGGGAGAACAACACTTTATCAATAGTGATTCAGTATGGTCCAGAAAAATAGACACTAAATACAGCACTACCCATATTATGGACACCAGGGAGAGTTCAAGAGGTGTCTCCACCACCTTGAGATGCAAGATATCTTATCATTTTTTGATCTAATTTCTGTTCACAATGGAATAACTGCAAAGTATGATGTGGATTACTGAGAATTACTGATGTATATATTCTGATTATTTGCAAGGTACAACCTGCAAGTATATCTTTGTAAATTAATATGTTGACCTCTGAAATCTACTTTGATCTCTTGTGATTTTGGTCAGTGTGAATTACTCCCAAATGGTCAATTACGTCTGAGTGCCCTGACATTGTTTCTGAACTAATGATACTGTGGCAAGACCCTAGGTCACGATGGTTACACTCAGGGCTACAGCCCAGAGATATCTTGTCTGGACATCTGGCCAGCACCTTTAGTGTTAAGATTCTAATTTCAGCACATGTGAGCATCAAAATATCACATTTTCTTTTTTTAATGTAGAAAGTTATTCCCTAGACCTTAAGCTGGAAGACAATGGGTGTAGCTCTTTTTTTTTTTTCCCCCCCTTCCAACCCTGTTTGGGTGGTTCTTGCTAGGTGACATTCAGCAGTCATACTGCCTTCCTTATATTAGCAGGTACAGAAACGATTAAGACAGAAGCACCTCTCAATAAGTACTGAGCCAGGTGGAGGGAACCATTTGTGCATTCATACATTAATTCATTTATACTTGAATTCATCCATTCATTCATATACACATTAAACAAATATACATTGAGTGTCTACTATATGCTAGGCTCTGAAGAGCCTTCAGTGATCAAAACAGACAAGTTCTTTGACCTCATCATTCATTGAAGGAAGAAACAATGTGGTCCCTACTTTATACAGAGTGGCAATGAAAGGCTTCTATATTAAGGGGACATTTAAGCAAAGACCAAAAGGATGTGAAGGAATGAGCTACATGAATAAACAGAAGAGTGTTCCTGGAAGAAGGAAATACCAAATGTAAGAGTATGCTTAGCATGGTCAAGGAACAACGTGGAGTGAAGTGAACATATGTAATAATAGTAGGAGGTAATTTCAAAGAGTTAATGGGGGCAGGATTATGCAGGGCTTTGTAGGCCATGATGAACCCTTGGTTTTTCCTTGAAGTAAAAGAGAACCCATTAGAAGTGTTTGAATAGAGGAGAGACGTGATGTGACATTTTACAAAGATTATTCTAACTGCTGTGTGAAGAACAAGTTGTTGGAAAGCAACTGTGAACATAAAGGTACCACAGAAAAACTGCATTCAATGCTGTGAGAACGATTCTAGTCCAGCAATTCAGGAATAATTAGTCCATGTAGAAAAATCTGTACCTGTCTTCAGAAGCTGAGCCCATGGGCCAGGGATGACTTTTGCTCTGTTAGGGGGTTAGCCTTCAAGAGGAAAAAAAAAAAATAGTGGCACATGATCTATGGAAAGAACGCCAGTAAAGCATTGCCTGGAATCTACCTGAGGCTCAGTAAGTTACCACATTTTTTTTTTTTTTAAGATTTTATTTATTTATTTGAGAGAGAGAGAGAGTGAGAGAGCGAGCATGAGTAGAGGGAGGGGCAGAGGGAGAGGGAGAAACAGACTTCCTGCTGAGCAGGGAGCCTGAAGTGAGGCTCGATCCCAGGACCCCGAGACCATGACCTGAGTTAAAGGCTTATCTGACTGAGCCACCCAAGTGGCCCTAACTTAACCACTTTTAAGCAAGGTAGGAATAAAAAAGAATAACGATTCAGTCTAATACACAAAAGAAAACTCAAATGACTCACTTCTTATCACATTCCTAACTCCACTCTAGACAGGGGACAATATAAATGTCCTCAAGTGGTAATGAAAAAAAAATGGAGATCCCAAGCTGTCTTTACTAGTTGAGAAGCTGAGAAGGAGGGAAAGAAATGATAGGAATCTGGAATGTCCTTCCTGGGGCCACATTTTAATTTTTTTCCAAAGATTGAAATAGAAACCTCACTACCCCTTTGGGAGAGAAAGGCCAAAGCATTAAGGATAGTGTTGGCAGCGGCAACTGGGTCAGCTAAGATGCCAACATTTATGAATACAGTGGCCTTGGAGATGGCATAAGAGCTGGCAGGAGCATCTGTGATGCGGAAAAAAGATGGTGAGAACGCCTCAGTACTAAAACAGTGACTCAAAGCACTACAAATACAACCAAGAAAGAGCCAGGTCAGCAAAACTGTGACTGGAGACCCCAAGGCCATTCCTTTCTGTGGTCACTGCCAGATAGTAGGCAAGGCAGAAGCTGCAATGGAGGAGGGGAGATTAAGAGATGCAGAGGGAGGAGGTTAACAAGAGGACCAGATGCTGATGGGAATTGGTAGAAGTGGGGTTTGGAGTATAACAGAGAGGTGGTGCTGGTGGGTGTCTCAATCCCCTCTCAATGATCAGGTAACGTATCACAGGTGCATACAATTCTTCCTTCTACCCCAAGTTGGAAAAGACTACACAGGGTTGGGACTTACCTAAATGTTAAACTAACAAAAGAGATACTTGCTCCATAATCTCCCTCAGCTTTATTTTTCCATTCTAACTTGTGTTGTTCTAAAACAGATGCATGACAAGGTCTGTGTTATAATAAATGTGGCATGTATCAACTCCTATTAGGTCTGGAAAATGGGAAAGGGTAGAAGGCATTATGAATAACTCTGGCCATGAAAGGAACCACGGTCCTTAGATAAGATGCAGTGCCACGAAGGATGAACTGCGCTTGTCACTGCTGGAAAAAGTTAGAAAGCAAGGCTGGTTTCTGTAGGGTAGCAGAAACCAGAATTCTTGGGGAGGAAGAGTCTGGGAAAGGAGATGCCTGGGAGAGGAAGGGCTTTTAAAAACTCTTCCATATACCTGGTAATGGAAAAGGCTAAGCACATGTCTGGGCCAGATACAGGCTCAGAAAAAGCCTAGAAAACCCTACATTTTCACCTCTAGCTGACCTTCAGGCCCTGCATGAACAGGAGTGAAGATTGAGGCAGAGTTGTAAAAGGTCCATCTAAGCATTGGGAGTGCCCCAAGACGAGTTAATCTGTAAAGACTGAGGTTGTGTCTTTCTCTTTCTTTCTTTTCTCTCTCTCTTTCTTTCTTTTCTTTTCTTTTTTTTTTTTTTTTTGTTCTCGTTGCTTAAGGAAACTCTGTCAAAACAATGACTGACTGGCAAGCAAATGGAATACAGACTTTAGTGGCCACACATGACAAATAATAAAGAATTAAAGAATTTACAAAAATAGTTGAGAAAGTCACTAGACAAAAAACCACCACCCACAACAAGCAGCTACAATAAACCACGGGGAGGCGGAGTATCTGATTTCTAGAGTTTCCACATTTTACTATTCAAAATATCTGGTTTCAACAAAAAAACTGATGCATGCAAAGATACAAGAAACTGGGGTGCCTGGGTAGCTCAGTCGTTAAGCGTCTGCCTTAGGCTCGGGTCATGATCCCAGTGTCCTGGGATCAAGCCCCGCATCGAGCTCCCTGCTCTGCAGGAGGACTGCTTCTCCCTCTCCCACTCCCCCTGCTTGTGCTTCCTCTCTCACTGTGTCTCTCTCTGTCAAATAAATAAATAAAATCTTTAAAAAAAAAAAATACAAGAAACTATGGCCCATTCCCACATGAAAAATAAATTAATAGGAACTATCATATATGATATATATATATATGAGGTTTCCCAAAAACTAGTATGACCTTTTTAATAGGTAAGTGGGCAAATAAACTGTGGTAAATCTGTATGGTGTAATACTAGTCAACATTAAAAGGAAATGAACGATCAAGCCACAAAAATACATAGATGAATCTAAATATATATCACTAAAGAAGACAGTCTGAAAGGGCTATATACTATATGAATCCAATTATATTATGTTGTTTAAAAAGCAAAACCATAGAGACAGTAAAAAATCCATGTTTGCCAATGGATTGGCAAGGGGTAGGAATGAGTGGGTGAAGAACAGAATATTTTACAGTGATGAAATTCTTCTAGATGATATTGTAATGGTGGATATATGACTCTATGCATTTGTCAAAACCAAGAGAACTTCACAGCACAGAGTGAACCTTAACATATGTAAATTTTAAAAATATCACTTAGGAGCACATAGGATCCCAGAATGAAATGCATAATGTGACAAAGAATCTAATAATTTTATAAATTTTTTGAAATAACCATGCCTAAGGGGGTGGGGAAAAAGGATGGTGATCTACGTGACTCTGGAACTGAGTAGAGTCTAGAAAATAAAGGCAAATGGAGGTGTACATAAATACTGTATTCTCATCAATAAACTTGTTTTCATGGTGGAGGGCTTATTAATTCTCATACATTATACCAACCACTGGAGTTGGACCCTTAACTAAATAATGCTGAATGGTAGCAGCCAGGTTTCTCACTATTGAGTGGGAGGTTACACAGAAGTAAAGGGAGGAGGCCAGAATGATCTATGTGGTAATGGCTTATAGTTAGAGATATCAGTAAGAATTCATGTTTAACTTAATATAGATACAGGTGGTTTTATATAGAAATATTTATAGATACGTGTATATACACAGTTTTAATGTGCTTACATCTCCCCTGCTCTGTCCGAGAGAGCCTAGGATTCAATGACACCCCAGTGACAATGAGCACAATGAACTCACAGATGTTGGTTTCTAATGCCATTCTCCAACTGAAGGAAACAAGTATCGTTGGTAAAATGGATTATTTTAAGACAAGACCAGAAAATATACAAGAAGAACATGGGGCATCTTTAGTGCCAGAAAGTAAGGAAGTGCTAAAAATAAATATCAGTAATGGGGGTATGTCAAGGGGACACGGGCCAAGTGAAAGAGCCCCCAATGGCCAAAACTGCAACAATTTGAGTAACAAAATAAAGTAGTATTGGATAAAAATTCTGAGTATGAAGTGAAAATTGATGAATTCATACTGATACAAATAAATAACTGAATAAATAAGTCAATGTGGGAAAAGAAACAAATCTTCCACACAAAAGAATTCCAAATAATTTATGTAGATGCTCCAAACACAAGGAGATGGAACATAACTCCCCATTTATTTAGTGTGGAATCTTCCACCCAAAGGCTACAGGATGGAAAGATGGATATAAAGAATAATAACTTTTGTTTCCATGAATTTTTTTAATTCTTCTTTAATTTCCTGGTTGACCCATTCATTCTTTAGTAGGATGCTCTTTAGCCTCCATGTATTTGAGTTCTTTCCAACTTTCCTCTTGTGATTGAGTTCTAGTTTCAAAGCATTGTGGTCTGAAAATATGCAGGGAATGATCCCAGTCTTTTGGTACCAGTGGAGACCTGATTTGTGACCTAGGATGTGATCTATTGTGGAGAATGTTCCATGGAACAAATTAAAATGAAAACACAACTGTTCAAAATCTTTGGGATGCAGCAGGCAGTCCTAAGAGGAAAGTATATAGCAATGCAAGCCTTTCTCAAGAAACAAGAAAGGTCTCAAATACACAACCTAACCCTACACCTAAAGGAGCTGGAGAAAGAACAGCAAATAAAGCCTAAACCCAGCAGGAGAAGAGAAATCATAAAGATCAGAGCAGAAATCAATGACATAGAAACCAAAAGAACAGTAGAACAGATCAACCAAACTAGGAGCTGGTTTTTTGAAAGAATTAACAAGATTGATAAACCCCTGGCCAGACTTATCAAAAAGAAAAGAGAAAGGACCCAAATCAATAAAATCATGAATGAAAGAGGAGAGATAACAACCAACACCAAAGAAATACAAACAATTTTAAGAACATATTATGAGCAACTATATGCCAGCAAATTAGATAATCTGGAAGAAATGGATGCATTCCTAGAGATGTATCAACTACCAAAACTGAACCAGGAAGAAATAGAAAACCTGAACAGACCCATAACCACTAAGGAAATTGAAGGAGTTATCAAAAATCTCCCAACAAACAAAAGCCCAGGGCCAGATGGCTTCCCAGGGGAATTCTACCAAACATTTAAAGAAGAATTAATACCTATTCTTCTGAAAATGTTCCAAAAAATAGAAATGGAAGGAAAATTTCCAAACTTGTTTTATGAGGCCACTATTACCTTGATCCCAAAACCATACAAAGACCCCATCAAAAAGGAGAATTACAGACCAATATCCTTGATGAACATGGATGCAAAAATTCTCACCAAAATACTAGCCAATAGGATCCAACAGTACATTAAAAGGATTGTTCACCATGACCAAGTAGGATTTATCCCTGGGCTGTAAGGTTGGTTCAACATCCGCAAATCAATCAATGTGATACAATACATTAATAAAAGAAAGAACAAGAACCATATGATCCTTTCAAAAGATGCAGAAAAAGCATTTGACAAAGTACAGCATCCTTTCTTGATCAAAACTCCTCAGAGTATAGGGATAGAGGGTACATACCTCAGTATCATAAAAGCCATCTATGAAAAACCCACAGCTAATATCACTCTCAATGGGGAAAAACTGAGAGCTTTCCCCCTAAGGTCAGGAACATGGCAGGGATGTCCACTATCACCACTGTTATTCAACATAGTATTAGAAGTCCTAGCCACAGCAATCAGATAACAAAAAGAAATCAAAGGCATCCAAATCAGCAAAGAAGAAGTCAAACTCTCACTCTTTGCAGAGGATATGATACTTTATGTGGAAAACCCAAAAGACTCCACCCCAAAACTGCTAGAACTCATACAGGAAATCAGTAAAGTAGCAGGATATGAAATCAATGCACAGAAATCAGTGGCATTCCTATACACCAACAACAAGACAGAAGAAAGAGAAATTAAGGAGTCGATCCCATTTACAATTGCACCCAAAACCATAAGATACCTGGGAATAAATATAACCAAAGAGGCAAAGAATCTGCACTCAGAAAACTATAGAATACTCATGAAAGAAATTGAGGAAGACACAAAGAAATGGAAAAACGTTCCATGCTCATGGAGTGGAAGAACAAATATTGTGAAGATGTCAATGCTACCTAGAGCAATCTACACATTCAATGATATCCCTATCAAAATACCATCCACTTTTTTCAAAGAAATGGAACAAATAATCCTAAAATTTGTATGGAACCAGAAAAGACCCCGAATAGCCAGAGGAATGTTGGAAAAGAAAAGCAAAGCTGGCGGCATCACAATTCTGGACTTCTAGCTCTATTACAAAGCTGTCATCATCAAGACAATATGGTACTGGCACAAAAACAGACACATAGATCAATGGAACAGAATAGAGAGCCCAGAAGTGGACCCTCAACTCTATGGTCAACTAATCTTTGACAAAGCAGGAAAGAATGTCCAATGGAAAAAAGACAGTCTCTTCAACAAATGGTGTTGGGAAAATTGGACAGCCACATGCAGAAGAATGAAACTGGACCATTTCCTTACACCACACACAAAAATAGACTCAAAATGGTTGAAAGACCTCAATGTGAGACAGGAGTCCATCAAAATTCTAAAGGAGAACACAGGTAGCAACCTCTTGGACCTCAGCTGCAGCAACTTCTTCCTAGAAACATCGCCAAAGGCAAGGGAAGCAAGGGCAAAAATGAACTGTTGGGACTTCATCAAGATAAAAAAGCTTTTGCACAGCAAAGGAAACATTCAACAAAACCAAAAGACAACCGACAGAATAGGAGAACATATTTGCAAAGGACATATCAGATAAAGGACTAGTATCCAAAATGTATAAAGAACTTATGAAACTCAACACCCAAAAAACAAATGATCCAATCAAGAAATGGGCAGAAGACATGAACAGACATTTTCCAAAGAAGACATCCAAATGGCCAACAGACACATGAAAAAGTGCTCACCATCGCTCGGCATCAGGGAAATCCAAATCAAAACTTCAATGAGATACCACCTCACACCAGTCAGAATGGCTAAAATGAACAGGTCAAACGACACATGTTGGCGGGGAGGTGGAAAAAGGGGAACCCTCCTACACTGTTGGTGGGAATGCAAGCTGGTGCAGCCACTCTGGAAAACAGTACAGAGGTTCCTCAAAAAGTTGAACCAGAGCTACCCTATGACCCAGCAATTGCACTACTGGGTATTTACCCCAAAGATATAAATGTAGGGATCCGAAGGGGTACGTGCACCCTGATGTTTATAGCAGCAAAGTCCACAATAGCCAAACTATGGAAAGAGCCAAGATGTCCATCGACAGATGAATGGATAAAGAAGATGTGGTATATATATATACAATGGAATATTATGCAGCCATCAAGAGGAATGAAATCTTGCCATTTGCAAGGACATGGATAGAACTGGAGGGTATTATGCTGAGTGAAATAAGTCAATCATAGAAAGACATGTATCATATGACCTCACTGATATGAGGAATTCTTA